>NC_079353.1:4004286-4605877 GCF_029582105.1 Oenanthe melanoleuca
CAGAATTATCCTGAAAGTCTTTGGCCTGAAAAAGCAAGAGAAGTGAAAGAAAACATAATAATGAAAACAGTTTGAAACAATTTGCATCTTCTCAGTAACTCCTTTTTAACCACTCTGTAAACAGTATGGCAGGAAAACAAGGAAAAAAAACTCTGGGCTGGAGTCTCCTCTCTTTTGCATGAGTTTAATTGTGTTTCATTAGTTCTAATTTTAATTATTGCAAGCAAAAATGAAGCCAAGGCATGCTGTCTCTTAAGCTGCTCAGCTCAGATCCATGCAATCCTTTGGGAAGAACAGGAACAAAGCAATCTTTGGGTAACACACTACAACCCCTGAACTTTGATCTCAATCAAGGCATACCGAAAAGAAACAATAATGTCATAACTCCTTGAAAGCTTGCAACACCAAAAAAACCAAAACCTCTATCAGAAACCTGCCCACGAACACTGAGACATAATTCTCCTGACCCCACAGCACTGCTCCATATGTTCTATATACTAAAGAGAAAAAATGGGTTTTATTTGTACCTACACCCTCACCAATTATAGCTGAAGTTGTTGGCTCCCTGTGTGTTGTCATTGACACAGATAAAAACAGATACAGAGTGTAAAGGAATATTATAACTCAGAGCTCTGGTGCTGCACCACGGACAGGATTTAAATTCCTCTCTACCTCTTAGATTGAGAGTTCTCTGAGAAATAACCTCACTGATTAGGGTCTGTGTAAAGTAAAATTTCAACAGAAATGTGAGGTTTTTAACATCATTGAGGATCTTTATAGAATTAACTCGGACATTCTTCAGATTCCTCTGCCCTCCCTGTGGTTCTGTGGGTTTAAAACAGACCCGTGCCACTGACAGCTGGCCCATTATTTTCAAACAGCAGTTCCTGGACTCACCACCAAAACAGGTTAAAAATGAGTGCTGGGGCTCAACCATGGCTCGGTTGCCATTAATGTTTGTCAGTGCTCTTTGCATTTGAGCCGGCAGAGGGGAGATTGCAGGAGGCAGTAACTGCACTGGTCCTGCTCAATGCTCAATAATTGCAGGGTCACCCTTCCCCTGTTTTCTCTCCTTTGTTCCTAGAGCTGGAAATGCTTTTAGGGGCCCGTGGTAGTGCTGCAGGGAGGCAGTTGACCTGCCAGCCAGAGGAGATGGAAAGGCCATCCCAGCCCAAGCACTTGGAGAGCACTTAAGAAAAATCCCTGTTTTGTGTGGACATGAATGTGGGGATATTTTTGTGCACTGAAAAAAAAAAAATCAGTTTCCATGAAGAGTTCCCAGATATGATGAGATTTTAAACATTAAAATGTATGTATTGACACCAATCCTCCACTGATCTGACTTTTCTGATGCTCTCTCTTCGATTCTGTCCACAGACAATGCCACACTGTTATTAGAAAAACAAAGGGGAGGAAAAAGGAAAAAAAAACCCAAGGGCATTTAATGATGAATTCTAAAATCAATTTCTTCCCTGTCCTGTCCTCCCCCCTTCAGACACTGAATTATTTAATGAAGAGATCTGAGGGCACATGAAACACATTACAAAGGAAGATGTCAGCTGGGGTCTCCATTACCACAATCCTTGTGTGTTTTTCCTTCCACAGACAGACTGAAACCCAAACAAACACATTATTTGATGGAGTTTAAAGAAGCAGAAATTCTCAAGGACAGGTAAAGCAGTGTTTGTAATGAAAGAGAAGCTAATTTCCTTTGGAGTTTTTAATTGCAACACACAAGGAAAATGGTATTACAGCATGGGCAAGGGAGTGTGTTTGTGATGGATGAATCTGTGATGCCAAACTGGGGGCAGCAATAGGAGGAAGAAGGAGAAGTTACTGGGCCAGAATCTCATTTAGACAGTGCATTTTTGGGTGGAAACTGTGGAGTGGTGGATCTCTCCAGTAAGTTGAACAGGGAGTGTCCTGTGTGATGAGCCAGGCTTGGAGTGCCACATTTCTGTGGTGCCTGTTAGTGCAAGTAAGCTGGGAATTGGGGCACTTGGGCTTCTCTGAATTGTTTCCATTAGAAAAAAATCAATTATTTATGGATTATCAGTGGTAATTCATACTGATTATCTGTTTTTGATACATTACTTTTTGCTTTGGAATGTTTTTTTCCTCTCTGAGGAATATGCCAAGCCCTTTTCCACACTGAGCTGTGAATTTTGGATAGTGTGCCTTGCTTTGCACAATGCAAAAATTCGTGTTTTCCTGTGGCTACACAATCCTCTGGCTGTGCATCTTTGTGTGTAGTATCACTTCCTCTGTTTCAGAGAAACAATTATTTGAGCTTTGCAGAAATATCCACAAACCAAATAGCATTTGCCCCTTCCATTAGATGGAAAGTGGTTGCAGTCACCTTCTGCTGAATTATTGAGTTATGAGGTCACAAGTAACAAATGCAATAAAAACCCATTTGCTTTAGGAGTATTAGCACATTTTGGAGATAATTGTATTATTTTTCAAATATTCCTATTTAATTTAGTTGTACAGTCATGCATTTGAACTTCAGCCATGGAAAGTATAGGAAATTTCAATTTGTTTCAGTTGTTTCTATGGAAATCAGGGGAATTATTAATAAACAAAACACTTGTTCTGGTAAGTCAAGTTAGGAGAGCCTCTGAAATAGAAAGCAGTTCGAAAAGAGTTGCTCTCCACATTATCCAGTTGAGTTTCTAAGTGGTAACACATCCTCTCATCTGTGATGCTGTAACAGCCCTTGGATTCCGCTGCCACCAGTGGACACACAATGGTTTATCTCACTTAAAGATATCACTGCTGTGCTTTAAATACATTGAAAAAATGTTTTCACTTAGATATTTCCTTTTATTTTATTGTGTATTGATATTACGGGTCTGCTATTAGAAATCTGGAGATATTAGAGTTCTAGGTAGGTCCCATTTCATGGAAATTAGGAAGATATAAAAATGCATTTGACTGGTTTTGAATTTACTTCATTTAATATGAATTGTTCTCTGTATTCCTATTGTTGGGTAGATAGAAACTTGCTAGTGAGTGTCTGTGAAAGTCAGAAACATTTATGAAAATCAGGCAATGTTCTGTAAATTATTGAATATTGGCACACACCTGGCTGAAAAGCTGGAACTAGAGATGCATTAGATTTACTCTGAGGTGGGACAAAGCCACATCCACTCATCCCACAGATCTAAAAAAGACATAATTTATGTTTTAGGCTCAATAATTTGTGGTTTAGGCTCAATAATTTATGGTTTAGGCTCTATCCCCCAGTGTAGCCTCTGTACTGGTGTCTGTGCTGTCATGGCCACTCAAAGGAAGGGCTCTGCTTTTCCTGCCATCTTCCCTGGAAGATAACCATAAATATGGTGGGGGGGTCTGCATAAATAAATATTTCTTTAAGCCCAGAGAAATTAAAGAATATAAATTCATGAAGTACAGGTATGGTCCAGAGTCAAGTCTGTAAGTTTAGTGATAAATTTTGGGGTTAACCAGAGTAAATTGCTGCCTGAATTCAGAGCTGCATTTGCTGCATAAACCAAGGTCCCACACATGGGAGGCTGATTTAGCTTAAATCTGGCTCATATATCAGTAACAGAATTGTTAATTGACTACAGAATCATTTATAGCCACTTACACAGTACCAAGGACTCTGATACTAAATTTACAAGTTTGTTTATCAGGCTGGTGAACAGGAAAACTCCTTACTTGGAAACTCTTGCAGTTTTAAGTGAATTCATTGATATAAAGCTGCTATGTCAAATTCTCAGCTTCAGACTCCAGTTCTGCCTAAGAGAATGAATCTGTGCCAGTTTATAGTGTCTGAGACTTTGGTCCCATGAGTCCATTTTAAGACTCACTTTTTGACTATAATTGTATTTTAAAGTGTAAGACAGAATATTATGTGGCATTTTCTTCTACTCTGTTAGAATGATCCCAGTATAATGGAATCAGGAAAAAAAATTCACTTACTTAGGCAGTTTCCAAAATTGCAGTTCTGCAGAAAGGAGGGAAGTGAGCAGTTATATTTAAAAACGTTGGTAAATTGTCAGGCAACGGAGCAGGGATGGAAGAAGAAAGGGAAGCAGGGATGTCTGCACAGCTCCAGCAGTGCATCTGTGATTGTGAGCACTGTGCACACATGCAGAGCCTCCTGTTTGCACAGCCAGCTCTGTGCTCTGGCAAAAATGGTTTGGGTTTGGGAAAGTTTTGCTTTGCATTGCACTCACTTGACTGTACTTAACTGTGCACACATCAAAACTCTTACTCCTCTATCTAACAAAAAAATGACACTGAAATATATACAGTCATCCTTCTTGGATATATATGAAGATGAAGATAATGTCAAGCATTTTGGTATATTCATTTATAAATAATTCATCCAGCTGCACACAGTTATTTATTATTATTATTATTAATTATGTGTGTATAGCTGGGAAAGACAGGAAGGCCACAGCCACTGCCTCATGAGAGATGCTTAATCTTAAGAATTTAGTTAGACCAAGATGTGTGATATGAGAAAAGGAAGACAGGCAGTGATAAATAGATCTGATGGCACAAAGGCTTTAATAATGCTGATGGGGAGAAATATCATTTGTTTGAGATGATTGCCTTGGGAGAACAGGCTACAGCCAGTTCCCTTGGCAGGTGCTGCTGCTGTCAGTGAGCTGTGGCTATTCAGAGCAGCAGTTTCCATCAGAGCACATCTGGATTTCAGAGCACCAAGCCTACCTTGGAGCACATCTGGCTTGGCTCTGCAGTCTCCATGTGGCCACAGCAGCTGACTGGGCAGGAGTGCCAGGAAAAGGGCAAGGAGTGTGTCCAGGGTGGAGCAGGCACACAGAGAAATGTGCAGGGGCCCAGGGGCAGCCCTGCTTGAAAACAGACTGCAGAACTCCTGAGCTCACATTATTGAGCTCTCTGAGAGAAAATAAAGGTGTGGAAGCAGAAAACAAAGATGCAAAGAGGAGCTTCACAGCAATAAACCACTCTCAGACAACATTTTGCTTTTTTATTCAGAGATGTCACAAACACCTCACTGAAAAACATCAGATGTAGTGCTGTGATTTACTTCTGGCTTAACTCAAGGAAAATATTTACATTTCATGACAGAACTGAGTCAAGTCTTAATGACAATTAATCTCTACAGAGATAATTATAATACCTACTTGCTGTGTTTAGACTTTTAGGAAAGCGTGTAAGGAAATAAACTGAACTTAGTGCTGGTGCAAAGTTATTAATCTTGAATTCTGCATTGTGCAGTAAAAATGGAGTACTATAGGAGTAAGGTACAATAGGGGTACATTCCATTTGGGAATTTTTTTGGTCCTGTGCAAGAATCATTGAAAACTTTTCCAAATGTAACTAAAAGCAACAAAATATTTCAATATGGTTTTGTCACATTTTATGACCCTTTAATGCTGTCCTGGACATTTGAATTCCCTGTGTCCAACCTTTTCCAGTCCTCTTCTCTCTGCAAGAACACCCACAGGTCCTGCTTTGCACACTCTCCTTGTACCTATAGATGGGGAAAACTGCTGTGCCTGGGTTAAATAAATTTCTAGATAAGTAAATTTGAGTTCTAATCAATTAGACCCTAAATTATGCTTTCCAAGCTTTTGGACAAAATATTATTTAATGCTATTATAATTTTGTTAGGCAGTTATAAAGATGGTTTTATATTTAAAATTAATTGTGTGTTCCAAATTCAGGAATTCAGTGCTTTGTACAGGTTGTGGCTTTTTTTTCACACCACTACTACCACCACCCTTTGTTAGTTACCCATATTTGACAAACAAATCATCACAATGTCTTTAATTTTCGCTTTTTATAAGGGAAGTGTAGCTCTGTGTCTGAAAATGTTCAGCTGCTAAATGGCTGAAAGCTTGCCTCAGTCTATCAACAGGAAAATAATAGTTTTCCTTCTCAACAGCCTAGGTGTTGAAACCATCTCCAGCTTCATTAAAGCATACCATGGAAATAATTTTCTAGTGGGAGATATAATGAATGTGTGAGGTATTTTTATGACATGCAGGAGGCTATAAATTTTTAGAGAGCTTTTATTATTTTTTCTATGCTGTAAGTCCCATTTTGCTGTGTGTCATAAAGGTTTGAAAACCAAGAATGCTTTGTAATTACTCAGAAAAAAAAAATTGACTCATTACATCTTAGATAACAAAAGAAATGCAGTGTTTGAGCAGGATGTTTACCAGTTCTACTTATTCCAATGGGTCTGGGCCAAGGGCAAACAGTTCTAAAGCTGTAGCTGTGTAAAGCATCCTTTGCTGTTTGAGTGCACACAAACAATAACAGAATTCATCTGAAAGTGAGGGCTGATGGGATTCAAGGTGAAAATGTCCTTTGTAAGGATGTGTTTTACATAGCAAGACATCCATCCTTTGTTTTGTTCTAAAAGCTCTGCACACATTTCTGCTTTGGCAGCATGGTCACCACCTTTTCCTGCAGAAATATGTGCACATATGTGCAGAAGAACAGTGAATAGAAAGTGTCTTCCTTAATAAGCATTAATTTCAGTATTATAACACTCTTCCAAAATCAATTTTCTAGCAGATATAAACACAATAGAAGAAGTCCTGTGCAAATATACAGGATGAGTGTGTGGGGACAGCTGCAGCCAGAAGGTGCTGCAGGCATGGAATGCCCCAGGTCTCAGTGCCAGGCTCTGAGCTTGGGCAGTTGTACATTTCCCTCCTGCCAGCAGTGGGGAACGAGCCTGTGCCAGGCTCCTGTGCCATGGGGAGGGATCAGATTCTGCCTCTGGCTCCTCTGGATCATCTCGTGGAAGCTGGAGAAGGTTCAGACTCTGCCCTGCTCAAAGAGCTGCTCAAGGCACTGAATTAAGAGCACATCACTGCAAAGGGGGTTTGCAGCTGTGCTGTGGCTGAGGAGGAGCCACCACCATGCAGGGACAATAGGCAGAAGTGTGACACTTGTGACAATGTCCTGGAGGCTGAAAGGCACTTCTGAGTACTGCCATCCTCCTTGGAACACACTTGTGTGAATTGCACATGCTGATTTTGTTCTGTCTCTAAGGTGCTTGTTTTTATATTTGCATGGATGCCTGAACATATTGGCTTTTGGTTTCAAGGTGTTTCAAGGTGCTGTTATCATTTTTGAAGCTGAGAAGTAGTACTTTAAAAATAAAGAGAAATTTAAGAGACAGATTGAAGCCTTCCTTATAAACTTGTTTGGAAAATTGGAGACAAACTACTTGTTTGTTGAAAGCAAATTTGTTATATCATGTGTGTGACCCCTTATAATCCACCATCTGCAGTAAACATCCTTTCCAAACTCTCATTTCTTTCAAGCAGACCTAAAATAAGTGTAGCAATATTTTTGAACAAGTTAGTGCCTTTCACAGAAGTTCCAAGTCCAGCTGAGGAGGAGGATATGATGCTGCCAGGCCTTACATGTCAGAATAGGCTGTCATAAATACACCATGAGCTGATCTGTTCCTCAGTTTAGGGCTTGGGAACAGCAGGAAGCTCCTTCTCTTCCAAAAATTTCAGCACTGGGCCTTGGAGTGTAGAAAAGTGAAAATGAGCCCAGCCTTATACACTCTTAATATGTGTTGGTACAATGAGCCACAGAGAACCTTATTTCACCTTCACATCTGAGGCTTTGAAACTCATTTTTTTTCCTACTTTACAACCAAAAGAAAGCAAGGAAGGTATTTGTGTTGTAACATGTAAATTCCTGCCAGCCAAGGTTGAGGTGGTCTGATCAAGGATGATTGTCCAAATGTGAGTGGATTTTGCTTTATCTGCTGATGGAAAAATGCAATGGTTGCATAGGAAAAAGTAGTAATAGTGATTTTTTAAAAAATTAAAGAATATTGTAGTGAAGAATCCTTACCCAAAATTAGACTTTATCTCTTTATTTGATTTAAAAATTATGTAAATATATTTATGCCAGTGAAGTACAGATTTTCCAGGGAATGAGAGAGAGCTCCAGGGTCAGCAAGTTTGCATGAGGCTCCTCAAATGTGATAGGATGTCACTCAACAGTTCCATATTGCAAATGAACTCTTTTCATCAGGTTAATGATTTTTGTCTCTTTATGTTTATTTGTTTGTTTACATTGCAGAATATGGGAAACCATTGCATTCTCAGAATTGCAGGTATTTTTTGCTGTTGAGTGTAGATTGGGAATATTTCAGCTATAAATCAAAGAAAGCAAGGCTGCAATGATGGGCTTTTCTAATGGCCCTGCTGAGGAGGTTTTTGGCAATAACCATGTATCTGCACACATCTGTATTGCTGTCTACTTAGGGCACAAAAAGCTATCATTACATGTGATGGAACATCAAACAACTATTTTATTAATGGTCCTATTATGAGGAAGAACAGTGACATTAGAATACCAGCATCTTGTTACTATAGATACCTGATTTCTCTGTAACATTGGTGTTTTATAAACTCACATATATCTGTGTTTTATATAAAAGTGTAAATGTATTTGTAGATACATTTCCTTCTCATTCAGGGAGGAAAATCTTTGCTTTTCAAGTATTTAGCACACTTTAGTTCATCATTATCCAGAGCAGCTACACAAGCTGTATGTGAATGGCTTCAATTAGATGAAAGTGTTGTAAATTTAAATGCTCAAGAGAATAACTTTGTAATGCATCTTATCTAACAGGCAGCATATTTACTGAAGACTCTTAGATTTCTCTGGTCTCTTTTACACATTTGCCCTGTAATGTTTCCCTGTTGAAAACAGAGGTTTGAGGGAGACCAGGTTTGAGTGTGATCACTTCATCTGAGGCACAGAAATTGTTTTGAAAGTGCTGGAAAATGAAAACTATGGGTAATTACCATTGTCTCCCTTAGTTGTGCTCAGACAGTGTCTGTTCAGAGCATTTCACAATTATTAATTGGTTCTCACAATTTGTGTGGGTTAGAGAAACACGGGAATAGTATTTTCCTGACCATGTGGTAAAAAAGTGACAGGGACTGCATAATTTGCTTGAAAGGAGGTGTGGAGGGTCATGCAGTAAATCAGTGTGAGATGAGATGTTCAGCCCTATTTGTGGGCTTTAATCACTGGATCTGCTGCCTGTGGGAAGAGACCATCACCACTGGGAGCAGCCATGCATCACTCCAGTGCTGGTCTGGATTTTCCACTGGGGCTGGTTTGTTTGTTGCTTTATGAATGTGTTTAAGACTCGGTGGCATTTAGAGATAAAAGCACATCCCTCAGTACCAACATGCTACATATTGATATAAAAAAGTGCTGTCTTCAGTCAGGCAGTTGGATCTGACCTTTCTCATTAACTCTGTAACAGGAAAAGAGAGGAGAATTTGTCCTCCAGCTAATGAGAAAGCCGTGGAGTCCAAATTGTCTCTGATTCAGTACATACATTTTCTGGAACCTTGACTTTCTTGTCTTTGAAGTTTATTTGCTTTGTATTTCTGCTGACTTTTTTCCCCTCCTTCTCTTTCCCAAAAAATTGTTATAAAAATGATGTGGCAATTTCTAATGTGAAATATAGGCAGCGTGCAAAGCCGATGTCTGCAGCGTGCAGAGATTTACGTTCTCTGCATCTCTCTGACCTTGAAGTCATTTTGTTCTCGTGCTGTCACTTGGAGTCTGCTCTGGGAGATGCTGAGCGTCCCTGGCAAGCTCTCTCCACTTGAGCAGAGCCAGTACTCTGCAGGATTAGCCCCCTCACTGAATCCTTCTGAAAAATTCCAATAACTGAGTGCACAAGGGTGGGATCTCGGTCAGGAACTTTCTCTGCTGCTCCACCCAAGCCATGGAAAAGAGCAGCTCTGTCAGCCTTTCAAAGCAGCTCATTTTCTTTTGAACACAGCTTGATTGGGATGAGTTTTGTGGCAGTTTCGTGATGCAAGGAAAAGCCTTTTAGAGGTACAACTGTTACCAAGCTCCCTGGGGAGAGGATGGGGATGAGTGTTCCTGTGTTCAGTGCAGGACACAATTGAAAGTTTGTTTTTCATTCAGCTGTGTGAGGCAGAACAGAGAGAAACATGTTATTTAATTCAAACCTTTATTCTTGCTAGTTAAAAGTTGTGGCACTAAGGCAATCATGTCACCTTACTCTGATTTAAAACCATTTCCTCTCAGAAGAAATGCAAGGCCTCAGAAATTGCATGTAACAGCTGTTCATAATAGCCTACACTTTACCCAAAGTCAGGGGAGATAGAGAAGATCAAACCCCATCATAATTACATGTACAAAATGTAAATATTTTGTTTACTATTAATCATACCTTTGTGTTCTGTATCACTGCTGAAACCTGGGGACCTGAAAAATGAGAAAGACAATATCAATTTGGATGATAGCTGAGATTAATCTCAAGGGGCTTTCTTACCGAGATTTACTTATACTCCCTTCTAAATGCTACCATTTCACACAAAATTGGGTTCTCTTTGGATTAATATATTTGAAAATTAAATTGATTTATAACCAATTTTCTCCTCATTTAAACAGCGACCTGCAAGTGTTTCTCCAGGGATCAACCAGGATCAGAGAAATTATGTTTTGTTTGAGTTGTTCACTGGAGCAGAATCCCTCACAAACATGTGCCTATGGTGCTGGCTGCTTTAGGGATCACACTAATACATTTATCTTGTTGTACATTTTTCTTCTTATCTTGAACTTGTATATTCTCTTTACTAGGAATTTAAAAAACAAACAAACAAAACCATCATGATGTTGCTAATTTCATGGCTGCAGAAATAATAGATTCCTTCTTATTTAAGTCTAAGCATTGAAAGTGTAAAATGTGCTAATGCTGAGTGCATCTGTGGGCTGCCCTGGTCAGCTGCTTAAGGAGAGTTGGCAATTCCCCACCTCAAACTCAGAGGAAACTGGGCAGTTAAATTATCCTCCCTAGAGCTTTGAACTAATGAGAGTGTTTTCTCTTTATCCAGTCAATGTTTAAATGCTGGCTGTATGCAGAAACCACGGCTATTTGTCATCTGAGAGGGAGACAAGAAATAAGTGAAAACCCTAAATTGTTCTCTGAGCAGCAGAATTAATGGGTCGTGATTTCCTTACGTTCAGTCTCTTTAAGACATTTTGGTCCCTCTGGTGTTTTTATCTGTTAATTGCCATTACCATGAGCCCCCTGTGGAAATGCAGAGCCTGACTCTGCCCTGCAGAGCCTTCCTGTACATGGAGCTGAGGATGGCTCTTCTCCCAGGAAAGGAGGACATGGCCTGAAGCTTCACCAGGAGAGGTTTAGTTGGACACCAGGATGGATTTCCTCACAGAAATTGGGATTAGACATTGAAGGGACATGGTGGAGCCACCATCCCTGGAGGTGTTCAAGGAATGACTGGATGTGGCACTGAGTGCCATGGGCTGCTTGACAAGGGAGTGTTGGGTCACAGGCTGGACTCGAAGATCCCAGAGGTGTTTTCCAACCTGACTGACTCTGATCCTGTGGTCTTGCTCTGTTTGTGTGTCCATCACCCACAACCCAACCCTTGGTGCTGTCGGGAAATGACGGCAGCGAAATTACATTTAAAATCTTGTCAGTGTAATTCCTCAAACGACCTAATCAGCTCTGGTGCTATTGCTGTGTGTGCTGCAAGGTACTTCCCAGCCACAGCTCACCCAGAGTGCTCCTGCACTGCACCTTTCCCAGGGCTCTGGGGATAATTGCTGCTGCATCCCGAGCACGCGGCGCTGGCTGAGCGCAATCACAGCGGGACCCGCGCTCGCTGCTCGGCTGCCTGAGGTGATAATGCATGCCCCAAAAAATGAGTTTAATCAAAATGTTTAGGATATCAAACTCAGCATCAGGGATGCTTAGAAAAGCGCTTACCCACGGAGCAAGGGCAGCATAATGCACTAAGCTGTTGTAGGAAAGGTCAAGGTTTAGAATTCCTCCCCTAAGTTTCATGAAGAGCAAATTAAAAATAGCTATAAAAAGGAAAGTCATGAGGAAACAACTCCAATTTTTTTTTTTTTTGCTTGTTCCAAAGCTGTAAGAAGCTTGTTTTCATTATTGAATATGTTGTCTAATTAATATAATGAAATGGTATCAAACATTGCAAAATGAGTCCACTGATTTGATAGTTATGAATTATCTAAACCTTCTGCAAAATATTTATTTACCTTCTGTGTAAATATTTCCACTGTAATCACAAGAAAGGTTATTCATGTCTCAAAACTCCCTGAAGGCACAGGGTGAGATTTCCCAGACAATTCCCTAGGCTTATTTCCCTATTGGCAAACTAAAATAAGTAGTCAAGTGTCCAGATGTCAGATCTGAGAGCACCAGGAAGCATCTCATTGTCAGGTACCTGATTATATTTATTGTTAATAATCCTACAAAAACCTCTCTCTGGAACAAATGGGGTTTTATTGTCCTATTGTTGATGGGGAATGATCATATGGAGCTGTTGATGAGCCAAGTTAAGGCTCTGCAGGTTTCAGGCTGTTGCTAAAGCCATAGTGATGTCCAGCACCAAGGTCTCTCATGGTGCCCATAAGGATCTGGTGCTTCTGCCACTTTTGGATCAAACTGTGCTATAAGAAGCCTCTTTGGGGTGAAATGAAGGGATTTACAATCTCAACCAAAAAAGCAGTCATTGACAGCTTTGCCATGGATTGCAGGTCAAGTGATTCACCAGTGCCTTCTGCTGTTTTTTTATATCCATCTCTAATTCTTTCAAGATATAAGAAGAGGAAATAGGGAATGGCACTCTATTTGTAGGAGGATTGAATTTAGGAGTGAAGTTTGGAAAGGATATGAGGTTCAGAGTTATTATTTGAAGAGAAAGTTAGAAAATAACAAAGAATGAAAACTGGCTGGGTAGGGTTAAATTTAGTCTCCAAGTTAAATATTTAAACCTGAATGAGGTCAGGCTCATTAGGCTTTGAACAGGTCATCTCCTGCTTTCTGTGAGGAGAACAGTGCTGTTCCCTGGTGCTCCACTGGAAGAATGTGGGCAGAAAGAAACACAGAATCAATGAAATAACAGGGAGAAAGCAGGCACTGCTGCAGAATAACACTTCCAAATTTCAGAAGCTGCTGATACTCAGGTCAAGAGCCAGGGAAGAAGAAAAGAGAACTCAAAAGCCAAGAAAAAGGAAGGTTTAATTCCAGGCCTCAAAATTTGATTTCACTATTTCTGATAATTTAAAAAAAAACTTCTTTTTTTCCAGTGTGAAGGATTTCAAATGGCTGCTTTTGAAGTACCTTTCATTCTATTCAAATTGCAAAGTCAGGCAAAATGTGCACACACCAAAGGAGGCGTTTAGTGAGGAGAGGGACAGGGAAGTGACTCCTGAAGGAAGTGCCAGAGCTGGGACAGCACCAGGTGAGGATGAGCCCATTCTCCACTTCCAGAGCATCACAGAGACCCAGTGAGAGCTCTGGCCAGGACAGGCCATTCAAATTCAGGGTTTCTGAGTCGTGGCCTTGTTGTCTGAGCACATCAAACCCTGTTTGACATAAAAAATGGAGCATTGCCCAGAAATTTCCAGGAGGAAGAAGGGAGGCAGCAGCACTCTTCTCTCCACATCCCTGTTTGATGCATGCAAGAAATTGCAAAGGAAAGGGTTGCATATGCTCTTTATATTTTCTTTAAGAAAAATAAAGTTATATTAAAAAGAGACTCTGTAAAGGAGATACCATCAATGCTTTTTTTGACAGCACTGTGGCCTGCAGTGCATTCTTGAGGAGGCAGGAAAAGGTAAAGCCAGTAAAAAGGGAGCTGGTTTATACGAGATAGAATTCGGCCCTAAGAAATGAGGTCTAAAAAGCTATTACTTTTGCAAGTTTCACTGGAGCTTGGAGTATATTCATTTTAATTCCTTATCTCAAACACTACAAAAAGAAGAGAATTAAGGGGAACCCTCCCAACCTGCAGTACTTCCATTTTCCATTCACTCTCGAGTCCTGTAGTTTCCTGATGACAGATGTTGGTTTTGCTGCAGTTCAGTCTTTTTTTTTACCCTGTACAGATGTGATTTACTAGATCATAAATCAATCACTACTTTTGGAATTTCAACTAACAGATGTCCCCTTTAAAGATTTTAATATAAACACTGTTAAACCACAGATTCTTTTTGAGGAAATGCCAGTTGCATATAAGAATGCCAATTGGCAGGAATATAAGTTGAACATTTGACATATTAATAGATTTTTTTTTCTGAGTGAAATCAATTTATTTTTTGTAGAGAAGGCATGGCTGCTTTAGTTCTCCATTAGAGCCCCAGCTTGCTGTATCTGTTTGCTTGCAATGATGTCATTAACTAGAAAACAGATGCACTCATGAGCATCAGAAATCAATCATAGCTGTTGGCACTTTAATAAACAGCTGCCTTCTTAAATGGTTTGGAATAAACACTGATCATCACCAGCTCTTTTTGAAGGAAGAGCAGTAGGTTATAAAACTGCTGATTAGAGGAGGGGAAAGCCTTGAAATTATAAACTTCAGTGGTTGAAAACCCCTGATTGAGTTATTTTAGACTGTCAAAAGATATACAGAAGAAAATAATTACAAGATATTGGCTGCTCTATGCAATATCAGTCATATGACCACAGGAATGGTGCCTGATATTTTTTCATAAACTTTCTTCTTCAGAAATAGATTTTATGCATAAATAAGTCATTTATCAAACTTGAGCAAAGCAGAATCTTATTGCTTCCTTGTGCAGTTCAGAAGGAATTTGTTTGAAGGTACCAAATTCCTTCCCTCGCTCTCAGATGCAAACTATGAGAAAATGTCTCACCCTCCTTCTGCTCAGGAGATGCTCCTGCTTTCAGGGTCTTTTTACTACCTGTGCATGGGACCAAGGATTTACTTTTGAGATAGCAGCTGCAATTCACAAAAGGAACCTGGGAAGAGGCAACCAAATATCAAACAGCAGCACAGTGCAATAGCACATCACATTTTTCATACAGCACTCAGATTAGCTTCAACTCCACCTTGCTAAGTAGCTTATCAACAGAAGAGATGTAAGAATAATGCTACAGCAACTGCTTCATATGGCTTAGTGACAGAAAAAGCAGAGATATGTTACAGTAAATGCTGCTGCTGGTGTTAATCTGCTTGTTCTGCTGGCTGTAACCTGCCCCTCTGTAGCTCCTGTGATTTTGGTGTTCACTGTTTGTGCAATCAGGGCATCATCTGCACCTTTTCCAGTGGCACTGGGCCCTGCCAGTGCAAGTCCTGTCACTGTGGCACAAAGTTCCTTGTCACAGCAGTGTAAAATGTCTGCACAAGAGATTAGAGCTGAGGAAAGGTGTTTATGCAGCTCAGGTTGTAGCTGTGGGAGGCACAGGCCCTTCTGCAAGGCTTTGCACTTTGGGACTGTCTTCTGTGGCCATGGCTTTGGGAGCTTACCCTGGTGATGACGGAGATACAATGACATTCAGGAAAGTTGTCCTGGATCCTTTGGAGATTTCACTTATCTCACCCAGAGCACCCATAGAGAAAGGATCCATGCTGCACTCTATTATGAAAAATAACTGCTCCAGTCTGCTCACACAGGCTATTTGAAACCATATCCTTCCCTTCCAGACTGTGTATTTTTTACATTTAGGTCCCATTTCCCAGTGGCTCACTGAGGCCTATTGAACTATTATTCAGTGGAATCAACATCAGAACTCATCCTTTTCCCCCAGGGTCCTCATCCCTCTCAGCTCCCTGTCCCTGAGAATTCCACTGCTTCTCTTCCCTTGTTCTCTCTGTGCCACTCGGACTCTGCCAGAGGAACTTGTTCTCTCAGATCTTGTGTTCTGTGCTGCTGCAGTCCCTGGCAGCCAGGACAAGGAGAGAGTGAAGTCCACAGCTTCTTGTTGTGTTAAACAAAGCCAGCACAGGTTATCAGAGATTTTTAGGTGCCAAATTAATGAGAGATTTTATTGGCCATGTATAAACTGAGATTTTAGGGGGTGACGCTTGACAGAATAGGAGAAAATCTGAAAAAATGTTGCAGGGGGTGTTAGTGCCATGTATCAGTCCAAGCAGTACCCAGAAAAAGGGAACCAAATAAAAGAAAAACAACCAACCACATATTAAAGCCCATGAATCTAACCTGAAGAAGGAATACCCCAGAAACATCTTCCCTCTCCCTCTCTATTTCTCACGTTTCCTCTAATAAAGGAGCAGTACTTGTGGCAATAAGACTTGTCTGGCCACAGTACAGCTGTGATGTTCTTCTCCTGGGAAGTTATTCCCACTTCCAGGGCTGCATGGGAAGAATCCTGGGACCTGTAACTGCTTGATTTAGTGTGCAGATCTCATCCTTACATGTACACACGCTGTGAATGGTTTTTTTTCTGTAGTTAATTTTGTGGACAACATCAGGCAAACATTAACAAACCAAGAAAAAGTTTTCCCCCTGCAGGAGTAGAGCCTTATTCTGGGAATTCCTGGCACAGCTCACTAATGCCCATGACAGCAGCTGTCATGCAGTGGATGACAAGCAAATGCTTTCCTTCATTACTGAATATTTAACATTTTAAATCCCACTCCACCTTCCTCACAAACTGTCATGTGAATGCTTTGTCTTTCTACTTTTGTCTGTGGAAGTGCTCAATGGCTGCTGTGCTGTCTGTTCTGGTGGCCATTGTCCCCACTGCTGGCTGCTCTATGCCTCATTTACTCTCCAGGAACTTCTCAATATGTCCTAGAAATCCATTAAGATCACGGTGCATAGTTTCTAGGTTTCATTAGCCTCAATACAAAAGCAGTTTTTGCCCCTGCTCTGTTCTGTTTGGACCTTGATTCCCACTAAAAGCAGCTCTCAGGAAATGAGCAGTGTAGGGAGCTCACTGAGTCCTGTTTTTGGCTGTGTGCTGGCACAGGAGAGGTTCCTCAGTGCTGCCCCAGATGAAAAATAAATTCAAAGGGCAATTCCTCTTGCTGGCTTCTTCAGGTCTGTTAGTGAAAAGGGCTCTGAATTTCAGCTGGCTCAGAAGAGCACAAACCAAATGAACTGGTTTTTACCTTTGCCTTGTGCCCATGTTATCAGAATGCTAAGCTTGCTTCACTAATTTTGATTGTATCCTTTCTCCAGAGTGTAATTTTTTCATTGTTAAGCTGAGTGGCACAGTCTAGAAAATTTGTGTGGTGTATTTTTAAAAAAACCTCTAGATTTAGGTCTTCTTTTTGTGGTCTGGTTGTCAAAACTCAAAAGGGTTCACAAAGGAAGTTCTGAAGTTCAGGGCCAGGTGTTACCTGCGTGTTGAAGCATCCATGGGGGGCAGAAGGAATTTTATGTTTGTTGTTGCTTTTGTGTTAAAAACCTGCATTTGACCTGGCTTCTAGCAAAAAAAAAAAAAAAAAAAAAAAGTTTCCTATCCCTAGTCCTAGAACTATTTTATGCTGGAATCAGTATAAATATCCCAACAATAAAATAATAAGTATAATTTGCTGTCATTTTGGTGTGAATAGGGCAGTGAGCTCCCCTGGATTTCACGGACAATGGAGTCAAGACTGTGATGTGGAGGACTGAGGAACAAACCTCCTTTTTATGTAGTGAAGTTCAGAGTAGAATTCAGTTTCACAGAGACTTGTGTGCAGTGCACTCTGAAGCGAGCAGTGCCATTCTGGGGGCTCAGTGGCACTCACAGCTCCAGCTGCCACTGTGCCCTTTGCCACTGCCCCCACACAGCCCTGGGCACTGAGCAGCTTCCAGAGGAGTGGGATGGAGAGGGATTGGCTGCAGAGCAGTGCATAATACAATGGCTTTCCTTCACCCACTGCCCTTCCTGCATAACCCCCCTCAATGCCTTTGAAAACTTTTCACTAAAGATCAGCCCAAAACTTCACATCTTTTAACCTTGGAAAGCCCATTCAAATTTTATGACTTCTAGCCTGTATAATAAGCCAGGCTGACTCCTTCTGCTTGAGGAAGCTTTGGAGCTGAACTCTCACCTTGTGGCTCAGATATCTTCCCCTCTGTTTTTTTATTTCATCAATCAGCAGGGAATAGAGTATAAAAATCTGTAGAAGACAATCATCTGCGGTACATGGAGGTATTTGTCAAGTTTTTACTGGCATGACTAAAACAGGGAAGTTTCTGTCCTAATCCCACCCAGAAAGAGACATTCCCTTTTATTAAGTGTCCCTTCTAATACTGAACCTGCAATTCATTCATGGTGGGTGTATACAGGATCCTGGGATGTGCAAAACATTTAATTAACCAATTACAGCCTAAAGTTGTTTCTCCCTTTTTCCAAGATGTGAGTTACCTGCATCACTCCTGGTTTTTAATCTGAGACAGAGAACTGGTTAAGGGATGTGGAGGTTAAAGATCAGCTGTGTTGTCACACACTGCACCACTTCAACAAGGCTGCAGAGATAATTCATAGCAGGGTGTTAAACAGCCACAGGTGCCTGTTCCATTGAGTCTGGGCGTGAGATTTTAGCTGTGTTCAGTTCATCTCACTGTATCACAATCATCAGCAGATAAATGTCAGGCATGGCTAATTAATGTCTCTGAAGGGCTTCTATTGCACAGGGTGTAAATGACAGGGAGACCACACTGAATTTTGCACACCAGTTTACTTCAGATTAAATAGCTTGAAGTTTTTTCATGTCAGATCTGCTTAACTTTCAGATATGTACAATAAATGTACTTCTTTATTACTCTCAGTATTTAACTCCAGCCTTTGCCTTGTCACATAAGAGCCACATCAGTGGATGGATGTGCTGAGAAAAAAAAGTGAATATCTTGTTGTGTTCCTGAGTACAACATCATTGAGAAACATGGCCAGAAACTCACAGCTCTGTGTGCAAACTGAGTGTCAGTGGGACCCAGATTAATAAGGAACCATATTGCATGTGACTGGAAAGAGAGAGAATCTCAGAAATCAGGCCAAGGGCTCCACATTATGAATATTGCAATTTCACTAGTCAAATCCAGGTCAAAAGTGGTCAATACAAACATAAATCTGTGCACCTGTCCACAGCATTCTGCTTCTATTCTAGCAGCAAGAAAAGCATTTTAGATGGAGCAATAAAAATTCCAGTCTAGGTGTTTCTTCTGGGTTATGCTGCCCTGGATCAAAGCAGCCAAACTCCTGAATTCCTGATGGGTAAGAACAGTTTGGACATGCTGTAATTTATGAACAAACCCAAAACTCAGTTAATTAGCTGCAAACCCCACCCCTCTAAATCAGTAAGAAACCATCAGAGATGTGTCTTTTTTTATTCTTCCCACAGGAGAAAGTGGCACACTTGATATCAAAAGAGCACTTTAAACTTAGCAGGGTGGCTTTATTCACTCACTGTTCTTTTCCACAAGCCTGTCCCTCCAAAGTAAGCAATACTGGGTGTTTTTTAAATCCATTTATTTTCCTTTTTTCCTTTCCTTCTCTCCAACTTTGACTTTCTGGCTTTTCAGCCTGTTCCCACACTCTCCAATGTGTAAACTGTGGACAGCAAGGCACCTGCCATCAAAGCAAACAGGTTCCCTCACTTCCCACTGTGATACTGGTTTTTTTCTGGCTCCAAAGTTCCCAGTGGTTTTGGAGGCAGGAACACACATCCTGCACTCTGTGACTCATCTTCAAAGTCATGTCTGTTGTTCCAAAAGCCTTTTAAGACACTTCCTCAAAATACTTTTTTTAAAAAAGGAAACTCATGTCTAATGATCATGAAGTGATTGAACACAGTGCATGTGTATAAATCCCCTGCTCTATAAAAGTGCAGTCTGAAGAAGGAGGGAAGGCTGGCTTGTGTCCTTTGTACTTACAGCCAAATTCTGGGCCAGGAGAGGGATTTTGGAGGGAAAATGGATTATCTCCCTTCTCCTCAGATCATTTGAAGCAGCTATTCACCTTCAAACATGCACTTCTGGACTTCATTATACCTTGTTTCAGCTTCCCCTTCACCTTTTGGCACTGATGTAAAGCAGGAGGCAGAATTTACTGCTGCTGGAGCTCATTAACATGACTGCTATTGCTCACAATGGATAACAATGCAAATTATGAGCTGGGGCTCTCCTGGGGTGTAAACCAGCAGCAATTTAGGGAAGTCACCAAAGCTGGGACAGTTTGCATCAAGGGCTACTCCATCAGGCCATTTCATGATTGCAAGTTAATGAGCTTCAGAATCCTAAACATTTCTGCATCAACAGCAATGAGATCATCAGGGACAGCCATCCCCACCTGAGAGAGGCACAGCTCAGTGTGGGAGCAGAAAAGACTCAGCCTTGATTTGGGGCAGTAGGAGAAAGAAACCCCCTTGGAACAACCACAGCAGGCCCTGAAATTTGCAAATGGGACTCGAGGGTTGCTTTTTTCCATCCTGTATGTACAATTTTTAGGCTGGTACTGAAGTAGGAGAAGCAGTTTTGCCTGCTAACTAATCTAACTGAACACTGCCACAGCATTACAGATTTGATTTTCATGAATGACTGAAATTTTTGTTTGAAAACAGTGGCTTGAAATCTGTTTTGACTGGGAAAACATTGCTCAACCTCACTCACTGCAAGTCTGTCTGTGTCAGACTTTCATATATCCTGTCACAAACCTGGACTGTGTTTATAACTCCCTGTGATTTTACAGTTCTCAACAGAGTAACTTGGGGTGATTTATTTTTCCTCCTTTCTCCCCCAAATTATATCATTTTCACAGAGCCCCCAGAGACTTAAATACCCTAAAACCCCAATAATCCCTTCAGGCTGAAAATGCCAGCCTAAATCCCAAGTCCTTTCCAGGTGGAATACTTCAAACAAGTCAGCACTTTTACTCTTACACACCTGCAACTCATTTTCTCACAGGAACTGCTCACCACAAATAGCACAGAGAATGTAATTACATGTAACTTTTTCTATTATTTTTCTATTAAGGGATTTCTTAATGCAAAAAAAAGTCCCACTTTTTTAATAACAAATGAACGGAGAGATGTCTCAGCATTGAGAGGGTTTTAATTAGAAATGCTACCTGTAAGTACATCTAAACAGTTGGTAGCAGCCATGGAACACTTCTAATTATAATCATCATTTTGTTTTTCTCTCAGGTAGCTTAGCTCATTAATTACTTTTAAAAAAATCAAGTCTAGCATTCAATTCTACTGTGCAATATAAAATTCAAATTAGACTGATATCACTACCAAAATATTATGAGCTGATTTATATTAATGGTATTCCATACACATAAATATCAGTAACTTATTGTCTATAAATAAATTTGAAGTAGTAGTCCAAACCTTTGGATTCCCAAAGTTCACCTGTGTATAGGAAGTCAATGTCTTAAAGCAGTATTTTTATTAAGTATGTATATTTTTGGGGTTTGACCTGTTTTGTAACTTATTCCCATTCCAGATGTAGTGTGGGGCAGGATAAATTTCATCAGCACACTGAGCTTAGGCCATGACAAACTGTCCAGGATCTTTCTCATTCCTTGTAATGGAATCCTGCATGGACAGTCTCTGTGGTGATGAACTTAAATTCCAAAATTGTGATGGCTAAAGGAGGTCCAAAACCACAGCTCCTACATTTCTGGTTTACTTTGCTCCCTTATGTCCAATTGACTTAAATGAGGTCACAAGAGAAAATTGCTTTGAATAGGATCCATACCAAACCTCTGCTTTTAGAAAGACCCAAGGTGCTCACAAAGGTGTGCTGGAAAATGGGTGTTTAAAGCTTCCCACCACTCTGCTGACTTTCAGCTTTCCCTGAGCCAGCACACTCCTGGTGGAGCCTTTGCCTAGGGCTGCTTTGGGAGGATTTGGATACCTGTGGGGATGTGAGGTGGGGTTTTTCTTCCTCAGAGGCACCACAGAACCACTGCTGAGGTTTCACAGGAAGGAGTGTAGCCATGTGAAGGAGCCAAACCTTCCTTCTGAGGGTGATGTGCTGTCCCTCCTTTTTTCTGTGCTATATTCAGTCCAGTCCTCATGGAAATGTGTTATCAGCATGTCTGTTCCATGAGCCCATTATCTTTACACAGAGCATCTTTGCTTTCAAGTTCAATATTTTCAGGAAGCTGTGCCCCTTCTGGCGCTTTGCTCAAGTTCACTTAGTCCCATGAAGAAAACTAACCATGAAAAGTCACTCCACTTCGAGTGACTGCACTGAAATAATTTTGTGCCTTCAAGTTTTTCTTAAAGGAGAAAGGAATGCAGCACCCTCAGCCCAGCTCCAGCTGTGCAGTCTTTTCTCCAGCCTGGTAAATGTTTACCCTCTCGTTGTTCAACAACAGCTTTTCACACTGTAAACAAAGGCCTTGTGTTTAACAGTGTTAATTTGACAGTGTACAGTGTTGGCAACATCCCACTAATATGTGCTGGTGCTTGGGAAGAGGTGTGTTGAGCAGAAAAGCAGAGTGATGCAGCAGGAGCAACATCCTCTGACTCTCTGGGTGGATGCAGGTCAGACCTGCTTGGCTCAGAGTCCTCTGGCTGTTTGCAAACCTCAGTGCATCACAAACAGGCCATGAGCTGAGCAGATCTGAGCACTGAAGTGTCTGGAAGGAGCATTTGGCTCTTTGGGATTTCTATTCTGACTTAAAAGTAATGAAACAACTGATAAAATGTGTTTTTCCTAAGCACAAATCTCAAAGCACCAATTTGGTTGAGTTTACCTGAATAAACCCTGAAATAGAATGCTTCAGAGATGCCTGCATTTTGTGAATTTACCATGCTGCTCCTCAATTTCTGTCTTAAACTGAGCCACTGTGGTATCAGAAGCCTCTCACTGAACCCACGGTTTACTTATTTCAGTCACATTCAGCTGGCATCAATGTTCTTGGAAATCCAGAAGAATTTATGTGGGAGATGGAGTGGTTGCTCTTGAATAAACCAGGATAAGAATTACGACTGAGGCTGGAATGTAAAGAGAAATGAGGTCTCAGGCTTAGGGCGAGAATGTTCTGAGCTATTTTCTGTCTTCAAGTGCTTGAAATAAGTATCATATTAGAGAGGGAAAGTTATTATTGTAAACCTCTTCCAATTCAGTGTATATAATAGAGATGTCATGGAGGAGATAAACTGTATTTAATTTTATGTTTGAGCTCTGGTTGTTTGTTGCTATCTCAGGGGGAGGGAGCAGAAGGTTGTTTCTTGAGTCCTTTAAGTCTTTAAAAATGTCAGAATTTGATGCAGTGCTGTATAGTATGCACAATTTTTTCTCTCTGTGATCCAGAAATGATTGTGTTGTGAAATGCTGAAAGCTTAGGAGCTTCAGAATAACTGGAGGTAGTTTAAGTAAGAAGTACTGGAGTATGTTGTGTCTTAGAGGATTTTGCACTGGATTTTATTTGCAACAATAATGTGGAGGAATTCTGTCGTTGGCTTGCAAGGAGCTGAGGAGCTGGATTGCACCCAGAGTGAAACTTTGCTCACTCTCTCCTCCTCTCAGTGCTTCACATGGTGGTGGCTGCAAAAGCAGCTGCTGAAGCAGAGTGAGATGCCAGCAGGAGCAGCTCCTGTGCTGGCAGTGCCTGGGGTGTTTGCACCTCTCTGCCTTTGTGGGGAGGCACCAGAGCACCACAGCATCCCCAGCAGCAGCCAAGAGCTCAGGGGGCTTTCCAGGGCTCTGCATGTCTGTGACTCAGTCAGTACAAAACAGGGGTCTCCATCTGCTCCTCCTGCCAGCACCATACAAAGTGCATCAACAGCTGAGGTGCCTTTTGATGTTAATATGAGTTTTGTGATAGATATTAGGGCTCTGAGGTTTTTTGGTTTTATTGACAGCTCCTTTCAGAAGTATGAAAAACTGTGGGGTTTTATGATAAATATTAATTTGGTTGTGTGCCAGTGGGTCTCAGCACAGCCCCAGCATATGTCATTCTTCCTGGGGTTTACACTGGGCAGGAATGTCAGAAGACATTGATACAGCACATGTTGTGACCTGGTAATGGCCAAGTGACTTGAACTGGGACTGTGTGTGAGCTGTGCTCGAGAAAAACTGCAGGACTGAATTGACTTTGAGTTGTCATTTCCCTTGAATTGCTCAAACCCTCCCACCCCACTCCCAAAATATAGTTAAATGATTAAAATGACTGCCTAGACACAGCTGTTAATAAAATGTTAATGAAATCAGATTAAATCAGACCCATTATAGTTTAAACATTAATATTCCCCTATTGAAACTCTGGTACAAAGCTGAGGATTCCAGATGTCCTCCAGGGAGGGGCTGTGGTAAAGCTGAAACCTACACACCATGGAAATGAACCTACCAAAGGATGTGTAAGATCTGATATCTGCACTTTGCTCTGCACTCATCTCTCTGTGCTTGAAACAGCTCCTGGAAGGTAAAACCACCACACACCATGGCATATTCTGAAACAGAAAGCTGAAGCATTGTATTAAGGCATTGATTGTGTGCATTCAACACAAGCTTCTCTGAAAGGACATTGTTGGAGATATTTGGGACTTCAGCCATGGAGAGGCACCCAGATGGTTTGCAGTGCCATGAGGCCTCTCAGTGCTGCTGCTCTGTCCTTTCTGCCCCTTGCTCTCTGGGAAAATGACATGAAGTTGTTTTCCTGGTGCTGCATTGACATCTTCCTGTTTCTGGCTTAGAGCTGAGCCCAGGCTGTGGCCAGGAGTGAGCTCTGCTGCTGCACTCACCTGGGACAGCCCATGGTGCTGGAGCCAGGGCTGGGGATGTGCCCCTCCTGCAGGTGTGACAGGATTAGCCAGGGATTCCTCTCCTTTCTCAATCACTGATATATTTATGGATTATCTTACTCTGGGGATGTTTCTGGGATGGTCTTGGCACCCTTAGAGGCTGCTATGACTGAATCACAGCCTTCTGGAATTTGTGTTTAGCTCCTGGGAGTGCACTAATCTCTGGCTGGGGTATCAGGCAGTAACCTTCAGTCATTTATCCCCCTGTAACCTGTCTGTCCCCTGTTTGTCACTGCTGCTCCACATGGCACAGATCCATTTCACTCAGCCTGACTACCTAGGACAAGCACTGTGTCCACTCCATCATTTTTATTGCTCTCTTCAGTAGTGTCTCTAGTTTATCAATGTACCTTCTATAGAGGAGAGCCCTAAAATATATACATGTACTCCATCAACCTTGAGCTGAGTTTGTGTAACTGGGAATTAATCACCCCCACGGCCTCCTCCCCTCCCCTCAGGTACCTTCTGCTGGGTGCTGATGCCCCCAGTTACCTCCCAGTTCCTGTGAGGAAAAGGTTCTCAACACACATCATTTAGTTTCCTGTGCTTAGAATTTCAATACCATGTATTTCATATGTGGAAGGATTGTGCTGCTCTCTCATTTTCAGTGCTTCCAATACCTTCCTCCTGTTACTACCCTCTGATTTTTTCCCTTTGATTGACATCCTTCATTTTTATCTTTGTTTGTAGAATTTAGTTTCCATCATTTTTTTCCTGTTCCTGGAAAGGAAACCTGCCTAAAATAGAAATTTCCCTTGATTTCTGCCCATATTTTAAAATTTATTTCCTGTGGCCTTATTATCTATTCTCTGCTGTAAGTGTGGCAATTACCAGAGCATACTCAATTATTCTCTGTAGATAAACCTCAGTTTGACTGGGAGAGCAGTGACTGAGGTACTGCCCCATGAATGTTGTTATTGCTTTCATCAGCTGTGTTTTCAATCACAGCAAACAGAAGCATGTCAGAGTGTAGGTACTGAGGCTTCAGAAAGGTAAGCAGGGTGTGATTCCCCAAAACCACATGGCAAAGGTTAGCTGAGCAAAAATAAAAAAGCCTCAACCTCTTTCTGACAGAGAAGGGCAAAAAAAAAAAGAAGTCATTTGCAGTGTGTGACCAGGAGTTTGTGTCACTTACCTGCATTATGGGTATTTATTGTTGTAACTCTTTTAAGAGTTTTGCTATTTCTTGTTCCAAACTTACAGCAGCAATTCAATATGGATCTAATTTCTTTAAAGAAAGAAGAGGCTTAAATTTCTGTCCCACAAATCCAGCTGCAGAACCCCCTGTCTGTGCATATGCATGGTGCAAAGCCCTCCCTCACATCTGTGAGATGAGCACACACCTGCACAGTGAGGCTGATGACAGGAGCTCCAGCTCTCATGGCAGAGAACACACATCTGGAAACCAAAATTCTGCACTTACCATTTCCACAGCCTGTATCCTCCCCCCAAAAATCAGTTGTAGTAACCCAGGAACCAGAGGAAGAAAGCAGCATCAGGTAAACCAAGAAACTATCAATAAAACCATAGAGCTGTAGTACTCTGGTTTCAGTAGGGCATCAATAAATTATTTGATCTAAGGTACCACAATGATATATAGAATATCACATCAACAGCAGGCAGCCCTGAGTTTGGTAATCCCTGGAACTGACTTTGATCACTGCTGCCTGGCAGAGCTGGGGCTCACTGGATTGATTAATTCATTTCTAGGATGGTTATGGCTTCACTTCTTTAATCCTCCCTAACTTTTAATTTGTAGAGAAAATAATACTTTAAGTTTGAATCCAGTCATGAGGATAGTCCTTTTAGGTTGGCCTTTATCAGCTGTTCCACTTAATGTCACTAAATGAGACGATTTGAAAACAAAACAGCAAGGCATAAATTTGTCCTGGTTCTTTGACAACTCATGTTGCATTCATCTGTGCTTAAACACAATTCTGAACCATAACTTTAACTGGGAGACGTGAGAATATTATCAGGAATGATTCATAGCATCAGATATCACCCTCCTCTTGCAAAACATCTTCTCTGTTACACTGTTTAGTTTGGGTTTTTTCATTTGTCACATTAATGTGAGTTGTGAGCAGAGCTCCAGAGGCAATGTATTGCATACAGGAGTTGTTATAGAACATTAAGTCCATCTCATAATTAAATGCTCTATCTATTTTCTTGTAAACAATAAGACCATAAAAGAGGTAATAGAAAAAAATGATGTCCCGAGTGTAATGGCTTATACAAAATATGGCCAAAAGAGCTCAGCATTACAGGCTGCTGCAAGTGCCAAGTCCTCTGCCTTTGTCCTTAACCCAGTGCAGAAAAGTTGCTCTCATCCATGGGCTTTTGAGCACAACAGATCGTCTCTTCATGGGCTTTGAGCATTGCATGGCAAGGATTCCCCAGCCAATGAACAAAAGAATTCATTTTTCTGGATACCAAAGTACTTAAAAAGAGAGTTTTGTAATCAATTTAAAAGCTAGACCTGAATTAGTATTAGATTTTCCTTATGTTTAATTAAGTCTAATTAAACAATGCAGACATCTTCCTGTCACCTCTGGTGTGATTATGTTAAATATTTAATGCTTGTGAAGGATTAGGCTGCACATCTAATCTATATCTAGCAATCTGTTCTCTCTCTGGAGTATTTTTTATTTAGTTCTGCTTTTGTATAATGAGTTGCCTTTCAAAGGAAATTGTTAAATACTTTGGTGGGAAGGGGATGTGTCATGCTGCACTGTGTGCAGGAGAATATTGCTAAGCAGGCACAGAGTGTGGGGGCTGCAGTGCCCTGCCAAGGGGTGTAGCAGGGACAGCCCACTCTGCCCTTCTGGAGGAGAAAGCATCAAAATCAAACCTTTCTGCTTGTTTAGAAGCTTCAGTATATCCCTCTTCCCCAGCACAGCCAAATGATTAAGGACTCTGAAAACCCCAATTCAGGGTTCACATTGAAAACATCCCTTGCAGCGTGCACACATCTCAAGGTTGCACATTTCTTAGACTTGTTTTCCCAGGGGGCTGTCAGCTGTGTAATAGAAAAATGTATTTGTACATCTCTTCCCTCCTGAGCACCTCCCCATCCCTTCCTAATCTTTGCACTGCCTCTGAAACACAGGAATGCATCTGTTTATATCTGGTCACCTCTTGGGATGGATCCCTTTAAAGGAGAGGCCAAGGATGTGTTTCTGGGAGCAAGTGCTTTAAGAAATGGGTATTTGCATCTGGTCATAATAATTGTCTTCTCTAACAAAACCAGTGGAAAAAAAATTATCAGCTATTCATCAAAAATGGGTTAAATGTATTCCTATTCATGCTATAAAAGGCACATAAAATACTTCTCTGGCAGTTTATTTGCATTAGCCATTACTTGCATCTGAGGACAAAAGACAAATTCACATAATTATTTTTCAATTGGTTGGGTCTGTGTCTGTGTAATCATTTTTTCACAGTGTATGAAGCCCTTTTTCAATAGACCATAACAGTAATAGCTATTTCTTATTTACAACTGGAGGAGAAGATCCAGCTACCAGATTTTATTATGCAGAGTGAACTTTTCAAAATTAAATTAGCAGAGCTAACGTGGTGGCCCATAGTAAACTAATTAGTTGTTAGACTGTTGGCAGAGATAGTATCAACTCTTTCAGACTTCCTAACAAACATCCTCAAAAATTACAAGCAAAGGGTTTCTATTGCAGTTTGGTTAAGCATGAAAATATTCATTCTCTTTAGTCAGAGGAGGTGGTGGCAGAAGCAGCAGCTCAGGGGCACAGCCAGCCCCAAACCTCCCTGATCAAAAGCAAAGCCCAGTCAGTGGATGAGAGGTTTTCATTGCCACAGTTTAAGTGGCTTGAACACTGGTATCTTTATGATCTCTGGATAAACCCACAGGCTTTGATCTACAAAAGCTCTACAAGGTCCAGGGGGGTTGTGGAGCAGAGCTCCAGGGTAACCTGGGCAGAATGAGAGGAGCACACCCACCCATCTGCTGGGGCTGTGACTCCAACACCTTCTGGCACCTGTTGGAGCCTTGATCCTCTCTGTCCCCAGCCTGGCTGCTCAGGAGGAGCTCTGCACTCATGTAAAATTAATAGGCTGCTCATTATGAAATCCATGCCACATCTTATTAAAAGTGCTCTGTCATTGAAAGTGGAAGGTGGAGGCTTCTTAAACTGGGGTTTTGTTGCCCTCTAGTGAATGAGGTCAGCATTATGCATGGGAAATTATTTTGATCACTGCATAATTAATGCCTTCTGAATTGGTACAAAAGTGCAGCCAAATTGCATCCTGTTCCCACTTGAATTAGTTAACCTACAGATACTGTTTCCTACAATATGTTGCTTCCTTGCCTGAGCCTTTTTTGTTTTGTTTTCCTTTTTTTATTCTTGCAATGAGAATGCACGACTGTGTGGGTATCATGATAAGGCAAGGAAACCAGAGACAAGGAATAAATCAACTAAATGGATCTGCAGCACAGTAGCTTTAATACATTGGTATATACTTAATATGTCTTCTGAAAAGAATGTCTAATTATACTGTCATGGCAAAAAATGCATTTTCAATAGTGATAAATTATGCCATCATTTACTTTCTGAGAACATGCTGAGATTTATGAAAGATTACTGCAAAATTATCATGCTAGGATAAAAAAAGAGAAAAGCCAAACTCAGTAATCATTGGCATCAGGAAAGAAAGAATGGGGAGAAAACCCCTTTCAATAGTGAAATAGAGAGTAGAATTGATAAAATGTTATGCAATATGAAAATACTCTACTATGGAATGACATTCAGCCTTACATTGCATTTTTTTCTGACTTTGTTACCTGCTAGAGATTATTTTGGGGCTTAGGTGAGGAGGTTGTCCCAATCCTGTGTAGAGTTGGAAGCTACAGGCCCTAAATCTTCAATGACTAGAACTTGACAGTTTTGTTTATCTGGTATAAAACCAGGAGGGAGTGAAGGAGTATCAGCCCCCAGAACAGCACATTAGAAAATATGAACTTATTTCATGTGGTTTTTGCTCAAAGAGCCCCTACCTCAGCTGAGCTGGAGTGCAGGGGTTCTAACCTTATTCCTCACTTATTTTCCCAAGAAACCTTCAGAAGTGATGCCATTTTGTGGCAGTTCTGGGGTTGCCATGGGCTGTTGTGCATCCCTGTCCCTGGGTGAGGAGCCCTGGCTGCAGGCTCAGCTCGGGGCCATCCCTCCCCTGCTCCATCAGCTCCCCCACTCACAGCAAGAGAAGCAACTCTTGTAGTCCCTGGTGCTTTCTTCTGTATCACACACATGCCAAAAATAAGCGAATTCTTTTCCTCTCTCCACACATCCTCCTACCAAATCCTTTCTGAGCTGATGCTTCCCTCGTTTGAAGGTGTCTGTTATGGACCTGGTTTTGGATGGGATTTTTATTCTGTATTTTCTAGTGGGATTGGGAAGAAGATGAATGTTTCCTGCTAAAGGCAGTCCTACATGATTGGAGAATAGAGTGTTCAAACAATGAATCTCAAGGATGAAGGGATGTTCTGGTGTGGGACTTGGTAACCCAGTGAGGTCAATTAGGGGCTTGGATAAGGCTCAGAGAATGACAAGCAAGTCTTTTATTGACCTCTCTGGGAGGAAAACACAACTTAAAATCAAGGAGATAAACAAAATGCTGTGGTGCTTGCTGCACTGCAAAAACATCTGTGAAAACATCCATGATTTTTTTGAGAGTGCATGAAGAGCTCTGTGTTTTAATTCAGGTTGGTTTTTATAATTACTGAGTGTTTAGACTGTTCCTGGCAGACTGGCTGGTGTAGCTGGGACATTTGATGAAAATTCTTATATGGAGTGAGAAAAATCACTCAGTGCCACACAGCACAGCCCAAACAGTCTCACTGAATTAAAAGAACTTTCCAGTAAAACCAGATAACAATGAGTATACTGATAATAGTTGACATAAATAACCCATTTACCAAAAGAAAATCTTTGTTTAAACAAATAAAATACAAACACAACTCTTAAGTGTATGAGATGCTGTTGAATATCCCAAACAGCACTGCAACCCAAAAAATGTGTGGTGGGTCATGGCTTTTTATACTTGTATAAGTTTGACCTATTTGCATATTGAGGGTTTATCTTTCAATTAACAGCTGCAGGTAATGAAGTCATTTACCCCAAGGCTGCTCCCCCCAACTCACTTTTGTTTCCAACTCTTGGGGCCTGAGGCAGTGAGGTGTCCTTGATTCCCAGCCTGGAGAGGAATTGTGTTTTCTGACCAAAATGGGAAAACAGCAGCTAACACTGAATACGGAGTTTAGGGTTCTACACTGAAGACTTTCAGGGTTACAAATATATGAAAGTATAAAAGCTGAATTCCTCAGGCATGAGCACAAGGACAGACCCCAATCCTGGCTGTGCTGGTGCTGGTGTGAGGTGACAGAAGTGACTCCAGAGCAGCTCAGTGACATTTTGTGAATGACAGCTGGGGTAGTCCAGGCACATATTATCAGTGTGATTGTTGTATGCAGCATATTCCATACCTACAGCACCCAGCACTGAACTCCTTTTAACTTTTTAGCTCTATTTCAGCTGCTGCAAGACATTTTCTTCCTAACAAGCATGACTGGCAGTTGCTTTCATTAGTCCAAGTTAGCAAACACAAATCAATCTCTTGTTCCCAGCAAACTCTTAATTTTTTAGGAAGTTTTTCCCTCTAGTCATCAGTAAGTACTTTTGGCCACAAGAAAATTAACAGCTTTAGTGTATTTTATAAAGACATTTATATGCATCTTCTTCATGTTTTACACTTGTTCCTTAACATTTTTTCTCACATGGTGAAATTTTTGTAAATATTGCTGCCTTCCTCTCTGAGTCTGCACACTCTCTGGAAAACACTATAAATAGAGAGGGTTCCATTGGAAAGTACTATTTGCTGTTTCTAAAACTCAACATTATGCTTAAATTTAAAAAATACTTCTGGAAATTCTACAGTGATGGTTGAAAGTGTTTCCTGAATACCTGGTAACTACTTCAGGGGGTTGTTGTTGTTGTTGACATGGCAGGAAGAACAAATCCACAGTTATTGTTTTGCTTTTCTTTCTCTCTTTGTTAAATACAGAGGTGATAATTGCTTGGTTTTGTTCACAGCTGGCACTAGATGATAAGTTTTCTTCTCATTAGACATGTAAACCACAGACAGACTTGCCCAGCTTCTCCATTTTCATCAGATAAAATCTCAGCTGACTTCAGTCTCTTTAAAATTAAGGCCACATTTGGTCCCAATAAGCATATTAATTTGTTTATTTGTTTTTTTATTTGAATCACATTAATAAAATTTTCCTTGGATGAAAAAAAGGCATTTTAAGGGAGGGTAGAAATTATGTGATCTGCCATTCACTGAAGCTCTCCACTGCAGTGCCAGGAGGTGAGAGCACATCTATGACTGCAAAATTAGATGAGATCCTTACACTTCTAATTTTAAAATTTCTGGATAATCCTAGCTTTAAAACATAAAGCAATCCTGCATGCTTCCACACTCATTAATCTTCACTTACAGTTTATTTTAAAATGAATCTTCATTTTCTTTATATTTATTGAATTGTATTTATTAAATTGAATACAATTTACGCAGAACAAATATTAGCTGTAGCACAAAATGACCTACTGAGCTCAAAGTCTGCAAGAAGAAAAGGAAAGCAGGTGTGCTAATAAGATCTGGCTTCTCTTACAACACTCCTGCAACATGAGTCACTAGGAAAAAGCCTTGTTTCTATGACTGAGTGGACTGAAAACAGGACATTGCCAACAAAGAGTTTTTGCGTGTGTGATTGTTCACAATGGCTTTGTACAATCAGTAATTAAGGGTGTTGTATCTCACCAGTTTATTCCCAGCATCCACCCAACCCTTCTTTTCAAAAAGCTCCAAAATGTCTCCTCACCCCCGGTGAGCTCCTGTGCCCCGAGGGCTGCAGGGCTCTGTGGAGTTTGGGTGTCCTACAAATCATTCTCCATCTTTGGCAGGTGGGACTAACACAGGAAACACCTGGGCAGCTTTAATCTCTGCAGACACCGTGGTCCTGATCTGGCTGGGGTTCCCATCCCATCCTGCAGCTGGGGCTGTCGTGGGAGCCCCAAATCTGATCTGATGGCTCAGAGCAACGTTTGCTTCTGGATTCTTGCTTAGAAAACCACACTCTGACATTGTAACAGTTGATGCAAAATAGTTTTAAGTTGATGGAGATCCAGGATTAACTCAGAGAGTCAAAAAGTCATTTCAACAATCAGAGATGTGAGAGGGAGAAGAGCTTTGGATCTTTCCTGGGTTAGTGGCATTGCTCTGAGATGAGCCAGTGCAATTTGGAGGCAAAAATTTTGCCCAAGAATTGATTACTCTGACTGAAAACAATATTTGGATTTTCACACACAAGCCCCTCTTCTAGGATGCTTTCTCTGGGATGTTATGGGAAAGATTTTCAGTGATAAAAAAATAATAATATTTGAGGATTTAATTTTTTTTAAAGAATACCTGCAAATTTGAAGGGCAGAAATAATTACCTTTCCTGCTGTAATAGTCACAGATTTTCTCAGTCAAGAGAAAATCTCCAGTTAGATTCTTTAGAAACTGTATTTGTACAAATACAGGAAATGGATGTTTGCTGTCATCTCTTCAAACCTCCAATGTTTGCTTCATTAAACTCCATGCAAAATGTTGGTTCATGAGTGGGTCCTTTCCTTTCTGCAATATTTTTCAGTCCTCTTTTCTGTTTGTTCTTCCTCCTTATTAGTGATTCTGAGGATATTTTGTACCTTGTGCACATTTTTTCTTATTAAAAATGTAGAAGTAAATATTGCTCTTAGGGGTTTTGGAGTAAATCCAGAATTAACTTAATGCTGTCAGGGAGCTTCCTTCATTTTTGTAGTGCTATATATCAGTGCTCTGAGCCAGAGTCCCTGCATAACATAAAATTTAAATTCTACCCAACAAAAATATTTCAGTGAAATGTTTTTCCATTTTTTCTCATTAATCAAAATAACATGTTTCACAGAAAAACAAGCCCTGATCGCTCTCTTTGTGAAAAACTGAAAGTGGATTATCTTGTTAGAAAATGTAAATCTCTGGAACCTGAATGACACATTTCAACTACTCACAAATCAGATTTTCATTCCCAATAAACTTCTTTTCTGGTTTTGTTTTGTTTAATTATAAAAACCTAAAGCCTGTCAAAATCTCAGAATGACACATACAACAGAAAATCAGATTGCTGCCCACCTCTATTAGTTTCTATAATAGTCTTCAACTACAAGGAGGAAAAATGAAGCATTAGGAACAAAACTGTTTCGATGACAAGATGCATCTGAACTTCTTATTTTCTGACAAATAAGAGGAATATCTTTACATTTCTCTTTGCTGCTTTCCAGTTTTCTGACAGTTATTTCTCTGCCTTCCTCAGTGCCAACAGAAATGAAAATAAAAACCTCAATTTCCCAACTGCCAGTCCTATCTGTGCCTGTGGGACTGTGCACACACATGCTGGGTACATTTTTTTTGTCTGGTGCCAATTAAAACACACATAAACCAAGGGCTGGTGTTTTCATCTGCCCGTGCCTTGATGTTTATTTATAATAAGGTGTGCATTTCTGGGAGCCCTTTTTTCTCCCTCAGAGAGGCAGGAGATTGGTGTGTGTCTCACTTGACAGATAAGGGTGGCATTGACTCAAGTAGGATCATCAAAACAAACCCACTTTGACAGAAGGGGCTTCATAAATAATGTGCATCAGTTTTTACTCTGTCAGTGTAAATGCATCTCCTCCACTACTGGTTTCCACTTGTTTTATCCAGAATGCCTAAGAATAATGAATAAATCATAGTCCTGTATACATGCATGTATGCATATGTATGTGTAGATATTTATACATAATTCATGCCATAAATATCTATTTTGGTCTGGCACAGAGGTCTCATGTAAGAGTGGAGGTGTGTTAAGACACTGTACCTAAAGTATTAATCTAGTTTCAGATGCTGCAGATGATTTCATTTAGCCAGAGAAACAAATGAATGCAGATCTTGATGCAGTCCTTTTTTCTTTTTACCCCACAAAGAACATGCAGCGCTTGTGATCCCCACTGGAAAGTTCTTTTGCTTATCACTCCTGGCTGTTTCCAGTCATTAATTGGCCCCAAATTGCTCATTAAGATTTTCTGAGCCTGCCAGTTCTCCTAAGCTGTATGTGGTGCTTCCTTCTGCCTCCTCTCTTTGGTTCTCTTGTCACATAAATCTTCATGAACAAGAGTCATTGCCTTTCCTTCCATGTGTGGTTTAAAGGAGAGGCACCAGTCAGTGTCTTGGGTTTATTTGGAGTTTTTGGCTCCACACAGGAGCATAAATTGTTGATGTAGTCACTTTTGTTTATAAAATAAATTTGAAGAACATAAACAAAAGAGACATATTTTGCTTCCAACTCCATTTATTGGGCAGATTTTACACCATCTTACTTCAGTGATATTTAACCTGATTGTGACAAAAAATTGATAACTTCAGCATACAATTTAGCCACTCCAATTACCACATGGCCTTCAGCCTGTTCCATCTTTATTTTCTCCACAGGATAAAAGACACTCTTTGTTTTCTAAATCACTGTGCAAGTCCCCATTGCTCATTTGGAAACTATAATTTACACAGTGTTGCAACACTTCAGCATTGAAGCACTTGGAAAACAAAAGAGCTGCATAGAAAATGTGCAATAATGTCTGGAAAATACCTTTAGGACTGTGGGGTACAGAGCCCATTTTTCCTTGTCATTTTCAAAAAAAACAGAAGATAATTTAGACCTCATTGATGTATAATTAGTACCCAAGGAGTAATATCTTCATTGGACAAGAAGGAAGGAATGGAGAAGGGTCCTCAGGAGAAAGGTCTCTGACTGGAGCTGCTGGATCAGCCCTGGGTGTGATTGGATTTTACAGATATGATGCACTAATAGAGGCACTCATCCCCCAGAACAGGCAGTGCCTCTCAGCTGTGCTCCCAATGCACTAATTACTCTGTTTAACACAAAGACTGTGCTGAAATGGTGTTCTGATAGAAAAGCCACGTTATCTGTATGCCCTGGGATTCCTCCCGAGTCCTGCGCCCTCCACCTGAGAATAAGTGACAAATTACTTTTCTCCTTTGTTCTTTCTTCACCACATCTGAAATGCAGGATGTGGTCTGTGGATTATTTTCAGATCACCTTGTTCCCCCAAAAACATCCAAAACATGGCTCAGTTCATGGCACTCAGAAAGTGCCAAGTCTAACATGATTTTAGTGTATTCTAGGACATTTTTGCCTTTCAAATGATCCCCGATTCTTTCCTGGGATTGTGCATTGTTGATGAGGAAGAATATAGGAGATGCCCTGTTTAAAATGCTCAAATAAATCATAAGGGAAGAGGAGAAAATGAGAGGAAAGGATCAGTTCCTATGGAAGACTAAATCCTCTCTCTGCTTTCTTGGCACAAACCAGCCTTGTCCCAGCCCTGAGGGTGTGAATGAACCTCTGTACCCTGTGCTGCTGAGGGTGTGAACAACCAGCCCTGCCCAAGGATGTCCAAAGGGAGAGCTGGCAGGGGTGCTGAGAGGGAAGGGAGATCATCCCAGCCTGCTCAGAACCCACTGGTTACATTTTGGAGGTGGGTTTGAGTTTTGGGCTTGTTGGGTTTTTTATCTGTTTCCTTGGGTTTTGCTATTGAGGGAGAAAAAGTAGGTTTAAGTTATGGTCAGAAACTTGACAAGTTTAGAATTGGTTGACAAATCCAATATATTGCTGGCAAAGTTTGTGAAACATCAAAGTGCAAGAGGTTGGAACACCTACAGTAACAAGTAAGAAGCAAATCATGACAGAGTGAGTGACTAGGGTGTTAAACAAAGTCACAACAAAACCTGTCACAGGTTTTCTGACAAGCTTTGGAAGAACACCTGACAAGGTGTTCTCACATTTATAGCAGCAGTTATTGTTTGATTACATTAGTATTTGAATGCAACAGGGCTGTTATTTTATCTTTCTGTCTCCATAAGAAACAGGTTTTTGGTCACCATATCCCACTTTGGCAAAGTTGCTGAGCAATTTTGTTTTCATATTAATTTACAATGTCCCTTTCCTATGGGGAGATGATTTTATTTTGACAAAGTAACACTCAAGAACTCCTGATATTTAATGTATAGAGAAGGTCATGAATTTATGTCTGTGCTGGGGCAAATATTACAGTCTCTGTGCCAGAGATGGATGGAGCTTGTGCTATGCCTCACTGCTAAGGGAGACAGTAAATCATAAGATGTTACTTCTCACCTTGCTGAAGTTGTAAAGTGCCTATAGCATTTCTTTCTATTGAATGATCAAGTGAGAGACAGGGAAGGTCAGGTCACACAGAGATGGGCTCCCCAAAAAGTAGAGTTACCTTCCCAGAGTAACTGAGACACCTTTTGAGACACAGAATACAACATTTTGGTAGCAAAACCTAATAAATACTTGGCTGTCCATCACTGTCTCTTTGCATTGTCATGATGAAGCTTCTTCTTGACATCTGATTTAAGAAGAGATTGAATTGTCACTTCTGTTAATGCAGGGTTTGTGCTGCTCTCACCGTGGATCAGCCCAGAGTGCAGAGCTGCTTAGGCAGTCCCTGGGAAATCCCATCAAATTATGTTTGGGGAACACGTCAGGGTTTGCAGGATGATTTTTTTTTTTCCTTCCCCTGCTCCACTCCATTACTTCATGTTGCTGTGAGATCTGACAGGCAGGGCTGAGGCAGCAGCTCCTTGTAGGGAGCTCCAGCCCTGGAGTGGGAGGGAAGGGGAGGTTTGGGCAGGGCTGGCTTGGCCTCTGCAGCTCCAGCCATGCAGAGCAGCCTGAGCCAGCAGGGATTCCCAGCAGAACTGCCTGGCTCCCTGGGAGCAGACAGTTAATGTTAGATTCAGGTGGTTTTGTGGGTTTGCTAAGAATATTTCAGATTAGTCAAACAAACTGATGCACATGGACACGTTCCTACATTGGGAAAGTGTTCTAAAGCTGTTCAAAAGCTATGACTGCACATTAACTTCTAAATTATCTCATAAACTTGGAACTTTTTCTTTCATTTTTTTCTTTTGTTTTCTGGGTATTCACTTTGTGGTTAAAATCTGTGGATTACTCAACCATCTCACACCTTTTGCAAGGATCTACCTTTGACAATATTCAAAATACTGCAGTGACACAAACAAGAACTGGCTTACAAAGTCCAGAGATTATACATTCAAGCCCTGATTTTATATTACCATATTTATTTGCTGAAATAAGTGGGTGGTAAAGGAAGCCAGTGCCACAGGCAATCTGTGTCACCAGCTGCAATGTGCATCTTCTCAGTAGTTTATAAGCAAATTCTTTAAAATTTTTTATAAATAGTTTGAAGGTTTTTTGTTCTGCGTTTGGATCTGTGCTTGATAATATAAGAAAACAAAACAAAATAACAAAATAGGCTCTCTGATATATTATAATATAAAATTATTTAGATGTGTTTAGCTGTGGAAATGGAATAAGAAAAAGATGGAAATAATCCTGACCTGTGGGAGGATGATTGGCCTCTGGAAAGAGAGTGAGGGTTTGCCTTTTATGTTTGGGACAAATACAAATCATTCAGCAGTGAAATGTGCAGTACTTACAACATTGGTTGATTGGAGAGTTAATAACTTTGATGCAGAGGAATTAACAAAAGGAAATAGATGGCATTTCTAATAGCAGTTAAGAGGAAGAATTGTTCAATCTAACAACTGGCTGAACAATATGTCAGGCAATATCAGCATCAAAAGGAAGGTAAATGCCAAACAAGCAAATGAAACAATGATAGCTTTAAAGTGGAGCATTTGATTGGGAAGGGAATGAGGGTGGAACTCTGTAAGGACTTGTCTAGGTGGGGAAATCCATCAGGGTGACTTCATGGGGACAGTTGTCCCTTTCAGAGCCACAGAACCCTCTTGAAGGAAAGTCACTCTGAGTCAGGAGGGATTCTGCACGTCAGGAGCTGTGGAGCTCTAACTCCCACTCCACTGGTGGTTCCGGGGTCAGTTTGCCCTGGGGACAAATCCCGAGGTGTTTGCTGAGCTGTTCCCAGTGCCTGCCCCATTCCCTGGCCCAGGCTGGGCATTCCTCCCAGCCCAGCACAGCAAGGGCTGCAGGGCTGCTGCGACAACCTTGATGTTGCTCAGGCTGTGACACATGGAGGAGCAAAGTGACAACCCCACGTGGGAAACATCTCTTAAATACATTCAGGCTCCTCACACACAAAACAGCCCTGCCACTGCCATATCCTACCATGGCATATTTTCCAATTGTGTTAATATAATTTTTAACATTCTTTAACCTGCTTGCTAAAAAGAAAAATGAGAGTCTGATGTTCTCTACACCTTAATTAAGTTGATAAATAGTATCTTCGTGACATGTGAATAAAATGTTAACTCAAAGCTTTGTGTTTGCAAAGAGTCAGTAATTTTCATGACTCAAGTTTTAATAAGCTGGATTTGAAACTCAGTTGACTGGGAGGCAATGAGGTAAAAAGAAAGATCTAGCACTTCTTTCTCAGCACCTCACACTCTTGGCTCTGAATCTCTGAAACCTCACTCTGGTGAACACAGAATAACTCTCTAAATGGGAAAATTCAGATCTAACAGGTGAAAAAGCCTAAACTAACAGATCTGAAAACCACTGCTCTCTTAGAAAGGAAAAATTCATCTCCCATCTGAGGGTCTGAGCTGATTGTGTGTCTGCCCTGTGCTCTGCTTTTGAGAAAAGCTTAACAGGGACTTCAACAACCACAATGGGAACAGTGACACCCCACAGGGTCACATCCTTCCATGAGGTCTGGGCCCCTGCAGCAGCTGTGCCACATCTGGTAATGACTGTCCAAGAGCACAGCTGGGGAGTTTGCAGCCCTCCCAGCCTTGCCCAAAATTCCAGCAGAGCAGCACCCACCCCCTGTGTGAGCCTGCATTTGGGTTCTGCCTCTGCAGACACTGCAGCTTGAAGGAGCCCAGAGACAGCACTGCCTGGAGAACATTTTATGATTTTAACACACTTATGTACTATTTGGCTCTTTTTAAAATCACTGTAAATGCATAAAGATTATAGGTGCTCGTGTAGGCTATACTTTAGAAGAAGAAAAATCAATTTTTCATTCGTCAGCGGCAGCTTGCAATACAACTGGAATATTACCTGAACCAAGTAAACAGAATTATCCTCTAACCTGAATAAGAAAAATGTAGCAGAAAGTCCTTATCTCTCTATTTTCAACTTATATTATCTAAGTTTGACTGTGATTTAAAAGAAAGAAGGGAGGGGAAGATGAGCCAAATGCAGAATTGTTATGAAAGAAGCAAAACCAAGCCCTGTGAAAGGCCTGTGAAAGGTTCACAATGGAAATGATTTTCAGTTTAAATTACTTTTGCAGGACTGTAATGTGGCAGTCAGGAAGCGTCTGTGAAAAGTCCATTCTTTTTTCTTCTATATTTTTTTTCCCTTTTATTGGTTTGTGTTTGTATGAACTGCCTATGGCCCTGAAAAATACCTGTTTTAAATGTTCATCCCTGTGTTCCTGGAATATCTGAGCTTCACACACATTAGGAGTTTTTCTTTTACAAATCCTCTATTCTATTGTTGTTATTATTATCATCCTATAACAGTCATAAATTACTTGAGGTCATACTAAAAGAAATGGGCATTGCATTTTTATTATAGACCTTTCTTTTTCTTGTGTCCCTAGGCTCAAGATCCATTTGTAAACTCATGGACTTTAACTAAACTCTATTTATATATGCAAATTTACAGCTTTTAATGCATTGCAATTTTTCATCTTCTATACTTCCAGATTTGTCTTTAATTTAAGGATTTTAGGACAGTATTGTTTTCTTTCCCTAAATTTCTAGGTCATGCTTTCACCTTCTTGAGCTTTTATATTTTCACCTTTCATCTTGCAAATAGGTCTGGATTGATGTGGCGATGATAATTGTTGTGGGGAAAAAATAATTTTATTGAGCCTCAGGTTATTTCTCCCTTGAAATATTCTAGATAATTTTCTTTATTCTAAACTCTTTAATATGTTTCTTGAGTCAGCAGAAGTTTATTGTGTGAACTTATTAGTTGCCAGTGATCTTTCCTGGAAAATGGATAGCATCTGGTTTTTTTGTAAGACCGATCTTGTCATGTTTTTAAAGACACCATCTGCTTCCCAGTGCTCCAAAGGGGAATGTGGTGTCCAGTGGGATTTTTATCATATGTTTGCCTCCTTTTCTGAACATCTGAATATTTTAGAGAGCAGCTAAAGGCATAATTCTTCCTCCTAAACAGTATAATTCTTTATATATTAAAATCACATGGATGTATTTTCAGCAAGTCGAGGTTGAAGTAGTAGAATGCTTTTTAGAAATGTTATACTTAATGATATACTTCCATATTTAATCACAGATATTTAGTGTGTACTCATCAGAAGCAATTTTTGGTTCAGAGTCATTGCAAATATATTAAATTAGACACAACAGACCCATTTTCTGCAATAGGAGCTTTGGATCTGGTCCCCCACAAATTGCTCACCGAAACGCTCTCAGAAATGCCTTTTAGTATCACCAATCACATCTACATTTTGAAAAGAACAAACAAAATCTAGCTTTATTCAACTGTGAATTCTATTGACCTGATTGAGCAACTTCTGTTCCTGTGAAAATCCGTTCCTTGCATGCTAATTACAGCAGAACCCTTTCGTAGGAGCACGGCGGGTGTGGGTGAGGGTTCCACTGACATTTTATTTCCTTTAAGTCTAACTCACATCCCAGGCCCTTTCAGCCACCAGCAGCAAAGCACATGCTCAGTTTTAAGCAGGAGCTTTAGTGTTTTGTTGAACTAGAGATTTGGCAACGGGTGGGAATATTAATGGGAGTGAAGTCATATAGGTGTTTAGAGCTAGGACGATCTGAAACACAGAAATAAGACAAAAATAAATATAATTCTTTGCATCATCTGAGGTCCCTTTCTGTGTTGCAGGATTGAAACAAGAGGATTGCTTTGCTTGCCACTGTTAAAAAAAAATATTTATATCCATGTTGTGCAAAGTCCTTTACCTTGATCCCTGTTTTAAGGTCTGGCTGTGGAAGATGTGAGGCTGAAGTATCTGAGTGTGTTGTTAGCAGAGCAATTTCCTTAACAAGGCTCTTGAATTTACTAGGCTGTTCTCGTGCAATTTGTCTCTGTTTTCCTCTGTGTTCAACATGTGCCAGATGTCACTCCCAGACTGGTTTTTGTGTGTGAGTGAGAGATGATCAGCATGAGGGACAGCCCAGCAAATGCACCTTCCCTGATGAGCAGCAGCTCCTGGTGCTCCACAGCATCAGGCTGCATTCCCCAGGGACAGCCCAGCCCCAGCTGCTCCTGTCAAAGAAGTTTTACAAAAATAGGGAGGGCACATCCCTGCCTTGATTTATTACATTGACCAATTCCCCACTACAGTCTCTTTACATACAGAATATTCCACGTTTGACCTGCCTCATCCATACTCATCCCACATCTCCTTGTAGATTCTTACATTTTATATGTGCAGATGCAGACCTTAAATAATGTGTAAAATATTTATGCCTTCAAACCATGTTAAAAATAGGCAATATTTTGCTGCATATCTTAAAATCACATTGCCCTTAAATAAAAACTCTTCTAGAGAAACAAGATACTGCATAATTCTGAATTCTTTCTCATTGCCTGGAATTGAATTATATCAGAACATTTGATTCAAACACAGCTGTAATACAATGAATATTAAGCTTTGTTTCAGCCACTATGAATAAATGAGATTATTTCTATTGAGGTGAGATTTTATCACATTATGTCCATAGGTATTTGTTGGTCCTTATTTTTTATTGCAGGTGTTAAGCAGGTGATTAAGAAGTTGAGCAGGATAGATCCCTGTTCAGTGACATTCTGTCAACAGGTGCCCCAGCCCACTGAGATCCTGGCTGAATATTGCTCCTTTTCACTTTCCAGGTCGTGCCACTCCTGCTGTCAGACAAATACAATAGGAATTACTCAATTTAACACCATTTCAGTTCTAATTGAATTCCATTTGCTAAATCCTGAATAAATACATTACAACTGCTGCTTTGGTCAAACAGAGAGAAATAGCCATCTTATAATGACTCCCCTGTGGATTTAATGCCTATTCTATCTGTTAGAATAATGATTCCTACATCACTGGAATATATTTAAAGGATAATAGTTATTTACACATGCCAAGTCTTCATACAGCAGATAAGTATTTTTAATTTGCATTTGTGGGATGAAAAGGAGGGCTAGAAGAACTGGTTACCAATTTGTCTGTTTTCTAAAGTATCTTGGTATCAGAGCAAAGATACAGGATTATGAAAAGGCTTTGTGCTTGTTTCCAATAGCAGTCTTAGGTGGGGAAAAAGGGCTGCAGCAAGGATGGGATTCACATCAGCAAATACAGAAAACTGACATGGAAATGCACCCCTCATGGTCTGCTGGGGAAATTAAATCTCCTATATAGGACTCATCTTTATGGACAGCAGATATACAGAAAAGCTTACATCAATAAATGGTCTCAGGAGGCTTAAATTCAAAGATATTTTGTCTGTTATAGGGATCTGGAGTTAGGTGAGATGAATCCCCCCCTAAGACCACAACAAGAATTCCATTTGTTGGAATTAGGAGACTCACCCTGGAAAGGAAAGTAAATTTAAGGGGGAGAAGGGAGTGAATTTGTTCCACTTGAAGAGAAAAAACAAACAAACAAATTTGGAATCTTTCATTCACTTCAGACCAGCCAGCTAAATATTTCAAAATATCACCCATTTATTTCTTTTTTTTTTCGTAAGAGGCATGAATCTTTGCTGCTGCTGATGTCAGCATTCACCTGGAAATGGGAGGCTGCATTCCCCAAATCCTGCTCTGAAGCAAGCAGAAGGAACACTTGAACCCACATGTCCTTGTGTGAGATGAATGTCACAGTCCCTGAGACAAGGCAGGGACTCAGGGAGCTCTGACTTGCAAGTTCTGTGAATGGTCACCTATGTCTCATTCTTTTTATTTTTTTTTTTTTTTTTTAATCAGCCTAAGTTATTTGCCAAGCTTGACTCAAAATGGTGAATAATTTCAGTTCTAATTAACCATTTTTTCGAATAAACTATTCACAGCCTCCCACTCACTCTGCCTCCAAAATTCCATCTTTAGTGCAGATCTTGTGAAACAATGTAGATCATGAGCAGGGAAAATCTAATAGAAATCATGCACTTTCCAGAACTTCTTTTAAATAGAATGTGTCAAGCATAAGGGTCTGAAATATATGTGGTTGTAAAAACGTATCAGTGCCAGATGATTGTTTGGGGCTGTGCTCCAGTTAAATCCATTGAAGCTTGAGTTGGAGGTTACAGGTTGAAAATTCCCCGAGGCTGTGAATGACTCTGGCTGCAGAGGTGGATTCCATCCCTCTGAACAGACGTGGTCTAATCCAATTCTGCTCCCTTCACCCCTCCCACCCAATTAGCCAGCTGATGATATTTGTGTCTCAGTAGCAACATTTTCATAAGGAAGCTCTTTGCCCTTTCTGGTGAGTCAGAGATGACTCTCAACAATGAAGAGTTCAAAGACTCATGTAATGTTTTGTCTCAGAAAGTTGCCTCGAATGTTAAATGAGGAGAGTGAGCACTGAGAGGGAGAGAGTTCCCTTATCAACAGAGCAGAGAGGAGAGGAGTTACCTCCTGCTACCTCCAGGCACGATGCTCTTTCTTCTCTACCACTTCCTCTTTTTCCATGCTCTTTCCCAAACATTCAAAAACCCCTTTGATTCCTATATTACCCTGAAGAATTTTAATGTTTTGCTAATGTTCCAAATGCAGATCAGCAGGCAAACGACAAAAATTAGCTAAAATGTAGCTATGGCAAAAGTGCCATGCACCAGGAAATAGATTTTATGAGCTGAAAAATATTTGATCTGTTGTGTGTGATTTTTTTTTGTGTTGTGGAGTTCCTGCCCAGTCCTTTCAAGGTGAAAGTTCCAAGTTGTGCAGGTGGCAGATGGGCTCCTGCTTTCTTTACCTGTGGTGGCTCACTCACAGTCTTTCTCCACTACCAAGGAGAGTTGTTTTAAAATATATTCACAACAGTGCTGCAGGATGTTATGTTTTTCTATCACAGCTCTTGGTAAATATGCACCCTGGGGTGAGATGTCACCTGATGGTATCACCATGGGTGGTAAAAATTTCTCAAGTTCAGTATTTTTAACAAGTAAAGAACTCAGCAAGCAAATTTTGTTTATTTTTTTAGTTGAATGAATGGGTGAGATATGGAGCTGCTGAATATGCTAGACTGCTTATTTTCTGCTGATTTTACCACCTTTGGGGACTGAATTATTGACAGAATAAATGAATTTCCACCCCTTCTTTAGTTATATTGGTATAACTAAATATACTTCTGTACTACCTTACAAAATCAGAGACTGTTTCTGTGACTCTGTTGTTTTCACATATGATGATATTTCCACTGTGGTCAAGAAAGAAAATAAAGAAAACAACCTGCAGTGATTTTGCTTCTTCAGGAACAAAACACTGAATCGGGTATTTAATTAAATACTTACTTAATTAATTTAACCAGGTATTTAGGATCACCTGGTTGTACTACCTGATTTTTTCAGTATTATGGTCAAATGGTGACAATGTGTCTTTGGAGCACTGTCAAGAGACAGAGGATGGGCAGGTGTTCACAGGATCCACTTTGAGGTCTGGTTTTGTTTCTTGTACTGCTAGACTTGAAAAATCAGTAAATGATTTGAAGAGATGGCTTGATGTGATATAGAATGATTTACATTAGAATATAGGGGTTCCATTTTCTAACAGCTTGCATTACCCTTGTTATTTTTTCCTTGCTTTATCCCTCTTCTCTTCTCTTCTCTTCTCTTCTCTTCTCTTCTCTTCTCTTCTCTTCTCTTCTCTTCTCTTCTCTTCTCTTCTCTTCTCTTCTCTTCTCTTCTCTTCTCTTCTCTTCTCTTCTCTTCTCTTCTCTTCTCTTCTCTTCTCTTCTCTTCTCTTCTCTTCTCTTCTCTCTTCTTTCTCCTTTTCTCAGGGTAACCTTGAACTAATCTAATCTATGTAGATAAAAAACCCATCTTCTACCTAATGAAAAGATAAGATAAACCCACACAGATTTGAGGTGTATGATACACTGTTATGTGCTTACAAACCAAAATGTATTGGCAGCAGGCCAAAGGTGTCCTAGAAGATACACAGAAATAAGATAGACAGGTAGAAACAATTATTGATCAAGACCTTTTGTACTGAGAGCTAAAGTTAATAACATTTTATATCAAAATCAAGTGTGGATCCTGAGGGTAAGAGATGTATTCTGAAAATATTTGGTTGTTCTTTGCTATGCACAGGCTTGTAGGGAAGCAATTCAAACACAGTGGCATGGGGGCAGAGAAATGGAAGATCACAAAAATTTTGGAAATATAAATACTAATCAATCACTATTTAGTCTTTTTTCATCTAATGTGGCTACATGTGGCCAAACACAACTAGATTGGATTTTTAAATTTAAAATCCCTTGGTACACAGAGCAACCATTTCAGGAAAGAACATGCAGATTATTGTATTTGCAATAGACATTTTAGTCATGCTGGTTAATTAGTGAGAACAAACGAAGTGCGTGGTCACAGTGTAAAATGAAAACCTTAGTTAGGATGGGCTGAGTAAACAACCTGAAGCTGTGGGCTTTGCAGGACAGGGCTGTGTTTCAGCCTGAACACAGTTATTGCAGCCACAGAGCTGCAGGCACAAGTCTGCTTGGACACTTGGTACATTTTGTTATTTATTTTCTGTGTGCAGTTGGAATAAATAAACGTGGAAGTCAGCAGGAGGATCAGGTGAGTGTGGGAAAGATGGCAGAGGTGCTGGCACAGCTCCTGCAGCAGGATTAGCTTGTGGCAAGGCAGGGATGTGGATGGGACAGACCCCAGAGCATCCCTCTGGCTGCAGGAGCCAGGCTCCTCCAGAGAAGGAGCTGTGCTGGCAGCTTGGACTGAAGGAAGGTTTCACCATCAGTGCTTTGGCTGCGGGCTGTGCCAAGTAAAATCACCAGCACCCAATGAGGCAACTGTGAACAAGGAGCAACCTGAGCATTCACCCATTGTCCCTGTGAAACAACAACTCCTGTTTCAGGTTTGGGAATTGTCTGTAACCCTGAACTTGCATCTTCACAGCAGGAGGTTTGGAAACAATTTTACCTGCTCCTTTTTAGGCATTCTCACTCTCATCTCAAATTAATGAACTCAGGGTCTTATCTTTGGGTTTGACCAACCACAGACACGTTGCTCTTGTAGGGGTAGGTACATTAAAATGTTTATTTATTGTGTAATTATGACTGGGTTGGGGTTTTTTCCAAGCAGAATTATTTTATCCTTTCCATTTCCTACCCTGCAAAAACATGTGTAAAATATTTTATTCCCTTTATTCTTCTAAGTTTTGCTAATTATGCTACAATAGAAACCTTACCCTTTCCTCTCTGTCACATTTGAAAAGAGATGCTTCAAGACAGCGTTACCTGTAGGAAAGATTTCTGGCAGAAGAAATTTCTATTCTCAGAACACTCAAGGCTAAGTTTGCTTTGATTGAACACTCTTCAAATGTTTTGTTGTTTTGTCTTCTTTTTTTCCCTTTATATGAAAGAATAGCTTTTCTTTAAAGGAGAAATTATAATCTAAAGTCTCTCTCATACTTTGGAGGTTCCCTCAGATGCTATAAAGAATATTTCTTGTTTCAGAACAAAAAGAGAAATGAAGATGTTCTCCATTTCCCAAGTGTCTGATCTGCATAACTGAAAATTCCGAGACAAATGGCCACTGGGAAAAAATCCCAAAGTATTTAAGTAAAACAGGATTTCATTTCTTGTGGAAAATTCAGAGAAAGTAGATTAATAAGTCATATACATTTGAAAAGGATTAATTTTTCACTTTTTTTCTTATGTTATCCCTCTCACAACTGGTAATTCCACTGCTCTTTGTTTCCTTCAAGGCATTTTAAAAACAGACTAATATCAGGTCCCCAGGAGCTTCCAAAGTCCCTCAAAATGCCATGAACTCCACAAGCAGGGCAGTACCCAGTCTTTCAGAAGGGTCCAGACACTATGGGGAGCCCCATTTAAAACTCATGATCAGTTCATACTCCATCACCACTTAGGTCACATTTTGGAATTTGAAGCATCTTGTTGCCATTCCTGAGCCTGAATTCTTCCTCACCTCACCAGACACTAGAAATGTGAATACAGCTCCTTTCCACACCCTGAGCTGCTCCCACAGGACACAATCCAGACCACCCAACCCTTGGAAGGTCAGTTGTGAGCTGAAGCATTTGGCAGCCCAATTCCAGATTATTATTGCAATGCCATCTCTTCCTGCACGTCCAGGTGGGAATGCAGCATCTCCTCTCCTGGTGCTGAACAGAGTCCCCTGGGCAGAGCAGGGCAGCAGCAGGTGAGGGAGCAGCAGCAGAGCCTGAGGGGAGCTGGGTTTGCTCAGTTCAGAGCAGGATTTGCAGCTGCCTCAGCAGCTCCACAAGGCACAGCTAAGTGGGACAGGAGCCTCCATTCCTGCCAGAAATGGAGTGACAAGATCCATGTGGATGCTGCTCTTGTGCCTTTAGACCTTGGGACAATAGTCCTCAGGTTCCTCATTTGTGGTTTTACCAGTCTTTTGGGGGTTTTTTGGTCTTTTTTTAGTTTGCTTTACTGCTGTTATGCAGGTAAGTAAAGTGAAATTCTCACACTTAAGTTTTTCACTACAGGGTTTTTACACAACATGAGACAATCTGGCTCATGACCTTGGAAATTAAAATTAAATAGCCCACATGCATGCTTAATTTGCATGTGTCTCTGAACATCTGAGCTAACCTGCACTAAAGATACACCTCAGTAACCCTGGATGCTGAGATCACCTAGCCAGGAGTTTCTAGGAAGTATTTGTCATGAAGCTGTGGCAATTACTGAAATGACTGTGCATTTCTGCTATTGATTGTTGGCCTACCAAAATAAAATTACATTTGGCTCCAGATGATTCATTTTCTCCACTTGAATATCGGTTTGCTCTGTGCTGAGACCTATCAATAAAAAAATATAGTTAGTGGGCTGGATGTTAACATTTTTCTTATTCTGAAAACATGTCATTATAGACTTTAAAAAAAGGTAACCACAGTGAGATAGAGATATGTAGATGTCATTTCACATTTGTATCTTGTAGAGTCAGGCTACTTACAGGCACCACCTAAATACTGAGAGGTGTGTTTAGAAAATCCTCATGCAGACACAGAAAGGCACAGAAGGTAAAAGGACCACCAGTGGCAGTAATTGGGTTGAAAGGATGTGTGGAAATTTGGATGAGGCAATCTCCTGCCTGTTGAGTCCCTGAGTGTCTGATTTGTGTCACTGCTGCCTGGTAATGTGGCACTAACAATTTAGGAAACACAAGAGGCATCATTTAGGCCAAGATGCTTATCCTGGATTTTTTTTCATGTGCTACCCATGTTTAATCCTGCAGGCAGCTATTTCTTGAAAGCAGATGCAAGTCTCTAGCATTAATAATTGTACAGAGGTGGCAAGGCTGGAAATTTGGTTCTGTGTTCATAGGCTGGTGGCAAAAAGGAGGCACCATTTGACTGCAGCTGTGATTTGTGCAGGGAACTTTGAGGATTCCTCACACAGAGAAGATGCCTTGGGTTGGTAAATGCAGACAGAATTATACCAGTCATTATAAAAGAAAATTATAAATACAATAAGTGTTTATCAGCAAATGTGCTGGTATCTTTAGGGTTTGTAATGAGGGAGAATTTTTAAAATGTGACATATTTAAATCCCTTTAAACTGTTAGTTAACAAACCCCCACTGCCACTGCCTCCTGCACAGCCCAGTGATCACACAAGGCTGTAGATGAACATATCAAACTCGAGATGATTTGGAACAGAGACTTTGATTCTTCTGCATCTTGTGGCCATTTAGCACCAGTCTCACCCCCTCAGAATCAGGACAGACATGATGCTGGATGCTTCCCTGATCCTTCACAGCTGGTTGTGGCACAACCATTTCATTCCACTGAGATGCACGGAGCCCCTCAGATGGAGCTGCACACATTTAACAGGTTCAAACCATTTTCCCTTGAGGTTAACATAATGATTCCTGCTGATTTCAGTGAGCACTGGGCAGGGCCCTTAGTGCAGCTTTCACCCCTTATGTTTTAAAATGAACATTTCTTGCCACTATTTGCAGGTTTATTGTAGCTCCTTCTGCCTCAGGCAAGGAAAAACAACAGGATACAATGACAGCACATTATATTGGACATAGCATGATAAATTCTAAATAGATATAATTAGCATGTGACCCCAAAGAGACCTTTTTATAATTAATATTGAAATATGGTGCATGCATTATATAGGAAAACATATTGTGTATTTAGAGGGGAGCCTTTGGAGAATGGAGGTCTGTCTGTAATGGCTTGTCATATTTTCATTTTAATCAGAATTGAAATTTCTGCACTTGAAGAAATAGAGAACAATCATTAAAAAACACTTGGACTTTAGAAAGACACCACCTGCTTCATTTTCCTCTTTTTTTATTGTGACAGTGGTGAAAAAAACCCAAAAAAAACCTTAAATCTTCAGCTGGGGAAATGTGCACTAATGGGGAAACAGACCTCTGAGGAACGAGCAGACTGACAAGCTGTTCAGGAGCAGGAGGCTTTTCAGCAAATGATATTCACTCCTCTAGTAGTTTTTGATAGATTATGTCATTTCTAGAAGTCCATACTTATTCCAATCCAGCAAAGTGAATGAGTAACAGATACATAATGAGCATCCATGAAAAAGGGAAAGAACATCTCAGATATAAGGTAAAGATTAAGAGGGGCAAAGCCACCAGTGAGCTGGGAATGTGTTGCCTTCTGAGTGACATTAAGTTCCCATCACACAGCAGCTCATTACACAGTCTGTTTATACCAGAAGGAAACAAATATAAAAGTTAGTCCTTTATATTTCACATTAAATGCAGGGAGTTCAAGGGAACTGAAAGACTTCATTATGGGATCTGATACCATGCTTTGTATTTTGCTGGGTCCTATTTTAAGCAAACTGAGTAATTTTTATGGGTTTTTAAAAGACTTAATATCAAATATTTAATTAACATTCATTCTGCAACTTTGGAAGCTGAAGCTTTGGATCCAGGATATAATTTTTTATCAGAATGAATAAATATAAAACAGATGTTAAGCAGAGGCAATAAATTTCATCTTAATTGTAACTCTAGAGATGGCTTTCATCACCAAAACACATTTATTTTCCTCTGTAGCTTTAATTCTCAGCTCTGTAATTGCCAGTGCACTGTCCAGTTGTATTTTCCCTTCTATTAGTTCTCCCAGTTACATTTTTGCCCTAAGATAAATGTGAGTGCACATTCCCACTGTCGAGTAGTGGACTTTACAAACAGACTGTGCCGTGGCTTGGTAGCTGCAAATTCAACATTTTGGGTTTTGTGGCAGTTCAGTCTGATGAGGCTGCTGCCACAGAGGGTATCTGGCATTTCTGCCCTGTAAATCCCCCAGGTGTGGTTGCACAATAGGCTAAAGGATGGCTGGTGTCTGCAGGCAGCCTCCCTTGCTTTGTGACCTCGCCAGAATTCCTCACTTAAATGAAGTTTGATTTGAAGCAGAGCTGAATAGAAGCTCTCTAAGACAACCCCAGATTGCAGTGGGAAGTGCTGTCAGTCAGTTACAGTCTGGCACTTCCCTCTGAGCTCCTGCCTGGGACTGATGTGTCTCTGGGTTTTGAACCATTGCCCAGTGTAAAACTGAGCTTTCAAACGGGAGCTCATTGCAGGCAGTGTAAAACATTCACACAACTGGCACAATTGGGTCTAATTATTTGTTTTACCATGTGGTCTGAATATTTTCTTCAGTTAATAATTATTCTCCATTATTCTCTCCCCTTGCTAAGTAGTTGTTTAATATTGTGGTTGAAAACAATGAAATTCTTTTCTTACTGCACATTCCAAACAATTAGTTCTGGGCAATGGATTGCCCATGAAAACTCTTGATGTTGTCTCGTGGCCAGAAAAAATTAAAAAAAAAAACAAACAAACCAACCAAGGTTATTGTAGAGTAAATTATAGATTTCTGCACAATGTTGTTCAGCATTTCTGCCTCTTGGCAAGTAAAGCCTTGGATGAGCATCATAGAAAAAAGCTGAACTGTCTTGTGTGTGTTTTATTTACATTCGATGCTTTTAGAATGGATCTGGTACTGATTTAAAAGAATGCAGAAGAGGTCACAAACAGAGATTTAGGTTGGGGGGAAAGGGATAGTAGGAAGGTTCATAGTTCTGGTCATAATGATTATTGAACCTGAATTAATTGAGCATTCAAACTGCTTGAATCTCCACATTTCCATGCTGTTCATTATATGAAAATCATACAACAAAATGCAATTTTATTTTTTAATTGCTGCAGAATGTTTGATTAGCTTTGTTTCCAGGCCTGTGGTGTTGTTTTTCAGTGCAGACAGCAAACACTTCATCTTTGGAATATCCTGCAGCACAGGGACCCTCAGACCCCAGCAAACACAGAGTGCTAAGATGAGGAGAAGGTTCCCTGGGCCAGTGTCTGACCCACAACCACAACTTCTGATGATGCTTTGATAAACTATTAAGAAAAGACCATTCTATTTCAATCCAGTCTTATTGAAATCTATAGAACCATCAAACTGGGGGACTGAACTGGACTATTCCTGAAGACCACCAAGATTTAGCATTCCCTTCTTAATTCCAAACAAACAGTCATTGCAGGTGATTTGCAAAATGCATTTTTGAGCTACAAGTGCACTGGTCTCTCAGTTTCCCTGATTTTTCAAGTCATTTAAATAGTCCACTCACTTTTCTTGTTCTGTTGTTAAATAATAAGCACCAAATAAGAATCTCTGTCAGTCAATATTGCAAGTGGTTTTATTTTGCCCTTTTCAAAGAGTGAATACCATTTTTAAGTTGTTACAAGGTACTAGTTGTATACAAAATAATGTTTCTGATGGTGAAATTGCCAGTTACACGTTGTAATTTCTTCATTGACTGTCAGACCTGTCATGTTGCAGAAAGGTAGGTCAGCTGAATGGATTATTAATGGATCTGTTAAAAAATAAGTATTTAGGGTTCTTCCCCCTCATAAAAAAAAAAAAAAAAAAAAAAAAAAAAGCCCAGGCTATATCATTTATCTATGGAAATGAGTAATGTCTTTATCTTTTTGAGTCAATTAATAAACTGTGATCCCTAGAACAGTAATTTCAGCATCATGCCATTATTTGATAATTCTTCATTTCTTCATTTCTTAAGAAAATATTAAAATTGCAGTTGGCCACAGCAGGACAGGCCCATGCATCATTGAAGAAACCAGTAATTTATGATGCTTTTGGAACTCCATATTAACATTCCAGGCTGTAATGAAGTTTCATATTGAACAAGGTCAGGCCTGATTGTACGATTAAATAATTTGAAAATGTTATTAAAAGTTTGCATTTCTCTTCAGCTTTTCAGAATGAGTGTTTTACTTTGGGGCACTCCATCAATCACACCCACAGAGCCTTTGCTGGGTTGTGCTCATTCCATCACCTATTTAGACAGGCAGTGATCAGGTTAAACAAGAAGCAGAGGGGTTATAAAGTTTTCACAAGTGGTTGTTTTGCTTCTTTCCCTTCTAAGCTGGAAGTCATTGTCAGTTGTTGTGGCCAGGTCTTTGCCATGCCTGGGCCACCACCCTGGGAAAGCTCCTGGCTCACACCTCAACCAGGTGTGTGCAGCTTTTGAGCAGTTATTCTCCTGCTGTGCTTCCAATTCAACTTCCATTTCCCCCAAGCTCTCAGGGGACAAATCTGTGGACCTGGAGAACATCATGAGCAGCATCCAGTCCTTTGGAATGTGATGGATTTATCCTGACACCACCTCACAGCCCTGCAGCTCCTGCTTGCACAGGGAGAAGGAGACACTGAGCTGACAGGACAGAGCTGAGATGTTTCTGAGCTTCTGGGAGACAGGGGCTGGTTAAACTCAGCTCTCCCAAATCCCTGAACCTAATCAATGTTTAGGGAAACATGTAGAAACCTTTTGCATATTAATGAAGTGATGTTTGGTAATGGATGATAGCTCCAAATATGGGGTTTGAGCAGAGGATTGGACTATTTCTGCTGGGATTTAAACATTAGTCTCCACAGCCCCTTAAACACAAACCAGGGGACAACACATTAATACTTTATGTACTTTTAATTGACTAGGACTGTTATTGAGTTTGCTCTTTGCAAACCCCCATTAATATCCACGTTTCTTGTTTGGAAATCTGTAAAACTGAATCCTTCTGCAAAATTGCACTAAGCCATCTTTCATCCTGCTACTTAGCAAAGACCTTTGGTCCTTGTTCCTCACCTCTTTTCCACAGTTCTAGCACTTGTCAGTTTGTATTATGCATGCCTGTAAATAGCAGAAAATTAAAAAATATATTGTCCAGGTAGAAGGTAGTGGAAGTTTTAAAATGCAGGCTTTGAATAATCCCAAATTATAATTGCACTGTTAAATTTAGTGTGTGTGCATGTGTAAATGTATTGTTGTACAATGCATATACACATTATATATGTATTTGTATGAACATATGTATATATACAAACCTTGTAAACATTTCCTCTCATTGGAACAAGGCTCCAACAATGAAAGATATGGCAGGAGATGCATCACTGATATCAGCAGTGTTGGATGATGGCAAGAGGCAAAACACTAAAACAATTGTCATGCATGTTTTGTTCTCTGAATTTTGCTTTGGTGGTAGAGCTGGCCATCCTCCTGGGGATCTCAGAGCACCTAATGAGGAAAGAGATCCTGAACTGAATGCTATTGTTTGAGTCAGCCCTGCAGACGAGAAGAAGGATGGGGAGGCTGTGTGCAAAAAATAGAGCAGCTCTGGATTTTCCCAGAAAACTTGTCAAGGAAAAAAAAAAAAATCTTCACTGCTGGTATTTTTGCACTACATATTCAGCATTCACAACAAACTCATGATGCCAAGAGATGGGGAGTGCTCTCTGAATGAAATGAGATGTGGAGTGTTGACTGGATCCCTGGCTGCTCCCCTCTCTCTGGGAAGGCAATGAAGGTGAAAAGGAGCATTTGGACTGGGATTCCTGGGGCATAATTGAATTTCTGATGTCTGTAATCCCCCCTCCAATACACAGCATGCCAGGGGCAGGAAGGGAGTGCCCAGGGAGTTCAGCAATGCACAGCCAGGGATGGTTCCAGGTGTTGGTTTCCAGCTGCTCAGTCTCAGCACACCCCAAAAACTGTCCCCAAATCCCAAGGGAAACACCAAGGTGGATTCGGCTGCACTTTTGGATCTACAAGTTTTGCTCTCCTTTTAACAGTCTGAACTGTAAAATAATAAATGTGCATTTGCAGACTGTTATCTGCAGGCCTTGCCAGAGATATGTCATCTGATTATGCATGTAGGTAGCATTTAACATAATCTGCCCTGACACATTCATAAGATAAGACAAAAATAGTGTTTTATCACCGTGCAGTAGCAGCCTCTTATCAAACTCCAAAGTCTTAATTAGGGATTTCTCTCCAGGTCCCCACTTGCCTGATGACCATATAAATGTCTCAATTAGATAATTAATACAGGCTGTAATGCATGATAGTATACAGCAATTTGAAGCCCTAGGCAGGCACAAATATTTCCCTTTTATATTGTTGGGAATTCAGCTGGATATGTGCACGTAGAAGTTCCTCTTACAATATTGATCCTACTCTTTAAATTCTTTATAGTTTATGTGAGGAAATGCTATTGTCTCCATTCTTCACAAACTCTGAGAGATGAGAGGATATCAGGTTGTTTATGATACTTGGCATAAATGACATTTTGTATTTTATTTCAAATTGTAATCAATATTTGGTCTGTGGTTTGCAGAACGAAGATGTACACATTCTATGGGGGAAAACCTACTCAGTGCTTCATTTATATTCCAAATATATTATCCCTATATTTCCTTAACAGAAAGCTCCTTGAGGGTTTAAACTGGAGTTTTGAAATTCCTTATCCACTTCCACCACTGTAGGAATTATGTCTAATATTTAAACAAGTTTTTAGTGAATCTGACCAACACTGACAAATCTTAGTCTCTAAGTAATAAAAAGCCAGAATTTTCCCTTGATTTTTTTTCTTTAAATGTAAACAGATGTATTTGTTTTTTCCAAATAATTTCTGGGGATAAAACAGTCCATGACAGGGTTCACAGTGTGTGTGACTCTTGTCTCTGAAATGAAGACACTCAAACCTGGACCTCTTTCCTGGTCCAGCCAGGAACAAGTGGGAAAAAATTTAGATTAATTTACCAGTAAGAAGCAGGTGGAGAGGTGGGATCCTCATTTTGCAAGACCTCCATGTTTGCTCCTGGAACTGTGGGAGCAGTGTCTGACCCAGGCTGAGCACAAACAGGACAAAAGGAGCTGAAAATTGAACATTTTCTCTCTTTGAATCTCACATGTTCAGAAAGGTGATGTCAGGAACCAGAGTTAATTGTACACAGCAAGATGCAAGGCCAAATTTACAGGCAGCAGAAATACAAAGAGAAAAGGTATCAGAAAGTCAGATGGCAATTTGAAATTCAGGTGAAGAACTGAGGTCACTGCTACTGAATTTGTGGTATTTTCTTGGAGATAAACAGTAAGATATCAGCAGTTCAGAAAGTTTGCTTACAGTTGGATTTATTCTGCAGAAAAAGTCTGTTAAAGTAAAAGAAGGAAGTGCATGAAAGGCAAAGAGACAAGCGAGCCAGACTGATGCCACCACACAGAGCTGGCCTTGGGAAAGTGCATTTCAACACTTGGAAAATATTATAACAAATGGTAAAATTCTTGCATCACAAGGAAGATATTAAAATTGACATAGTCTTGGAAACCTGAGGAATCTTAGAAAACCTGAGGATGATTGCAGAGGTGCCAGGATTTCTGGTGGTGAAGCTACAGCTAAACTCAGAAACTTCCCAGAGAAATTGTAGACCACTATAAATTTATTTCTAAATATGTAAATGCATGCCTACAACATGCAAATGTCAGAAGAACCACACTGTTCCTGGACTTGCACCTGACCCTGTTGATGGCATTTGAATTTTGCATTTCTGCTGCTCTCTCTAGAGGACATTTTGGAGAGCTACTGTTCCTTACCATTGTTTGGAGCTCAGAAATTATTCTATAATATAAATACCTCATATAAAGCTGCTTTGAATACTTTGGCCACTTCCCCTAAAATTGAAAATGGTTCCTCCTTCTGTTAAGAGTTTACTTATTTTACAGCTGTTATACTAATTTCTATCAGATTTTTCTGGTATAAAGCTGATTTACCTGTGATATTTCTTCCTCTCCTGAGAAATTCACATCTCTCTCTAACATCTGTCCCAACTCCATTCAAAAAGGGAGAGGAAGGGGCCACATGACATTAATTTTATTGATATACAGGTATTCTTGCATTTCTACCACTAAATAATTTGTTTTTTTCAGGAAGAACCTGCAACCTCTACCTCAATATTTTTCTGAAGCAGAGCTAATGCACAGCAGCTAAAAATAATCTCATGGAACAAAAATGAAAAAAAAAACAGAGAAGTCAATGCTGTGAGTTAACACTGACATATTTTTACCAGAAAAAGACCAAAGAATCAGCAAAGCATCAGCTTGTTTCAGCAAAATTTATAGTAGTAATCACTTCCTGTACAGCTTTGATACCCTTTTGGCTTTTGATTCTTGATTTAAAGCACTTCTCAGGGAATGCTGTGAATAAACCAACACCAGCACAAAAACACAGTTCACAAAAGGCACTAATCCTCTCCCCAGAAGTTCCAGCTCCTTTTTTAAAGGATTCTGCTCAGCAGAGCAGCTCACACAGGCAGATATTCATTGGGTTTTGGTGTGATGAAATGTTTTAGGGTCCTCAGAGCTGCTAAAAAGTGCTGATTCCCAGGCTGAGCTGCAGACACAGCTCCTGATGGGAGGGTGAATGCAGAGCACTGAACTGCTCCACCAGGAGCTGGGAAATCCACCAAAGACCATGTGGGATCCAGGACCCTGAGCCTTCATTGACCCACCTTTCTCTCCAGCCTTCATTTCCTAGGACAGACCCACAACAGAGAAAAGGAATAAACTCCTCCATGGACTGTGGTTAAGCAAATTCCTCCTCCTCCTATAGAACAGGACAAAAACTTCCCGTTCCTGAAATTGAGCCTCTGCATTCCTGGGACTGCACAGCTTTGCCCACTGAGCCTCCCCCTCTGCTGCAGCTCTGCAAAATGTGGAATATATCAAGAGTACCTTAAATCAGGATGTTCCTTGCTGCAAGATCTTTGTGCACTTCCAATCTGCAAGAAAGGAAACCTAAACAGTGGAACCAGAGGAGCTGCATTTCTTAGGACATCCAGGAATTAACAAACCTTAGGGATGTATTAATATCCAGATATTGATGTGTATCTCCATACACATTGCTAGGTCCATGGATCCTAGACTTGAATATGTTCATTATAATACTGAAAGTCACACCTACAGACCCTGCCCAGGTGCAGACCCTTCCCCTGAGCATGGGTTCCCCTGAGCTGGGGTTATGTAATCTGTACAGAGAATACCAACCAGCCATCACAGAGGGGCTGTACTTGGAAAGTCACTAAACCCGAATTTCTGTGTGTAAATAATGGCACAAAAAGCCCAATGGTGGTGTTTGATTTGTGGAATTCATGGAGCATCCAGGCTCTCAAATAAATAATCAATGTCTCCTGAGTGTGCAGCCATTGGCTTGTTGCACACCAGGTGATGAATCCAATCTTGTGAGCAAAAACTTGGGTGTCAAAATGCCAAAACAACTCCTCTGCCTGCTGCATTTCCACTTCTGGGATTGAAGAGAACAGAAGTTGCAAGCTTGCATTCTCCTTCCAAATTTCCACCCTATTTCTCAATTGCATAGTTTTTGGAGGGTAGGAAGGATTAGATCTACATGTAGATATGTACTCTAGAAAAACTATTTTCTAACTTTTTTTTTTCAATTTATAAGAAAATGGTGCATCTGTTTTAAAAATAAGTTCTGGAATCATTGCAAGTATTAATTAAGTGTTTTTCTTCAGTTTTATTCGGTAAGTACTTCAAGTTCTAACAACCATAAACTCGGAGAAAACAATACTAATAATTAAAAAGGAACAGAAAGAAGGCAGACAAAGCTTTTAAAAAATAAGAATTGTTTTCTGTAATCCTCCGCTTCAGATGCTGTATAGCAGGGCTCAATCTTTGGATTTCTTTAATCTTTTGGATTGGCCTGCTCTTCCCCCCTGGTTTATCCGGTGGCACAGAAGGATTAAATCGGCGTAATGGACACTTGTTAAGTGTGTGCATCAGTCTGATGGGCTCGGCAGTGCCGTGCTTTGCTCTCCCTGCGAGCTGCGGCACCGCGAGGATGCTGCGCTGCTTCGAGCACCGCTTAGCGGCAGAAATCGGCTTCAAGTCCTCCCTCCTGAAATCCAGCCTGAGCAACTCCCTTCTGAGGGAAAACCAACCTGGAGCAGCGCATTCAGAGCATCCTTCTGCCGTCCTGCCCGAGCTGTCAGCTCAGAGCCCCACCGGGCTGAGCCTGTCCCTGCAGCTCAGCATCCCTGACCGAGCCGGGCAGTGCCAGCATCCCTGCCCTGCATCCCTGCCCTGCATCCCTGCCTAACATCCCTGCCCTGCATCCCTGCCCTCCCTGCCTAACATCCCTGCCGAGCCTGCATCCCTGCCTATCCTGCATCCCTGCCCTGCATCCCTGCCTTGCATCCCTGCCTATCATCCATCCCTGCCCTCCATCCCTGCCCAGCATCCCTGCCCTGCATCCCTGCCTATCATCCATCCCTGCCCAGCATCCCTGCCTATCATCCATCCCTGCCCTCCATCCCTGCCCTCCATCCCTGCCCTGCATCCCTGCCCTGCATCCCTGCCCTCCATCCCTGCCCTCCATCCCTGCCCAGCCTCTTCTCCCCCTCCCCTGGGCCTGCTCCTCACTTTTGCCTGTGTTAGTGGCTGATTGAAACGTTTGACCTCGAGTTGTGGATAAATAAACAGGTGCTCCTCTACCTGTTCTGCTCCATATCTACACAATGACCAGAAAATAGGAAAACATCACAAAGCAGGCTGAGGATGTTCCCTGCTTTCAGCAGCCAGAGCATATCCAAACAATTTGGGCAGGTATTTTTCTCTGCAGGACATTGAAGTCAGGGATGTTTATCTCATCATATTGAAAGAACTTGTTCTCTATATTGAATTTTAACAATGTTAGCATGAACTTTCTAACTCTGGGGATATAAAGAGAACTAATCAGTGTTTAGAGATAACAGAACTTATAATAACATCAATGCCTGGAAAATTAAAACAGACAGACAGGTACCCTTTTCTCACCAAAACTCCCTGAACCTTCCAGAGGGATATTGTGCTGTCATACCACAAAAGCTGCTTGGATGAGACAAAAGGGAGCTTGATCAAGGCACATAAAGTAAAATTTGCTGTTTGTTTTCAAAACATGTGCTGGACAGGCAACAGCAGGCTACAGACTTCAGGTTTCATTTTGATGGCACCACCTCTTGTGCCATTGCTCTGATTTTATTTTTCTGATTTATTTTTTTTTTTTTCAGATATGACTCTCTTCAAGCCACAGATTAGCACAGGATGGCTGTAAGTGAATACAAAACCAGTAATGGTAGAGATGGCAAATTCTGTTCCTACTGTAAAGCTCCTCACAAACTTTCACAGTTTCTTCCCAAAGCCCCTCAGCTGTCCTGCTTCTGGCCATGTGCTCAACACAGTACTGAGAAACAGTTTTTTCAACCAGTTACACATCCAAATTGCAAAGGCAATGGCTCCTGGAGTTGTGTGTACAGTCACTGAGATTCCATGCGTTCATTGGGTAATTTCTCACATAAATGCACTTAATTAGTCATCTGTGCATGAGTTTTCCTATTTGCATACATACTTAGGGCAATTTTGCATGCAAATTAAGCACTTTATATATATATATATGTAAAAGTTTGACTCTCATCATGTTTACTAAACAGAGGCTTATGTTAGATTTGGAAGAAAATAATTGAGCTGTCTGACAGCACACAATACAATGTGGTGGCTTGCATATGGATTATTACAATGTCTGCATCCTGCTGAGGTTTTGCCAGAGAGGTTATTAGATTTATCTCTCATAAAGTACTTAAGGATCATCTTGCAAATGACTGCTCTTGTGACATATCTGCATAGGTGAAGTCCAGGTTACCACAGCTTGCACCAGACATCATTTGTATTTGTTGTTAAAAATCTCCAAAATGTCCCATCTAAATCCTGTACTGCTTCTGGGCTACAATCAAACCTGATCCACAATTCTGCCATTTCCTACTGATGGATCAGCACAATCAGAGTCATTTAAAATGAGCTTTATTAAAACACAAGCCTACCAGCAGCTCACACTGAAAGATGGTGCAGGAATTTCTCCCATAGATTTCTCTCTCAAAGAGATCAAAAATGCATTTCAGCTGAGGGTTACCCACTTTTGGATGTTACCAGTTTTTTTAGCACCTGTTTGTGTGTCCTGGACACTGTTCCAGTCTGACTTGAAAGCCTGTGTGCAGCTGGGAATGGATTAGGGGATGTGAGAGCACAGGATCTGCTGGTCAGAGTTAACAGGATAAATGCAGATAATCTTGTTAGATGAATGCATGAACTTGAAAAAATAATCTTTGGAGTTCAGGCATTTCTAGACACTGGCAAAAGCAGCAGTTACTTCATGTACAGAGCTCCACCAACATCAAAACCAGCCTTTATCAGCTGAGCAGCAGTCAGGTGGTGACTACCAATGGTGGTTAATAAAACTTCAACCCCTGTGACTCTACACTTTCTCTTCCTTTCTGGTTATGCATGTGTGGAAGATTTTGGTTTTTATTATTTTTGGCCTGCAGTCAGTCCATATTATTCATGTATATGGTGTTCCTAAATAGTTCCCTTTCTTTTATTTCTAGGCTTTACTTCACTGAGGCATGTAATATTAGTATTAGTACATAATATTATCATATTATTATTCTCATTTGTAGCTAAATCATTGCTGCAGATAGTTAAATAAATTTAATGTACATCTTTAACTTGACAGCAATTGCAAGGAGACAAACACTGTAAATTTTTCACTACTTTTCCTAATTAGAAATATGGAGCATTACTTTGAGTATGGGATATTCTGTCACAAAGTGATCCCTTACAAGAGCACATCCCTCCCTCTCTCTCCCCTCTCTCCAAGTTTTCTTACCCTCTCAGTTCCACTATTAACATCCATTGGCTGTCAAAGCTGTCTCTTACAAAGTGCTTTGTCTTCCAGGTGGTTTTTGACCAAAAATGCTGACAGCACCAGAAAATTACTTCATATTAAACAGGTAACAGGGGCTTTCTCTGAGGAGTTCTGCCTCAGCATTTACCGGGCACACACACACACAATTCAGAGTATCTGCTGCAGTGCAAAAACTGTTGGATTTATTTGTGAGGAATACCAACAAGCTGGGTGCCACAAAAGGCTGAGAGAGCTCAGACATCACTTCTATTTATGTTTTACCAATCTGTGCAGAGGAAAACATATTTTTTCTGATAAATAAGAAAAGAATTCAGAGTAATATTAGAAAGGCTGATCTGGACCTCACATTTTTGCTGGGTAAAAGAATGATCATTTATTAATATTGTTGCTTGTAGCAGGGTAACTCATTTTGAGATTTGGACTGGAATAAGTTACATTACTGTGAACATTTCAGTGTATATGGAGTCATGTTGATCAGAAGAATGCAATGGTGATGGGGTTTGCTGCTGCAAACAAGCTGCAAGTCTGAAAAAATTCTCATTTTCCTTCAGCAGTCACTTAATAAAATTATTATTTATGTTGATATTAATTTGGAGTTTTCTGGTGTCAGATGAGTAAAAATTAAAGAACCATAAATTTTGACAGGTCAGATCCTGCCCCCTTCCCCTGGTACCTCACTGAATGTGAGAATGAGAATTCCAGTGGCACAGGAAATCACAGGACTTTTTAGAAAAGCTCCTCCTGAGCTGCTGAGGGTGCATGGAGAGGGTGGGGAGGAAATCCCTGGGTTTATGTTGGTGTTGGGTAATGTTCTCCCATTGCTGTTCCAGGTTTCTCTGCTCCTGAGGTGATGGCACAACCTTGCTGAAACACATGATCCTCTGAGGAGAGCCTTAAAATCAGTAAGTTTGTGAAGGCTTTAGGGAACCTGGGAATCCGTGGCCTTCCTCCTGCTTGTAAAATCACAGTCTGCCTATTCATCTCCTTTTTGTACTAAATCTGGTGAGATTTCATTGTTTCCATGAATATCAAGCATTGCCTCATGGAGCAGCCTGGGAGCTGCCTGCCTGCTGTGTCAGGGAGCTCTTGCAGTTTATTCTCCTTGGTGACTCTGAGAACAAACCTAATGCTGATTTTCTGCTTTTTTGTTTTTAATACCTCTTCTTAAAACAGTAGCCCACTGCAAAGATAGAGATCTATTAAGCCTCTTGGTCTGCTTTTTTCCTTTTTCTTTTGTTTTTGCAAGAGTACAAAAAAAAAAAAAAAAGATAAAAAAAATAATAGAACTGTTAATTGTTTTGCACAGGTCAGTTTTGTTTCACAATATTTTACAAAGAGTTGCATTAGTATAACGTGTGTTACCTCACCTGAGGTGAAAGAGACACAGAATTGGGAGTTTGAAATTGATTTTAATATAGCCATTGCTGGCATGCTGCCACTAATGCTGCACAGCTCAGTGAGGAGACCACAGTGTGCCTCGTAATTGGAGGTCAGACTGCACCAAAGGTGGCCTCCCTTGGTCAGTGTAATTAAGAGAGCAGGAAGGGTTTGTGCAGGGCCTCTGAAGCTGTGTTTCCCCAGTGCCACTCACATGAGCAGCTCAGAAGAATCCCTTGGATCCACAGTGTGTGGGTGAATAGGCAGTGTGAAAGGGAGAAGGTTCAGATTCCTTGGCACTGCAGCCTGTCTGGCAGGACTGAAAATGGGATTTCACCAGAGCTGTTTGACCAGGGAGCAGCTGTGCCAGCCCCACCAGCCCAGCACACAGGGAGCCGAGCAGGGATGGAATCAGCTCGGGCTGAAGCACATCCCATTCCTCTTGGGTGCTGCCTTTTCTTGTGCATTCTTTCCTCGAGTCACTTTCTCCTCTGTGATTCATCAATTTGTCTTTAGATTTTGTACTGGAGCCAGATCATAGGCAATCCAGAATGTTGAGCTGTGCCCAACTATTCACGTAGTTCCAGTTGCTCTTACTTAAGAAAATTAGATAAATGTACAAGCTCTGGATTTTACCATTAATTATTTCCTTCTGTGGTTGTGGTCTTCCTACTTAGGAGCATCCTTTGTCTCTTCTGTTGGTTTCCATCAAGATATGGTAGAAGTTTTTCTTTTCCTGATAATTTATTTCTCCATAGCTCTGATTTACATTTCCCTCCACTGTTCAGTTTCATCTTGTCCCCTCTTCCCTATGCATCCTTAAAAGATCCCAAATGCACATTAAATCTGAAGGCATTTTTCATTCATCTCATTTTTGAACTGCTGTCATAAACACAAAATTTGCCATTATCTATCAAACTAGAATCATCATTATTTCCTGTTGTGTCCTTTGTTGCTACTTCTGACACAAACCCAGATTAGTAATAATGACTCTAAACCATTTCTCACCCAGCTGTCTCCTACTTGAAAAGCAAGAATCACCAGATCATACAGAAGAAACCCACAGTAAGGTCTGCATACTGTATAAATTAATTTCTTCTTGTTTATCACACTTTTTAATGACCACATTTTATCCTTGGCCACAACTATTTACTCGAGTTCAGCGAAATATTTACTTGTCAGAGAATTAAATGGGTTAAGCCAGTGGGAACATTTCCCAGATAAGGAGTTCAGATATCAGCCCTAAGCTAGGAAGGCAAAAGCCCCTTGAGACTCTGTTTTCTCACCTCCTGTCCATTTAATTTGTTATTCCCATGCTTTCACATACTTGATGGCTGCTTGACAATTTTATTGTATGTTGTACAGTCCCCCAGTGATCACACCTCCCTGCCTGGCTCCCTCTCCATGGTCACACAGCTCACATCCCATGCTCATCTCCACCACTAAGGGTTCTATTGTCCCCTCGGTGTGGATGTGCAAGTCCCACTGCTGTCAATAGGAATTACATGTGTGCACCAAGGAGGGGAAAATCCCTTGTGTGCTCTGAGCTCCTCGTTATCCCAGCACAGTCAGCTCTGTAGATGTCTCATCCACGAGCCTTTTATTCTCTGGGGTGTTGTGCAGCACAGCAAGTTGCCTCCCAGGATCAGCAGTTTTGCTCTTGAGGTGTTTAGCAAGTTGATTTATTGTGCATGTGTACACTCAAATTCTTCATCCCGCCCACTCCACATCTTGTACTGTTCCTGTGTTAGAAGGTGGAGCTTCCTATTGCTTTTTGTTCCAGTGCACCAATTCCTAACCAGTCTCCCAGCAGACTCCAAGTGAAGCAAACCCTTCCAAATAACACATGTTCAGGCCCAGCTCAGGCCTGCAAGCTGAAAGTTTGGGGGAAAATTCAATAGGTACAAAAATGTAAACGGCATATTTTTAATTTTCCTTAAAGATCTGAAGGAAGACATTTTATAAGCACTTCATGTGAAGTGCTGCTAAACAAGGAGATAGTTCAAATAGTAGCTGATCAGTTAGAAAAACTGTAATTCCTTCCAAAATTAACTGGAGTGTCAAGAGTGAAGGAAAATGGTAGAGTGAAAGCAAGCACACCCATGAAGCAGAGATTTCCCCTGTCTGAACGTGGATCTGGATTCTCCTCTGCTCCTTCTGGAGCCACCTCAGTTTGGGAGGCACCTGCTGCTTCACACCGGCCACTGCTCTGAAAATCCAACTGAGAATCCAGCTCCATGTGCAGCCTCATTCCTGGAGCACAGAGTTTGTTACCACAGCTTAGAAAAGCAGGATGGCAAACTAGCTTGGGAAAAAAATCAATTTGCCATCAGATTAGAAATCAACTGTAAACATGTTGGAAAAATCTATTTTTTTTTTTTTTTTCACTGCTGCTCTGCCTTTTCTTCGCAATCTGTTGTGGTGTCAGACTTATTTTGATAATACTTGTAGAACTTGTCATATTAACAAAGTTATCAAGCAGAGTGAGCACTTGCACAGCAACAGCTGTAGTCCAGCAAGAGTCAAAATAAGTGGCCATAGATATTCAAAAATGAACATGCACACTGTAATTGCCCAAATCCAAATTATCCTCAGTAGTCTCCAGAGTACTTGCAGTTTTATTTAAACAGCAACTGCCCTTAAACCTGGAACAATCTGTTCCAAACTTTGAAACTGAGCATAAAGATAAAAGGAAAAAAAAATAATTTTTTAATTTTTAATTTTAATTTTTAAAATATATAAGGATTTATTTTTGCTGTGATAGTGTTGTCACTCAATGATTTCTGCCTCTGTGGAAGTGCTTCATAAAAAAGGGTCTACATTCAATTCGATACAATGATGGCATTTATTTCATGTTATATAACAAACTCAGAAATACTTGTTTAAAAACAAAATAAACCCCATAATCCACTAAGACTGTAAATTGGTGGGGTTGGAACAGTCTTTTCATTATCCCTGTCCACAGAGCTCAGTACAATGAGGCCTCAGTTCTTCCCTAACGTCTCTAGGTGTTAACACAATGCTATTAAACCTACTCAATAGGCAAAGATGCAGCCAGTGGATTTATGTGTCTCATTCCTTGGGAAACGTGCAAACCCCACAGAACAGTTTAATGGCCGGATTTTTCAGCTGCAATGTCTGATTTTGCACGTACATCAGATAATATGCATCTCTTTATGCAAATTGCTGTTGGATTTATGAGCACAAAACACTCGTGCCTGGGAATTCCTATTTGTGGCATTGAGCTGGAGAAGACAAGGACAGGATTTGGGATTTGGGTGCCAGGGTCCTGCTGCAGGAAAAGAGCAGGAGCCACACTCTGCTTGAAGCCACTGCTTTCTGTGCTCTGAGTTGAACTGATGAAGTTTCACTTTCTGCCCCTGTGTGGATCTGCCTTTATTATACACCAGAAATTTGCTAGTTTAGTGGAGTTAGCTTCCTCTGCTACTGATGTGGATGAGGATTAGGCCTGACAAGCCTATTTTCCTCTTACAAAAAGCAGGGCCAGGCTCAGGCTGGTTCACAGATACGGCTGAGGAGGCAATCCTGGCACTGCTTATTTGTCTACCCTACCCTGAGTTTTTCATCCCTGGACACATCAGTTTTTTCCTCCCCAATATGTAAGTTTTTGGTAGATTTTGCACCTTTCCCTCACAGCCTGAGCTCTGCTCTCCTCACATGATACACTCATGAACCCCTGGACATTGATCTTTTCCTGTGAACACACTTACTTTTCCTTATGGGAAACACTTGGTTTCCACCTGGGCATGTTAGTTTTTTGCCCACTGAGAACATTTGTCCAGTGCTGTGTTAATTTTCCCCTGGATTTGCTGCTTGTTCCCTTGTGGGCACACGTAAAAAGGGCTAGAGAGGATGACCTTAAATTGAGACATTGGAGACTGAGGTTATTTATCAGAAAAATGTTCACAGTTCTGGTGCTCAGGCACAGGAAGAGGCTGCCCAGGGAGGCGGTGGGATTTCAGAGGAGTCTGGATCTGGTGCTGGGCTCGTGGTTGGACTTGCTGCTCAGGGCATCACCGAATCCGAGCTGGAAGGGGCACAGGTGCTCAAGCCCGACCCTCAGTGAGCAGCGGGGACCAAACCGCAGCCTCGGCACCGCCAGCCCTGATGTGAGCCCTGGCGGCTCCGCGATCTCCCTCCGCCCTCGGCTTGCGCCGGCTGCTTGCTTTGGGGCTCTTCCCAGGAGCACCCCAGCTGTCCGCGACAATTCGGACACGGAAGTTTCTTCTGCGGACAGACGAGGCTCCCGCGGGCCGGGCAGGGCGCTGAGAGAGGAAGCGGCAGCGCCGCCGAGCCCCTTTCCCCCATCACCATCACCATCAGTACCACCACCACCACCATCACCATCAGTACCACCATCACCACCATCCTCCTCCTCCTCATCCTCACTACCGTTATCATCATCCTCCCCGCCCGCGCTCCCCCCGCGGCGGGCGGCGCCTGTCGCTTTAAGCGGCGCGTGCCCGCGCGCGGGGCGGGGCGGGGCCGGCGGCGGCGCGCGGCGGGCGCTTCACCTGCAGCCCAGAGCGGCTGCGGGACCCGGCCGGCTCCGCTCCGCTCGGCTCCGCTCGGCGCTGCGCTCCGCCCGCCCGCCGCCGACATGAGGGCCGGCCCGCGGCGGCGGCTGCTGCTGCTGCTCCTCCTGCCCGTCTGGGGCTCGGCGGCGGTAAGTGGGGCGCCCCGGGGAAGCGCGGGCGAGGAGCCATCCCCGCCGCGGCTCCTCCGCGCCAACTTCGGGCTCGGGGTGTGAGGATGGCGCTGGGTGCGCGCAGCTCCTGCCGCGCTGCCCCCGCCGCTCCGCCGTCCTTTTAGAAATCGAATCTCCGCCGTGCAGTTCTTAATTGTTATTTTATTTTTGAGGTGCCGCCGCGGTGCCGGCACAAGTTGCCCTCCGCGCTGCGCCTCGCCGGAGAAACTTGGCGGGCAGCGGCGCGTCCGGCGCGGAGCCGCTGCGAGCCCGCGGAGCCGCTGCGAGCCCGCGGAGCCGCTCCGAGCCCGCGGAGCCCCCGCGGCCGCGCCGCCCGCCCGGCCCCGCGGAGCCCGCGCCGCAGCCCCCAACTTTTATTTTTACAAATAAACCCACCGAGCGGGTCCGCATCGTGCTGCGGGGTGATGCTCTGAAAAGTTTGGGGGTTTTAGGGTTTTATTCCCACGCCGCCTGAAATTGAAGGTTTTTTGTAAAACATCAACAAGCGGCTGAACGCGTGGCTACAGTGTTACAGAGCGAGCCGGGCGGCTGGTGGGTTTCGGGCTGGGCTGGCTGCGGAACAAGAGCCGCTTATTTTTCCGCCTCAATCTCCCGGTGCCAACTTGAATCCGTGAGGATGTCCCGAGCCTTGTGGAGGCTGGTGGCTGCTCAGGAATAGCCCCGATGCGCTCTCGCCTAGCGAGCACCGCTCTGATAATGGGGCGATTTCAGATTCAAAGCCCGCTGTGCTCGGTGAGACCCTCTGAAATATTTGCTAATGGCAACATCTTGCCAGCCGCGCTCAGAGTCCAGCGGAGCCGCCGCTTCCCATGCAGTAGCTGGCATCCGTCTCCCGAGCGTGATTTTAAGCCGAGTACATTGGCTTGTGTTCTGCTTGCTAAGCTCATCGGGAAGGGCTGTTCCGCGCTGTTCGCTCCCGTGTCTCCGGTGTCGGGTGCGGGCTCCGGGGGAGGCAGTGCCGCCCGGGTCGCACTTTGCGGGGAGGCGCCGCTCCCGCTCCCCCGGCTGCAGCGGCGCTGCCGCTCTGGAGGCGGCCGAGGTGCCGCCAGCACCGCTGAGCGATGCTCTGGCTGGCTCTGCCGACAGCCCGGGCGCGTTAGAAATTCCCTGCCACCAGCACTTGTTAGTGCGTAAATCACCTGGCACTCGCTAGGCATAAATCACGGGCTTGTGTGCTGTCAGCGAGTTCCTTTGGAGCGGGGGTCTGGGACCTTGCCTGCCGGGGAATCCCGAGGAGCCTGGGCTGCCCTGTCCCTGTGCCGGGGGCTGGATCCTCTGCTCGGGCCAAAAGTGCAGCCGAGCGTTTCGTTGGCTGCTTCCCTGTGGGTGCTGGCACGTTGTGCACCATTCTGTGCATTGTTACCTTTTTAATTGGGATCCCCTCCATCCCTTCCCGCTGCCAGGGCAGGAGCAGAGCCTGGAGAGTCCCAGCCAGCAGCAGGCAGAGCCTGGGATGTGCTGCGGGGGTGCAGGGGAAGGAAGGGTGTCCTCACCTGGTCGCAGGCTCCTGTGTTTCTCCCCTTTCCATGCTGGGGTTTGCCCGGTTTCTCAGTAGCGAACCTCGGTGGTTTGGATGTTGCAACATCAGGCCTTTGCGTGTCTCCAGTGCGAGCACAGCGCCTTGATGAATTGCTGCTCTTTGTTTCCTCCCCTCTTCTGACAGTGCCCAGTATCCCAGCCTTCCTACAAACAATGCTCTCTTGTAGTCAGGCAACTATTGCTGGCCCATTTAATTTTTTGCAGCTACAGTATGGATCCACTCCAACAGATAGGCACTCTAACACAAGCAACTTCTACTTGCACACTGCTTCACTGTTCAGGTTTGCTCATGCCTAAACACTTCATCACTGGGTGCAAAACCTTTTCCCAAATGACAAAAGTCATGGTGTGCATTTTCCTTGTTTTGTTTTTGCAGGCACACAATGGGGATCTTACAGTTAGACCCACATGCAAGCCTGGCTTCTCAGAACAAGACTACACAGCATTCATCTCCCAGAACATCATGGAAGGGCAGAAGTTACTCAAAGGTAAGTGGAATAAAAAGCTTAATAGCTTCTGCAATAACTGTATTTTCAGGAGGTGAAAGGAGGCTTAAAGATGCTGGTTTTGATGGTGAAATTGTCTGCAGAATTATGTTTGTAGGAGGATGAAGCACTAAGTGGTTTACCTGAGCACAGTTTTGAATACAGATGAATCATTCCAAGTCCGTGTGCTGTCTGCTTCAGGTGCATTGTTTGTTACACTCTGCGAGGTCATCACTTCACTCTTGAGTCTCCCACTCCCACCCTGTCTGAAGGAACTCTGCATCTGATATTTCAGAAAGTATTTTTATGTATGAAATTCAAAGATCCCTAAATTATCTCTGCTTTGAAATGGATGATAAAGCAGACGTTGTTGTTGGAAATGTGGTAAACAAGCCTACAGACATTCTGTTCACAAATGTGGCATTCATTTTCATTACTGCCCCACTGACAACATGAAAACACAGGCAAAAAGAAACTACCAATTAGCTTTATAGTAATTGCAGGATTATAACCACTTTAGTGATTGTAAACTCTAAGATGTCTTCGTAATCCAAATAACAGTAGATTATCCTGTGTATTGATCTGTCTCCTTTTCAAGTTAAAAATAATTAAACTTTATATTTGCATGACGCTGAAAAATATTCCAAGAGAATTTTATTTCTGAAGATCAGAATCCCAGCCCCCCAGAACTCCAGGGAGTTGGGGAGCACATCAGGACTCAGTGCTGTACTCAAGGCTTGAGAAACCCTTTGCAGTGTTTCCCTGAGTACATTTTGCTCACATGCATGTCACTCTGCCAGAAAGCTGGGATTTCTGTCTTCCTCCAGAGCAAACACCTGCTCTGTTACTTTGATTTTTCTCAGAAGAGAGGGAGAGTTGTCAGTGTTCTCTCTGGCTTCAGCAGAATCCAGGACTGGACATTTTTGCTCTGCATGAGCTGGCAATCACTTTTGTGTCTGTGCCCAGTTGTCTTAGTGTTGCTGTTCAGGAACTCTCTTGACTGGCCTGGCATTAATTAGTAGACCTTGGGGAGTTTATTTTTAGTTTGAAGGGTGACCAAAGAGGGACTTGAGATGGACAAACTCAAGATTATGCAACCCTAAAGAGACCAAATACCAGTAGTTTACACACTGTTGCAATTTCTCCCAAATGTGAAGGCAGCTTTACAGGTCAGTCTGGAAACTGAGTAGATTTCATGCTCTTTTAGCTTTGCAAATTGTTTGATAAAAAATGTTCTCTGAGTACTGTAGAAAGTCGGATCATAAATATATTTACTCAGAAGAGTGGTTTTTTGCAGTTTAGTGCTTGATAAATTGTTCTGTGTTTATGGAGGTGGATAGCAGGGATGGAGCAGAAGGGTCTGTTCAGAAGCATTAGGTGGCTGTGACTTTCAAAACAGCACAGTGACTGTCATTTAATTTCTGGTTTAACTGACAATTTTTTAATATGGAATTATATTTACACAGGCTGTCAAGTTGATTTGAATGAAAATATATTTCTATTTGATTTTATCCTTTAGGGACCAGTTGTAGCTTTACATTAGTCATGGCAAACCTGCCTCTGATTTAGGGCTGAAATCACCCTGGGGACGTTATGTATCCATGCCCCACTTGTAAGATTCATGTCCTGATAACATTGTCCCATGATTTAAGAGCATTTTTCTCAACAAAAGGAGGAAGAAAAAAAAGTGCAAGCGCTGTGTTTGCTAATAAATCAACTATCATCTTTGCACCTTTTAATCTACAGTCAAATACATGCTGTTGTTTATCATAGGAAGCAAATATATCTAATTAATTTATACAATAATGGGCAAGAAAATTCTTCTTCATGCTTGTGTTGTTCTTTATATATACTCTAGCATGTAAAATTGGTAGTTTTCCAGTTTAGGTTTAATTTTACATCCCAGCACTTGATGTGTCTGAAGCATAAAATGTTTATCTCTTTCTTCCATCTGGGTGAAGTATTGTACAATGGTTCAGACCAAAAATGGGTTCAGATTGCTTACATTATCATGTTTGATAGATTGACATATGTACTATTTCACACCATCTTACCACGCAGAGCTCTGCTGCCAGCTACCACCATCTTATTCATCAGCATTCAGTAATTCATCTGCAGGCCAAATGGGACTGTTTGCCTGAATTTAAATAAAAAAAAAAAAAAAAAAACCAAAGAAAGTAGGCAGAAATTCACCTGTCAGTGCTTTCATGGAATCTGGGGGGTAGAAAAAAACGTGTCTGTAGCTTAGATGGCTCTTGGGGGATTTCACAGAGCAAACATGAGGTTTTTATGCTCACCTTGTCCTTAGGAAGGGGAGGTGGGCAGTCCTGGGACAGTTTATCCCTAAAGGTTTGTCCATCAGAAATCAGGAGCACGCAGACCTCAGCATGGAGGTGAAATTCCTCCAGAGCATGGGGAAGTTTGGATGCTCATGGTTCAGAATAAACCCAGCATTTCCCTTTTAAGCTTTGCAATATCCAGCTCTGAAATATATGCACTGTTATGAATGCATCAAAATGAAAGTGTTTATAGTATTCTAGGTTTGAATCAAGTTAAACAGATAATGACTGCTTATAATTGGTTTATTCCAATGGAAATAGCTTAGCCTTAATTTGACAACAAGAGCTTTTACAGAGTCATTGTTTTATTATAAGTATGCCGTGAGCTATTAGCTACTACTTTGTGGTTCATCTTCTTTGCCTGAGTCAGCTCTCTAACATGCTCAAAACATACAGATTCTAGCAGGAGCTATTTGTTACACAGTAATTAACTTGTTTATGATAAATGGATGGGAGAAATGTCACGGCATTTTGTTTTATGTATAAATGAAAAGCATCTGCATTCTAAAAATTTCATGTTAATTAGACTTAAAATAGTTTTCCCCAGTAGTGCCACAAATACCACACACTGCACATCACTGCCAGCACTGGCCTGGTGGTGGGGTGGTGGCTGAGGTGATTTGTGGAGCCAGTGCCTTCCTCAGAAATGCCATCACTGCATCTCCTAATGAAAGCTGCTGGGGTGTAATCTGTTATACTTTTTTGTCTTTGTTTTTGTTTGCAGGATCATAAACTTAGTCTTGATCACTGATGCATGATAAAGTTTAAGATAGCTTTGTTAAGTATTTTCTTCTTTAGCCTGAGGGGGAGATCTCCATGCCTGCAGTATGGCAGAGGATGATTGTGGCACGGGGATCTTCTCCTCTGTGTTAATTATTCATGATAACTTAACGTGGTGGGGAGCAGGGACATGTGGGGCTGCTATGAAGCAGTTCAGCAGTGTCCCAGGGGATCTGATTCCTGATATGAACTCAATGTTTGGGAGTGAAGAAGACCAGCAGCCTCTTGGGGAAGGAGGGAAAGAAGGAGTAGGATGCTGAAAGTGTAGGATGCTGAAAGTGGTGTGTGATATGATAGTCTTGCTATTGGCTTTATACCCTTTTTGATTTTTTTTTGGTCGTGTTTTTTAAGATTATAATTAATAAAAAAGACATTTTTCAAAATCAGAAGTTCAGGTTTAATTGGCATGCTGAGGCTGCAGTGACTGGCAGTGGGTGGAATGGCATCAGGGTGTTGAGTACATTATTTCTCCAGTGTGGCCCCACCAGGCTGCAGCACCTCTCACACACACCTAAACAGAGCAGCTCACAGCAGACAACACAAGCAGATGAGATGTGCAGCCACTTTTTTGTGTTTTCTGTGCATCCCTTCATCTGCAGTGATTCATGTTTCTTTGCCCAGCCCAGGCAGGGGAACTTCTCCTGTGTGGGCAGCCAGGTTTGGGGACAGGAGTGTGGCAGCACACTTTATTTTCATATGGAGAGATGAATAAACTCTGCCAGCATGTTCTGCTCTAAGCAAGTGTATGAAACCAAAGGTAGCCAAGCTCATGCAAATGCATAAGAATGTAATTGCTTCCATTCTAGGATTTTCTTACTAGCATGATTCTTGGTTAAAAACAAAATTCATAAAGGCTTTAATGGAATACTTTTTTTTTTTTTTTTTTTTTAATAAGAATTCACTATGGAGAGATCTCTTCTAAATTTTTTAGAGATAGAATTTCTTCATGGTCAAAAGCTTTTTGTTCTCACCGCTTAGGTTTCAAAACCTCCATCCTTTTTAGTCGTCACCACATCCAGTATTGAAATTGAGGAAGGCTGTGAATACTGTTTATAAAGTATTGACTGCCTAGACCAAAGAGCCCCAGCACCCACAGTTTCCCTGGGATAGTGGAGGATGCTGTAGATGGTGTAGGCTTCCCACTTGTCCTGGGTTTAGAGTCCAGGAAATAGCCAGGTACCATCTGCTGTCAGTTTTGGCAGAGGTCAGGGTGTGTGGGTGTCTGAGGCTTCCCTGCCCACAGCCTGTGTCTGCCAGCTGCCCTCTGCTGTGTCCCACGGGCACTTGGGGAAAGGGAGGAGCCTGAGGAATGCTGGAATTTATTTTGGTGTTTGGTGAGTCATGGAGCACCTCTTAGGGAATAGCCAGGTGCCTTCTGCAAGCTGCTCAGAGTTGAAGAAAGCAGAGAGGCTTTTCCATTCAAGTTTTCATTGTTTTCTGGTCTGTGATTCTGCATGGAAAGCAATTACTGAGATTACCGTGCACGTGATTGGCTTCACAGATCTCCAATAAAATCTGGAAATAGGGAGCATCCACCAGGAGCTCAGAGCTCAGCCTCACCTTTCTTCCTTCCTTTCCTGGGGGAAGCAGAGGCAGACAGGCCTCAGCTCTCTGTGCTCAGCTGTACAGGCTCCAGTGGACAGACTCTCAGAAAACACTTCTCACATTCCACAGAACAACTTTTTAAAAGCAGTTTCTTGTGATGGACAAGTTGCAAATCAAAACCATAATTTCCATCCTGAGTTCCAGGGGACATCCCAGAAAGAGCTGCTGCAGATTGGGGAGCTGCTGATGCCTATGCATTTTTAATGTTGTTCTTCAGATCTAACTTCTGACACAAAAATGATGCTTAAGATGACATTTTTATCTAAATAAAATTGTAGTTAATGAGACTGGAGTAGTCAATAACACTCTGTAGAGTTAATCCCCTTACACTGTTTAATAACTGTATATATTGCTTTCTAGTTCACAGCTTTGAATCAAACTCCTCAAATCCAAAGAAAATTATATTTTTCTACATTCTGGGGAGTTAACTGATTTTTATCTGAATAAATCTGCTTCTCCAACAACAGACTTGAAGCTTCTCTCTTTTCTTAGGGATTTTTCTGTTAGAGAATTGTGCTGCTTCAAATTAGGCATTCTAAATAGGTATTAAGGAAGAAGATGAAACAACAATTTCTGTTGAATAATTTATTCATTTCTTTATTTATGCTTAGGCTTTTAGGAAATAAGCTGTGTCTGGAACAGTATCAATTAGTTATTTATTGTGAAATACCTGTTGTTTTGAACACTAAGCTGATAATTTTAGGTCTTTTAAGGTTGGAAAATGTTAATTTTAAAGTCAATTCTTTGTACAGGAATTGACTGTCACTGACAGAGCTCATGAGCTCTGATCTCACAGTGCAGATGCTGAAAGCATTCTGGAAATTGCTGGTTTTGCATGTGGCAATTGAAACTTATTTATTCTAGCAGTGAAATATTTTCTTGCCTAATTTTCATTGACCTAATGCCACTTCTCATTGCCTAATTTCATTGATATTTTTGTGCAGGTCTCCTTCTGCCTTAATTTCTACCCTAAAAACGAGTCTCATGTTTTTTTTAGAGGGAGCTTATTTCATTGCAAGCTCAAGCTGGGGAAGTACTTGGTTCCACAGCAGCAGGGGCCACGTGCACAGCTCATAGAATATTTTAGCAATATAGATAATACTTGAAAGTCTTATTTGAAGGGCAAGAAGAGATTAAAACTACAGAGGATAGGATTTCATTGGAAATCTGCTGCTTAATGTTTCTCATAGAATGAATTTGAGCAACATAGGGAAAGAAGGGAGTTTCTGTTTGATTTGAGGTTACTGGTATGTTCAGAATTAGGGCCATCGCTGTATCAAGTGGAATTTTTTCTTTTCAGGCAAATGGAAATAGTAAGAACTAAGACCAGAAAGTGATGTTTGAAAAGCAAAGCCCAGTCCTTGCCTCTGTGAGCTTTGGGTGGTTTGGCAGGAGCATTGGGATGGACCTGTGATTCCAGGCAGGAATCCTGGTGTGGAGCACTGCAGGAGGAGTCTGCAGGCTCAGTGGAATTGATCTGTGCCCCTTTTTGTGTATGTGCACCTCTTGTGCCCTAGCCAAAGATTCTGAAGAGGATTTGGCTTCACATTCAGTTTTCCTTTTGGTGCCTACATGACCCCCAGGATTGCTTTTCCAGCTGAAATTCAGAAATGTCCTTGGCCAGCTTTGCCATGGCAGGGTTTTCTTACTGCTCAGGATGCTGTGATATATTTGTTTAGTTATTTTGTTTTAATATTTATTTATTAATATTTCTGAAAGGAGATTCTGAGTGCTGGGGCTGTTTAGTCTGGAGAAGAGAAGACTCTATAACTGTGTATAAATTCCTTGTGTATTGAGTTCAGGTGCACAGAGGAAGGGCAGAAGAAAATGGCACTAACACAAATGCAGGACATTGTGCTTAAATTAGGGGAGAAATTTTCAGCATGAGGGTTCTCAGACATGCCATGAAGTCTCTGTTCTTGCAGATACCCACCAGGACATGTTCCTGGAGCCTGCTTTGGCTGTCTCTGTGCTGAGCAGGGCTTGGGAAAGCAGCTCTGCAGCCTCCACCGGGCTCTGACCCTGGAAAACACTTTGCAGGTGAATAAATGAAAAGACAGAGAGGTGAACTGAGCTTTTCTTCAAATACAAATCCCACAGCTTTAGATAAAAACATTGCAACAGCCTGCAAAACATGATCTTTACTGGGAAATTGTGTTTCTTTAATTTCTTGGAAGCAGAACCTCTAAAGAGGGAATAATTGAAACACCAGGGACCAGCATTCAGCTGTTTGCTGCCATTAACGTCCAGACTTAACCTGGGCGTAGTTTGTCTCCTGGCAGAAGGAAATGTTACACTTACACTGAAAAAGCGTTCAGTTTCCTCTTTATTTTTCGTAGAATGAAAGAGAACATGTGGAGTTACTGTTTGACCCAAAATATTTGCTGTACAACCAGCTACTTCTCTCCTTTCAGGAGCACGTCTGTTTTCTGCGACATGAAAAACGCTCGGGCTGAACAACATCTCTTTTTGCCACAGGCTTGCGATTTTTCTTGTTTGTGTTCATTATCCCTAATTTATTTATTAATTTTGGGTTGCAGTCGCACAGAGGGAGCGGGAAGTGGCAAATGCTCTGGCATATGGGCTGCACTGTCACTGGGAACTCTGAGCCGTGCTTGCTGCCTCCTGACCCCGGGCTGCAGCATCCACAGTCCTATTGCCTGCTCCCTTCCAGTACACAATTCTAATTATTTTTGTAAAATTGCTGCTGCTGTTCCTCCCCACTTGCCAGCATTCTGTAGCAGAAGCTCACTGTGCTGCTCGGGGTCACATCAGCTGCAGCCCATTAACACCAGCGTGGTAATGGCAGCACTGTGTGCCACGCACAGTGGGGGGGTTGGAAGCTCCTCCGAGGACCCTGAAGATATGTATGGGCCACCCATGAAGGAGAAGAAAGTGAAATAGATGTCCTTTCTGCTTTGAAATGAGCCAGTCTGTTTTCATTGATACCCAGAAGCACTGCAGTCATTAAAGGCTATTACTATGCCTATTATAAATCACAATTTCCTAGCAGTTCAGAGGTTAGTCAGAAAAATTACTTTTAGTCTTAAAATTTTGTTACAATGAGTTTGTCTCATAGTAATACCAATCCTTATTAAACGAAATTCTTTAAAATAATTATGAATGTAGCAATTATCCAAAGATAAATAGTCAAGATTAGAAGAATTTTTCCATACAGAGCTATGTATCTATCAACTCTCTGTCAGTTCATGTCTAGAGAATCATAAAAGGCAGGTCAGTGAAACACATGCCTGTTACTTCACCACGAAGCAAGAAGAGCATATTGGAATTATTGGTATGGGAAAGAAAAACATGCAAGCTTGGGAAGAGGGTGGAAAATAAAGAAATTGCTATAGGTGATGAAGTGCAAGTCAGGACTAGTTTAAAGTATGAAATTTAATAACCTGTTTGTTCCTGATACAGGCAGTGGGGATCAACAGATAACTCTGTATAAATGCCACAGTTCTATCAGTGAGTGTCACTGATTTCAGGAGCTGTTTGTGGAGTCACCTGTGGGTTGGTGTTTCCTGGGCTCAGATCCCGGGCTGGAGAAGCTCAGGAGGATTTCTCGTGCACACTCCTGCCCCAGGGCACGAGCAGCTCCCTTGGAACAGGTTTGTCCCTGCTGGGGGCTGGGAGATCCATTGGTGGGCACCACAGCCAGTATATTACATTGCTTCCCTTTCCTTCTGAGTGTAAGTGGAACTCTCTTGATGCAACTTAAACCTGTTTATCATGGACACACAGAACGGTTGCTGGGTTTTTTTTTTTCCCCCCAATACAATCGAAAATATTTTTTTCAGCTTCTCTAGGCTGAACCTCTCATTTGTTGCCTTTTGTGTGTGGTGCTTGGCTCCCTCCCCTGAGCCCTTGTCTCTGTTACTAGCAGGATGCTCCAGGTTGATGTGATGCTGCCAGCCAAGTCTCACAGTGCTGAGCAGACAGGCAATATTACTTTGCCTGTTTTGCAGGCAATACTCCACTTGATTTATCTAATGTGATGATTGCTTTTTTTCTTAGCAGTATGATACTGTTGACTCATGTTCAGCTTGTGATCCAGTATAACCTCCCACATCGTTTTTTGATGAACTGCTACCTACCCAGTCATTTTCTATATGTGTAGTTGATTAATCCTGCTGAATCGTGTTATCTTGCTCCTCTTCTGTTGAATTGCATCTTGTTTTTGTTTTATCATCAGCCTTATCTGACTGGTTTGAGTTGTTTTGAATTCTGATCTGACATCCAACAGTGCTGCAGTTGCATCCTGCTTGTGTATGGTTTGCAGATGTAACAAGCATATGCTGCATTCCTTTATCTGTTCTGTTAATAAAGGATTGAACAAACCCAGTTCAAACAGGCTGTGGCAGGGCCCATGTGATAGAGCCTTCTGCTCTGACCATGCACCATTAAAACATGCTCTGGGTAAAGTTATTTCAGTAACTAAAACTGGAATGGTGGCTTGGTGAACAGAGCCTTTAATGGCTTGATGTTGTCCTTTGGCATCTGTGGAAACACAACTCCAAATGTCTTCAGTTGTCAGTATTGTTCCTGACTTTTTTGAGAATTACAAACATTGGGACCTTTGAATTTTCACCAGCTAGAGACATTTCAGGTTAAAAGCCTAGGCTAGGTTCATGGAATGCCAATAAAAGGCTGTTGCTGTTGGAGGGGAAGGACTGCTGGAATTCTCTGCACACTGGGATGTTTAAATGCCCCAACTCAACTGCTGGACCTAGGGTACAGGACAAAATGTTCAGGTTGGCTTTCCTCAGCATGCTGGAGGTCTGCTCCTTAAAATACATTTTTGACAGAGCTGTAACTAATCCCAAAGTGAGCTGAAAGAACAGGATTAAATTAAATTAAAGCAGTGCTGTACCTGGATGTGGAGTTTGCACTCTGGTATAATCTGTTTCCATTGCTGGCTGGGGATTTCCACCCTTGCTGTGTTCCCATTTCCCAGCTCATCTTGGAACGTGGGAAAAGCAAGGTGTTCACCCTCCACAGACCAGCTGGGTGTTGCACTGCCTGTTTCTATAGATCTGTATTATTCATAGAGCTTTCTAGGAGGCCTATCACACACTTAAATATTTTACTGTTTAGTGTCTCTCTTTAATTTTGCCCATCACGCCTGTGAGTTTTGGTAACTGGAGAAAGGCAGGTGCCTGCTGCTCCCTGTGCTGGAGGAAGAGATCTCTGCTAAAATCTTCTGGAGCATCTCAATTTAGAGGGGAAGAAGAGCTGGGATAGAGAATTTCCAGTATTTTGCTCCCAGTGAAAATCCTTTCCTGGGGAAGCAGAAAAAGTCATTGTTTCAGACCCTGCTGCTTGTCCTTTAGGAGCCTGATGTTGCTGGCTGATTGCTCTGCTCCCTTCTAAACAGGTTTACACAATTACACATCAAAGGCAACTGTTTTGCTCATCTCCATAAACCTTAAATATTTTTATTTTGTGCCTGAATTATTTTGAATGTAAACTTCCACTTACTTACCTTTTTATGGGCTTCTGAGCATTTTTCAATTGATTCAATGCTTCCTTTCATCCCCTGTAGAGGCTAAAGCAATGTAGATAAATGGCATTACAAAAAAAAGCAATTTTTCATATTGTTTGGATTTTTCCTTTGCCTGTGGTCAGAAGGGACAGGTTAAGGATGAAAAAATGTGTATGGTTGATAAGATGAAGGAGAAACTATAGGTCAAAGTGAGATTTGGAGTGATGAAATATTCAAGGATTGCAACTACAAAATGTTTGGATTGCACCCAAAGATTTCCCCATCCTCTTTTCAAACTGCAGGAAGAGACCCTCATCAGAAGTTCAGTGATCTCTGGAACACTAAACTCTAGATGCCTGTTCAAATAACTGAATAGGAGATTGATTATCTCTGTGCAAAGTTTACTGAAAGATTTTTCTTTTTTTTTTTTTTTTTTTTTTTTTTGTTTGCCTGGAGTCTCAGATATAAGAGAAATTCAAAGTTAAAAGGCTGCTTGCTATTACCTGCTAGCAAGCAAACTACTCCAGGTGGTTTTGAGACCTCCTGAAAAGAAGTGAGGAGATTTAGGGTGGGCAGTATAAAAATTTCTTCACCAAAGAGGTTGTTAAACACTGGCCTGTTAAAGAGCAGCAGAACCAAGCAATGGTGGCACAGCCAGTTTTACCTGTATTTACCTGTGATATTAATAATACCAATAATAGAGCAAGTTTCATTGCCTGGAAGATGTGATGATGAAGCAAAGTTCTGTAAATGCAGCAGTTGTGTCCTTTGGCAATGCACCTGTAAGAGGGAGAGGCTGACATCTGTGGAGTGAGGCTGTTCTGGGGAAAAAAAATAGAAAATTAAAATAAGTGTGAGTGGGAAGCAGAGCTGTGGGTACCTGGAGCCCTGGGGACGCCACAGAACTGCTGGGCCAGGGTTCTGGATAACACCAGAAGTGGTGCAAATTATGGAGACCTAAAGCAAAGACAATATTTCTGCTACAGTTTATTAACAGTCTAAGTGGTTTTTTGACCTTTCATCTGCATTGGGGTCCCTTGTGAGCAGTCTTTTATTGCAGTTTATCTGTCTGCACTTCCAGGAGAAATTTGTAGGGAATCCACACACTGAGAAACCTGTTCTTAGGAGAATTGTCCTGAAAAAGCAAAAACAAAGAAATCAACCAAACCAACAAATCCAGCAACAAAAAGTAAAGAAGAAACCTCAGGGTTATATATCAAAATCTGTAACACATGTTAAAAAAAGTTCATATCTGGTGAATGTCAATTAAGCACTTCCTCAGCTAATAAATAGCTTAGGAGGTATAAAATTTAATACTCCTAAAATTGCAGAAGCCTTTGAAGAACATTTAAATTGGACTTGTTGGAAGAAGGAGATTTTAAACTGACCTGTTCAGAGGTGAGTGGTGAAAAAGATGTGATGGAATGAGGCTGCATTCCTCCAGTCCAGAGGCATTCTGCCTTAAGTTTTCCTTCCCTGCAGTGGCTTTTGGAACAGTTTATTTTTAAGTTCCTGTGTAACACATCAGCTGAACTGCACTGGTAACAGTGGCCTGTTTATTTCTAAGCCTATTTTTAAGTGTTTCTGAAAGCTCAGCTGGGCTGGGAGTGGGTCACTGTGCCACAGAAAGAGCTTGAAGAGCAGCTGTGTGTAGTTCTGCCCGTGGCCATACTGCAGGTCCTGCTCACTCTTGGTCTTAAAGCATCAATCTGTTCCCCATTTCAGGATCTCAGGCACCAGATCCCCACTTCCCTCCTGTTCTCTCCCATCCTGGTCATCTGCAGGTAACCAGTGAGATGTGTGCACACTTCTGAGAGTGGTTTTATGCAGGGTTCTTAAAGTTTGTGGTGGATCTGGAGAGGTGAGTAGATGAGTAACAGAAAGTTCTCTGAGGTCACAAGACATGTTGTGCTCGTTCTGAGTTTATTTGGAAATCAGAGCAAACCAAACTTTGCCTAGTTGGCTTGTTTCCCCAGGAGCAGTACCCTCTGTTTTTTCCACTTGTGTGTTTTTTTCTAGTCCCAGTAGCAGTCATTTTTTTGGCACTTGCAGTTAGGAGAAAAAATTAAGTAATACATGGCATTTGTTTTGGCGCTGGTTGTGACTCATAAATAGGAATAACATCTGTGCTGATAGTTTTTTGTGATGTACAACCAGATTGAATGAACAAAGTTTTCATTTATTGCTGTTCTTTTGCCATTGTTATATTTAGGGAGCTCCAGTGTAACGAGTGAAAATATATGATTATGTATATTGCTCATGTATAGATCAGAATTTATGTACATCCTGTGAATTTCAATTTGGCCACTGTATCTTTTTAAACTAAAAATGGCTTATTGCCATTCCCTGAGCCTAAAACTTTGTCAGGATCCTTCCCAAATCTTACTCTCTTGAAGGCTCGTGCTGCTGCCAAGTCTACACCATTCTTTTAATTAAAAGACAAAAAAAGAGAAGCGAAACTTCCAGTGGGTGTAAATCCTGATAATCCTGAAATGATGTAAAGCGGTGCAGCTCCTTAAGTCATTGGAAGTATTCTGACTTACATCTACTGAAAATCTGGCACATAATATTCCTGCTGGTCCTTTCTTCTGCCCAATAGCTGCTCTACACAGAGTTGGCACCGTGGACAAAGCTCTCTCTTACGAGCTGATAGAGGGTGGCACGGCTTCCAGCACTGCTGATTCAGCACAGCAGAGGCCATTTTCCTGATTTCTTTGTGAGTTAGATTAAATTACTCTGCAGGCTGGACTGGAGCCACAGGCCATAGTTTTACAGCCTTATAACATGGTATCCTAGCCCATGGCATCTGAGAGGTCTGGCTGTGTGTAAAGCTCCTCTGCTTTGCTGCAGAGGATTTTTGGGTTTGGCTCTTGTGAGGCTCACGGCAGCAGGGTGGAAATATTTTGATTGTCCTGCTGAGGTGCACTGAAGTGGGGCTCATCATGGGGATCAGGTTAGTATGAAAACTGCACTGTGTGTGTTTGTTGTGGCAATGTTTCTTTAGATGTGCCTTACAGAAATGCAGGATAATAAATAACAAATGCAGGATTTAATGAGTATAAAACAACAGGAGCACCAATGAGGCAGGGGCTTGTGCCATCAGAGCTGTTCCAGCTTAGCAAAATTTGGGGAAGTGCATTTCCCTTTGTGTCTCAGTACAGGTGCATTTCTCATCTGACCTGAGCAGTTGAACCAAGGGGGAGCAGTGGGGAGATGCCCTTTGTGGTGAGCTGTGCCTGTCCCCATCCTGCAGGGCTGGGATGCCTCTGGCTGCTCTAGAGGCACATGGGCAGAGGCAGAAGTGTGCTTGCTGTTCTCTGGCAGCTCCTGGCTCTGTGCATTTCCAGAGCACAGCCAGCTCTGCTCTGCCCTGCTCGGGGCTCCAGGACTGCAGCTCGCAGTGAAACTGGTCCAGCTGTCTTTGGCCAAGTCCTGCTCTTGCTCTGATTCACCCTTTCCCCTCCAATCCTCCTGATTGCAACAGGGACTCTGGCTAAGGGAGAAAACAACTGTTAATGAGGAGAGAAAAGGTCAAACAGATCAAGTAAAAGTCATCCTGCTTCCAGCATAGAGAAGAATCTAAGCTGATCCTGTCCAAGGCAGGTGTTGGGCTGAAGTTGAGACCAGGCTTAAAGAATTTTCACCATAAATTTAGAAGCTTCACTCTGTCCCTTCTCCCTCACCTGGCTTCCAGACACATTGTTTTATATCCTTAAGGGGCTTGCATTATATAATAATAGGCACCCCACATGTGGTTATCTTGGAGTTGCATTATTGCCTTTCAGCTTTATCTCTGTAGTTTAGAAATAAAAAGAAAAGCACCACCAAACAAAACCTTCTGGTTTTGATACAAAGATGAATATATTTTTGCAAATAAAAAGTATTCTTGATTCAGAACATCAGGCAACAATTCTCTGGGTGTGATAGAGAGGTGAAGTTCATGTTGCTGGTTTCACTGCAAAAACAAAAGTGGGCAAATCAGGAAATTTGTTTCTGAGTGGTTTGTTCAATTTTCTGAGCCCTAGTTCAGTCTCATGGACTCTGGTAGAGCTGCTGCACAGAGGGTTTATCTATTGATTTCTGAATGTATTGTGCTGTTAATCTAAAACCTCTTTCCCCAGTGGAATTTCTATTCAGAAGGCTCTAGCCAAGCTCAAGAAAGTTATTTGATTTGGGAAGTTTGAAAGAATAATAAAAGAAGGATTGATGCAGTTGGATTTTCATGATCTCTGTCCTCTAGTAAAATAGACAGGCTTCTTCCCCCTGTGTGTCTGTGGTGCTTGGCTCATTATTTAGGAGGAAAGCAGAGTATGGAGATCACTTAAGTTTTACTGGCTGAGAATTTTGCAATTAGGAAACGTGTTCAGAAGAACGTAATGAGAACAGTTTTGGTGATATAACAAAATATAAAAATTAATGGGTTAGTGCAGCTTTGTCTTTCCATAAATTTGTGTGCTTTATTTCTTAGCAATTGGGCCTTTTCTGCTAATTTTTAAACTAGTAAAAAATTTAGTGCCAGTATTTGGGAAATCCATGTAATTTCCCAATAAGACATAAGTGGCAAGGGAATTGCACCATATAAACCAGAGAACTTTGTTCCTCAGCTATTTCCACCATCCTTTAAGCATTGAAGATTAAGTAAGCCTTTTAAAAGAGCTGTGACAGGAGAGAAGATGATGCTTTGTGGATCTTCTTGTTATTAAAATGTTCATTACTTCTGCTGAGAACTGAACATGGCGATCAACAGTCTTCATTGCAATAAGAAAATCCCAAACAAGTATTTTTTGCCTTTGAGTGCACTGGTGTTGTCTGTAGTGCAGGAGTTAATGAAGCAAAGAAATGAGATGAAATTGGTAGTGAAATTAAATAAAACTGAGTTGTTTTTTTTTTTGTTTTTTGGGACTAAGGTCCTGTCCAGCTGAAATCAGTTGCCCTTGACTTCACAGTGCCCATGGCTGGTCCAGTAACAGGTTTATTCTGTTCCATTAGGGTGTTGTCAAGTTAAGTCAAGGAAGGTGGACTTGTATCTAAAAAGAAATTCCTTGTGAGAATTCCCTTTCTCTAGAGCACTGTAGTTTATTAGATGTGATTATTTCTTCCTTGGGTTTGGAAGCACACTTGTTGCTCTTATTTATGCAAAAAAAAAAAAGCAGCTCTCTGGAGATATGTGATTAACCTGAGGCATTATTTTGTTGCAGACCCAAGTGGGAAGCTGGAAGTTAGGAGTGTGCATGAAGAATTATCTGGGTATGAGGCAAAATGTTGTATTAACTGTGCAGTTAGTCTTTGTCAGCAGCATTTTAGAGTTTCTTCAGCCCTTGTGGTGACTAACCTAGCAGAATTTATTGGTGAATAGTTGAATTTTCTTAAAAGGGCTGATTTTCTTGAGTAGGCAGAAATTGCATCTTATTTCATGTCTCAGATTTGGTTCAATTGAAAGGCCAAATCCAGATTTGACTTCTTTTTCTTCCCAAATGCCTGAGTGAATAGGACATCCAGGATTTGGCTGAGGAAGCTTTTCAGAGGGACTTAATGTGCTGGAGCTGGGGTAAAGAGTTGCATTTAAGACTGGTCTGAAAACTCAACTTTGAACCAGACAGGAAACAAGAGATTCTTTTTTTTTGGATCCTTTTTTTCTTTTCCCCCATGTAGAAATAAGTGCTTTAGAATATCTGAAACATCTACCAGTATCATTTCACTGCTGAGAATTGGGTAACTGTGTAAAATTATATTGACCTGAGGGGATTGAAATATAGAAGTGGCCTTGTGCTTAACTGTGCAGGAATCAAACTGTTTTACTGATAACATTTTATTGATTCATCTTCTCTCAGTGTTACAAGTAGCCTGAAGCCTGGCAAAATGAGCTGGCAATGTTTCTGTGTTGTGGACGTTGCAGCATTGCAGCTCTTCATAGGTATTGAAATTTTATATATGGGCTGAGAGCTCACGTAATTATTGTGATTTGTAATGACTGAGACTGCAGATGGGGCTTCCCAGAGGCTTCATTTCAAGCTGGATAACTGGTAATTTCTCTTTTCTGTTTAAGAATCTGTTGTCCCTCCTTTTCTCTGCAGCTGCTGAGGTTTTTCCTCTGTGAAAAGCTGAACCGTATCTCTGACTTAATGAAGATGCATAAAATGATTGAAATTGCCTTAACAAGGCAGCCCTCTATACAGAGCAGCAATGAAAATGTGTCTTGCTGTTTGCAAGGGATACTTTGTCCTTTTTGTGAAGGAACTGTGCTTTCCCACCATAATATAAAAGTAATAACAATAAAAAAATACCCTTCTGACAAAGCTTTAAGAAAATGAACGGCTTAAAAAACCACAATGGCAGATTGTGAGTTCAACCTGCATGTGTTGACTAATTAAATTCTTTTGAAAGAGCTAATTTCATGTATTTCCTTTAATGAAAGCTTATTTAAGATTTTAATGATGTGGGTCTTTTCTCCTCAGCAGAATGCCATATTGACTCATGGCATATTTTTACACAGGCTTCATTCTGCCCTGAACAACGGTGGTTGGAAATGCAAGTGCTTGATGAAGTAGCATTAAATTAGCTTATTGTAGTTGCAGATTTTTATTACACTACTTCACTGAGATATGAATTTATCACGTTGTACTTGCTGGTTTTAAAGGTGCAGCATTGTTATTGATTGTGCTACTTTATCTCAGGTGTTCCATCAGCCTGTTGGCAGGCTGGTTCCCTCCACAGTTTTAGACAGTAGTGGCTTTGTGCATTTTTTAATTCTGTGCCTTTTCTTGTGTGCACATCTTTCTTATTGAGACACCCTAAAAGAGATCCTGTTTTGGGGTTGTACCAAGCCCTGTGCTCAGCAGCTCTGCTCTGTCCTGGGGCTTTGGGTGCTGCTGCAGGGAGGTGAAAAGTGGGTGTGTGGAAGCACTGCTGGATGGGCTGCTGTCCTCAGCTGATTCCCAGGGAATTAGTGAGATTTACCTCAAAATCACTTCTGCTCAAACTTTACAGCACGTGCATTTGGAGCAGGGGTTTCATCTGTTGGTGTAATGTGATGTGTGCCACAAATAAAGTCAGAAAAACAGGAGCCTGGATCTTGGTTAGTCAAAACTTTCAGATATTTTTCCACATTAACTTGAGTAGTGGATTTCTACAAATCATGGAACTCCCAGACCTATTGCAATACTAAGTGTATTGGAAACGGATTGCTGTCAAGGCTTGTCCATCTAATTAAATTCCCTTATTAGCACCAGAGCTGCAGTCTTCCAGAGAAGACATTAGTTGAATAATCTTTCCAACTTATCTAGGTTAAAACTAGATGGCCTTCTGTAAAATGCTGAGCTGAAAGTTCAGCAACAAAATACATAAGCTCTAGTCCCCCTTTTTGTGTGATCTGTGGTAATTCAATATATTCTTTAAATATAAATTGGTATTTCAGCTGTTCTGTGAAATATTTTCAGACTTCAATTATCACAAGCTCTCAATGCTGTGAGGATTCTGTCACCTCACACTTCAGCTGAGGGCAGTCCAGCAGTGATGGCTTCTGTGCATTAATAAAGTTTGTCATGATTAATTTTGGTGTATTCATAGCCAAATATAAGAAACTTTTTGTCATAAATTCCTGCTGATCCACAGAGGTTGTTTGTGCTCTGTGCTGGTGATTGTAGCATCTATAAAGGAGAAGGGAATATCAAGGTTTTGACAGAGAACCAAAACACGTGAGGTTTAGTAAGAGCTCTGATGGATTTTCCAACAGGTGGGGGACTTGGCGTTGGAGGGAGCCACCAAGTGAAATGAAATATGCTTTGACCCTTGAGCTTTGCAAATGGGTTTGAGTGACTCCCAGCAGATGTGCCTTAGCCCAGCAGAGTCCAGTGACCCTCTGGAATGTGAGAGCATCCATGGTCCCGCTGCCCCTCCACTCCCAGTGCAGGTGGGATTGCCTTGTTTCCTTCCACACATGGAAGGGAAAAGTGCCTCTGTGTCAGACAAAAGATGGGAATGGATAGTTTTGTAATAATGCTGAGCAAGAGATGTTTAAAAATTGCCTGAAGTTTCAGGAAACAAGATATTTGTGCTAATTAGAATGTTTGCCTGTCATCTTTATTCACTATTTAAATAACAAAAAGCCCTCAAGTGAAATCAAAGCGTGGTGGAACATATTTCTTGAGTCTCCTTGATCAAAGCTTATAGAAGGAGGGGAATACTGCTCATAACTATTTCCTCAAATTCAGATGGGAGATATATTCTCTATTGTAGTCCTCTCTGCTGAGGACTTGTGTATAACCTGTGGCAAAGTGATGGATGTCTGTCAGGTATCAGACATGCTGCTCCTTTCCAGGTGTACATGTGATGAATTACTATTAGTTCTGTCAGGATGTGACAGAAATAAATGTCTTTGAATAAAAACAACCTGCAAACTAAATGTGAATTGTTTTGTTCTTCCTTACTGACTGACACTGGTTCAGTTGTGCACTTGTCTTCTTCTTGATCTTTTCTTAGACTGCAAATAATCTCTGAGATGGAGATCACCATTTTCCTGAGCTGAGTCTATAAAGCAAATGGCATAGTGGGATCCTGGCCATGTGTGGGGTCTCCCAGCTTTTATCTTGAAGTCAGTAATTAATAAAACAAACAGGAGGTGCCTTTGGGTAGCTGGTCAGATGATGTTTTAGAGCAGAGTGATACAGAAATCTGTTCAGGAATATTTGGTGTGCAGAGTGATACAGAAATCTCTTCAGAAATATTTGGTGTGTTATCTTTTCGTTTTGGTTTGGGGTTTCTGTGTTACTGTTGTCTTTAAGGACGTGGGGTTTTTTAGAAAGGGAAGAAGGCACCCTCTAAACCTGAATAATTGAAAAATAATATTCTTCAAGCTTGATTATCAATGAATGGGAGAAAGTAATAAAAGAGAGATGGAGGCTTACACCCTCTGGAGCCAGGTGGGAGGCAGTGGTCACACACATGGCCTTTAGGGCAGGACAACCTGAGCTGGCTGGGACCTTGCCCAGCTCAGCACAGCTGCTCCTGGCACTGGACATTTTCCATAGAGAACACCCAGGAAAATGGAAAGAAGCATGCCAGTATCATGACATGAGATAAGGAGAAATAAATAATAACTGCAGTGGCAGAGCTCAGGTGCTGTCAGCCACTGTTTTACAACTTACTCCATTCTCTACTCCACAATTGGCACTGGAGAGCTTCAGCAGAGCCAGCTCATTGCTTTGTGTCTGTTCATTCTGCACCTTCTGGAGAGGGGAATGGAAGGATTCCTCCCTAGTTGTGTTACTCAGACCTTGGGGCTCATTCCAGGGCCCAGCACAGCCCACAAAGAAAGAGAGCAGCAGCTTTCAGTGGTGCCCCATCTGCTCACCCCCAGACACGCTCCTGCCAGTGCAGTGCCAGCAGCCTGCAGGGTGTCCTGCTGTGGGAGCTCCTCACCTGTGCTTCTGGAGCTGCCTCCTTCTGAATTTGCAAGCCAATAGTTGTGTAACTTCTGCACACTTGGCTTTAAAGGATATTTTAAAATTTGTGTCCTTTAGTCCACTGCTCCTACCTCACATTTCAAAGAAATTGGTCAAATCAGTTGCAAGAAGAGTCGTCAGAATGTGTTTATTGATCTGCAAAGAATAAAGATGAAGGTTAAATTTGGGTGCTCTAAGTGGTTTTGGATTGGCCACAGCTTGATTTTTAGGTCTGTCTTTTGACATTTGTCACCATTAAAAACTTATAGCTAAATGTCTTTCAGATTTATGGATTTTTCTCTTCTTTCCCTTTGCTCAGCTAGATGAATACTTAGAGAAGGGTGTGCACTTCTCCTCAGAGGCACACCCAAAACTGGAGATGAAAAGGAGCAGGGGGAACTAGGATAGTTCAGTGAAGTGTCTGCCAGGTTTCAGGAAGAGTTTAATTTATGGTGATGACTTCTCTTCAGCAGTTGACTTGCTATGACCTTAAAGAAAGCTCTTGCAGACAGAGCTTTCACTATTTCTGGGAGAAGTTATGTGCTTTGTGCATGTGTAGTTTACTGCCACAGATGGGTCCCCCTGAATTTGGAGGCCAAAGGCAGTAGCAGAAGGTTAGGAGATGGCACTGCTGCATAGTAGGTTTCTAAAAACAAACATATCAGTTTTTACCAGCACCCTGTAAGGTTTGGTTCAAAAGATATTTAAAGACTGTAAAAATAAAATAAAAATAAACCACAAACACACAAGAAAAGGAAAAAAAAAAAGGATGTGTTTGCCTGCTTGCATGCAAGTATCCCTGAAAAGTTGATGGGTTCATTTTTACTTATTTATGGGCAAATTACAGAGGTGCATCTGTTCCTTCTCTGTATACAGCCAGGCATCTCAAATTTCTAAGATACTTTTTGACATTCTTTGAAGATTTAATGCCAGGTGGAAGATCAGTTAGAATTACAGATATCTTGAACTTTGAAAATAATGCTTCTGCTGAAAACTTTTTTACTTTTGCTCCCAACTTTAATGAGGCACAGTCTAAACATCATAGTAACTGAAGCAGCAGAAAAGGGGAAAAAAAAGCCAACCCGACAATTCACAAGAAAATATTTTCACATGTTTACAGTAGAATAAAAATATTTGTGCTGTGTTTATTTAATTCAAATGCTTAGAACTATGTCATGTTATAAAAATAGTATTTCTGGAATAAAATAGTAGTCTGCAAGTCAGATACCTGAACAGGGAACATTCAGCTGGAATCCAGTTTCCAGATTTTTTACAAGTTGCTTATACTGCTGTTACTAGAGAGGGCAAATAATTTTAGATAAAGCTCTCTTTGCCTGCCATTAATTATGAGAGTTAAGTATGTGCCTTTAGATAGCAAACAGCCTGATTTGCATGTGCAGTCAGGTATCCTGTAGCCCTTCTACATCTTAATTGTGTCTGCCAAGGGGGAGTTTTGGTTTAGAGATCACACCTCTAAAAAAGAGCACCAGGTTGTGCCTCACTGGGATTTTGCCTTTTTTCCCTTAAATTCAATCATTCAAGTAAAAATATATATACATATATATATATACACATATTTAGATATATGTAGACATGCATCCCCTTTGAAAGCATGGCCTGAGGAATCTGACACTGGCCATCAGTTAGTGGATTTTGCTTAGTAATTGCTTCATCTGTTCAATACTATTGAAAATACCCTTGAGCAGAACATTGCTGCAGGGGAACAACACTCCAAAGCAGCAACCTAATTAATGAATCTTATTGCCACTTAGACGAGCATTATCCAGCTGGCCTTGGCTGTCAGGATGGATCTGTTCCTGCCACGTTTCGTGTTTGTCCAGGACCCTGGTGCAGTTATTAGAGGAATGAGTGGAGTGGGATTGGTGTGTCTGGGTCCCTGGAGGCAGCAGGCTCCTTTCAGTGTGCAGTTGCACTCCTGCTGGTGCAGGTGTCACCAGCATCTCGTGTCTGCACGGAACCACAAATGAATTCACCTGGCTTTTATCTCAGCACCGTGACCGAGGTGATTCCTTGCATTCAGATGAAGTGAAAACAAAGTAGTCACAGCCAGAGTCTGAGAGCAGGCAGATTGTTTTCATACAGTAAAAGAGTGAGCAAAACTGAAGTAGGAAAGGATTTTATTTTTCATTTAGTGTTTTAAAAAATACAAACTCTTGTGTGTGTTCAGAGAGCACCTGGGTTTTTGTGAATGTTTGTTTCCAGCTGAGTAATGCAAGCAATAATACCTGCTGGTGATGTGTGTTTTCTGAAGGTCTTTTGAAGGAAGTTATTTTCATAACTAATTCTTCCTACTTTTAAAATATTGAATGCTGTGTTTGGGATCTGTACTGCTGAAATCATTCTACCAACAAAAACTGTAGCTCAGGGTGCAAGTCAGAGTTTGTGTTTCTAATTGAAGCCATGAGCTATCAACAAATAAATATTATGAGGTTGCAGCAGCCCATTCTTTGATGTCCTTCCAACCTTGGTTACTCTGTGATGCTGTGAAAAGGGCAAAAACACTTCTAAGAATTTCCTGTTCTATCAAGGGCTATGATAACCTGCTCTTCTTTCAGGTCTTTTCTGAATGATGTCAAGCCTATTGCAAAACCCAGTTCTGCAAGTCCCCACTATCCCATGGGGATATGAGACCCCCCATCAAGGACCCCCTTACTGCTTTTAAATCCTTTCACTTCCTGTGGTGTTTTAAAATGTAATTTTCTGCTTCTCAATGGAGACTCGCTGAAACCTGTGATTTCTGCTTGGCCTTAGGAGAGTTCTTCAGATAAAATGATTTTCATTAGAAAATTCCTCTGATGGGCTTATGAACTTTTAATGTGAGATCATCACTGAACCTTTTTTGTGTTCTCTGAAGTGACCTTGGCACGTGGTGAGTTTTGATCTGGATCATCTTTCCTGCTTTGCATGTTGGTGATTAATGAGGCAGCTTTTCTTCTTCAGCCTGTTCTGCTGCCCCAGCTCCTGCCTGAACTGCTTGGCCTGGCACAGGTCTGCCCCACTTCTGCCTTCCCTTTACAGCTGCTTCAGGCAATCCTTGTCCATGTTGTGGTGTCAGCTCCTTACTCTTCTTTTTATTATTTTTTTCCATGTAGGGCAACACATGAACACCTCAATGTGAAATTTTCTGAAGAATTTTTAATGCCTGCAAGTGGCACTTGAGTGGCTAATTCCAATAACACTGGCAGTCAGTTGATGAAGCATTCTTTGCCTTATGATTTGAGTAATAGAAGTAGTTGCATCTGTGGTTATCTATCAGAAAAATAGCTTATCCAGCTCTTTTCAGTCCCTGTGATGCATTGGATGTGGCCACAACACTGTTTGGTGCTGGCCAGTCGTTTTCAAGTCAGTAAGCATCTGGGTTGGTCATCAGCCAGCAGAGAAATCAATGGGGGCTGGTGGGTGTGTTTGGAGGAGAGGATTGAAATACATGAATTCCATTGATCCATTGTCCTGGATAATCAGCATCCCCACCAGCAGATCTCAAAGCTGTGTGAGGACTCCATGGAAGTTCTTTCTGCTCTTGCACCTCTGTTCAGCCAAGAGCAAATCCTTCATTCAGCAGAGAATGAACTCTCCGAGGTTCCAACTCCCCAACTCTGATAAAGCAATGAGCTAATTAATAAAGCATAAATTGGTAACATTTTTCTGTGGAGCACTGCCGAGGATCCATTATTTTATTTAGTGTATTTGTCTTAAAGTGATTATGTTACTAATTATAAGGCTCACTAGTCTGTTTAACAGGAGTCCAAATAATTATAATTTGTTTGCATTCCCACCCCGTGTATTTTCATGCAATAAGGAAAACATTTTGTTGAATGATTAATTTTGTGCATGCCTCTCTGTATGTTTAGGAAAATTAAATGTCTCATTTTTGTTGTAAAGGAGAGATTTCTGGTTTTGCTACTCTTGTTCTCAAGGTGCATTGGTAAATTCTGAAGAAACTTGAGGATAAAGCCACAGGGGGGATGATGGGCTCATAGGGATATTATTCAGTATGTTGCCAATGAAGTCCATAACAAAATTCTTTCTGGTGTCAAATTCTTTTGCATAATTTGTGTTTAAAAAAACAGGTTGAAGTTCTTATTTACAGGCTGTCTTGAAGCAAAAGAAATTTTTTAGCCCTGCAAACAATTTAGCAGCCAAGTTCCATTGCTCTTACTGGAGTAATTTGAAGGACAAAATTCCTAACAGGCTTTTCAATAAATGCTCAATTTAGGGCACCTTGGAATCAGCAGCAGCATCAAAACCCTATGTGAACTTGGAACATCCAAAGAATGTGTTATTTAATGTTAGGAAAAAATTTGTCAAGATTGTATAAAAAGCTCAGCAAATTGAGGCATAAGTACTGAAGTCACTTTCAGAGCTGTACTTCAGAAAATGGCTCAAATGAGAAGTCAGCATTGTGAAGTTAACTCCTTGTTTCATGGCAAAGAAAAACTTTCAAAAATAGAGTTGTGTCTTGGAATCTACTTGGAAGTTTGCTGAAGTTCAGGTAGCGAAATGCTTGCTTGGAAAAAAAGACCCAGCAGAAAAATCACAATTTCAAACTCAGATAATAGTTTCTGAAAATAGCTGGGCTGCCAGAATGTCAGAGTCAGGAATGAGAAGATTGCTGAGGGGAAATGGCAGAGTAACAAGGGGCCTGAGGAGACGTGAGGAGCTCGCAGCTTCGTCTTGGTTTGAGGGAGAGAAAATTGCTTAGTGCTACTTAGAGCATCTCTCATTCAGAGATCTCAAAGCTTGCTGAACCAAACATAATCCTTTGAAGGCAGGTACAGAGTGATGATCACTGTGCCTGTCCTCCTGGTGCTGCTGTCCCTACCCTGGAGCATCCTGATCTCTGGGCATGGTGGTGCCATGGAGCTCAGCATGGGAGAGAAAAGGGAAATGCAGGAGGGAAGAGGGAAATTCAGTTGGGAAGGGGGAAAATGCAGAAGGGGAGAGAAAGATGCAAGAGGGAAGAGGGAAAATGCAGAAGGGAAGAGGGAAATGCAGAAGGGAAGAGGGAAATGCAGGAGGGAAGAGGAAAATTCAGTTGGGAAGGGGGAAAATGCAGAAGGGGAGAGAAAAAGATGCAAGAGGGAAGAGGGAAAATGCAAGAGGAAAAATGCAGGAGAGAAGAAGGATAATGCCAGGAGGGAAGAGGAAAATGCAGAAGGGAAGAGGGAAATTCATTTGGGAAGGGGGAAAATACAGGAGAGAGAAAGATGCAAGAGGGAAGAGGCAAACTGCAGGAGAGAAGAGGAAAATGCAGGAGAGAAGAGGGAAATGCAGGAGAGTAGAGGAAGAGGCAGGAGGGAAGAGGGAAAATGAGGAGGGAAGAGGAAAATGCACTTGGGAAGAGATTGGGGTGACAGAACACACTGAAATGCCACCACTAAGGTCTGGACACCACCATGCTTCTAATGAATAAATAAATAAGTCATCAAGTGCAGGTGAAGATATTTCCTTTCTTCTGACATTCATGTTTGTTATTCTGCCAAATGTTTCCTTTACTTGGAGAAAATTGGAGCAGCCAAGATTCTTAATATTAAAAGACCTCAGCGGAACTGTTAAAATTCCATTCTGTTCAAAATTTTCATGCCAGTTGGCTGTATTATCTCTTTATAATTTTCTTCTTCAGTGCATACGTAACTGCATTAGTTGGTCATTTACCAACAGACTTGAAAGACCAATACCATTAGCTGGAAAAATAGCTAGAATTTTTTTATGCAGGAGAAAAATGGAAGTGTTACTTGCTTTTTGATGATGGTAGTAGTGGCAGTATTTATCTTTTTTCTTTTATTTTTTTCCCCACACTTCCCCCATAAAGCATGAACTCCAATTTTATCTGCCTTAGTGTGAATAAAAACAGTGCATCCTCAAGCGAGATGCATTAATAGAACCCCTTTTATTATGCAAGCAATAACTGCACTCACAACTCTCAGCAGAGCTGTTACAGTGCAGGAACAGGTCCTGAGAGCACATTTGTCATGGTAATTTCAAACACAGACCTTCCCTGCAGAGTGTGCAGGAAGACCTGGTGTGTGCAGCTCCCACTTGGGGTGGAGGGCTAGGAATGAGGATGAGGAGCAGAGGAAGAACTCTGAACCCTTTCCCTGATCCTTGCAAAGCCCTACCAGCAAAATGTTACTTGATCAGTGCTGATAGTACATTGTCAGGCATTTAGGCAGCATAAAACTGTTTGTGCTGGGCTCCCTGAACCAGAAGGAGCAGGAAAGTTCCTAATGAACCTCCTGGAGAGCTGAGCCCCAAGCAGTGGGTCTAGCACTGTTTTTTCATCTGATGCCAGACGGCTCTAAATAGGTCTTAAAGCAGCTCCAACAGTTTATGCTGTTTAATAAATCTAATCTGTAAAACAGGTCACGTAAAAAAACCTAAAAACTTTTCTTCTAATTACAGTAAGATTTTATTGAATGCACATTATACATATAGATCATAATACTTATTAAAAAAAGACTATTAAGATTTTACAGTTCAAGATTTTACAGGCAATGGGAACAGTGGAAGCCTAATGCTTTCTGAGAATCATATCTGCATTAGCAAGATAAAGGACAATTTAGGAAGATTACAAAAGCAATGATTTAGAGTACAACATAAAAATCTGCTGAGAACTAATTCGCAATGCCAGCTGCTGCTAAGCTTCTTAATCTTTATCTAGTTCAATTAAAATCTGAATGTTTGGGATTTCATTAACAACTGGGGACTTGGAAATTACATGCACTTTTACACTGTATTCAACTGCTTATGCACGTTACTGGAAGTTGCCCGAAATGTCTTCAGGTAGACTTGAGATATAATTAAAACTTAAGTACTTAAAGGATAATGCAGAGGTAAAAGAGGATTATTTTAATTTTTCTGTCAGATCCAATTGACAAAAAAAGAATCTCACACGAGCTGAAACGAGTTGCAAAGCAGTCAGAATTTGAATGCAGGGGATATTTATGGCCGATTGTGCAATCAGATGTGCAGATCAAACAGCTCACTGGAGGGCGGGGAGAATCGGATATTGTAATTGTGCCCTGTGCTGCTCGTGTTTTTTTGTGGAAAAACCACTTCACATCTATCCTTCACTTCTGTACTGATGTAACCACGCTGCTATCAATTAATTATGCATTTCAAAGAATCTGCAAGTAGGCCTTTCTAAAATTAAACTAAGCAAAGTGATGAACAAGCTTTTAATCACTTAATACTGTGTATAAAAAATAGTTTCTTTCCATTAATTCCTCAAGAATAATTCTTCTAAAAGTTTTTCAGAAGTAGAAAAAAGCTTTTTTTTTTTTCCTTTTCCCTTCTTCAATACTTGTCTCCATTTTCCATGAAAAATTAAGTTTACCCATCATTACCATACCTGCTGATTGAAAGGAGGGAAGTGAAATAGCATTGAGCAGCTCTGTATTTGGAAGCAGCTCATTGAAAAGGCTGAAGATTTGGATATTTGATGGTGTACAAGAAGAGACTTTTTCCTGCTTGTGTGATGGAGTGGATGTCATGGTGGCTGAGGATGTCATGCTGTATTTCCAGGGAGAGCTGATGGAAGTGCCACGGGTGTTTATTTATCTCTTTATTCAAGTCTGGTGGTGTCCAGACTTTAGGGTTGGGGCAGCAGTGTGGGATTTGCTAGTTAAGCTCTGGGTCAAATCCTGAGCTGGTTTAAATTTTCAAATGGGAATGGATTTCTTTCTTTTTAATTATTCAGTTCTAATGATCTTAGGTGCCAAGGTAGGATGTGGAGGTAAGAATATTTCCAGAATGAACGATGGTGTTAATGGTGGTGATGTTCCTCCTGGAAATGTTGAAGAGGTGTAGTGCAGGATAATTGGTGCAAGACTTCAAGACAGCCTGGACATGTTTAAATGGTGTGTTTTGATCAAGTTAACTTTTAAACAGTGTAATAATAAAAAGAAATAGTTCAGTAGCAAAATTTCTTAAAATGTTTGGGGAGTTGGTGTTAAATTCTGTCATGGTGCTGTTCTTAGCAAATGAAAAGAGTGAGGTTTTGCCTGCCTGGCTACTTAATGGTTTTTTGTTTTTTTTTCCTTTAAATAAATGCTTGGAAAGCAAAACCAGTGTGTAGGATTACTGCTATATATAACTTTAAATAAAAAACAAACATTTTCCCCACCTCCCTGCTTCCATCATACTTTTAAGTGAAAATGTGTGACCAGGTAACCCAATGCAAGTGGAGAATGGAGGGAAAAAAAGTGAATTTTGAGTTGGGTATAACCTGGTCTCAGGATTTATCTGCTGGGATATCTGTCCTCAGAAGAGCAGAAAACCTGCTCTTGTCCTCAACTGTAGAGTACCTTGAGTCTTTAGAGGCTTTTCTGTAACTCTGGAGTTCATGATGTGCTCTCAGAATGGCTCTGCCATTGTTGATGGGATGGGATGGGATGGTGTATGGTATGGTATGGTGATCTGGACTTGGGCTTTTGCTCCTTGGATTTGGGTCCTGTCACACATGGAGGGGTTGTTATCAAAGATTAAAATCAGCTGCTTTTTTTTTTTTTTCCTTGTAAAGAGAAAACTGAAATAAATAAAATGAAGGGTATTGATACATCACAAATGGAAACAGTAAATGTGTCACTGGGGAGATGAGTGGGAGTCGAGAGCAGAGATAACTACAGACATGAGAATTATCTGTAGGTTTGGCTTCAGATACTGCAATCTGTGCCACGCATTGATCCTGCAGGAATAATAAATACACATTATCTGTAATTATTCTCCAACTTCATAAACCTTGCTTTAATAACATCCTTTGCATCATTTTGTTTTCTGAGATCTTTTATTTTTATGACACTGTCAGGCTTTTTAATTTTAACTCCAAGAAAATTGCTCCAGCTGTTATGGATTTTGTCCCAGCTCTGCTCTCTGGAGGCTGGGAGTTCCCTTTGGAGAGTTCAGGTAGGAGGTTGGAAGGTTTCTGTCTGAGATTATTTTTATTTTTTTTAAAGAAGATTGCAGGCAGTGAATTTGCAATTTTATTACAAATACAGTTTCAGGTGTAAAAAAAATATTTTTTAACTTACATCCTACAGTTATTATTTTTTTATTTTAAAATATGATGTCAGATAGGAAAGATGTTCTTGTTGCATGTGCTGTAACGTGTTCTTTTATCAGTGGACACAGTTGAGTGGTGTTTGAGTTACCAGCCCTCCCATGGTTGCACACTGAGCTGGGATCAGCATGGATATTGAAACTGTTTATTGGGTTTCTTCTGCTGTTATAAGTGTGATCACATTCCATGATGTCCTGAGGTCTTAAAATATCAAGAAACACCAGTAAGCAGAATTTCAAGTTCAGCTTTTCTGAAGAGTTAAATTAAATAGAGGCCAGTGCATTCTTGTGCATTCCTGGTGGTGTCCTGGCCACGTGTTGTGAGCTGGGGGTGCAGTTGAGTTTTAACCAAAATTTGAATGCAGAGTTTTGTTTCCTAATAGCAAAAAAACCCTCAAACTTCTCTCATTTCCATCACTCAGGTGCCCCTGTCCTTAATCAGGTGGGTGCCCAGCTGGGGGCTCTGGGCCACATCTGGGCTTGTGGCCATGTGAGGGACCCCAAAGGGAAGCAGAAACATGAATTTTAGTGAATACCTCACATGTTTCACTTGCTCAGAATAAAAGATGCAGTTTTCATGCTAATGTGCATCTCCATACTGCTCTTTCTTTAACTTGTTAAAAAAAAAGTAAATTTTTAGTATGAAAAATAAATCCAAACCAATAAAAAATTCTCTATCGTCTTTTTCCCTTTTATAAAATGAAACTGGGGCGATTCTAAATAAATTCTGTGGAATTTCAGCCCTTGGGTTGATTTTTTTCCTCTCATACAGTTTTAATTTGAAATTTCACATTTGCTAATGACACATTTTTACTCTATCTGAAGATTGCCATCTACTGGCATGTAAGAGCTTTTGGGGTCTGTTATTGTTCAGAAATTTGAAAATTCAATAAAGTTAGTTATTTTCTCAGTTGATTTTGTTGATTGCATTATGCTTTGCAGGGTAGGGGCAATAGTAGAGGAAACATTAACAGCATCTACTTGATCTTACCAAGTGCTGTGCAATGTCTGCTTAATTAAAAGCACATTATAACAACATATTGATGCTTCCCACATGAATGAGCTCTCTATTCCTCCAAATTAAGCCATATTTCATATTTCTATCCTGTAAGAAAAGGAGAACACATTAATAAAAGGTTAAAAATACACATTTTTTCTAAGCATTTGAAGTGATTCTGACCTTCTGGCATGGTAACAGTTAGGTAGCTCAATAAACTACAGGGGGTAGAATTTAATAGTGTAATTCCAAAATTATGGGAGACACCTCTCCTTCCTCAAGTTAATTTCCTGAAACTCTTTAAATTTCGAGCCCCTGATGCCTCTCAGCATCCTCCCTCCACGGCAGAGCACAAGGATCTCCAGAGGAATTTAATTTTCTGCTGTGCTGGGGCTGCTGGCACATCCCCCAGGCTGTGAGCAGGGCAGTGTTGGATGCTGTGCTCCCAGGATGGGCAGTGGCACCTGGAGCAGCCCCAGCTCCCAGCCTGGGTGATGGGTTCCAGCTGTGTGACCTGGCTGTGAGGGACAGCTCAGTGTTGGCTGTGGGAAGCTGAGTCTGTGTGCCTGGCAGGGGCTGTGGCTCTGGAGCAGGTGAGAATACCCCCAAGATAATCAGAATTCTTTTTTCACTGCTCAGTTCTTTGATCTGTTGTGATGTGAGGTGCTCAGTGTGCTGCCCTGTCTGTATTTTACATTTAGATGTTCTTTTTCTGCAAGGAAGGACTTGGGTGCTTTGCATGTGGCTTTGCTTTCCTTCCCAGGGATGGGGAGCCTAAAGCTCAGTTTGAGCTGGGCTGGCTGATGTCCTGGCCTGCCACTTGTCACCTGTGTGCAGTTACAGCTCTGTAAGGTGTTGTGTGTGGAAGGAGCTGTGCTGTTTTTTGGTGAAAATGGTGTGATATGATGGGGTGTTTTTGCTTGTAGTGATGCTGACCACAAAAGCATCATCACTGAGCAGGTGAGGTGGGCAGTGTGGGTGTGCTGCTGCTTTTCCAGCTGCTGAGGAGAGCTCAGGAGCCTGCCCTGCTCTGGGAAGGTGCTCTGTGTCTTGGTGAGCTGTGGGTAGCATTGATGAGGGAGCTGTTGCTGTAACTCCCTGAGCTTCATGGAACTGGAAGCACTTGTGTAAACCCTGTGTGATTTGCAGAGATGGTAGCTAAAGCTATCCTGCTATACATGCACTGTGCTTGTTGATTTTCTGTCTGCTATTCTGACTTTATTTGGGAATTTGTTGCATTTCTGTATTAGTCATCTTCATGGTGTTCACCCCTCTTAGTATTTGAGGGCTGATCTGCAGAGAAGAATGAAAATAATGGTAAAACAACATTTACATAAAAACACATCTTTAGGTTCTTCTGAGTAAACTTCATGAAGGGTTTTTATTTATTCTGGATGTTGTTGGCACTGCACTTTGATTTCTGCTGGATAGAGAGTTGTCAGTTCCATGCTGTAGATACATTTGCTGCTAATTATAAACAGCCTTCTTGGCTCCTGAAGGCAAGCAGCCTTTCCACCATTTGCTCACATAAGCCTGTTTTACAGTTCTTTGGTGTATAAGTGTTTGGAGTGCAGAGGAGTGGGGAGATTTATTGAGAGGCCATAAGGCACGAGCCTCCAACCTGCAGCTGAGCTGACTGTGAAGAGGGCTGGATGCAGAGAGTGAGAACAGAGATCTAAATGCTTTATCTGGGGAGATCAGGGTGTTTCTGGTGTGCCCCAGATCCATGTCAGGGTGCTCCTGTTGAAATCCCTCGTGCCCAAGGGATGGGGCAGTGTGAGCCCAGCCATCAAACCAGCTGCTCCCTGCTCCAGCTCCCTGCTAAAGAGAAAACTTACCCCAGGTTTTGGGTTTTCTTACCTCTCATCAGATAAATATTGACTTTCTCAGTTCTTCAAGCAGCACCCTCTGAGAGGCAAGTGCTGATCCCTCCTCTTCTGTAACAATCTCTACAAAGTAAATGTGTGTTTACAGTGGAAAATGGAGCAGCACATTCATGTGGTGATTGATTGACATGAAAATGCACTTCTGTGATGGATGAGACAAATGCATGTTGCTCACAAAAGCTCTGAGGAAATGTAGTCTATACCATACTTGTTATTACAGATTTTTTTTTTTTTTTTGTGTGGGTTTTAAATTTTTTTTTTCATTATAAGCAGTCAATTTACTTCCAATTACAGTATGAGCTGCAGTAGATCTTGCTGTGGTAGTGGTGGTTAATCACAGATCAACAGGCATAAATCATACCAGACAAGTGTTGGCTATTAAGAGATGAGCCATTCATTAACAGGAGCACCTGCATTGTTCTGCTCTCCTCCACGGCACACACAAGTCTCATTTCCCTTAAGATATTCACAGTACATTGGCCTGTAATACATTTCAGTGTCATTAGATGCACTGTAGACTGAAAATTCCCTTGCCTCTGTGAATTAGAGGAGTAGTTTGAAGTTTCTCTGCTCTAATTTGCCCCAAAATTCCTGTCAAAATGCAGATCACGATTATTCAGGCATACACCTCTTCTGTGGATAAGTATATTAAAAGGTGGTGGGATGAGAATGTTAAATCTGGGGAGAGACTCTTTAACTGTTTTTTAGTAGTGATAGAATCTTATCCTTGATGTGTCCTGAGCTGAATCTTAGCAAAAACTTCACACAGATAATTTCAAACTTGTGAGTTAATGTTACTCTTGTGGTTTGGTTTTTTTGTATTTTTTTTTTTCTTAACAGTTGGGATGATTTTGGATGAGATGAATTCAGTTGTACTAATTTCTGCTGGATAGTTAGTTCTCCAAGACAGTCAGTGCTATAAACAATAAGAGGTTTTCTTTTGAGTGAAATTGAATAAATCCTTGGCTGGTGTGTAGTAGGGGGAAGGGTAGAAAGAGGAAAGAAATTCACCTCCTTCTCAGCTGCTTGATTATTAATTTTTTTTTGAGAGGTCCTCTTTTCACTGAAAAATGGTGCTGCTTTTGAGAAAACAAATCCCTGTGCTTTCTGAAGGTACTTCAGGCTGCCTTTTGGTGGTGATGATTTAGCAGAGTAGTCATGTTATTGATGGATTCCAATGTTTGACAGTAAATAAACTTGTTAACAGATGAAATTACACATGAAACTGAATAACTGAAGTATTTTCCCTGATTTGTTCAATGCTGTGAAAAGGGATTGATCAAATACCTGTTGCAATCTGTGGAGCCTGACTCTGAGGGATTTTGGAGCAGGATTAAAGCTGTTTACAGCTTTTGGCTGAGTTTATTTGCAGGAGGGTGTGCTCACAGGTTCTGTGTGTTTTTCAGGCCCCTCAGGTGTCTGACTGGTGGCTGTGCCATAAGCCTGACCTTTAGTAACAAAAGGAGAGGTGTGCAGGGGGAGCTGCTCAGTCTGCAGTGCCCAGCCTCGCTCAGCAGTTCCTGCAAGAGCAGGAGCACTGCTCTCAAAAATAGAAGTTGCCTTGCTGTGTTTTGTTTGCCTCAATATCTCCTTGTCTGTGAGCCCACAAGAACGAGTCTGTCATGGATCATTTGGCATTTGTGTTTGGATTTGCATTCTGGAATGTGGCTCAGATCTGATAATGGGTTCCTGTGTGCCATGGCATCTCTCCCTGGCTGCACACTATTACCTCCTTGCTGGCTGGGGGTCTTGGGGCTGCTCTGATCATTCCCTTTCTTGAGTCTAGGAATGATATGTATGGCCTTGGGAGGGTTTTGTGCAGTTCTTCATAAGTGGCAGAGATGATAAAGCTTCCTTACCTCTTTGTGGCATTTCAGGGATAAATTCATACATCCAGTAAACCCCTTGCTGGTGCTGCTGTGTTTTGTCCCAGCAAAACTGGGAATGTCCATCTGTGTGTTCAAGTATGTTCTGTGTTTCCTTGGGTGGAAGTTTGTTCAGTGAAAGCACTTTGTGCATCTTCTACAGAGCAGAAATCTTGTTCTCTACAGACCTGAGCAGCTATGCTTTAAAAAAGGGAATAAAGGATTTGCATGACTCCTTTTAAAATTAGGAACTCTATTGTATCTTTGTAGCAGGTTATGCGGCCTTGTTCATTTTACTGGTAGAAAAGTTGATTGACTACAGTATTTATTTTACCAGTTGATGAACGTCCCATCCCTAATCTGTAAGACAGCACTTGCACTGCAGCATGTACCCACAGAAGGGCATCCCAGGTCATGATTTGATCAATCTATATTTATGCAATATATTGTTTATCGTATGAAAATGTGACCTCGTTAGCTGTGGTCCCTTTCCATCTCAGTTGTTATCTGAAGTGTGTAATAATGAGGAGAACATCATCCCAATCTATCAGTGCAATCAGACAAAGAGATTCTGTTGCAAACTCAGAGAAGATTGTGTCCCAGATGGGAACAGCAAATTGAATTACTGACGATGGGATGAGTATGAAATGTTTCTGCACGCACAGTTCTGGACAATGCACTGCTTCAAACCCTGGCAACTTGAGTTTTGCAACATTAGGCTGGGAAGAGTCAGAGGATGGTAATCCCCTAAACAGAGGCTGAGTGAGAGTGTGTGTGACTGGAAAGCTGGGAAATGCTAATGAATTCATTGAGCCAAGTCAGTGAAATAGCTAAACATCTAAAGAGCAAATATCAAGCACTGATATTTATGTAGAGATAGCACAGAAAAACTGTTCGCCTCAGAGAGGGCCTGTGAAGAGGGTTTTTTTTAAACATAGATTTTTTTTTTTTTGGTGTCTGCCTTACCCTGAGAGCTCACCTTGGTGGTGGTGTGGTTTTTGCTCTGTAAAAAACAAGTGTGGGTGTGTAAGGTGGGAGTCACTGAATGAATACTGCAGATATAAACCCAAAAATCTGTGCTACCTAAGAGCTGTAGTTGGAGGCCTTGTATCCAGGCTACAGCTGCAAAAAAAACCTGACCAGAAGTTGATCACAGGCTCTAATTCTTCCAGGAGTTGCCAAACAGCTGCCTGTTGGCATCTCCAGCAATCCAGGAGATGAATCCTTCTGTGGGTTGGAGGTAAAGACCTTCTGGATGCTTTCTAATAAAACAATGAAGAGCTGACTTTATCATCCTTAAAGCAAATTACTTCTGCAAAATGCTTTACAAATACCAAGGGTGCTCTTTAGATAGGCATGTCTTCTATTAAAAAGTCTTGAATATTTTTCTGCCTTTAAGTGGAGAAGCTTTCTCAGGCCAATGAGATGTGCAGGAGTGTCTCATGGAGAGAAGGCAGGGCTGTTTTCTGTTTTAATCTGTGTACAGGGGCTGTGCCATCAGATTGGTTTGGTTGAAGTTGTCTTGAAGAAGGTGCAGTGCATTAGGGTTTGTATTTTAACTTTGTCCTCTTCAGCTAATTACATCACTTAATGATGTTGGGTAAGAATGTGTGTGATGTGAAGATGGCAGTGATAACGCTGCAGGACTGGGCTTTGGTGGGATGGGGATGGAGGCGTTTCCTCATCAGCTGGAGTGCCAGGGCTGCTGTCTGGGGTGGGTTCAGGTTCTGCTGCAGGCTGCTCCCCTCTGAGTCCGTCACTCATCTGTTTATGTTAATGTTGGGTAGGAAGGAAAACAGGAGGCCTGGCCCCGGTACTACCCTGGGCTTCCTGCTGGCTTGTTTACGCCTTCTCATCCCACAGGTTTGTCTGTTGTCATAGTTTCCATTTTCTTCCCGTTTTCAAAAGCAGGACAGGAGGTCTCTATGGAGACAGGCATCAGTTCCACTCCGTGCACTAAACTGTAGGGGTTGCTGTAGGAGCAGGCTGTGAGCACGCTCCATCCCCTGTGCACGGCAGGAACATTGCCCTGCTGACATCCCCGTCCCCGGAGCCGGCGGGAATTAACATTTCAAGGTCGCAGCAGCTCCTCTGTAACAGCCCTGGCTGCTCTTACCTTCATTGGAGCATCAGCACAGTCACAGAAGCATCATCTCTGCACAGCTCCAGCTCTCAGGGCTTTCTCATTAACTGCAGAAAAGGCACCATCCCAGTGTGTTCTCAGAATTAGTATGTGTGAATTCCATCTGCAATTAGAAAGTTAAATGGGATCCCAGTGCTGGGTTATGAGGGGAAGAAATGTTTTAGAGATGGCTTTGCCATGGAGAAGGATGTTCATGAGATCTCTTAGCTGCTGTGTGAGCCTACCCAGAGGAGCTGGGCTGCTGAGACTCCTGTGTAAAAGATGTGACTGATGTCCCTGAGCCCTGTGAGCAGCAAATCACTGCAGACAGGGAGGTGTCTGTCTCACCTGCTGTCCTTGTTTGGGGCTGAACGCTGTTGTTGTCAGCCCTGTGATGGATATAATGGGAACTGCTGTCAGGGCTGGCTCCAGCAACTTTCATTCCTGTAATCATGTGGTAGGTGTTACAGGTGTAATTTTCAGAAGTACCCAAGCAACTCAGGAACCAAAATCCATCAGTGGTGTAATCACTGAAGTTCAGGTTCCTACATCACTCACTGCTGCAGGTGTTAACTCTGTCAGTTTTGGTTTGTGCCTATCCTCATCTGAAGTAGAGCTGAGGAGCTAGAGAAGTGTGTGTACATAAATATATATATACACACATGTATTCCTCCCTGACTGCCTTTCATGTGTGCTTACCTGTAATCACAAATAGCTCCCAAGGCAGATAAAAAGGGGAAATCATAGCTGCAGATGCTGTGAGAACAGAAGGATTGAATTGAGGAGGATGGGTAGAATCTGAAAACTCCACCAGACCAGGAATAGGAGTTACCTGTTGTTACAGGTTTCATTCTTTTCTCCCAGTGTGAATGTTACTGATCTTCTAGAAGCTTTACTTTGGGATCCTCAATGAACTGTTAGTCCTCATGCTGACAGAAATATAATCTCTTGTTAGTTTACAGCCTGTAAATTAAGTTGAATTTCAAACCAGTTTCCTGGATGGCATTCACCTGTCTGCCTAGGTGTGGTTTAAATAGTACTTTGGCTAAGTGGAACAAGCCAGCAACAAATCAGTGATTGATCAGTCTTAGGACCCCAATTCAAAAAAATCAAAAAACTCTAGGCTGTAGTGTCACATGAAGCATCCAAAATGTAGAAAAGCAGATGAGCAGTTTCCTGAGAAGGCACCTGAAGCTGTCCTCAGCCTGTCACTGGTACCACAGAGCTTTCAGAGGCACAGCACAGAGACTGACTGTACAGGGTTGGTTGTGAAGCAAAGGTCAGGTTCTGCTGTCTGGTAAATCTGCTTTCTGTTAACCTCTTGTGTGCTGTGAAATGAAGGTTAATGCAGATGAAGTCATCAAGGAATATTTTGGTGGGCAGAGGGTTGGCACAGCGACTGCAGGGCTGTGCTCAGGTCAGGAGGGAGCAGTCCCAGGGGTGCTGGAGATGAAATCCTCCTTTCACTCCTGCAGTGCCAGCTTTGTGCCTGCTCTTGCCTCCCACCAGGCACAGGCTGTTGGGGCTGTCTCAGCCTGGATCAGGTTAATTCCAGGTCCCTGGCAGCTCAGCTTCTTGGTGTATTTTCAGGAGCAGAGACAATGAGGGGGATTAAAACCACCTTTGTGTTGTAATCCAGGTGTTCAAGACTCCTCTTGAGAGAAGGGAAAGTCTCCAGGGAGATTGGTTTTGTGTCCAGGGTGGCTCATCCTCTGGGAATATCTAGGAGAGGCCCACTGAGAATGGTTTTTTATTTTATTTCTTTATACTTATATCACTGTTCCTCTGCTACTGATGAAACATTATTTAAAGTGTACTGGTTGCTTCAGGCAGTGACTTTGGTCTGGGTTTGGTATTGAAGGAGTGACATAAGTTGGATGGAAAAAATGAGCAGAAAACTCTTCTGACTTGCTGACATACTTCCATTTTCTGCTCATTTTTATAGATATGATCAAATATAAGAGCTGTAGATAGGAGCAAATAAAAATCGGCACCAAATCAAATAACAAAATTTTGAAAAGGTCAAATTAATATATTTTTACAGCTATCTCTCCTGGAATGAAGGAGGCATTAAAATTCTGATTCTAAGTTCTCGTGAGAATGGATTGTAATGAGAATAGGAACCAGCATATTATAAATCCACTCTCCTGGTAATAATTTAAATAGAACAGTAACTGGTACAAATGTAATTCATTAATTCTTTTTTATCACAATTTAAAGACTGAAATCTGGTTGTTATCTTGTGGTCTTGTTGTGCCATATCTGGGATGGGTTTTTTGGAGCTAGAGTTGAAGCACAAAGATAAATCAGAAACCAGATGGATGCAAGCCTCCTTGGAGTTTACCTTGCCACAACTGCTGCCTTCTATGAAGTTTTTATTTCACTTAAGATTGGGTTGAAGGAATATTAAAAAGTAGTTCTGATTTGTGTTTATTTAGGACAGATGGCTAATTTAACTAGGCTGATCTCAGCTTTTTTATTGGCCCTCATCCAGTGGTCCTTGATAGTCTCATATCTGAATTCAACATTTCCCAGAGTCATCAGATGCAAATAACAAAAGTAATTAAAAGACTGCCTCAAAGTGTAAATATCCATTAAAAAAGTGTGAAATTTTTGCTAATAACATTTGTGGAGCTTTCGATATTTTGAAGAGTTTTAGTTGCACTGACAGTAAAGACTGACACCAAATATGGTGAGTGGTTTTATTTGTTTATTTGCTTTTTTTTTTTTTCCCCTGCTGCTTCCAAAGTATGTTGGAAAAGACTCTGTAACGTGCCTGATGGTTGTAAAACTTCTTGCCCTTGTTTTAGCAGTGAAGGGAGAGATGCTGGGATTTCTGGAGTCAAGATTTAGGACTGATGCTCTCAGCATTGGCTTTTATCCTCTGCAGCCCCTGCCTGTGGTCCTTTGGCAGGTCCTTAGGGCTCTCTGTGCTCCCTCCAGGAGCTGCTGATGGATGTGGCCTCTGTGACTGTCACAGGAGGCATTTGTATGACAAAATTATGGCAATCTGTCAGTTTGAGACAGCTGGTTTTGCTTTATACATTTCAGGTTACTTCAGCATGTGTGCTGCCTTTGCCCAACCAAGGAGTGTAGCTTCTTATCAGTAAATACTTGTGCTTGGGGAAAGCTCTAGAACAATTAAAATCTGTATTTTAATGTGTAGTGCTTGGACATCAGGAGCAAAATAGTGACTGTGCTGCAGCCAGCAGCAGAACTCCTTAGTTGGTGTTTATGCTACAGTAGATGGATGGAAGGTACAAAATTATAAAATCCTTGATATTTGGTTCTTTTTGTTGAAAACAAGGAGCAGGTTTCCTCAGCCACAGCTGGGGCCCTCCCCACCCTGCCTGTGTCTGCCCTGATGGTTTGCTGTAGCTGGATTTTCTGGCACCTTCACCATGGGATGTGGAGCTTAATCTTAATAAAGATGTTCCCAGGAGCTCCTGCCTCAAGATGTGCCCCTGGAGAGCCTCCCTCCAGCACCTCTCTCACCTGTACCCAATGAGCAGGTCTGCCAGAGTCTTCATTAATATTATCAGTGTTTGGAGACATTAATGATGTCCTGGGCAGAGGCTTAATAGAAGATTGTGCAGATAGTGGGTGAGACCTGTGTACATGGGGTGGTTTTACAAGGACTGCTTTAAAAATTGATTGGGGAGTAGCAGATGTAGTTTTAATTATTAACTGTAGATTCTGATAGATCTTCCTTGCATATAAAAAGGTGTTTTCATGAAGTATCTATTTAATGTGCTCTTTGGAAGCTCAGGTTCTTCATTGTTTGCCATGTATGCAGTGCTAATTCCATCAGTGAAAGTCTGCATGGACCACAGAATTCCCTAGAGTTTATATCCAAACTCTGTCCTTCCCACTCCTTCAGAGACAATCTTTGTATTACAGTCCACATTTTCTATTTTAAATATGAAAATGCTGAGTTCCTAAGGAGAAAACAAAACAATTAAAGAAGGAAACATTGCAGTAAACAAATCTGCAATCTAACACGTGCTGAGGGCTGCTGAAGTTCTGAGGAGAAGCAGAAAATATTTCTCATAAGCCACAGACTAATGGAGCAGGGGCTGTAAGAATCAGCAGTGACTTGAGTCAGGAATTGTGTGTGCACATTTCCAGCAGCAGGGAGGGCTGGTTTGATGGAGTTTTATTTTTGCACAGCACTGCTTGTCAACAGAACACTGGTGGTTTTAATTTAGATTTTTTCAGCCCAGCACCATTTTCATTGCCCAGGTATCACCTGGAGGGTAAATCCTTAAAGTCCCTTCCAACACAAACCATTCCATGCTGGTGCTTCCTCACCCTGTAGGTCAACACAACTGCATTGAAATTCAGATTTCCAGATGGAGAGAGTGGGAAATGGCTTAGAGTGGTTGATTTTGGCTTCTGGAGACTCTGAGAGTCCCAAGTTCCAAATCCTGTGAAGGTCACTCAGTTGCTGGGAGCTGGCTCTGGCTCAGATGCTCCAGCCAGAGAAGCTGCAGAGCAGAGGAGAGAACCCTCCAGTAAAACCTCTTGTTTTCAGCTATTTTCATGACTTTAGGAACTTAACTGTGGACTAGTGCTGTGCCTCAGAAATGCAGTGCAGGGTTTGTTTCTGTCAGATGCAAAAAAACCCCAGAAAAGACAGGAAATACTTGAGCTTCCATTCCAGCCTCAAAAGATCTTACAAGGCATTTTTGCCATGGCAATATTTTGCCACATCAAATCTCCCAGAGTCTTCAGCAGGGTACAAGAACAGTTTGTATTTTAATAAACATGATGACTGAGATTTGTTGCTGAGTGGAGCTAATGAGATGAAGGATGTTGACAAGTCATGGATTTGTATTGTTCAGCCTGAGTATAACTTAAAAGCTCAGCAGTCCTGGACAAGCACAACCACAGAAAATGTGAATATATTTACATTATTTGATATGAAATGTTGAAGCCAATTTGTTAATGGGCAACTTGCTTGGTTTTATATATTGAATAAAAACCAGTAGGTCAACTGTAATGTAAAAATGCACATTTGATTTTGGCTCTGTTTTTAGCACTAAGCCACATATTCAGTATAACAAGAAGAGAGCAATAACCTTTTGATTTGATGATATACAGCACCTTTTATGTAAACCCATGAAAAGTGATTACTGGTATCATGAGGAAACAGCACCTTAGGGAGATTACCAGGCAAGGCAAACAGCTGGAACCCATAATCTCCTAAAAGTCTGATTGTCTGTGGATCTCCATGTCTACCCTAGGGGGCTATAAGTAATACTTTCTTTAATTATGCAAAACAATAAATTCTTCGAAAATTTTGAGTTTAAAATTTTTGGTAAGCATGTAATTTAACTGTGTATAAAGCCAGATGTTTGACAGAAGCTCAAAGTTTAGGACTCTGCAAAACTTGTTTTTGTATGTAAATGGCACATTTCTTATTGTTTTCTTGACATTTGAGATTAATTATTCCAGTAGTTTAGACGAAGTTTAATTTAACTGGAGGAAAAATATTTCTAATCCATTGGATGGGGTTTTTTCCAAGTTAAGTTAAAAGAAATATAATTGCATTGTAACTGAAATAGGCTTAGTTTGTATGTATTTAATTATATAAGCTCAAAAAAAAGGGACAATGTGAGTGCAGGTAGAGCAGCTGTATTTCTTTATTTTTTTCTAGGGTGTAAATCTCTTGAAGTGTTGCTGCCTGTGTGTTGACCTGGTGGTTGTGCCCTGTTGCTGCTGCTGTGTGTCAGTGACTGAGAGGCTGCAGTCTGACTTTCCTATGGGCTTTAGCCCATGCAAATTCCCTGAAATTAAGAAGCATGATCTGTGCTTTGAGAGAAGTGAGATTGTTCTTAAACTCCTTCCCAGTCATATTCCAGTCAGTTCCTAGGAAGGGGAAATACCCAGGTCACTCCTGCCTGTTCTGGGGTGGGGATGCTGCTGCTTCCCAGTAGGGCAATCCTCCCTGGGCTCTAATCACAGAATATCCAGCTCCTGGGGTGGTGACACAGTGCAATGAAACAAAAATTACTATTTTCAGCCAGGCATGCTGCTCCCTGTTGACTTGAAAGCCCTGATGTCAGGCTGCATGCTGCTGACTCCAGAAGTGGAAGGGGATTATCATAAATTCAGATACTTGCTAGAGATACCTGCCCTGTACACTTGTGTCTGTCAGCTCTTGCAGGATGCTCATTTTCCTGGCTGTTTCTATCACTTTTTTGGATCTCTGAGGGAACTGTCCAAGAGGCACCTGGGAAAAAAAAAGGTGTTGGAGCTTCTATTGTTAAAACTTTTTTCTGAATTTTCCAGGAGGGTGTTCCATTATCTCTGCAGCTAGAGGTGCTACTGAAATCTTCAAAGCCAGCTGTTGGACTTAACAATATAATTTTCACCTGAAACTTTTTGTTCTAGCAGGTGATAATGATTAGGAGTTGGATATTAAAATTTTTCCTTTTTTTTTAATCTAGAATGAGGTTTTAGCCAGACATCAACACAGACAGAACAACTGTGTAGCTGAAGCTGCCTTCTCTCATCTCAAATGCCCTGTTACCAGTAGCTGCATCATTCTTAAAATGTCATCATAAGACTTGTCAGACAATTTCCATCCCTCCAAGGCAAATTTGAGGTGATCTAAGTGTGTAATTTGCATGTTAGATGGGTGAACTGATTTGGGGTCAAGCCCACATGATGGTTTGATGAAAGCATTGAGAGAAGGTTATCAGACATTTAAGATGAGTGATGAACAGGCATTGTGTAAGGTAAAGATCCACAGCTTGTTGTCACTTGTGGGAGTTAGGAAGCCTCAATTCCAGGCATTTACATAATCTGAGTACAAACTGGCATTTCCTTTAAGACAAGCAAGTGTCTGAGCATGTTCTTCAGAAATATATGTGGTGGAAGAGAGGGCATTTCCAAGTAGCCATCTCAGTTTATGGTCAATAAGTTTGACAGTTCATGTATAGATTTAATGTCAAATGCAGTTTTGCTGTGTGTAATTCCACCTTTTTTCACTGATGGAATTATCAGTTACTTAAAATGTTGAGCTTTCTTTGGATTTGAAGTTCCTCTTCTTATGTAGCCCTAAATGGAGAGAACAGTTGAAATTCTTCATCTGTAGGTAAATTGTAATACTGAAAAGTTAAATTTTCACTAAACTGTGCTCAGAGGTCAGGGTAAATGGTATTGCTATTGTGAGATGGGATTTTTTTTTTTTTTTAAACAGTTTAGATCCATCCTGTATTGGTGTGAAAAGGTTCATTTGGCCTAATTATTCTTGCCTACCTCTAATTTCTCTAGTTTTATTGTAGCTAGGACAGTAAAAATCGTTATGGGCAGAAAGTTCACATGCCAGCTGCTGGACTACTCATAAATTCTGCTCTGGGACCAATACTTCCCACTCATCTTACTCCTAGTCTGTAATTTCTGTTCATTCTTTGTTATTCTTGCTTTTAAATGCTTCTCCCTTCATTTCCAAATTAGCATGCTGTGTGATGTCCCAGCCTGACTCATTGTGGGATGTCAGAGGGATCCTGAGGTAGAGCAGGACAGACACTTAACCTCAGTGGGAGGGATGGGTGGTAATGATGGTTTAATGGCAGTAACACCCACGGAATTTTAATCAGGCTGCTCCAGGTTCAGCGTGCTGATGTTAAGTAACAATAATTCACACGGGGTTGTGCTGAAATAGCACCCTGGAGTGTCATTGCTGAGCACAGAGCAAACCCCCAGGAATGTGTGCTGTCTCTGGACTGAAGGAGCTCTAATCCAGCTGTGAGATCTCATGGATACCAGCATAGGAAAAGGAGCCAGAGCTGGAATGAGTGCATTTCTTTGCTGGGTTTCAGTTTGGAATTTTGGTAGCTAATTGATATAATTGCCTCACAGTAAGATTCCATCATTTTGGTGTTACCCAATGAGCTACAGAAACACCAGGCAAAGCTTCTTTAAGGTGATTTTGGGGTGTCCTGCACCTGCTCAGGCACAGCAGGGCTGGTTCAAGCTGTGACATTGCTTTTCCTTCAGCAGAGGCACTTCAGGGGGTGCTGGGAGAAGTATTGATCTACTTCAGTCTCACTCACTTGCTTAGCTCCTGTGATGAGATTTTAATCTCTTTTAAAGAAATACTAAGGTTACAAAGCTTGAAAAAAGATGCATGAAGTGTCTCTAAACCACTCCAGGAATTTTCCATCTGGGAGACAACATGATATGGTGCTTCTATTTATTTTTCTTATTTCTGTATCTATAACCTTTTTTTTTAAAAATCATCTACATATTTCACCTGGATAAATCATTCCAGAGCACAGTTCTTGTGAAATGTTAATGAAATACTGACTGTGACCAGCTCTGTATTTCTCCATTCAGGATCACAGCAGAAACTCTCTTCAAAAACTAATGTTTGATTTTTATGACAGCATTTGGAGAAGAAGCCTCTTGATTAGGCTGCTCCAGCCTTGCCCTTTTGCTTTACTCCTTGTTTTACTGACTGAAGGGCAGTGACAAACTCTGTGAAAGGAGCTCTGTGCCTCCATATTCTTTGAAAATAAACAAAAAATCATGTCCTTATGCTAAATGGAGCTGCATCAGCTTATTTAAATAACCAATAGGCTGTCAAATGTTTTTATTTGGAGCAGGGAATTAAGTAATTGTGGAGTCAGGTTGGTAAACACTGTGGTCTGGCAATTAGGAAATTGATTGGGGCCCTAATTCACTATAAAACAGTCCATCTTTTGCTGGGCCTGTAAATATCCCCTTATTGCTTAATTCTGCAGTCCCCTTAATGGGAAACCTGGTCATTTGTGAGGAGTCAGCTGGACATGTGGTAAGCTCATCTGTTTGTCCTACTCTTCTTCCAATGTTGATTTGCAACAAAAGCAATTTGGTACAGATAAAAAAGAGCAAATGGTGATGGGCTGAAGCTGAAAGCTCTTAGCTTTTAACACTCAGGCACTCAAAGTGGAGGATTTGGGGATAAAGAGACTTTGCTTATGGGTTAGAGATCCTTTGTTCTGTGCTTGACTGGTTGTTTTTCTTTGGCTTGGTTTTGCTGTGGTATTAGTAGGTGGCTGCTTGTGAAGTAAAGATGCTTAATTCTGGGGTCTTGAGCTCATAAAACATTTTTAAAAATGCAAAGGCAGCACTCACTGGAGGCCCTTTGGCACCCATGACACTGTGTCAGGATTATGGATTACTGCCAGTCGGGCATTTCAGTCTGAAAAATTGCAGTTTGGCTTTCTGAGAACACGCTGATTTTAAGAGCTCTGTGCTTCTTAAACTGCTTGTACCAGGACCCTGGGCCTCCTGCATTCATGGGAGCTGTACCCATTCTGAGTTTTGTAGTGCAACTTCCAAGTAATTTCATGAGAAAAGGAATGAAATTAAAATGTAATCCTTGAAAAATATATATACCAAAAAGTGTTGCTTATATATAATGCTTTTTCATCAGACTTGAAAGTGGCTAATTTCAAGGTTAAGCAAAGCTTATTATTGGATCCAAACAGCATCTCAGTCAATTGTAAAATGAACTTTTAAACCCTTGGCTTTTGAAACCTATATTAAGCAACAGGGAAAAAGTATTAATTGTTATGAAAATGCAAGCATGGGCTTCATTTTTAGGGGGCAGGGCTGATGCTTGCAGCATCTTTTTAGACCTTGAGGAGAATCAGCTGTGTGAGTTTCAGGCTGCTGGTGGAGCCAGCTCTGCCTGAGCTCAGGGAAGGGTCCCTCCTGCTCAGGCAGCAGGAAATGAAGTGGTGACTGTGTCCCCTGGGTGTCCCTGCACTCCTGCTGATGGCCAGCAATAAAAACCTGGCACAGCCTGAAAGGCTGAGCTTCACACAGCAGGTGTAAGGAGGAGACTGTCCTGTGGGTGCTGAGGCCCTGGCACAAGGTGATGAGGCAGAGGTGGTGGCTCTGCATCCCTGGCACCCAGGCTTGGAGCTCCCTGGGCAGTGGGAGGTGTCCCTGCCCGTGGGTGACCTCTGGAAGTCAACTCAAACCATTGCAGCAGTGCACCCCTGTTCCTGGAAATAGAGAAGTGGTGTTGGGAGGAATTCACTGTGTAAGGAGTTTTTATAACATTTGACACTTATTCTACTCATACTTAACAGAGGAAGAACAACACAGGATGTGGACTCCTACGATCCATCTCAGCCCTGCCTGAATATAAATATCTGTGACAGGCTGCACAAGGATGCTTTAATGGCAGTTGTCAGAGACATTTAAAATGGATTAGACCTTCTCAGTTTTTTCCTCTAATAATGAATATTTAGTGAGACTTTTAAAGCTGTTAGCTATTAATTATAGAACCTAAAAATATGATCGTGCTCAGTCAAGTAGGAATCAGCACATGACTGCATGCAGAAGTATGTTCTCTGTCTAGCTTTTGTGACATGGCTTACTACTTTACATTTGCTTTATAAATACAAGAAATGATTTTTTAATGATGACAGCTGGTGATGAAGCAGACTTGCCCTTGAAAGTTGTGAGCAGGCTAGGAATATTAACACTAAGGAGGTAAAAGGAGAGATTAATAGATAAATGTCCTGATATTTAAATAATGTATGATAAAATTAGATTACCATAAATTTAGTTCCATTGTAGATAATGATATTGTTCTGGGGCTAGAAATCCAAGTGTGGCAATAGAAGGTGAATGTTTGCATTAATAAAAATGCAGACCATTGTCCTTTCTGGTGTTGTTGCTGCTTTCTGCAGATAAGAAATCGCCTTTCTCTTTAAATTAGTTTATACTACCAAGGGTTGCTTTTGCATATTGGAAATAAATAGGGTTATATTTCTACAGCTGAAATAAATGTTTCTGCTGTTGAAATAAATGTCTTACTCCAACAATAGAAAGCTGATTATACCATTGATAAAGAGGCCGTCAGTCAAATAATTCTCATTTATGTATTCAAAAATCTTAACTAATAGTGCAGTGAAAAAAGCTCTGGTAGCTTTATTAAATTCTTGCTTTTCAGGGTGATATTTTTTCTTTCTAGCTGGAAATCATCTTTTTGCAGCTTGCTGCCATTTCCCTGAGTCAAGTATTAGAACAGAACGAGGAGGCTTGGAGTCTTTGTTTTGGTTTGGTTACTCTGTTTTGTTGGTGTCTTGGTTTCTGCATTTTCACCCAGGTTATTCAAGCACTGGGAATCCAGTTTGTGGGATCTAGTTTTAGCCTTTGCTGGTCTGTTTCTTGGGAAGAAATCTCCTTTTTCAGGAAGGAGCTTGGCAGTGCCTCTGCTCTGGGCAGAGCTGACCCACTGACCTGCTTTAGAGATCCATCTCAGGCCTGCAGCCCATCCAGCTCTGACTTCTGGGCCTCCCAGCTGCAGGGGGAGCAGGAGCTCTTGCCCCATTTTTGGGCTGAGGGATTGATTTCCTCTGGCACTGCCATGAGAAGTTGGACAGGGAGCCAGAGTTAGTGTGGTGAGCTCCCCTGGGTCAGCAGGGACAGGGAGAAATGCCCTGAGTGCTGATTGTCCTCCTCAAATTCAGAGATGAGTCTGAGACTTCCACAAAATCACCTCAGAAATGGGTGGCAGGCCAGTGTCCTACACTTGTTTTTTTTTGTTTGGTGGCTTTTTTTCCATATGAAGGCTTGATGTCTTGGCCATGGATTTTCCCTTTGCTGTTGCCTGGGTGGGGCTGTGACTGGAGCAGCCTGGTTGTTGTGTCTTCCCCAAGGATCAGCATCCAGAGAGTTCAAATTCTCCCTCCCAGGCCTCTTTATCCATCAGCCTGCAAGTGTAGTTACACTTGGGGTGATGACCCAGGCTGAGTTCCTTCCCAGATTTGAAGCCAAGGTTCTTGGATGTTGGTGGGAATGGGATTGGAGCCTTGCCTGACATTCCAGCAGAGCATCCTTTTAACTCCATCAGAACTATCACTGCTCCAGGGAGGGGGGGGGGGGAATTTTAAGCTTGTCTTACATGGATTGCTTTTCTCAAGTAGCTTTTACTATAAGTGTGAGAAAATGAGAGCAGAGATCCTAGAGGAGAAATTTGATGAGCAAAGAAGGGGAAGAGAGCCCAGGAATTTATTCTGAGTCCACCTGTGTGCATGTGCATGCATTTATTTCTGCTTAGGCATTGACATTCCTCAAAGTACTCTCAGTTGATAGCTCTGAGTGCCCTAATGATAATTGCATTTACACTAAATGTGGAGCAGCATCAATACTGATATACAAATAATTTAAAGCTGCCAGCCAGCCATCCTAACTAATCAAATGGAGATTGGTCCTTGTCTCAGTCAGGAAAGACAGGGAAGAATTCATCTTTAGGCAAGAGCTCAAGGGTGTGTGTGGTGGCCCTCCTGTTAAATGTGTCCTTCTAGGAAAAAGGATATGAAGAGGAACAAAAGCTGTCTTGAGGTCTGGAGCATAAATTATAGCACAAATACTTAGTTGTTTAAAAATGTAAGAAGTGATTGCATTTTTTTCAGCTCTTAAACAGAAGTATCTCAGATTCCATCCCTTGATACAGTGATGCTAAAAAAATATTTAAATGCTATTATATTTGGAGAGAAAATAGGCTTTAACCTTGAGGTGCTGAAACAGCAAATAAGATACTGTGTTGAGGTAAGGATCTGTGACCTGTAACAGGTGTGTGGGGCTGCAGAAGTGACCTGCTTTTACTTCACAGCATAGAGTAGAGGGAACCTTGCTGAGTGCTAATTAATTGTTGCTTTCATGCAAAATAATTTTTACCTTCAAATAGCCTTGAAAAGAGTTCTCCCAGTTTTCTCATCTAGGAGAAGTTGATAATCAAAAGCTTCATGAAATAGGATCTAACCCCAAGAACTGAGCTCTTTGACATTATGGATTTGAATGGAAACAGGTTTGCTACTATTTAAGTAATCCTGTCTCTTTTAGGGCATTGTTGTGAAGGGTGTTTTGGTTTTTTAGGGGCTTTGTCTTGACTGTAGAAATAAGTATTGCAGGTGATTTTATTTTTTCTGCATGCAGTGTTTCTGCTGAGATAGGAATATCCCCTGACATTCACTGGCTTGCACTGACTTTCCTCCTGGGATGGGATGTGGGATGGGAGCATGTTCCAGGGGAAGCTGCTGTGTGCTGGGCAGGTGCACAAACACCTGTAGCACAGGTAACAGTGTTCCTGTGGCACCTGGGCTGTCCCAGCTCCCTCCAGGTGTGTGCCACGAGCAGCTGTGTGGGAGAACCCACATTTGCATTTGTTCATCCCTCTGCACAGCACACTTCATCCTGAGAAATGGAAACACTTTTGTACAAAAGCAACCACCCACTCAAAATACATAAATAAGACTCTTGGATACATAATCCTTTAAAATACAGCACAGGGGAGATTTCCAGGGAGTGTTTATTACAGTGACAGGTAGAGCCGAGTGAGTAAAAGCCTCTCCTGGCTCTCAGTTCTGGAAGGTCCTCATTTGTGATTATAGTCATGATGATAAAGCAATTAAATGCCAGTGAACATATATTTTCCATGGCTGTGAGGCTTCTGGCATAATTATATAATAAAAAAAAAAAGCCATTAAAGAGCAGTTATGTTATTAGTGCATCACTTGAAAGAAGTGCACAGCCAAAGTCCAAAACAAGCCCTGATATTCCCAGGTCTGGAGCTCAGAACAGAAACCTGCTTTGTGCCTGTTTTATGTACAAGATACTCATGCACCACAAGATATTTGCACCTCCAATTGGACAAATGCTCTCCACTGTTAAACTTTTTAGCTTAGAAGATCTAAACTTCAGGTTGGATGTGGTCAATTAAAAGCTACAAGACGTGTCAAGTGATAACTCCTGGATTCTGACTCACCTCTCCTCCTTCAGTAAAACCTGTGAGATTAAACCTTGCAAAAATGTGAAAATACATTCCCGTGGTGTGAAGCCTGCTTTATTACAAATTCTGTGTGGATTTATGTTTCTGTTTTTAGGCTTCTACACCCAGTCACTGGCACAGTCCTGTCTTGCATCCACCAGGATGTGCTGTGGTGTTAATGAATGACCTAAAGGCTGCTTTGGTCCCACTGGTCCAGGGCCTGGCTCATCCTTTTGCAGTGCTCCAGGAGTTAGAGTAAGGCCTAGATTCCTAATTCCATTTAATCATACAGATCAAAGAGTTCTTGTTTCATAACTTGCATTGTATTTCCTATTTTTAACATTAAAGTAATTAATTTGCTCTAAACAGTATTGATTGAAAATCTTCCAGTGGTGGAAGCATTTCAATAACAGCTGAAACTGTCATGTAATAGATCTGCAAAATAAAAAATGTGTATCAAGATCTATGTGAAGGAAAAATGCTCCAAAATTCATCTTTCCTGGTTTGATCCTTGAGAGCATGGGTTGATCCATGGCCTGGGTCACTGCCTGCTCGGTACCACGGTGCTTTTGTACAGGAGAAGGGCACTCAGGGGTGTCAGGGCTGGTGAGTGGCTCTGAACAGATGCCCAGAAGGTCAGGCTCTGACTCCTGGCCATAAACTCCAAATCACCTCTGGAAACTTAATAGCACCCTGTGTAAAAGGGGCAGAGCCTTTATAAAAGAGGTCAGGCGTGCCCTTAAACTCAAACATAGTAGTTTTCTTATAGTCTTTTTGATGTTAGGATTTAAAAATCTATTATTAAAAAAAAAAAGGAAGAACCAAATTACAGCTGTAATGTTTCGTTTTCATGGTTGGCAAAGTGCCTGTTTAGAAACATTTATTTTAGGAAGAAACTCACTGCTGTTAGAGTGAGTGCATGTGTTTATTTCTTTTGTCTGAAATGTTTTTGGATGTTTGAGAATATCACAGAATTACACCATAAAAAGACTGCAAAGAGTTAGAACAATCTGCCAGTAATCTGGCTCAAAAGCCCAGTTAATTTTTTGTGGGAAGGGTGATTTTGCTGAATTCCTCACTGTATCCCCATCCCTTCCATTGTGTGTGGAGCCTGTATTTGTTTTACCACTGACTGGAGAATGTGCTGCTCCTAATCCAGTGGGCTGAGAAAACTCCTTGTCAAGGAAAACCATTGCAGACCCATCAGGGACACTCCAGGCCAGCCTTTGGAAAGGATAGTGAGCCCTGGGTGGGTTTGGGAATAGGGCTGGATGCTCTAGCTTGGGTTTGTAACAAGCCCAGGGCAAGCACCAGCTTTATTTAGACAGCACTCACTCACACATGTAACGAGCCCTTTAATTAGGTTTTCACAATGTGACAAAAAAATGCCTCATCAAAATATTTATAGTTGGGTTTTGATTTAAGTCTTCATTGCATATATAAAACAAAACTTGTCATCTGAGGTAAAGCATCTGGCAAGTTGGTAAGTGTCAGCTCATGAATCGAGCGTGACTATTCTGGGACTGGGGAATTACTCACATGTAGTAGGGATGCATCCAAGGAGGGATGTGGATTAAAAAGAGGATGTCAAGTTTAGGGTGTGATTTTTTTTAATTTATTTTTTTTTCTCTTAGTGTTTTATTCAGACCAACAGATTTCTGCTCAGCTCATCCTGCTGTTTTTCCAGAGATTGTTTAGAGTTGATGGATGTCCATGAGAGCATCCTGGTAGTTCATAGGTGGCATTTATGGAAATTAGGCTTGTAAGGTGGGCCCAGGTGTTAAGGCAGTGGTATAGAAATTAGTAGTTTTGTTCATTCTAAATTAGTGGCCCTCCAATGATGGGGAAAATGTAGAATTCTTAATTACTTGGGATTTGAAGTCTTGCTTGTTTTAACATGGTGGCAAAGTCAGCAGAGGGAGAGGGCAGAGAAAAGTGCTGTGAAGTTCAAGCTGAGGAACAGCATGTGGGGACCAGCTCTGTGCCATCAGAGTCCCCTGTCCCAGCTTGGACCTGCAGGTCCCAGTAAGTGCTGGAATCCTGGCATAGCAGAGCCCTCCTTGGCCTTGATGTTTGGGGAGAGAGGGGAAGAGCTTATTTTCTCTGGAGTTTTTCCAGACCCATTTTGTATTTTGAAATGGAGCAGGCAGAACTCCATGGTTAGCTTTAATTTTGGTGGGAAAGTTTGCCAGTGTTTCTGCTTTTTAATTTTTTTAGCGTTATTTGTAAACCCTTGCCAAAAGCATTTCTCTCTTTCCCACAGCAGCTCTTTTAAGAAAACTTGTTTGATCTGTTGTCTTATCTAAGATTATGGCTAATTACTCAATAAAGAATTTTTTTCCAAGGTCTTTTTTCCCCCCCTTTTAAGTATCATCTCATGGGGTGAAATTTCTTCCTCGTTTGATTTTCCTCCATCACAACTGAGCTTTCATCAAGACATGCCTCAGAATCTGAAGGGAGCAGTTAGTGCGAAACGAAGCCTTTAGATTTTCCCTTTCCTTTTTATGCTAAAGCTGAAAGATGAAGCATATGGAAAAGAAAATAGCATTAAATCTCCCACTCCAAAAGGAGAATCACCGAGGATCTGGCCGCTGCAGGAGAGGTTTGCGCCGCACGCTTCATTTACTGCTTTGTGCAGACGTAAAAAAGAATTTACTCTGCTCCCCCTGGTACTCACACAGCCTGTGAGTGGTAGGCAGAGGGAAAGCAATGAGCCTTGTGTTACAGTACAGCAGCAAACTGGGGATTCAGGTGCTTCAAAGACAAATGTTTCCTTAATAATCTCATTTGACAGACCAGGTTCCTTTTTGGTTTATGTTTCCCGTTTCTGAGAAAGGAGCTTTCGAGGCGCTGTGCAAATAGTTGTGTTTGTATGGGGCCCATAGCAGAGATTTTACTTAATAATTCAGGGAAAGAAAAGGAAGAAAAGCAAAACCAACTAAGTGCTATCAGAAGAGATCTGTCTTTTAACAAACACAAGGCAGAGGGGGAAATGTCAGAGACCTCAAGTCAGATCTGACTTGGTGTTTGTGAAGTAGTTCTGGTAAGGAAGGAAAAATGCTGGCTTGCCACTGTCTAAATTAAATTTTGGATTTGAGATTTTGTAATTTTGATGTTATGAGCCTCTTGGAAAAATCTAAGAGATGAAAAGTCCCCAAAGGGATATTTCCCTGTTCGGGACTGGGGGGAAGCCAATCTAAACTCAACCTTAAAAGCTCAGGGCATGGACATGCAGAGTGTGGCTCATCACTGCCATTTATTATAGCATTGTGCTGCTAGGTCACAAAACACAGCACTGCCACTGAAGTAATGGGAGTAGATAAAAAGGCTGCTTAAAAAGCAGAGGTTTTTGTGTGCACACATCTCCTTATATTGACAAGTGGGAAAATATTGAAGAGCACTGGAGCATTTAATTGAGTTTGTGCAAAATGTCCAGGTATGTAAGGCTGGGCCGTGGGGGCAATTTAAATGTTTGTGCCTGCAAATGGAGTGGGCACAGCTCTGTTTCAGGTTGGTTTTGTGTTGTGATTTCTTGGCATTAGAAAAAATCTGGTAAAGAACCTGCTGCTGTCTCACCCTGCCCCAAGAACCACACCAGTTTATGTGATGTTTTTTGTTTTTAATGAAACATCTATTCAGACTTAGCAACAAACAGAGAAAAATGGATTTGTTTATATCCCATTGAAAAGAAAGAATGATGGAATTAAGGGAAGTTTAATTGAAAATAAAAGCCAAATGGCTTCATCTCTCCTCCTGCCCAGGTTACCAGCATAATCTTAGGTCAAGGTGGGTCTTGGAAAGGGAACTTTAGTTAATTCACACACAGATGGGGGTCAGTAAATACTGAAGATAAAAGGAAATTATTTTAAAGCTCGTGTTCATTGTCTAATATAGACAAACTCTGTAAAATAAATAATTAAAGTTTTATTTTCTTTGTATTCTGGCAGTTCTGAGTAGGCAGTGTTACATCAAGAACTTCTCAGCCTGTTCTAAGGAGACAAAGCTTGAGTGCCCCTTGTCTCTCCCTGACTGATTTCCCAGGAAGTTTTCAGCCAGCTGGGCAGCTTCACTACCCTGGTACAGATTTTGCTGGCAAGAAGAAGAAATGTCAAAAATAACAAAGTACCTGCAAGGGTTATAGGTGGGCATTAGAGGAAAATTCTTTGACCAAAAGCAAAAATCTTAAGTGATCTTACACTTTGTTTGACACTTTGAGGCAGACGGCAAAACCTGATAAAAAAAGAACCCCAAAAAAAACCCTTCCCTGGCCAGAGGAAATGTTGTTTTAAAATAATATTTCAGTATTTCATGTGTAGGTTCTGCAATGCAAATACAGAAATGATGGAGTTCAGTGTATTGTCTTGTCACAGCAATGCTCTGATTTTACCAGCAGCTAAATCTGTTCCCAGGGCTGCTCTCTGATCTGTAATGGCAACATTTCTTAATTGATATGAAGTTCTCTTTTCAGTTTTCACACAATTTGATCACCTGAAGAGGTCTTTTTCTCTGAGGGAATATTGAGGTAGACTTTTGGTCTTGCCCAGTCCTTCATTGTGATATTAGCACTTAATTAGTTGTATCTCTGTTTCAGTAAAAAAAAAATTGAAAAGCTGATGAATGAAATGAACAGAAAAAGCAGGTGTGGAATGTTCTTTGTGGGCAGAGAGGTATTCATGGTGTTTAAATTGCAGGCACATGTTGGTACTAGGGAGTGGAAAAATCTGCTTCAGTTTTGAACTTCACCTAAAGACAGTGTAAACTTACAGTTGGCTTCAGGGAGAAGATTGCCTCTTTAATTGCACCCATTTTTAGCAAGTGAAATCTGCTTTTGCCTGTTTAGCCCAGTTCCAGGGAGACCCTTTTGCTTTCATATGTGAAAATTAAGTTTTATCCCAAACAGTGCTGTGGACTGTTGGGTTTTCTAGATTAGACACTGAAATTGTTGTGGTTTGGTGTTTTTTTTTTTGTTATTGGGCAACTGGTGTTTTTTTCCAGCCTAGACTTCAATTTAAATCTTTATTTTTTATGATCCTTTGCAACAGGAAGGTGAAATGTCATTGGCCCGATTTCTTACATAACTTGGGGAACTACTTGCAAAAAACATGTCTGGATTTTAAGCCTCCTATTTCTTGACACTTCCCAGAGTGATCCTTGGGTCTGAGTTTCTCACTTGTGACCACAGAGTTTCCTTCCTCTGGTGTAATAATACCATTATCAGCTTGTGGGTTAACTCCACTGGAAAATGAAGAGTTGGGCAGTGGTGGTGTGACTGTGGGATTGTGCCAGGAGCCTGCTGGAGCTCAGCAAAACCTCCTCAATTTGCTTCTCAGTTCTCCAAGAAAAAGTCTAAACATGGTTGTTTATTAAGGAGAGGACACAGTCTCAAGCTGTGCCAGGGACGATACAGGTTGGATATTAGGAAAAAGTTTTTAATGGAAAGAGTGATAAAGTAAGTTTTTAATGGAAAGAGTGATAAAGTAAGTTTTTAATGGAAAGAGTGATAAAATACTGGAGTGGTCTGCCCAGGGAGGTGGTGTGTGGACACTGCTGAAGGCCCAGGCAGAGTTTGCCAGGCCTTTTCTCAGATTGAATTCTTTCTCTCTTCCTCAGGCTGGGAGGCTTTTTCCCAGGCTGAGACAGTTTTTCAGCTCCAGCCTGAGCCTTTCCCAAGATGATAGCTTTCTGGTAGCCAGAAAAGAATGAATAAACAGAGATTAACACCTGGTGTTAACTGAGAAACAGTTTTGTATTGTATTTGACAGGAGATGTTTTCTCCTATTGTCCAGTGAACTACTGTCCTGCTTAAAGCTTGTGACCACTCTATAAATAGAGTTTGGTTTTTCAATAAAATGCTCCTTTTGCCTTTCTTGCTTAAGAAATCATTTGTTGTTATTATACTCGACTCTCTGTGTATAATGACAGTGGTGGAGTCGCCATCCCTGGATGTGTTTAAAAATGACTGGATGTGACTCGGTGCCATGGTCTAGGTGAGGTGTTTGGGTGTAACTGCTAGGACTGGATGGGGTTTCTAGCCTTTCTGCTCCAAGTCTGAATAGCTCTGAAAAGTCTTTGATGCAGTACAGCTACAAAGATTTCAGAGCTGTGCTGCAGAGGTTCCAAAGATCATTTATTTTGTTGAAGGGGGTCTGCATGCAAAATCTGATTACTTAGTATAACAAGGGGTTTTATAGCTTTCCAAGGATTGAGTTTCTAACCAATGAAATTACAAAACTATCCAATTACTTTAAAATTCTAAGAAAAAACCAATCACTTATTAACTTTAAGAGCCAATAGAAATCCTAAGAGATAACAGAGGTTTTGATAAGGAGGAGGGGTGCGTTCTGTGAGGGGTTTCTGTGTCTTCAGGGGACCAGATCCCAGGGGCCTTTTTTTTTGGGGTGTGGTATTGTCTAGATTAGGGCTTGGTGATCTTGAAGGTCTCTTCCAACCTAGTGAATTTCCTCCCAGATTACGACTTGAATCTGACAGTCAGTGTTTGTGATTTGGAGCTGGGCTGTGTGGCCAGAGCCTGTCCAGCCTCCGAGCAGCGATCCCACCGAGCTGCTCTGGCTGCAGCTCTGGGAGTTACAGGATGGTCGTCTGGACAAACTCAGGAGCTCTCTATATTCTGGTCTTGAAGTTTGTAGTTGTTTATTATTATTATTATTATTATTATTATTATTATTATTATTATTATTATTATTATATTATTATTAATATTATAATTTATTTATTTATATTATTATTCTTTATTTAATATTTATTTATTTATTATTATTATTATTTATCCTGCTAAGAGCTGCCAGCTGTAACTCAGAGCAGGACAGAGAGAGAAGTATGAGAGGGAGAGAGAGTAAGAGAGGATAAGAGAGTGATTTCCCGTTTACAATAAGCTAAGTTTTCTTTTATGTTGAATATTCTGATTTCCACTAACCAATCTACTACAAAATAATAATTTCCTAATATTTGCATGCAACCTATAGGAATTGCTATATTACCATGTTTTATGGCTTTCTTATCTATAAACCTATCTCTGAACCTTTCCTGCCATGCTTGGAATGGGATGTCTTCTGGCTCTTTGGCATTTGTGGCATTTGGCTAAACAAAGAACCTTTAAACCTTCACATGGTTGCTCTCAGCCCCACAGTCGAAAACTGCTATCATTTCTATTTCACTTATGGTTTCAAAACATCTTTGGCTAAGCACTCATATTGATAAGGTTTTCCTGTTTCCTCGTTCCCACCGTGGAGCGGTTCCCCCGAGCTGTGTTGGCTGTGGCGGTGGCACAGCAGCTGCTCCCTCTCGGGGCTCCACAATCACTGCACACCTGTGCCAGCTCCTTCCATAACTGGGGATTAGTGAGAGCCAGCTGTTGGGGTAAGGGGAGCTGCTTTGTCATCCTGCCCTTATTTTTGTCATCTTGTGGTGGGGGATTTCTTCAGGCAGCTCCTGAGGAAATGTGTCAAAACCTAAAGGTGTTCAGCATGAGTTTAGGGAGGTTTTTAAAGAGAGGGAAAATACATCACCTTTGTGGAGATGGCTGTGTGCTCTGTATTTAAATGCAGGTTCCTGTATTTATTATACCTGCCAGACAAGTTACAGCCAGGCACTGCTGATTTTGAATAGGATTTTTACTTACACGTGTGATTAGGGCACCAGGAATTTGTCACCAAAAAAGAATCTCATTCTGATGGTCACCTGGAGCTGTATCTCAGCCCACTTCCAACAAAACTTTGTCTTTTGATCTCTGATTTTGGCTGCTGAGGTCTAAAAGGGTAACTGTTAAATTTGGATTAAAGTTAGTCAAAGGGAAGACTTCTCACGTCATTTCTGTTGAGGCATCATCATGGCATTCCTGAATTTTGTGAAGTATTTCAGACTACCCCTATTTGCTTGACCTTGCTCTCAGAAAATTGCTGCTTCACAGACAGTCCAGTTGGTCCTGTGAGTCATCAGACTATTTCTTTGATGATCATTATTTTTTTGCTTGGATTTCAAGCATGGCTGGAGGTTGAAGCAGCTCATATTGAGTGGTGAAAACAAGGCCTCCAATAAGCTCCAGAACTGCTGATTGCATTGATTGTTTGGAACCTTTTAACAATGATGTTTTACCACAAATATAATGAAGGCTTTCTTTTTTACTTTGCATTAAGTCCTTTAATTGGAGGACAAAATTTAGTTGCTACGTGTAACTTACTGTACCACAAGCTGTGCTGGAGTTAATGCTGTATTAAACCAGTAACTGTTTCATTAACTGTATTAACAGACCCATAATCAGAGCATGGAAGTTTGTCTTCCTTTTAATATCCCTGTGTTCCAGCTTTGTTTACAGCTTTATTGGCAGAGCTGGTGTGGCAGCAGGTATTCTTACTTTATAGTATGCAGACCTTTTAATTGCCCTCATTGTTGAGAAATTAATTTCTATTGAATTTTGAGAAGTGATAGCTGCTGGAGCGTGTAATCAGGTTGGGATGTATTTTGCAAACACGAGCCCACGGCCCCTGTTGTGACAGCTGCTGTGCCACCTTTGTGTCTTGCCATGTGCTGCAGAGATATGGACACACTGAGCATCAAGGAAAAAGAAGGATGTTGGCTGGGTCAGCAAGCTTTGCTCCTGCATTTGATGAGTAATTAGGTGATGTTAATGCTGCTGTGGTGTAGTTGAGATTACTCTTCCACTGAATGAAAGTAAACACTTATTTATTCTGCAGCAGGGTCCGTTTATCTCCCCCCAAAATTACCTTTCTGGAATGAAATTTCTAGTGCTGAGTCATATTTTTTGAGGTTTTTTTTCCCTTTCCTTTATATGAATTTGTACCTTAAATGGTATTTGGTTTTTTGGTGCGTGCAATGTTAGATTGCAGTTTGTGCCTCAAAACTGAATCCCCCACCTGCTGTTGGGCAAGGACAGTTCTCCACTTAAATCAGACAGTCAGAGCTGTTGTGTTTTAGTTTTGAGTTCAAACTCCTTGAATTTGGATGGTTGCTGGTACCATTGTAGCACTGTGACTGGTGAGTGTAATGGCATTTCATAAAGCTGAAAGTCTCTGGAAGACAGAGAGAGATTAAGATGTTTGTGTGAATCTTTTCTAGGAAATCACTTAAGAAGGGATGTAAATAATTGGTTGTAAATACCTTAAGAATCCAAGATGCTTGGGAGAGTAATCATGGGTGACTGGAAAAAGAAACACTGATAAGTTTTTCCAGGCCACTTTGTAGCTGATGAATAGGTGCCCTGTGATAAAACTTGCTGGATTTTGAACTTGGTAAAAACCCAAGTTCTCTGGGACACCGTAGGGAATATACACTCGGTTAATCTTTATTCCTTCTCTTTTGCATTGAATATGTAGGAGTTCTGGGAGCAGTGCTCACAGTAATCCATCAGCTTTTCTTTGGGATTTCATGCAGCCTGGCTGTGTGAGTGCCAGCACATCCCCTGCCACCTCTCCCAGGGGTGACCTGGCTGAGTGCTCTGCTCCAGGGTCACTTTCCCTCTGCTGCTGGAACTTGTGGGGAGTCAGCAGAGGGGATCAGTGGCTCTCAGGCACCTCTGAGAAGGGTTTTTATCTCAACCCACAAATTTTCTCACTCTTACTCCTTGGATTCTCTCCCCCATCCCACCAGGGGAGTGTGAGCTGTGGCTGGGGTTAAACATGCCATGCAGGGAAGATTGTTAAATCTCCTTCACCCATTGCTGCTGTTCTGCCTTCTGTCATTGATAAAACCTCACTTTAATACTAGAGACAGGAAAATAACCCCCCAAAATGCTTTACTATCTCTGGAGGAAATAGGGGTTTTATTTTCTATATAAACATTGAAGAAATGTGTGCACTGCCACTGAGAGCACCACCTGTAGTTAAATGGCTGTTGTTTCTGCAGAGAACCAGGAAAGCTCTATTTTTCCAATTACAAATGGGAAAATCCACAGGGTGATATTGGATTAATTGACAGACAGCCATGCATGAGTAATCCTGCACTTCCAAATGTAAATAACAAGTGATTTGGAACAGTTAGAATAAAGATTTTATATTTATTGAAATTAATCCAAAACTCTGAGCTGTGTCTGTACACAGTAAAGAATTAAGTGATCATTAAACAAAACCCACAGCCTTGTCTGTGCTCCACAGAACCTGTGTACCAGCCTTTTAAAAAATCATTGTTGGAGTAATAGCTTTTCTTTTCTATGCTTTAGCATAGAACAGCTCCAACATCACAGTTTAAAATGGGAAGAAAAATGTGCTTTAAGTGGCTTTACTTAACTAATTACATGGTTAGGCACGTAATTTAAATAAAATGGCTTGATTTGTTAATAAGTTGTTTAAATTAATAGGGGGGAAAAAAGTGCTGCAGCAGTTCATCTTATACCCCTGCAGTTTAACATGGAATACCATATTTAATGTGGCAGCTGACTTAGGGGGAGTTATACACCACCAGCAACAAAAAACCAACAAAACAAAGAGATGTTCTAGCCCTGGTAAGATGAATTCTCTTCCTTACAAAAATAAACCAAGGGGAGGAAATCACACTGCATGTGCCCATTTTTATTTTGTTTACTTTTATGCAAATCAGGCTGTTGCAGGGGAATTTGTTGTAAACTCCAGGACAGACTAATTTGATATTGTCCTAGAAGGATGTACACTGGAATATTTAACAAAAGCAACAACACCAGTGAATAGATGACATTAAAAGTATTACTTTTGCATAATTTATGTTCAGTGGTGCCAATATCAGGCTTCACTTCATCACCTGCTTACACAGAGAGTGCTGGATGTTTCAAATCTCATTAAGCTATTTATTCATTGTAATGAATGATTTTAATGTACTGTATTAAGGTTATGCCACACTGCACTGTTGAAAAATCCATCTTACTGTACATATTTTAATGTTTGCAGTCAAATTAATACCTTTATTACTGCCTCAATGGTTGAGTGGACACTGTTCATACATTAATCATTGTTGTCTCTGCTTCATCCCACTCCTTTGCTGAAGTTTGAAATGCCACATTCCTTGATAGAGATGTAATCATCTACCCATCTGTGTGCAAAGCCCAGTGCCAGAGCCTGGACATCATGTTTCTCAGATGTTCTTAGATCCACAAAATGTGTGGTATTTCCATGCACCTTGTCAGAAATGCATTAAATTTTAAGGTAATAAAGTGCCCATCCAGCAGCCTCTGCTAACTTCCCCTCCAAGATCCTTCATATTGTTGTCTGTGCACAGCAGAGATTGGCAGTAATACTTCATTGTGCCAACAGCAGGCAGATTAAATTGAAATTATTTACTCCTGCAATAAATCTGATCAGATTTTAGATTTAGATGCATTTCAAAAATTGCTAATTGCCAAGTGCCAATATTAGGGTGGCTGGTAGGGATTTTGTACCTTACTGTTAACACAGCAAAGGGCAGGTGTCAGCTGTTACAATTCAATTTGCAAATTATATATCTTCACTTGATATGCTTTAATAAATAATGTCTATTGAGTTGATAGTCAGTCTCTTCCCTGGAGTTTTTTATTCCTAGTTCATTGTGACCCACTCATTGCTTGGAATTCCAGCCACGTGAAAGGTGATTGAATTTTGCTCATCTGAGAGGGGGGAAAAGAGTTAAAAGCTGTGTTTTACTGGGAAATGTTTGTGGAAAATTTGGTTAAATGGGCTGCAGATAACTAAATACTGATTCTGGTCCTAAGACTGTGGATGATTTTGATGGCAAAGACTTTTAGAAGGCCAGCAATTTCAGAGCATGAAAAGCAAAGCTTCAACTTGGATTGGAGCTAAATTGACTGCCCAAATGCTAATTAACCAAAATCTGAGTTTCTCACATGGTAGTTACAATTAGTAATAGCAGCAGCTTTTAGCCTAAGTGAATTCCTTAATAACTTCATGTAGTGCTTGTGTATTACAGCAATATGAGAAATACGAAGGTTTTTCTCAGCAGTTGTTTCCCATCATGATACAGCAGAACAGTGCTGGAATGTGTGCACTGCTCGTGGGACAGGATATTCCATCCTGTGCAAGAAGGAGCTGCTGCTTCTGTCTCCACTCTTTCAAAGGCAGATTTTTAGCACCTAGTTTCTAGGTCATGGTCTGACATACAAATATAATTCTGTAATTTAACAGAAAAAACTCCTGAAGAGCACAAGGAAAACCTTGGGGATTGGAAGGTTCCTTAGTTTACATCTCACTTCCCAGTCTGTGTAAGTGTTGGTGATGCTCAGCCCTGGCAGATTGAAATTGAATCCGTCTCTGAGGTGGAGTTGTCCATTTTTTGTCCAGGAGAACTGCAAACCTCTCCATTTGGGGAAGGACAAAGAAATTCCTGTTCTTCTGGGTATGCCAGTAAAGTTTGGAGGCAGAGAGGGCTGGCATTGGTGTGTTCTAGAATGGCATTATTTATGTGTTTAAAACACCAAAGAGAATTAAACCTTCTCTGCCCAAAAAATATCTCCTAATTTCTCAGTGCTTCTAAGAGGCATTAGTGAAGTTTTTGGACTCTTGACAGTTTTCAGGATCAGGCTCTCTCTGGGAGTTTACCCTGGGCAGATGCACACAGCGTTGGCATGCTGCTCAGCAAGCTGAGAGAAATCCCAGCGATCCTAAATTTGGGCCAGGTTTTCTCCTAGTTGACAGAATGTCAGTGAGCCAGGGAAGAAATTTAAGGGGGTTATCTTCTCAAGATATTAAGCTCTTCTAAGCTGACAGCTTTGTTGCAGAGGTCAGCTAGGAGGAACAAGAAAGAGGCCCTGTGATGCAAAGATGGACTGACAGATATGATTTCTTCTCCCTTTATTGAATTATAATGTCAGTGGTTGTGTCCCATTACTCCTGCTAGGCTAGAAACCTCCATCTGAAATTGGAAAAAAAATGGATTTTAGTTGGTAAAGACAGATTATATATTTTTTTTTTTAGTTCACAACCACTCTTCAGGGTAGCTCAGGTGTGAGGCAGTGTGTGGGCTGGGGCTGGCTGGTGAAATCCAAATTAACTCAACAGAAAGAGAGTGAATGCAAACCCTGAGGATGGGGTGTTTCTCCCAGATGAATCTGCAGAGTCATCACCCTTGCAGCCCCCAGACAAAGGGGTTTGTGTAGCTCAGTCAGGAAATGCAGAATGCTGTCTGGCTGTGTTTGAAGGCAAATCAGGTGCAGTTTTCCCATGTGAACTTTCTCCATGGCTGCAGTAGTAACAGGGTTCTTTCCTAGTCTGATTTTCTATCTCATTTCTTTCACTTTAGTTGCTGCATGTACAGCAGAAAGGTCATCTTGTCTTTTTGGTGGTGTTGGCTCCATTTTGACAAAGCTGCATCATCAGCTATGAGCAGCAGCCTTCTAAAGTATTAGAGAGAAAAAGATCCTTAGGAAAACTGCACTGAATGTACACAATTATTTTGAGTGACATGTTCATCAAAGATAATTGGCGAGTTTGAAAGTTCATCTTTTGAGCTGTATATGAAATGTCTAGTACAGTATGGCTAATACAGTAAATATATTTAGTGTTTAAGCTTTTCTAGCTCTGCCTGGTGAGTAATGGGATCAGAGGAGAGGGAACAGAACCACCCAATTTCTCTTCTCCAGTCCTAAAATCTCTTCATAAAACTAGGAAGGCAATTTCAGCTATCAGAACATAATGTGGGAATTAACTAGTTATTTGTCAGAACCATTTTTTATGACCTCATTTGTTCATATTACCTTGTGCTTTGAGTGGCAAAGGTGTCAGAGCCTTATAAGATGAGACTTATCTGGTTGAGTGTGGTGGTAATAATGTGCACAGTGGCTGCAGCAGCTGAGCTGGAGGCAAACTCATTCTATAGGGTTGCTTACAAGAAGAAAAATTCATTAAAAAGACCACTGTCAAATACACAGTATGTTAGTTTTCTTGAAAGAACCTATGTAAATATTGGAAATAACAAAGACTAGAAAAGTTTATTAGAAAAGTCTAGTGATTTAATTCTGGGATTTAATTCTATGATCTATGATTTGTGGATAGGTGAAAAAGTCCTGACTTACTATAATTTTTCCCTCCCCAAGAACTTTTTGTTAACTGTGAAAGTATATGAGGTCCCAGGCTTTGAGAGCTCTTTACTCTCCTTTTTCAGAGGAAAAACCCCAAGTTTTTTTCTGTAATTCTGAGCTACCTGATCATCTAACAAAGGTAAGCATCCCCCAAGAGCTTCTGTCACTCCCTGTCGTGACCCAGAATGACAACCTGTGGCAGGAGGATATTTGTAGTTAGGTTCAGACATATAATCTGTGGAAGAAAAAGATTTCTTTTTTTTTTTTTTTTTTTTTTTTTTGTAAGCTTGGTTTTAGGGAAAGATGATATGGAATTGTTTCTGATACGTAAAAGTTAAACTTTAAGTTAAAAGTTAAAGCAAGAAGAACATTATTTCATCTGTGGAGCTTCTTCTCACAAGAAGAACCCTTGCATAACTCTCTCAGTACATCCTGTCTGCTATTTCAAACTAATTATGTTTTACTAAGGCACACTTCTGGGAATTGAAAGAAATGTGGCATGAAAGAGGTTAAATCAATACCCAGATTTTCAGAAATGTATTTCAAAAGGAATTGTAGCAGTTGATTTTCTCCATTTTTCAGGGAGGTAATGAAAAATAAATGGGGAGACTAGTTAGTGCTTCATGTCTGATAACTCAGAGAGCATTTATACAAAGCTGTGTCCATTGAAAGGCATTGAGCAGTGATGTATTTATGGATGAAGGCAGCATGGACAGTGTCTGGAGCAGGGGGTGGGTGTGGCAGTGTGATGACCTGGGTATCTTGAATTCTGTTTTTTTGATACTTTTGTGCCACTGACCAAACCCTCCTTATGTTTTGGTTTTATTTTCTCTGATCTTCCATCTTGGTACAAGGAGGTGTAGACAGAGAACTGGGGGCTGTGCCTGAACACTGCAGGCAGACACTGTTTACAGAGCTAAATAAAAATGAAATTAAGTGGTGACTGACAACCTACATTCATAACCTTGGTTTTAGTGCTTCCTACCTTTTCAGTACTTCACATTGCAAGTTTTATATTCTTTGAATGCATTTTTTCTGCATATAGACAGACAGCAATAACACACCTTACAAGCATTATTTGGGGAGTGATGTTACTCTGAAGGTGGCTCTGTTTTATTTTAGGGTTCTTACAGATGTAGTGTCTTTGTGTTTACTGTGGATATTAATTACATGCTAATGTGTTATATGCACAATAAAATACATTATTATTACGTGTCTAATGTTACATTATGCATGTAATACATTAATAAGGAATAATTAGCTAGGTCTTCACTTTGAGGTCCATCACAAATTCTTTAGCTACATGAATTCAATTCATCAAGTAATTTCACGAAATCTTACCCTCTGTAGTGACTAAAGGAAGCCTTGCTGAGAGCTGGAACATTTTATAGATAGGACTATTTATCCAAAGTTCTATTATTAGCCTAAAAAGAAGGGCTCACCATGTATTTTTATTAAAAATGACAACGTACTTAACATCTTTAATGAAAACTAACCATTGTGATATGAATTTAGAAACCCTGACACCTTCTTTTATAGAAATGAAGTCCCCTAGTATATTAAAATTAACATTTTTTAATAACAAAAAGTGATATAGTCCACTGGAGTAGGACTAAATTTATCTTATGATTGTACTTGTCATGGCTTTGAGTATTTATTGAGTAGTTTTAAAAGTTCATTAAACTCAAGAGATTAAATATTGCCCCGAGCAGTTCTCCATAAAAGAAAAAATATAGTGCTATTACTTGGTAAAATGTTGTGCTATGTTGTTAATTTAAATCCCCTGAGTTCCCAAATCTGCCTCAAAAGACATTTCTTGGTGCTGCTGGGTGTGACGTTTTCCATGAATCTCTGTTGTCCTGGGATGTTGGTCTGGCTGAGCTCCCAGGGCTGCAGGGTCTGTCCATGGAGCTCCTGGTGGATCCTGTCCTTGGGGTGGGATGCTGAGCCTGCCCCATTCCCAGAGGGAATGTGCTCTCCTGGGATGGCAGCTCTGCCAGGACAGCCCTGGGCTCAGGGTGTGCCCAGCTTTCCTCCAGGCTCTGCCAAGGGCTCTGCTGCTCCCTGGGCAGCTTTCTGCAAGGATGCACCTTCTCAGCCTTCCACAGGTTCTCAAACTGTGTGTGTGTGTGGGGGGAGCTGTGTGAAAAGGTTTTAAATAGTCCTGCAGGGGGTCACTGACACGTCCAGAGCAATCCCAGGGAGGGGGAGCATCCTGTGACAGAATTATTGAGCTGCTCTTTGATTTCAGACCAATCATGAACTCATTTATCTCTAAACACTTCAACATCAATTGCAAGAGATTGTTCTGAGCAGAAATCTAGTTGTACTTTCTGTAACTTAAGTAAAAGAACTCTAATTTCTAAGACATACCCATTTTAAGAGTTATTCTAGAAACTGAGCACAAGATTTCCTTATTTGCTGATGTGCTTTGCGTTCTCTGCTCCCCTGAGTTTCTCTTCCCTTTCCCCTTATGCAGATGGTTGAGGGCTTGCTTTAATCATTATTTTTAGCAGCCAGATCCATGTGTGCAGACATGAGGTAGGTGGATATTTTTCCAGTTCTGTGTGTTTGTTCCTGCCTGGGGATGTGCACATTAGGCATGCATGCCAGGCAGGGTGCGTGTGTAAATCAAGGATTGATTTGAAAATTAAACTTGCTGGCCCTCCAGCAATATCTAAGTTTACAGTGACAAAACAATATCAGGGAATTGGAGAGAACCTCTCCTAAAATCAAATCAGGCTCTTGTTTTGCAGCAAGTAATTAGATTGCAGTTTGTTTCATTGCAAAACTCACCATGGCCAGTAAATTAAACTATCACTTGTCTTGCAAAAATAGTTGCCTTTGGACTATTTGACAGTGGCCTTTCTTTGCCCATATTTTCTGGTTTTGTTACCAAATGAAATTAAGTTTTAAGTTAGAATTGGAAGCAGCTGCTGCTGTTAAATTTGTAGTCTTGGATCTGTTACACAATTTACTCTGGGCTTTATTATGAAATTTAACCTATTACTGATCTGTCTAATAATGTTATGTGTCTTGGGACAACCTGAAAGCACCAGAATGAGTCCAGAATGAATTGCTTTATACACAAGGTAACAGTCTAATGGAGTTGCAGGGCAGAAAAAACAATGTACAGTTCATCTTCTGCCATTGTATCCCTTTACCTCCTCTGAGCAAAATGTATTTATCAATTAGAGGAGTTACACAGAATATTCTATTCATCAACCAATTGCCCTTTTCTTATTTTTAATGCATTTGTTTGAGCCTCAAACATGTTTTTCAGTTGTGAGATGTATCCTCTGTCTGTACAAATAAACATGAGCTTTAGCCTTTAGCAAGATGCTTGAAAAGGAGATAAATACGTGTTTGACTCACTAAGTTATGCAGAAAAATGACAAAACAAAATTGGATGATGTTGTATTGCCTTTATATATGCAGGGGGCATGGGAGATGCAGCTCTTCAGTGTGCAGCTAATAAAAGCTGATGTTTGCCCATTTGATTTTCCAGCTCTTGTGCTCCTTGCAGGCTTTGAATGGAGAGTTTGGGAGATGTGCAAGTAGATGATATTTTTTGAAAATGAAGTGTTTCACAGCTTGTTGCTGTGCTGAAGCTTTAAACTCAGTATAAGCATATTTAGAGGCTGGTCTGGCTTCCTTCTCCCCCTCTCTTGTTGCCCTCCCCTCTGTCCCACCTGCAGCACCAGAATCCTCAGCACCAGAACCTGTCCTGGCCAGGACTGAGCATCTGCAGCCCATGAGTGTGCTGCCAGTAATAAACCCTGGGTAATTAATTCCTGTGCTTCTCTTCCATTTTTACTATGCATGGACTCGAGTGTTGGTCAGCCAGAACCAAGGTTGGTCCTGTTTGATGATCACTCCTGGTGTGCACTTTTACACAGCAGCAAGGTTTTCTCCTTGGGAAAGGCTGGGAGAGAATTTATGCTGTGAAGTAGGGGGGAACTGAGGCTTTTATCAAGGTAGGAGAGTTGTTTGGTTTCACTGCTGGCTTTTTTTTATTATGGGTTTATATTAGAACCAGATAGCTTTGTAGAAATGGTCAAAGGATCAGTAAAATTGAATAGTAAATTTTGCTGTGGTAAAATCAGTGTGGAGCAGTAGTTGTGATTTGATGGCATGTTTGTTGCAAAATACAGGGGTGTTTGTTTCAGTCTGATCAAAATATAAGATTGGAGCCCTGTTGGAACAAACTGCAGGTTTATGCTTGTTATTTTATTATTTATAATATAAAATGAAAACTCTACTGTATAACTTTTCAGGTACGAATTTATTTTCACAAATAACTCCTCACAAATGTAGAGTAAGTTCTGAAATGCCAGTGTGCTCATAAGTTAAATATTCAACTTGTCAGTTGGCTTTGATGTGTTTAGTAAGCAAATTTTTTCTGCTTGGTTTTTTAATTAATCAAGCTCATGCCAACCCTAGCACTGACAATATTAGGTTCAGAAGGACAGGAGCCCCCAGTATCTGAAGTGGAAGGACTGGTTTAAAATGGGTTGCCAAACTGCAGGTCCAAACTTTTATCAGTTGGTTCTCTTCACTTAAGTAGTGCTCACATGGTCTCAACTATTGGTTTTGTAATATGAATGTTACAGAAGGCAACTTCTAGAAAACATGGAGATCTTATTTTTTTTTAAATTAATTTTTTTGAAATCTGAAAATGACTGGCAACCATAGAAAATTAAAATGCTAGGGATAAGTGCTGCTTTCACTTACTATTGACAATGAAGCTTATGGAGTTGTAGCAAATACCAAGCTGGTTTAAACTGGCAGCCTGACAATGAGAAGATATTTGCTGGTTTATTCTTCTACCTGATTCTATTCATTTGACTCAATCTTCTGTGTAGCAGTAAGAATAAGATAGTTCCATTTTACTTTCTAAAGTGAGCTTTCCCTTTTTTCCTCCCCCCATGGAGGCAATAACAGTGCAATGGCTGAGTATCCTTGACAATATCATCTTTGGAAGATTGAGCTAATTTATTTAATTTTCACAGTTAGCACACTCTGTCATAATGGTGGGTTGCTGTCACATTCAACATCAGGAAAATTTTACACTTCTCAGCATTTCAGAAATGACCAGTGACATTAAAACTGTAGATAGCACCTGGCTTGGAGGTAATTCTTTGAAACTGAATTGCAATTATGATGGTTGCAAAGAAGCTACATGATGATTTTTGGAGAGGATTGCACAGGGAGATGGTAAAGCTGTCCAGTGTGGGATGGCATGATGGAGAATTTTGTCCTTTATGGTTTGTCTCCATTTTGTGGTTCTTCTGTTCCTTTATCATCTCTAGTGCCCTGTGTGTATGTAGCACACTTGAGAGAGAACAGCAGATGTAGCCAGAGATTAGGATGTGTCAAAAGTTCCATGGTGTGCAATATATTGTGGGTGCATGAGATTTTTTTTTTTTGAGTGGAGACCTTTTGTAGCTGGTTTAGGCTGAGTTGAAGTGAAAAAACCCAGTGCAGCTCAAGTGAGTGCATTGAGAGAGCAAGATTATATATTTAAATGTGCCTTTATGTGTGTGTATATATATGTACTAAAGGAATGGTTATCTTAGGGGAGCCAGGGTGATGTCCTGGCTTTTCTCATCAAATTCCCCTATTGGAGAGAAGCCTTGGAAGCCCAGAGGCAGTGGCTGGGTGAAGCAGCATGGAAGCAGTGCTGTTTGGAGATGGATTTTAGGATTTGGAGGTCAGAACTGAGCATCCAGCTCTGGCATCAAGGATGGTTTTCCCAAACAGCTGAGGCTGACAATGCCTGGAGCAGCAGAGCCCAAACCTGGCTGGGGTTGGAGCTCACAGTGTCCAGGGAGGTGGGAAGCAGCACATGGGGGAATTGCTCCTGGTGGGCAGGACTGAGCACCCCTGTAAACACTTCACACCACCAGGGCCCAAATTTCACTTATTATTTTCTTAAAGGATGGGTTCTAGCAACTTGGTGTGGGAAGAAGCAGCATGAGCTGGCAGCACCGTTTTCACTGCAAAACTGTTAAACAAATAAGTGTTACAGAAGTAAACCTGTGAGAAATGAAACATCTTTGTACTTTACTGAGCCAATTAAAAAAAAAAAAAAAATCAGGGAACCCTTCCTACATGTATTAGAAATCTGTTTTAAAATCTGTTAGGTGGATATTTTCAGTTGAGGGAAGTTATGTTGCTGTAATGTTTTCTCATTCGTTTCATCTCAAATATGTGAAACCTGCTGTTTCCTAAATAAGTAAAAGCAGATGGAGCAGCCTCAGTGATAGGTTTTGCTGAACACTTCAGCTCTGTGAGCTCAATTCTCACTTATTTAATGCCTCTACATTAGAGATCTACTTGAAGTTTGCAGTGTGGAATCTCACAAATACAGCATTGACTGGGAAAGTTAGTGAAATATATAAAAAATATTTATCTAATTTGTTTTATTCTCCTTAGTATCTTTAACTCCAAAGGATTAATTTGACCAAATCATAACACAAGAGTTGTGCCAAACTTGAAATAAAAAAAATCAAAATCAACAACCCAAAACTCATGAGTCAGTCGCCAGATGTTTGTGAGATTGGTGAAGGGAGACGTGTTTTCAAGGTCTTTATTTGTTTCTTCATTTCAGGGACTTCAGATATACACTTAATTTCCAGTCTTCCAACATTTTTAGTGCACTTTTTGTATTGTAAGTGCACTTCTTGTATTGTATAGATTTGCTTTAAAGGGAGGCTTTCCCATTAACCTAATTTCCAGGACATAGGAGAAGAAATAAATGCTGCAGTTTTTGATGTCAGTGGTGACAGTGACACTCAAAACCACAAAGTAAATTTTCCTTGATTTTTGTTTGTTGTTTTTTTTTTTTTTTTTGTTTTTTTTTTTTTTTTTTTTTTTTTTTTTTTTTTTGTTTTTGTTTTTGTTTTTGTTTTTGTTTTTTGTTTTTTGTTTTGTTTTTACTGCTTTCCTAGTGAGGTTGGGTCATCAGTTATTGGAGTGTCAAGGTTGGCAGTGTGTTTTTAGTCATGCACACTATGATTTGTACAAATTAAGGCTTTGACCTTTTGATTTTCTTTGCCTTCAGAGGGGGATTTGCCAGTGAAGGTGTTGGAAAGTGTTGTGGAGGAAATGCCAAAGGTAAAGAGGGAAGGTTTCCAAACAGAATTCAGTCTGGAATCACGTTCATCAGTCTCTGTAAACACATCAAATCCAAATGTTGTAATCCTGCCCAGACCAAAGTTATCACATTCCCATTGTTTCCAGTAGGTGAGGATTTTATCCCAGTGCTGCCTGGAGTATTTTGAGCTTTAATGAAAATAGCTGCCACTGTCTGACATTGATGATAAGGTGAATAAAGTGAATGTTGTACAGGATAATGAATTTTTCCCAGTTATATCTTCTCTTTCTTCAGGTACAGCAGTTAAATTCATTCTTGAATTTTTGTGTGCTGAGAAAACCTCCTCTGAGTTACATAAATTTCCTCACATTCTTTATTTACTTTATTGAACATGTGTAGTAAAAATATCAACCCTAAAATTCATCTTCCTCTCGGAATTTGTTTTGCCATCTGCTAGTCGTGAATGAGAGAGAAACTTCTCATCCCTGCTGGGAGAGCTGCAAAGGCCTCCCTCATCTTTTCTCCTGTTTTTGTTGAAATAGAAAAAAACTTTCCATGCAGAATAAATTCCCAAATGGCCATGATGGGGCTGGGTTTCCATGTCTGGTCTCACAGCAGGTGTGGAGAGTTCCTGCTCGTGTTTTTTGTGTTTTTTGGAGGAGCTCAAGCTCGTTCTGTGCACAACACCCATGGAGCTCATTTATTTAAGGATAGTGGAGCAAGTTGCATTTCCTTAATGAGGCTCGTGGTGGTGAGGCCTTTGGAAATGTTAGTGCAGCAGCATCTTTCTGGGATGGGTATTGCATCCTCTGTCTGCCTGAGAGGCTCTCTGGCAGATGGACTGCCAGCAAAATAGTTTAAACGGGGACAGGGGTTCAAAATAACTCACTGTTTAATTGCTCCCTTTCAAAATCATTGTGTATCCTGAAGGTTTTACCACCAGTTAATGTTGCATTTACAGTTCTTTAGATGTTCATTATAGAAGCAGAGTCAAGAGCCTTTTCTGAACATTCCCAAGATATCGCTGGCTGCAAGGCACAACTTTTTGTTTGGTTTGAAGCAAGGTACCAGCTCTGTGATGAATTTTAATTGATCCCAGTTGCAGTTAGTTTTCAGCTTGTCATTGTTAGGGAGAGACTTGTTTAGTGTGGGGCAAAATATCTCTGTATTTTTCATCGTGATGTACAGGACTTTATCCTCTTTTGGTGTAAATGAGCCTAAAGCCACTGATGTAATGAAACTGTGCTGATTTCTGCCTCTTGAACTTCTCTTTTTGCTGCCTGACATGCAAAACACAAAGGGATTACTCAGTGTGGAGTGCCTGCAGAATCAGGCCCTTCAAAATAAATTAGTCACATCTCTGTCCAAGCAGATTGCAGTAAAACAAGAAATATGAGTAGTGCTCTTAGAATAATTTTGAACATGCAATTTTTTTACTGTGTTTCTTCTCAAAGGAACTAAAATGTGGTCTCTTACAGATAAATATAAATGAGCAGACCAGTGAATTTGGATGAAATCATACCTTTTTAAAGATGCAAATTGAAAATTAAGCCTCAAAACAATAGAATCCTCCTGGGCCTTTCAGGAAGGATTGTATATTGCTCGTCAGACACTGCTGCCAGGTTGCAAATTTTATTTCACAGTGAATTCCACGGGAGAGCTGCTGGAGCTCGCTTTTATGATGAAAAGAGAAGGATCTATTGAAAAGCTGTATGGCATTTTCTACAATCTGGATCATCTCTTTGAGGAAAGATTTTTTTAGGGAGAAGTAGCTGTAATGGAGAGTGTTGTGCTTACCAAGTTTTGCATTAAAACCAGGAGTGTTCTGGGAATGTTCCTCCTGGGAAGGGAGGACCCACAGCTATAGCAGCTTTTAATTTTTTTTTCCTCAAGTCATCTTAGGGCCATCTCCTTTCCATCTCTTGCTTCCCTCTATTCCTTTTTTTCATTCCCATTTTTTGCTTGGGAAGATTTTTTTAGGCTTTGTGATATCTTTTGACCATCATCATTTGGCTTGGAAGTCCCCAGACTGAAAATATAGAAGGGGAAGAATCTGTTCAGGAGGTGTTCTAATGAAAATCTAATAGTCATGATAAAGGAGGTTAAAATTAAGCAGTTTGCTCAACTGGTAAACTCAAATTGGAAAAAAGATTGGTTAACAGAGATGGGAAATTGTGTCTTTACAAAATTATTGGGTTCTAAGTAAGGCAAATCCTGAAATTTGATTCCCTCTGGTAGGGAAAGCAGGACTTTCAGGCATTTTGCACTGATGTCATCCTGTTTCTGCCTTTGACTGCTGCTTTCTATGGGATATGAACACTGGCCAAATGTGGGAAAGGTGCCAGAAGTGGATTTACAGGCATAAATCCTGAGGGAAACCTGGAAGTGTCTCACAAACCTCCAGCTGGCCATTGGCTGTGTTTGAAATGAATCTCAGACATGGACTTAAATGTTTGCAGTGATGGATCTTTGTAACTGAATTCTATTGAAATGAGATAGAAGAAGAATGTTTTGATTTTGTATGGAATTAAAAAAAAATCATGGTTAGTATTACAAAGTTGCTGGTCACAGAAAGCAATTTAACTTCAAGAGAAAAGTCTTAATTGTGATTATGAAGGAAATATTTCCACAGTTTCCACTGCTGCAGTCAGAAAATTCTTCTGCTTGTGGCTAGCTCCTGTTAGTGCAGATCAGGTTTAAAAATGCAGCTTTACTGGGCAGCTCTGGAACAAAGTCAGTAGTTAATAAGGCAGAGGCTTGCTTCAAGCAGGAGTGTTCAGCTCAAATTCAGCTGTTACAGATGTTGCTCATGGGGAGTTTGACAAACTGACCCCTGTACACTGAGCTCCAGTTTGGGCCTGGTTTTAGTAATTCTGGTTGTGCAGCTGCAATATTAATAAGCCCATGAAACAGAAGTGCAGCAGTGAACTGGCACAGAGAGGAAATTGGGGAGGAAATGGCTTAAAAATGTGGCTTTGCATATGTTTTCAGTGTGCTAGAAATGTATTTTAACTTGCAGATTTCCTACTGCAGTGGTGTTATGAGCTGAGAAGGGGACTGGACCCTGCATTACAAACCAGCTTTTTTTCAATAAATGGAGCCTTCAGACCAGCTTTAAAACATGTATGTGGGTTGGTTTGGGTTTGTTTCCTTTTCCCCTGTAAATCAGTTTCTATTTAACTGCTAGCCCCAATCTGTCTCTGCACCCATGCTGTATGTGGGCAGAAAAAAGCACATTTGTGTGAAGCTGTGGTGTTTGCCCTGGCTGTAAGAGTGGGAGCAGCAGGTTGGAAATCTCCTGGGTCCATCCAGTCAGTCACAGCAAACTCCCTTGGCATTGCCAGAATGGGATGGACAGAAGCAGGGACCAGCCATTCTTTGGGTGGATTCATCTCAGCAAGATTGTTCAGCTTTTTTAATATTACAGCTTAAAAGGCTCAGTTTGGTGCAGATAACACCCTGCAATTAGAATTTAATTTCAGAGAAGCACTAGAGAGCATACCCTGACATACCTCCCCCATAGAAAGTTTATCTCAAATTGTTGGGAAGATAGAGCATTAAGTAAATGAAATGTGAGTAATACTTTGCAGATTGCCAGAGAAGTGTATGCCTAGGCATTTTAAAAGTAAGGGTAATATTTCACCAGCTTCTGAGAAATATATCAAAGATGCATAGATTTTAAGGCCAGGAGGCACTGTTAGATCATCTCTCCTGACAACCTGCACAACAAGCTAAAAAGTTTTCCAGTAATTGCATCAAACATACCCAAAAAAATGTAAAAGAAAACAGTTCTGATTAAACAGCAAGAAATGCACATGTTGAAGGTGGTGTTGTTTCTCCAGGCTTCAGTTTGCACAAGTTTTGTTTTCTTGCATGATGCAAATTGGACCCACTGCCTGACTCATCCAGCAGTACCTGAATTTTGATTCCTTGTTTTATCATTTATAACCTTTAGGTGGATTAGATGTTTTTAGGGATGAAGAATGTGTTTCACAGGGGGGTGATTGAATCCTGAAGGGGAGAATCATGAGCTGAGCAGCTGGAGGAAACCAGCAGTGCCAGGTCTGGGGCTGTCCAAACTTTGCCCATTTCATTGGCATGATCTCTTCTCAACAGCAAAAAACTCTACCTAAAGGGGTTTTTTCAAGAAACAAGGAAATAATAATAATTTTTTTAAAACCCCACAAATAAAAAAGCCTCTCTGCTTTTTGAGTATCAGCAGTCTGTCTGATTTTTGAGCCAATTCTATTATTTCCTGCACTTTAGGTTCAATTTGAGCTTTGTCTGAATTACACCATGTGCCAACCTTCCTTTTTTTTTTGCCCTTCACTGCACCCACAGTGATTTTATTTTGTTTGCTGTTGAAGTATGGCTTTACACAAACTCTGGGAATGGTATGCATATGGATCACTTACAAATAAATCTGTGTACAGAAAACATAGATTGCCAAGTAGGCAAAACATAAAGATGTCTGTGTGCTCATAATTTCCCAGCATTACTGTGTACTGCACTTAGCAGGATTAAGAGCTGTGTATCTTCTCTGCACAACATATGTTCAGGCAGGAAAACCACCTGCATTAATTTGTGTTTTCAGGTGTCACTGCACGTGAATCTTTGCTGCCTGTTGGGATCATGTAAATGGCTGATGTAGCTTCTGAAGATAACACAGTGCATTTGGAGGAAATATTGTCTGTGAACTTTGATTCTCTTAATATTGGTTTTATTTAGCTTCTCTGGACTGCATCTGCTCAGCTATTCTCAGCACAGGTCTCCAAGGCTGCTTGGGTACTCACTTGGCTTTGACCATAGTTAAAGGGTGAGTTTAATACAGGATAGCTGTCAGGTAGGAGCCATATCAAATCTTAAATTTCACACAGGGCACTTCATAAAGTGCTTTTTGTTAACAGTAGTGGTGTGCTGATGGTTATGATGAGTTTGTACAGTGATAAAATTGTTCAATGGTGCATTTGTCAACAGTGTCAAGGTAATAGAAATGGCTTGAACATCATCTCTTGCAATTTATGCTTTGAAGGAGCTGAACTATTCTGTAATCATACTTGAATTTCAAATAATTATATCTGAGAAGCATCATTTTATTTTGTAGAGTGTTTGGTAGTTGGTCTCTGCACCTCCATCCCATTCAGCTGGCGAGGTGCTGTCCCTTGCTCCCCTCCTCCTGCCAGCTTTGTTCCATGTGCTTGACAGAGTTGTTCAGGCAGATACACTGCAGATGGATCATGGAAAGCTCACATTAGGGTAAGGTGAACAAAGCTGCTCCCTGAAATCACCTACTGATGCCAGTGTGGTGAGTGATTTGCTGGAAAATGCTCATCATGCCTTGGTTAAGTGAGTGATCATGGATAAGTTTTCCTCTGTATTTAATAGTCCATTAAAGACTTTAAAATACAGCTTTTCTGAGAAGCTGGAGATGGAAGGAGACTCCAGTGCTTTATGCTGATTGATACCAACCCAACCAGCATCCACAGCTAAAAAGAACTTGGAGCAGCAGCCACACAATTAACTGTGGTGGGGCATGATTATTCACAGATGATGTAACCTGAATTTAGTAGAAGCCACTTAAATTCTGACCATGCCATTTTTAGACTCCTGTTCATGAGGGGACTTCCAGGGTTTAATTTTTGTCCTTAATGATGAAGCTTCCCCATGAAAGGATTTGTTATCAACAGCACTGAGGGCTCCTTCTCAAGGTGGGACCCACTTCACATCCAGGGGGTGTGATTCTCATTGCTTTGGGATTGGTTTTGGCATTGGTAAAAAAGGCTTATTAAACAACATTTAATGAAGTTTTTTTAAGCAAATATTTAATCAGTGAGCCCTGATTTTGTTTCTTTGCAAATGGATTTTATTAAAAGCAGAAACAGCTGTTAATGCAGAGGAAATTTGTTGGACTTGGTCCTTTTATTGGTAGCAGCATGGTCATTATTTCATGTTGGTATCTTCCTTCTGTATCTTATTACAGAATTCTGCCTATTTTTCTCATTCTTACTTAAAAAATGGCAACAACCAAAAAAATTACTGAAAGAACCTGCCCAGCCACATGTTAGTAGTTGCTTATTTCTGGAATTTTGAAGAGTTTTTTTCCTTTCCTGGATGAGGTTTCAATCTGGAGCAGCACTTGAGAATTACAGCAAGTGTTGTAGCAATGCCACCTACGAGAAGATGCCAAGAAATAAGGAAATAGTCATTTTATTACAAACAGCAGGTGGTTAAGTTGGTGTAGCAAACAGTGCCAGACAATGACTGAATTGCAGTGAGTGCAAGGCAGTATCTTGTCATGGGATGGCAAAGGTGGAGTCAAAGATGCAGGTAGCAATGATGATAAATGTTCAGGGCAGATGCTGCTCTTGCCAAGGTGTAGATCACCATCAAATAGGGAAATAAATCTTCCCTGTGTTGACTTGAATTTCCTGCTCTGCCAGCAGTTCTGCTCCCATTTAGGCCCATTACTGACTTGGTTTCACTTACCAGCACACGAATATTTAAAGCTTTATTAAGTTTTATGAAGGAGTTGAACACCCTCTTCTACCCCCCTTGCTGCTTTCTGTCCATGTCCTGGTGCTGCAATCGGTTTGGGTGGTGGTGCTGATGCTTCTGGAGTCCTGTGCAGAAATGGGGACAGCTTGGAGTCACAAGTTGGATCATTTGAGGGAAGATTTGCTGCTCTGGATGTGCTGCCTGAAGCTGTTGATCCCTCCTGAAAGGTCTTAGCTTCAGGAAGCTGGAGCCTGTTTTACATGGATACACTGCAGTCCTGCTTGAGAGAGCTGACATACCTGCCTGTGCTTTGATAATTTGATTTAATAAAAATCAGGTGTATGTTAAAGATAATTAGTTGAGAGTATTTTGTCTGTTTTTTTTTTTTTTTTTTTTTTTTTTTTGTTTTTTTTTTTTTTTTTTAGAACCTGAAGCCCATTTTAGGCATCAGTGACAGCTGAGCTTTTCAAAAGTTGGGAATGAATGACAATACACCCTGAAGCATGTTATAAAAGATCCATGTTCTTCATGGATGGGGTCGTTGGGGAGGCACAGGGACAAGCTGTCAGTCAAGGAGCTGCTTGTTCCATTTGCAGGGGCTGAAGCTGCTGCTCCAGGTTTGCTCTGACAGTCCCTTTGTTGTGCTGTCTCAGGGGTGGAGGCCACACAAACATCTCTTATTTCAGGCCAGTCCCAGGACTCGTGGCTCGTTGTTGCTGCCATTGGTGGTGTTGGGGTGGCTCCAGGTCCTGCTGTGTGACTGCCTGGGGTCAGGTAGAGAGGGAGAACTCTGTTCTGTGGCACTGCTGCTTTCTTCTCTCTGTCCCAATATTGCATTAATGGTGTCTCAGGGATGGGCTGTGGGAGAAGCCACCAGCCTATCCTGCAGCTGGCAGCACCTGGAGGAGTTTTGTGTGTTTTTCATCCCTGTGGGTGACCCACACTCGTGGCAGGGGGTGCAGGTGTTGTAGCAGCTCCTCCTGGGGCTCAGGTGTGGAGGTCTTGGCCAGTCATGAGTTGCTGGGGTTCTGACTTCTGCAATATCCCAGTTCTCATGGCTGACAGGAGGAGTGTGAGCCAGATAACAGCTCTGGTTTCTGGTGGGATTTGTCCTCTGGCTGAGTCCACAGATGCCACCAGGGTTGTGTTTGGCTCATCCCAGGATTCCCTCCGTTTATATGGTTCAATATCTGATTTTGAGCAGATCATGGAGCCAAAATGGTTGAGAGTATAACTTTAACATTGCTTTGCTTCCTTCTTACATCAAAGTTTGATATCTCTACCAGAATGTATGAATTGCTTTAAATGGAGCAACAGGAGAATAGATACGATTTTGGCAGTGTTGCTGTAGCATGAGACAAAGTTCTGAGTGTTTGAAAATCAGATTCTTCTTCTATTGTCAATCTGGAATTCCAGGTAGCCTTGTAGGAAAAAAGAGAAGGTGGAGCTAAAGAAAAATCCCCTTGTGTAGAGATGTACTGCTGTGAGCAGGGCTCTTGTGCAGATGGTGGCTTGCTCTTGTGTATGCATGGCTTTCACCTCCTCGTAGAGGCAGCTCCAGTTAATGCTGATATAAAACTGCCTGTTAATTGGAGTACGTGGAGATAATGGTAGGTATAATCTCTAAGTAAACTCTTAAAAGCTCTGGAAAAAGGGTATTTAAAAAAAAAAAATCATCTCTCCCCAAAACCCGAGTTTGCACTCCGCTTTGAAGATAGACTCATCAGTGTGCGGAGCAGACTTCTGCCTCCAGGCCATTTATAGTGCCGAAGCTTGTGAAGCTAAAACAGTTTGATGTGTAATTGCAGGAGGAAATGGAAAACCTGCTGAGCATGGCAGGATATAGTGCCTTATCACCCTTTATGTGCATCCAGTGCTTGCTGAAATTGCCAGCGGATCCGCAACATCGACAGAACGGTGACATTTTTCATGGGCCGCCGTGTTCTGAATCAACACTGCAACAGCACGATTAGAGTAGCTAAAGTAGGGGGAACAATCAGAGAGTTGCATGTGACAGATCAGGTTTTAGTCATTCCCTGCTCCTTATTGCCTGCTGTCGTGTGTGATATGCAAAACAGCTTCTCCAGACGCATTACACCTTCACATTACCTGAAAATTGAATTTTATTTGGTGGCCTGCATATAATTTATAGCACTCTTCCAATGCACTTCAGTTCTCATTTAGCTAAAAGTGTGTTCTTTATTTCCTACTGGCAGGGAAACAGAAATAAAACTGAATATTCAGCACCACTTACAGTATATAAGAAACCAGGCTATTGAAGTTTTAAGCTGCTTGGATGTGTTATTGACAAGAACTGTCTATTCTGGAGTTAAGCACACGATGTATTTGATTCCCAGAGGTATCATCTCTCCATAGTAATTAATCAGGGAAAAGGCACTGACTCTGAATAGCAGTACTTGAAGTTATGGGCAACTATTAGCACTTGAAAACCAAATGGTAATTGAACACACCATATGGAGGAGAGATGGGGGTCCAGGCTAAGGACTTGGGATCCAGCCTTGCAGGGCAGAGAGGAAAAAGGGTTTTTTAATTATTCAAATAGAAGTACTACTTTTGCTAAGCACTTCGCTACATGGGAAAAATACCCTGTAAATAATTTACTGCTTATATTGTTGTGCATGTGAGGCTGTTGGGATCAACTCCTGGAGCAGCACATGTTGTCCACCCACACACACTAAAGTAGATAATGCTGCTAGTGCAGCATCTCTGTATCAACAAGTTACTTGAATGCAGAGAAACTGGCAGTGAAAATTCATTTGGGTTTTAAAACAAAGATCTGCAACTGGGATTTAGGGTCTGTGTTTATTTCTCTTCCACCTAAAAGCACAATGCAATGGTCTGTAAAAGATCCTGAGAAGTTTACTCAGTGAGCAGAATGTTAACTGAATATTAGGGTCTGTGGAAAGCCTGGCCAAAAGGCAGAAGATCTGAATTTTGACTAAAAGAATCTGTGATTTAGCTGATGCTTTCTCAGCTCTCTTGAAGCCACTTTGCTTTTAATCATGCAGGTTCCTTCCTACAGGCTTTCATTTTCTTAGGTCAAACCTAAGGAATCAGTATCTGCTTTTTTTTTTTGGTGCATGTCCTCTGTTTATATCCTCTTTGAGATTGATTTATAGAGCAGGTCGTTCATTGCAACCAAACATTTATTTCAATCTTGTCCTTGGAGTTTAATCTTTCAGATAAACTCAATTTAGTTTTATTCTTCAAGAAAAATTCATCTCATCTAATAGGCTTTCTAATTTGATAGTTTTGAAAAAATGAAAACAGCTTTAAATGGTGTTTTCAGGCAAAACTTGTGCCATGTAGGACAGCTGATAGCAGTGTGAATTTCCAATTCTAATTACAGATGTTACCAACTATGAAATTTATGCCGTTTGTGGGGAATTTAACTGTGCAAATGTATGTTTTAAATGAAAAAAACAAAACAAACAGCCACCTCTGAAAGCACTGATTGGAATTCATTTGGTAGAGGAATCCTGTTTCCAGTGGGGCATTCCATTAATTCCTGTCTGCTGTTGGAGGATGCAGATGAACCAGCTTTCCCTGCACCTCACAGGCTCAGAGGTTTCCAATTCTGGCACTGTTCTGTGATTGTGTTTGTTTAGCAAAGCTGTTGCTCCCACAGGTGCAAGTATTGCTGTTCCTTGTGTTCCTCATCTGCCCCTCCTGGCAGGGCTGCTGGATTGATGCACCCTTGGCTTGTTGAAACTAAAGAATTCCTGTAGCAGTGGGAATTGCCGTGAGCAGAGGGGCTGTGCAGGGTGGCAGCAGTGACTGGAATTGCAGCTTTTCCAGAGTCCTCGTGCACCTTCTGGGGTCTGTAACATAAATCAAGAGTAATTAAAAGGTTGTGTATGCCAAGATCTCTGAGTTCAGGATCTACACCTTTTTCACCTTGGAATGTAGCAGCTAAAAATTCCTACAAAAAGTCTTCAATATGAGATTCATACCTTGTATCTAACAGAGCAAGACTTCATGGGTGATGTTTGATGTCTTTGAGCTGTAAAGCATGGCTGTCTCTCACTTGTAATTATTTTGCCAGTTCTTTACACCACAGTTGTAAACTTAAATAAACTTTCCTTGGGAAAAGAGTAGCAGAGCTATTTTATCTGCAGACTGTCTTTGGCATTGCTCTGGGTTGTTTTACAGTAAAAGCCCTTTCTGGTGCACTGATGTGCTAAACACAGTAACAGATTTATTTTGTGTTATCATGAGAACAAATGCAGTTACAGTGTAGGCTTAAATAACATCAGCACATCTCTTCCCAAGGTAGAGATGAATTCTGTTCCTTTGCACGAACATAAACATGGCTTTGATGGAATAACAAGAATCAAAAACATTTTCCCCATATCCATCTGTGAGAAACTCCTTGCACTTTAGCTTGATAAAACACTTTTGTAAACAAAAATTTAGTGACATAGAAGTTGATGTTAAGAGAAGAAAAACAACAGCAATGCAGTTCTGGAGATGCTCAAGTCTTGATTACAGTCCTGTGAAAATGTGCTAAATTATTTAAAAATTTCTGTGTCCAGAAGAGCAAACAACTCTGTTTCTTCAAATGCAAATTTAAGGTTCACATCCTATTCTGTAACACTTAAGAAATGCACTTTAGCAGATTTCAGTTTATTAAATAGTAAGCTTTGTTTAAATGGTGGGGTGCAGCAGAAGTACTGATTGTCTTTTATGTTTATACTTGCACTTTTTGTCCTTTATTTCCTATTTATGTGGAGTAAAAACTGTAGAACACCATCTGTCCATCAGAAATTATGAGAGTATGTATCCCTGTCACTAATGGTATGGAATTTCCTTTACAACACTTGTGCTTTCTCCTAGATTTTAGTTTTATGGACTAGGTTTTGTTCTCCTTGAAAGTACATTATAAATCAATAAGATGCATTTTACAGCAAAAGGAAAACATTACGTGTGTAGAGCACTCCTTGGGAGAGCTTTATGTTTTATTGAACCCTTGAAAAGTTGCAGAGTGGCACACTTGGAGTAAGAGAAACTTGGCTTTCCATTGGTGCTGGCTTGTGATTATGGTTTATCACCTTCAGTGCAAATTTACTGCAGGTCTGGGTGTGGGTGTTTCAGTAACGTGGGGGGAATGTCTATTGGAGGCAGCTCTCCCCAGCAAGCCCTGGGAACTGATGGATATACAGGAAAACCAGAGAAATTGGCTTCAGCAGAGCACTTCAGGGTGAAATCTTGACCTGGTGAAGGGAGTGGGAGTTGTGGGTTGGGCTCTGAGGAGCTGAAGGGGATTTTTTATTTTGGGGAGCACAGCGAGTGCTCAGTGCTCACACCAAGGCAGTGCCTGAAGCTCCTTCCCAAATCCTGCAGGACAGCCCAGATCTTTAGAAGGAAACCTTGAGCATGCAGATAAAAAAACCCCAAAATAAAAAGAACCCAGGGAGTGTGTTTTTGGTTTTGGATGCATCTCCTCTCCCCCACAGCTCCCAGCTCTGTCTGCTGCTTTAGCTCTGTCCCCCAGGCTATCCAAGGTCTGACTGGCTCTCATAGAGTAGGAAACAAAAAAAGATACCACTGTTCTTACTGTTTTTGAAACACAGTGTGAGTGCCCTGAAGGGGAGATGGAATAAATAATTCAGGCACTAGAAAAATTAAAACATCTAAATGAAGCCAAAATCCCAAATCAGAGCAAAATACTTTTATTGGTTATTTCCTCCAGTAAGTCTGTCAAATCAAAGTGTTTGTTTAAAGGAAATATTTACAGCACTGTTTTCTTTTAGAAGTCATATATTCTAAAATCAGAAAAAAATACCTTTTATCTGTGTACTTAAAGACAGTTCAGCAGGGATAGGATGTTTTATTTTGTTTCAGCCAGGTTAGACATTGCCTTGCTGTCTGACAAGGTCCAATCTTTCTTTGAATTGTTGACCTTTCCCTCACAAACATCTGCTGTATTAACAACCTGTGTTGTTCTGTTTCCTTTTGCTCTCTCATAAAAGGATGCTAGTGGGGAAGCAGGATCCAGAAATTGTCAGAATTGCAGCTGAACAATAATCAATTTATGTGTCTGCCATGTTATTTGTTCAGTCTGGCTCGTGGGGCAGGGGTGTCATGGGGACTGATCCAGGGATGTCTGCACTGCAGTTGGTGGAAAACATTTTGGACATGCACACGTTTGTATGTTTTGTTGGGGACTTGGAGTTTCTCCTTTCATGCAGATAATGGCCATTTTTACTTCTGTTTCATTCCCTGTCTGTCTCAAAAGAGAGGGAAAATGCAGAATTCTTTAATCTGAATCATATCCCTGCCTGTGTGGCTCTGGAGCCAGCAGCATCAGTGGAGGATGATCCTCAGAGGGAGAGGAGTTGATAGGAGAGGAATTCTGCAGGGTGCAGGGAACAGTTCTTTTCTTGAAAACACTTGAGAACCTAGTAAAATCAAATTGTTTTCAACCAGAATCTTCCTTAGGAAGGAGAACTCAGCTTTTTATGGAAAAATCAGAGTTTTGGAAGCTTTGGATGCTGCTTGAGTGGAGCCTTGTGTTTGAGTGCTGGGCAGTAGTTGGAAATCTTTAACATCACCTGACTCAGGTGAATGCAGGCACATCCCTGTGCCATCCCCATTGCCTTGGAGTCTCTGTGAGTTCTGGGGTGGTTGTTTGATGGAGAATAGAGCCCATCAGCAGTGGAACAGGAGGTGTTAGTCCCCTCTCACACTCACAGTGTGCTCAGGGCTCTGCTGGGCAGTCCCACAAGGGACCCAAACACAATCCTGGCTCGCTGTGTTTCTCTCATTAGTTCATTTCCAAGGATGCTCTGTCAGTGGAATAATGCTCCAGGAGGTTGCAGAGCTGGGCTCATCTGCAGTGCTCTCCTGGAAGCAGTGGTGCTGTTTTAAGGATCATCAGGCATAATCTGCAGTTTGGTGCTCAGACTTGCACAGCTGTTACTAAGGGCTGGTTAAGGGATGACAGGCTGTCAGAGCTGCTTGGGAAGGAGCTTCAAGGAGCCATTGTTCTTTCAAATTAAAACATTTAAACATTTAAATCCAAAGCCAGGACTTGCAGGCTCGTTTTAATTATTCCTTTTGTCTTGTGGAAATCCTTTCCTACTGATGATCACACAGCTGTCACATATACATTACCTTTAGTCAGGATACATGACAGTGCTTTCCTATTAGCTGTCATTGTTTTACAAGGAAAACTAAAAACCACTAAGGCAGATGTATTAATTTCAAAAGAAGACACTCTGCTGGTGAAGTTATTAAAATAAAAGTATCTGAAAACTCAAATTCTTCTGATTTGTGGCAAAGATTTGCGTGCTGCCTCCTGGCAGCTGAGGTGACAGGATATTTTTGGCTGTGTTATGGAGATGTCACTTCTGTCTGGTCCCACTCCCATCAGGTTGGGGAGCACTGCTCAGAGTAGTTGGTTGTGTGTTACTCATTCCTCCTTTGTGATAAGTTCTGGCACAGATCAGTTTATTACTTCTCTGCTACTCTCCTGTATTACTATGATTAATGGATTCTTCAGGGAAAAAAAATCAGGTAGTGTTGTTTTGGCTAAACATCTGTTTAATTCTGGTTTCTGAGCTGCAGAGTTTACTTCTAAGACTTAAAAACCTACCTGTTGATACAGGTAGCAGTGATTCAAAAATTTTTGCCTTTTTCTGGGTAGATAAATAGATAGTTTTTATAATTATTTCCCTAGGAGATATTTCAGTAGTAATGCTGCAGCCTGGTGCAGCAGGAATGTTGATTTCCATGACTATTTTGTTATTCCTTATGAGACATTGCACAAAATAGAAAATCAACAGTTCTACATTCAAAGGCAGGCTGGAGCTATTTGCCATTTACTCTCCAGCCAGGTACAGTTAATTACATGTGCTTTTTTCATGTCTAATCTCCCAAAAATACATAATGTCATTTTATTTTCATTTGTATTTGCTAGGTTGGTTTGGAAATACATGAATGCAGTATGTTTTCTGAGAGTTCCGGAGTATTTTAGAAAGGGCAAACCAAATTGATTTAATCACAGATATTGTTAAAAGCTCCATTTTAATGGAATGTGCTGTGATTGCTGCTGCGAACAGCAGACTTTCATTTTTGAAGTTGTTATTCAAAGAGAATATGCATGTCCTGAGAATGAGCTATAAAATGAAAATGAAAATAATAAGCCCAACAACAAACAAGTCATAGGAGGAAAATATTGTTCCAAGGGAATAGTTTTATATAAGAACATTGGAGCATCTGAAACAGCTTTCCTTCCCCATAATTCATGTGATAAAATCATGAGGAAACACAAACCTTCAGACTCCTTTCAGTTTACTTAAAGTTAAGTGCAGAGGAGAGGAGATGATGACTTTTCCTGGGAATCACCGAGTTCAAACAGAAACCTTCTGATCCCTGGTAATTTGCTTTTGGCTGTGGCTGTGACACGTGGAGTGGCTGTCACTGGCAGCTCATTAGGAGCCTGGCAGGGCTGTGCTGGGGCTGTGTGCTGAGGGGTTGCTTCATTGCAGGGCAGAGTTTGTTCTCTCCCTCTCCAGGAGGGGCTGCCCCAGCCTGGAGCTCCTTGGGCACAGAGCAGGTGTGTGACAGGAGGGAGGCATGGGCTGAAAGTTGTGTTTGATGGCAAAGGCAGATGCCAGCAGACTGGAGGAAAAGGAAATAATTAAAATTTTTAATATCCTATATTACGAATTTCTGCTTTAGTCTCGTTATCCAAAACTATGACAGGGACAATTTTCCCCTTCTTTCTTGCCCCCCATTACATTAACTGAGTTGGAGAGCATGAGCAGCTCTTGGTGTAACAACTGTTGTCCCACAGTGTTTTCTTATCAATTTCTTGGCCTAGGTTTTGTTTTCCCAGACCAGACAGTGTGAGTTGTATTTGTTAAACCCGAATTCCAGACTTTTTCTGGTTTATTTTTAAGCGCAACACTCCCCCTTGCTCCTGTGGAGGTGAGATTTCTCAGGAATTCTGCTTTGAGCATGAGAGGCAGGCAGTAAGGACTCTTGCAGGGCTGTGTGCAAGTGGAGTCACGCTTGTAATCCTAAAAATAACCCCAGTTCTTCATCCAGATGGAGCACCCAACCTTGCAACACCCACGAGTCAGCTCATGTGGTCAGGCTGGAGCCTGTGTTGATAGGGAAGGATTTTGGGATTGGGAAGTTCCCAGTTCAGACTTTATTGTCCACAGAAGTGCCCACTGGGGTCTCCCAGCAGCAGCACAAGTGAGACCATCATCATTTGGGCTTATGCAAACAAGTACAGGAGAGAATGAACAGGCAGCTTCATGTGGACTGAGATGGTTTTCCTGGCATGACAGAGAGCAAACTATAAACACATGTAAAGATTCCTCTTCTTAAACATGAACATTGATTGGGTCTTTTGTGGGTGTAAAGTCAAAGTGAGCCAGAAAAAAGCCATGTTTGGAGTATGGCCAGTGCTGAAACATTTTTAGCTGAATGTCTGTGTTAAAGGTGCAGCACAGGTGACTGACAGAAACCATGAGCAAATCCCTGCTGGGAACTCCAGCCCTTACTAGCATGGACAATAAGAGGGTGACTTAATTTGTGTGGGTATTGGTGCTTCTCATCATCATGACTTCAAGCAGATTCTGATTTCTTTTCATATCTTTTCATACAAATACAAAAGATTTAAAGAATAGTGCTCTTAGAGGGATAACGTGGCTTTGAGCATCTTCTGCCAGCAGGAGTGTGAGGTGCTTAATGAACTGCACAAGTCAGATATTACAAGGGCTCTTCATTGGTAGGATCATTATTCTTTCTGTGTTGTTCAAGCAAAAAAAATCGAAGAAACTACAGTGTAATAGTAAAGAAGCTCTATTTTCTATTCAGGTGAAGGTTTGGAAATCATTGGTTATTTCTCTGGGCTGGATTTTCATAAGTGCTGAGATGGAGCATTAACAGGTGTTGCAGGGCAGAGCAAGCAGAGTGCATTTCCATTTTATGTTCTTACAAAGCACGTGTATCAGAATTGACATCCATTTCTTGCATACAGATGCATTCTTTTTTTCTGGTGGAAACACTTGCATAAAAAGGGAAGACTTCTGTCATAATGCATGTTCTGAATTGTCTAATACCAATAAACCTGCAACTGTTGAATCTTCTCTGGGCAGTGCTGGTATGAATTTTAATATGATTCTCTTCTGACATATGTTTTGGTTTTGTTTTGCTGCTAGAATGCTACTTCTTGTGTTGGTACAGTGATATCTGCATGGGGTGTTAACGTTCTGTATTCTGTATATCTGCAAATGTTCATCAAATTCTGAGTCTGTATTAAGCAAGGAAATGAAGATATGCAAATGAAACTTTGAGAAATAACCATGTCAGTTTATAATAAATGGCTAAATACCACAAAGAAATCAAGAAATACAGTCAACTTAGCTAAAACCCAGTTGAGTATATTAAAATATGCAATGCAATTAAAATGTCACTGTAACATGAGAGAATATTAGTGATTTATATCTTAAATTCTGGCTTGGGAGGTAATCCAAGAAGCTCTCTTAGAGACCTGACCTTTCACTGAAATGCATCTCATGTTTTGCTCTGATAAGAACCCTTTGACACAAAAAAGGGTGGAATGATAAATTCGTGTTTTGCTATTTTCTTGTTACATGTTGGTGCAATTCCTGCTCATGTCATGCTCCAGGTTCACACAGGCAGGTGCAAATGGGGAAGGAGTTTCCTTATCTCAGTGAGCTAAAACATCTCATTTCTGCATTGGAATCCCTCTGGAATTCCAGCATTGATGTCTCCTCTGGCTGCCAGTTCTGCTGAGTTGTGCAGAGGCTTTGTGATGGACACAAATGGTCACTGGGGACTACAGAAGGTCTTGCCCTTTCAAGATTTCTTGCCATCAACTGTGGCAGCTACTTTTAGACCAAGTCCTGACCAAGTCAAGATGTACACACACGTTCAGCTTTGTGCAATGACTGCTCCCATCAACCCACACAGGTAAATTAACAGTATAACAAGAGGTGCTGGTGCCTGTTTTGAAGTCATTTGATGCTTGAATTTGTACATCCCTACTTGTCCCCAAGTAGTCCAACTGCTTTTGCTGCACATTTTTATGAAAGGGGTCACAGGAGAGAGATAATGCACTTGAAAATATATTCCTTTTTAATTGGGATGTAAGAATAAGAACTTCTTTATGTGCATCTATAATTTTGTAGAAGCTCCATGCTTAGAGTAGTGAAGCTTGTAATACACACTGAGAATTGTTTATATGCACATATATTGAGCTAAAATATGAGTACCAAAAATATGAAGCAAATTGCTTCAATTGCCAGTAAAATGACTGGGTAGGTAATGTATGACAAATTCTTTGGTTTTCATGCAGAATGCCCTCCTTCAAATTGTGTACAGGGTCAGTTTCTATCTTGGTTATCTCACTTCAGGCTCTGAAGGGGAAAAAACCCTAAATGAATTTCCCAAAGGCAGAGTTTCTGTGCTGGTAATGACAACACTAAACAATTAGTCATTACCACTGCTCACTTTTGTGTCCTCAGCTGAGCCTTCCTCACATCTTCCCAGAGGTTAACAGCATCTCCAGATCTTTTCTTTTGTCCCCAACAAGGTGTAAGCCACGGGGAGCTGTCTCCATGGGAAACATTTTTATTCAAATAATCAGGGAGCGTTGCAGTACATGAAAGCTGGGGCTGGATGTCTGTGGTAATGACTGCTACATAATAGGGCCACCTGGTGATTTGTGTGCTGCATTGCTCGGTGGGAGCTGCAGCTCAGGAGCCACTTTGGGCTCTGGCAGACAGGGAACACGCTGGGCAGGTGTGTTCAGCTCGTTTGCCTCGTCCCAGAGTGAGGTCATGCTGACCAAGCAGCGCTTTGAATTCTCCCTACCTGCTGGCAGATGGAGCAGGCAGAGTCATGCCACAGGAAAAGTGTGCAGGGTGGATGGATGCTGGGAGCTTGGTGGGAGTGAAGAGCCAGCACAATAGCTGGATGTGTTTTTTTCCCATGTACCACTTAACAGGAAGGTTATTACACCTAATCCTGTTTGTAATTTCTACATGCTGGGAAAGGTACAGGAATGAACACTGCTGCCTGTGAATAAATGCATTCAAATGGTATCACCATCTTTATTATTATTTCTTAGAGGCTGTGTTTTGGTAAGTGTTGATCTGCATGCATTTCTTGGCAGAGTTCATGGGTTTTAATTGCTGTGCCTGTCTCCCATCATCAGTTGTGTGCTGGCTGTTGGTGCAGCAGCCCCCTGATCGCTGAGAGAGCAGAGCAGGAATGAAAAGAGCCACAGCACAGCAACATTATCAATTTACACCAGCTGAGAATCAGCCTCAGAAAGCAAACTCAAGAAGTCAGTGGCTTTTTAGTTTTGGAAACATGCTCTTACACCCAAGCTAGCTTTGCTTTGTTTAACCCTCCTCACCTTTCTGGTCAAATTATGCCAAATAGGTGAAGTTTGTGTCAAAAATAGTAATAATTATTTTGCAGTCTTTCTGAGAAGTGAATTTTTTTTTCTGCCTCTCTGCTGCTTGGTGCCTTGAAGATCTGCTGATCAACAGGGAAAGTATCTTTAAACCATGGGACTGTGCCTCTTCAGGAGTCTGGGAACAGGGTGCCAAAGAATTTGCCTCCTCCTAGGAATGAGCTTGGTTTAGGTCCTGTACCTGTTCACATACATTTCATGTCAGCCTGGACACATTCCCTAGGCCCATGGGCATGCTGTAAGTGGAATATAAATTTTCTATAGGAGTATGTCTAGGAGAAAAACCAAAAAGCATTTGTGAGCATTCAGCAATTACAATTGTGGGATCTGTGGATTGTCTTGGAATACACACCTATGACAGTTCCCAAAGTTGTGTTTTCTGATCTTTGTGGCAATAATCCCTAAAGGAATGAAACCTTCAGTGTTTGCCCAACTTGCATGAACTTTTGGGTAATTTTTTTTTAAAGGAAAAGAAAATAAGTATTTTTCAGCATTCCCTTTTGTCATAACCAGAGGATAAAATAGAGCATGCAAAATTCACCACAGCTGAATTAACAGGAGATAGATTGTTATATTTAAGCTGTGCATTTTTCTGTAATTAAGTGAGTTTTGTAGAGAGAATGTTCCTTCTCCAGGAGAAATTCTCTTAATTGGCAGTTATGTGGGGTTAATGAACTACTTAGAGTACCAAGGGGGGAAAAGTGGGGAAGGAGAGGGGGGAACAACCCCAAGGGTCAGAATGTTGAGTGTCAGAACTCTGCAAACCCGTGATCAGAGCTTTAGCCGAGCTCTGCTGAAAGGAGAAGGCCCTGGAGAAGGAATGGCCCTTCCTGCCAGGAATGCTCTGGAGCAGGGATGCTGCAGATCAGAGCAGCTGCCTACGAAATGAGAGCTCCAGGCACAGCCAGTCAGATTAAGAAGGCCATAAGAAGGAAAATCTTAAATAAATAAAAGGTGTGGGGTGCATATCTGGAAGGAGATTGAGATCTGATTATTTTCTTTTTTTCTTTTTTTCTTTTTTTTTTTTTCTGAGTGCTACTGTGGGGAAATTGGAACAATCTCAGTTTGTGTTATTTCTGCATTTGTGAGGTTGTTCACTTAACCTGTGCAGTGACCTGGAATACTCAATGCCACTGAGACAGAAAGAGTAACTGAGAGACTTGTGATTTCAAGGAGGAATTTTATTGAACAGCAGCAGATTTACTTTACACTTCAGTAGTAAGTGATAAGAGAGGAATTATTCAACATGCTTTCTTATTTCAGCCCTGGGAGGTGGTGTAAATTTTGAGGGCACAGAACATAGTGCCTCATATCATGAAAGTGAAAACTATTTTAAAATTAAGATGAGAACTGCCATGTTTCATAGATGTTGCTTAAGTTCCTCTAGCATTCCTCTGAATTTAAAGTTTTTAAGTCACAGTAATGCCTCTTGACAAGACATTGCGACAAGAGCAGAATGCTGAACTGATTAAGAGACTAAAACTGAAATTTACTTAGAAATTTCAGAGGGCAATGGTTTTGGCAATGTACATAAACACTAGTTATGATGTGTCATGCTGTATTAGACCCTGCTTTTCCTATCTTTCCATAGGCAGATGTTGCTTTTTTCACTTTATAGGTTTGTTAAGATTTTGGTCTGCCTTTTTCACACCCTCAGGCTTCCCATCAACCCGACCACAAAATGCATGTCACATAGGATTCACCTTTTTCTGTTAGATTAGATACTCCTGAATGGTCAGCTGGAAGGTTTTTAATTTTTTTCCCTTTCTGGTGTGTTTGTTTTTTGGGTTTGTGTTTTGAAGAAGAGCTGGGAAGCTAAATAGACTTGATTATTGGAATTTGACTTCATAGCTGATAAGCATGAAGAAAACAAACAGAACAGACTGTTACAGCAAGATAATCCCTCTGACAATTAAAACAAGGCTGATTTGGGAAAACACACACACCCAAAAGTGCCATTTATGCACTGGTTACTTCTCCACGTGATGTTCTGTGCCCATGTAATTGATGATAGTGCTCAGTGTAGCTCTGTGCATGCAGGAGATAATTTATATTGAATCTTAAAATTCAAATCAGCTTTCTGCAATTCAACATGGAGTTCATACAAGGAGTGCTTTTGGTTTTTCACTCAGAGATAAAGCAGGATAAAAACCTTACAGTGACATCCCAAGTAGAACTTTAGTAAGACACAGAAATACCACTGTGATTTAACCAATTTCCCTGTTAAAGGGAGGAGATTGGGTAATCTCCTTTTGGCAAATTTGCTCTAGGTTGTGTGCTGACACTTCTTTGAGGTTGTTGAAATGAACTTTTGGCTGAAACACCAGTTGGTTCATCAAGCTCCAGCATGCCTTTGAAGCAGTGCTGTTTCTGGGGGAGGTGTGCCATCAGTGCTACCAAATGTATTCCTCCTGGTCCTGGCAGGTGTGAGCCTCCTGCTCCAACAGCCTGCAGTGTTTCAGGGTTTCCTAAGGATACATTTACAGAAAGAAAGATTTGAAAGTTCATAGTTGTCGTCTTTTGGCTATTAAGTATGTTGCATAGTTTTTGTCCACCCAATGTTCTTGTACCAGTAAGGTGTTTTATCTGGCATTGCCAGGTGTCTCGTTCTTTCATAGAGAATCCCATGAATTTCTTACATGCACATCTTTGTATACAAACTCAGAAGCTGAGAATGGCATTTGTTAAACACACATTTGTTCTACCCACTGTTCTTTCCAGTTTCTGAAAGACTAAAGATACACATTGTTTGCTAACCCAAAAATGAATAAAGTTTTGAAATACATATAAATATATGCATGTGCTTAGGGTAGAACAGTTCTATAAGATGCAGATTTTTTTTTTAATTCCATCTACCCTCTGTGCTTATTTGTTGCCTCAGTTTGCAGAAGAATTAGCTAACCTAGATGAAAAAGCTGCCAGGGTTCGGGTATGGTTTTTTGGAGCTGATAATTTGAACCTTATAGAGCAACACTGAACAATGTAGTAACATGCTGTGATACAGTGTATATCAGTTCATAACTACCTCTGAGAAACTGCTCTGAGTATGAATTAAACAATACTCTTAAAATGTTTTATTATATTTAGTTCTCTACAGTGCGTACCGCTGGCAAAGGTTAATTGGTTTGTGTAATGCTAGAAATTATAGTCCTTGATACATTTGCTAGTCTGAGTTAGCACAAGAGCTGCAAGATCTTTGCTAAGGATCTAACAGCTAATTTGAATGCCTCAACCCTCAAAAGAAGGGCAGAATAACTCTGTTTAATCAGGGTTCTCTCTAGAGCAGAACTGGACAGTGGATCCAAATTAGGTCGGTTGTTCCATGACACAGATTTTCATCCAGTGGAGACAGAGTTGCTGCCAAAGTAGTTTTGCTAAGAACAAAGTCCCCAACTTCAAAAACTTGGGAACACAGCAGAAAAGAATGGTACTTTCATCCAGGTCATGCATTTTTACATTTTTCCCAATTTAATAAGCCTGGAGATGTAAAATTTGGTGCATGTATTAGGCAAGTCTTTGGAGTTACTGTAGGTCTCCAAAACACAAGGGGTTTGGGTTCAGTGGTTTTAATTTTTTTATTTTAGCACTCCTTTACATCTAAAGGTTGTGCTTCCAAATCCCCACTGAAAACCAAGAGAAACTTTGATCCTAGACATGGAACACTGGTAGGACGTTTGCTGAGGGAGCAGAGTGGGCGTTCTCTTGTGGGGCATGGAAATGAGTGCCCAAGAAAAACATTCAGGGGACAGGCTTTTTTCTGCCCTGTTTAAATGAGGAAACCCATGCTGGCCTCCAAATTGTAATACCTTTAGATAAAAGTTAATAATGTATATGTATGAAATTCACTGGGGTGCTCTGACTGCTTATCTGATAGAGCTGAGGTCTGAGTGCTGGCAGCTACCTCAGACCCTTCTGAATCAGGGCAATAATTCTGCTTTTCTTCAAGAAGAGTTGTCAGCTGCTCCTTGGGAGCTGCACTGCTCTAGGTTGAGGGCACAGTTGTTACCTGGTTACTTTCCCCATCATGCTTTAACCTCACAGTTTAACACAGCTTTAATCTGCTGCAGTAGCTGCTCAACTTGCTCTCAGTTTAAGACCTGATTCTCCCCATGGCTCTTTTGGCCAGTTTCCAAAGGGATTTCTGAGCTGGGGTAGCACTGGGAATAGGCCTGTGGGCAGTTCATTGAGAGTGCTGCGTTTTTATAGAAATCTTTCGAGTATTTTACACATCTGCAATTTCTCCCCCCTGACTTAAAGGGCGCCAAGCTTGGGGTTGCCACCCTCTGTAAGGCAGCAGATGTTCTCCTCTGGGATTCTTGTGCCTCTCTACCCAGCAGAGGGATTCTTTCAGAGCTGAATGAAGGAAAAGAGCAGCACAACGTGCAGGGCTCATTCAAGTGCTGAGATAGCATCAGAGCACAGCTAAGGACTCCCAGCGCTGCCCAGGCATGAATGAAGCTATTAAAGGAAAAGTGTCCAAGTGTGACTGCCTTTGATCCAAGGGTGGTGAGATCTGGTGGAACTGACAGCTGTTTAATAGGAAGCAATCATGTTTGATTCTACCTGGCTCTTTCTCAGCTTCTTTTATCTTAAGTAATTTAGAGAAGAATTTTATGAGTAACAAGTATGCACTTAGCAGTGGTTAACATAACCTCAAAGGCACGGGTCACTGCTTGTATCTACAAGCTGAAAAAGAGACTTGAACTGTCTCTGTGCATTTTAGTACCATATAAAATTTCCTAATATAAGCAAGGTCTTAAGACTTACTGTAATTTAGGCTTTGGTCCACTTTTGGAGCTCTGGTCTCAAGAGCCACATCTTCTCAATCAAGGAGTGCCATGAGCATTGAATTGATTTTCTGCCCTGGAAAGGGGTATTTATTCCTAATAACTTTAAGGCACAGAGTCACCTGCTGCAATTGATGTGATACACACACCTAGTTCTGACTGTCTGCAAATCTATACTTAAAGGCACCTCTAGGCAGTCCTTTTATAGTGAAAAGGACTTAACTGGGCAGAATGTGCTAATCTTTCCTGAACCAGGGAAATGACTTTATTATTCTCCCCATCCTCATGCCATCATTATGATCTAGTGTTTTCCCTTCATAAATGAGATCAGTAGCCTTGCTTCTGACCTCCATTAATGTGTATCATAAAAGCTGCCTTTATAATATGCTCCTCTGGCAGACCTCATTCCCTTGCAACCTGTTCCTTGGTGACAGTTCAGGGGAATGTTATGGATTCCCATGAAACTTATCAAATGGATGTGATAACCCCGTTGTCAGAGGCTGCCTGAGCCATTATTAAGCACATATTGGATAGTCCATTTGTTATTATATAAACTCTTTGAAATAACAGTAGTAGGAAAAGAGTTGGGTGAAGTCAAATGTTGCTGGGTCCTGTTGTAGTAGGTGAAACAAGCAACTCTCAGAGCTGGGATTTGGAGAAAAGGAAGCTTTGATCATAAGCAGAACAGGATGAAAATGCTGTGGTGTTTTTTAGTAAATATTGGTCCATCCCTGGTATCTAGAAGGGAGGAAATCCAAACAGAAATGCTGCTTGTATGGAGCAACATCTCTTCATGACTGCACGTCTTTGAAGTGATGGACACAGCTTGTTTCTACTCCCAGCTGCATAATTTTGTAGCTATTTCCATATCATTTAGTGTTGCAGAATTTCATGGAGCAGTGAAACAAGAAGCAAACAGGTACAGAACAGCACCTGACATAAAATACAGACAAAGGGTCTGGACTCTACATGCATTCAGAATAAGAATCTGAATTTTCCCTTCAGCTGTAAGTTGCTGAGAGAGTTACCAGAGCTAATAAAATACTTCATGGCTGTGTGCTGTGTGGAGGATTTCCTATTGTTGCCATTTTAGTTTTTTCCATGAATATGGTGTCAGTTATTACCTATCTACATATAACCTTGGGAAAATCAAATTACAAGCTGTCTTCAAGTTTCCGCAATTTTTCTATTATGGGAAATACATTTTTTCTTTCACAGAAGTGTTGTGAAATAACTTTATATATACATACACACACATAGAGAAGAGTTAAAATGGTATAAAACACATGTTCTCTTGGCACAATTTATTTTGTGAGAACAGAAGGAAGCAGTGTGAGTAATGAATCAGGGATTGTATTGACCTGACTGTCACTGTGGCGACCTATTAAAATCTAGGATGTTTTATCATTCTCTGAAATTGGATCCAAAATCTATATGTAGCTAAGGATACAGTTATTAAATATTGTGCTGGTAACACTCATATATGTGAACAACAAATGTGCTGGAGATTCAGAACCATGAAGTTGTTGAGGCTGGAAGTCACCTGTGGAAATCATGTGATTTTTTTTCCTATGTTTAAATGGAGTTTGCCTGGCATGGTTTAACCACATCCCCTGCACTGGGGAAAGAAAGAAAACTTGTGGATAAAGAGAGTTGAATAGGGAAAGTAAGGAATTGATTTGTTGGCCAAGGGGGGATGCAGGCTGGGATGCTGAGAGACTCAGGTGTGCCAAGGACAGCACCCACCTCTTCTCAGCCCTTCTCCACTCTCCTAATCCATCCTTCCCTCCAGACAGTTCTAGTCTCACACCAGTCCTGAGCTGTCAATATTAAGCATCAAGACACTGGTAATAGTAACTTTTTTACTAAGCTCTGCATTTCTTGGAGGAGATTTTCTATTGTGGCAGAAGTGCAAATCCTGCTTCGGTAAGGCAGAATGAAGTTACTGTGGAGTAAATCTTATTTAATGCTTGGAAACGTAGGAGCACATTCCTATTTTGATACATATGGACAATAAATCAGGTCTCATGAAGCCATTATCTAAGAATAGCAAAGTATAAAGAGAAACAAAATGAATTCATACTGCATATAGATTTAAGTGTTAGCTCTTTCTGATATCCAGGATCTTTTTTTCTTTTACAGAGAAATGACTTTTCACAATTGCTCAATAATCAGTTATTATTCTAGAAGGTCAGTGATACTGCTTATAGCTCACAAAGTACTGACTTGATATGTTCACTTCTGTTCCACAGGCCTGCTTTATGCTTTCACTCAGAGAATTTGGGGGGCAAGAACACTGTCTCCTTGGCTATCTAGGGTACACTGGGCATGTTTTTTTAATTTTTATTGGTAATACAAACAACAGTTTTTGCTTATCTGTGCCCATGTATTTGTTCCTCATAGATATTTCCTAGGAATAGGAAATTTCTCCTTTATTCAAGCACTTGAAAGAACTTGTCCTGGTTGTCTCCAAGCTCAGTAGCAGCCGTGGTGGGCATACACTGCCCCTGGATGGTGTCAGGCCCATGTGCTGAGCTTGATTTTAGCACTGTCTGGAATTTGGATTGTGCCTGTGATGGCCTTCAGCTGAGGTGCTCTTTTCATCCTTGAAAACAGAAATCAGGTTAGATGGTGATTTTTCACAAGGAGCGAGCTAAATCTAAGTTTATACCTAAATTCCCGTACCTTGAATTGTCTGAGTGCTTCCCTAAGTGTTTAAAAGTCCTGGCAGAGGCTGTTGAGCAGTTTGCAGTTACAAATGGATGCAGTGCCATGGAAACCAGGCCCATTTGGGTACCTTGCTTGGCAGGATCTTTGTAGGTCTTTTCTCTTGGGCTCTGCCTCGTACACTTAACGTGGAAAGCAAAGCACAAAAGAAAAGATTTCACAAAATTAACATCTCCTGCTAACAGTAGGGTAGGGATGTGTTGTCCTCCATGGCATCATCTGCTGCTGACATTCAAGCAGTTCTAATTACTTTAATGACTCCCTCTGGTCCCCTCTGTAACTGCTGGATGATGCCTGAGGACACTCTGCAGAGGTGGGAGAATGAAGCCAGGGACCAACCAGAGAGTGGAGCTGCTCTTCTTGCTGGCAAAAAATTGTTCCTTTGAAGGTCTGTGGAGTGAACAGGCCAGGCACTTCCCTCTCTGCCAGTCTCTTTCTCATCCTGCTTTTAGGGGATGCTTGTACCTTGGAATTTAGGTTCCAGAATCAATGCAAATTCTTTGCTGTCTTCTGTTTGTTTCTTTTACATATATATATATATGTATTTTTTAGCAACTCTAATTTCCTTAGGATAATTTTTTGTGGTGTTCAGCTGTGAAGTTTTCATGTCAAACTCTGTATAATAACTCTTGATAGTTGCCAGTCTCCATTTTTCATCCCATTTTTGTATGGTGAGCTACAAACACCCGAGATTATTTGATCATTGCATCTGGTGGGAGAAGATTGACATGTTTTCTTGGGATCACAAGCTGAGTTTTGACTTTCTCCCTTTTTGTAGTCTGAGACAGTGCTCACTTTTTTGATACTCACTTCCATAATGGACTTGTACATTATTAGTGGTGTTCTTTGATACAAAAGAAATTCAATACCTCTGAGGCTATAAATATCATTGATTCACTCCAAATACAGAAAGATACTGTAATATTTTTTAGATTATTAAGACTTTTCCATTTTCTCTCTGATGGGGAAGAGTTATGAATTTGGTAATCATTATGCCCTAGGTAACTGAAGTTCCACAATCAAACCCTCTCTTTAAAGCATAATTATGATTGTTTCTAACATTTAATTCTTTTTCTCTTTCAAAATATTACTTTTAATGCCTTGAGTGTTTTTGGGTTTTTTTATTTTTTATTTATTGTTTCAAAGAATTGCTCCTGTGGCTTGTGTTACAACAGAGGAGCCTAGTAGCAGAATAGCAGATTATATTTCTCACCTACAAAGCTTTAATGGAATTATTGAGCATTTCAAGATGTTGCAGTAGGAATCCAAGCTTGAAATAAATGTATGGATTTCTTTTTTCCCTACTGAATGATTGGGATGAAAAATCTCAGTATTTTCTGTGTGGAATTCAGTTTCTTGGCCAGCTTGTTTAAAAGAATTACAAAAATCTGGAGGAAAAAAATTTTTTTGTGAAGATGCTGGCTTGAATCTTATTAAAATAGCTGTCACTTGTATAAGTTATGTAAAAATGTATGAAATCTTATAATTCTTCCTGGTGTTTATTCATCAGTCACTAATACATACAGGGATACAATCAAGGGAGAAGTTCTGTATATGCATGCACATAAATTCTGTGTCAATTTGAGCTCTGAATGTCAAAGTTCCCTCTTGCTATTAGGAATTGTGAATGGGGAGGGATGATCTGGGGTGCACCTGCCTTGTTCTGGGCTGCTGGGGGGGTTGTTGAGGGTCAGGGGCTGCACAGGGGATGTGCTGCTGCCTGTGCACACAGGGGGAAAGTTCCTTTGGAATTTTATGGGGACAAAGGTGCAGATATTAAAAAATCCCAGGCAGAGTTCATATCTTCAGCTCAGCTGCTGTTCACCAGTCTTGCATCCACAGTTCTGCTGTGTTTTGTTTCAGCCTGGGCTGCAGAGGCTCTCAGGACAGAGCTGGTGGGGCTGCAGGGCTTCCCATCACATCTGCTGCCTGCCCAGCAGTGCCTCCAGAACCAATCCACAGAGCTCACAGTGACTGGGTTGGAAGAGACCTTCAAGATTGAGTCCAACCCATGCCCTGACACCTCAGCTAGACCAAGGCACTGAGTGCCAGATCCATTCCAGTACTTTATCACTCTTTCCATGAAAAACTTTTTCCTTATATCCAACCTAATTTTCCCTTGATGCAGCATAAGACTGTGTCCTCTCCTCTTAGTTGCTGCCTGGAGAAATAATGAGGAACAATCCCCTGTCAGGGCAAACTGGGCTGTGGAGAGAACAAAACCAGCACTTGTGAGATGTTTACTGTAAAACCACCAGCCTTGCTCTTGTTTGCTTTGAGAAGTTCCAGCAAGTTTTCCTGTGGTGGGTGTGCAGCACAAGTCAGAGCACATTAAATGGTGTGTGGATGTTGATGCTCAGGAGAAAAGCAGCTCTGAAGCTAAAAGCCAGGGGTGTCTGTGCTCTTCCATGGGAGCATTCCCACTGGGATTTAATGTGCTGCAACTCCTGCACGGTGGCTGCACACCATTAATGGATTTGCCTCAACTTTCTGAGTGTCCTTATGCTGTGGGTGTGACTTTTGGTCCTGCTCCTGCTGCTGCCTGCAGAGTGGATTTCCATGGGCAGACCTTACTCTGCAGATCCTGCACCACGTCGCCCTTACGTGTCAGTCATTTAATTAACCTTTCAAATTGTCTCTTCAGTCCCAGTTAGAAAGGGCAAAGTCCCATGGCCTGTTTTAATATTTAAAATGAGAAACCGATGTTCATCACTGGTGCTTCATTTCCTGTGGAATGATGTGCCTCAGAGCCCTTTTATCTGCTGGACCTGATGTGCATGATGATGCCTCTGCTGCATTAACACACACTTCTCAGCAGGGCTGTTCCTGGTCTGGGTTAAAAGATGATCTTCCAGAATATTGTGATGATTCAACATTCATGGATTTTAGCCATTGCAGGCTAAATATATTCTCAGCAGGGTATTTGGGGCTAGGGAGGGACAGCAGAAGTGCTCTGCTCTGTTGTATTTCTAATGGGTTTAGTAATGCTCAGGAGAAATGCAATCTTCAGTTTCCTTGGTGCAGACGTTTGTAACAGAGCACCCTGTGCTATAAAGGCAATTAATTGTCTGTCTGATGTGCCTACTGTACATCAAAATCTGCTTTTTAATTATGAGTGGTATGAAGCTGGTTGCTCAAAGGATCAGTTTTTGATTTCCTAAGATACTTACTGCGTTATGAATAGGAAAAGAAGCTGCAGTCAAACTGAGTGTCTTATTCCTGTTTTAAAGTAATTGTCAAAGTTATGGAAATATTTATATAGAAACTAGTGGTTTGGTTGTCTGATTACATAAAGAATTGTGGACCTGTAGAAATTAATGGCAGAGAATGAGGTTTTGCCCCCCCCAGGAGATCTGGTAGCTTTTAGCAACTTCTAGACACTTGTTCCAATTAATCCAATTGAAAACACAAGACACTGACATCTCAAAACAGGCATCTAATTTAGGAGTCTGCTGGGGACTGAAGTTCTTTAGATAGTGCAGAAAGTTTCCTGAGGTCTCTGGCTCGTGTCTCAGAGTCTGCAGCAGTGGAGTGGAAGTTCTTGTCTGTGCCTCTCACCTTCCCACCCCATAAAAAGGTGTGAGTGCTCTCCTGTGTGCCTGAGGCTTTGTGCTCATATGGAAATATGGATTAATAATAGTGTTTGGCTGGTGGTTGCAGAGAAACATTGTCCTAGAGCATGGAAGTGAAATTTGGGCAAAAAAAGTTGGCATATGACAGTCTGTTATCAAACTGAAAGCTTCATTGTAATGGGACTTTGCATGAAATTTGCAAGTGGTACAATAAGAATTAATTTGCTGTTGGGGGATAGAGCAGCTTCAAAATTATTAGTAAACATTGAGGGAGAAAATGTGATTTTTAAGTGCTTTATGAACTAATTTTGAAGAAGGATGAAATACTGTGTTCTTTAGTTTTGCTGTTTCTGTTGATATAAATCCGTGGACAATTTGCCAGCACAGAATTAAAAGTTGATGGAGTTGGTTTAACCTGGAACAATGTGAGCCAGCTATGGAATAAACACTGGAAGTACTGAAAAGTGCTTAGCAACATTCATGGCTATCCAGAAAAGAAAATGTATGTGTTTATCCAATTAAAACTCCAGGAATAAATAAGCACTTCAGGCACAATCTAATTATGCTGCTGGAATTTGGCCAGGATTCTAGAAGCTGACAGCCCTTGAGTTAGAGGTGTCAACAGGGAATTGATAGTGGGGGTGAGAAGTTGAATTCTGCATCCCTCATGTGGGATGCTGGGCAGTTCTGGCAGTGCCCACCACAAGGAGCTGCTCCTTTATCCCTGCCCTTCATTAGTGTGCTCTGAAAAAGCGTGAAACATAATTAAAATAATCCTGAATTATCATTATTTTAAGTGCTGCTAATGGCACTATTGGAGACAATGAGATGAAATAGTATCTCATTTTTCTTGTTAATATTGTCCTTTTAATTCCTCTTGCATCAAAGACTTTTTCTGCATAAAATTGCTCTTGAGGAGGATGGGGCTGCATTAAGAGGTATCACAGAGTTTTGGGTACTTCATCTTCAGGTCTTTAAGCAGGAAAGATTTATTTTATTTTTGAGCTTCTTTGTGGGGTAATCTTTGCAATAGAAAGTCCTGTTTTTAAGAAATAATAGCAGATATTTATGCTAATAGTACCATGTTTGTAAGTGTTTTTTCTCAGGCTGGTTTTTGCAGTTATAGCTGTTTCCCAAGGAGCAGCTGAGTTACGGAGGGAAAACTGGCAAGATTAATTTTTAATGTGATAACTTTGGCTAGAGTTTTATTCCCCAGCAGTGAACACTTACAAACTCAGGGAATGTGTGTCTCAGTAACTAAGTTTCAAAATTTCCTTCTTCCTCTCCTCCCAAAATAGGGGGAATCAGTGTAATACAAAGGATTTTTATGCCTTTTTTTCCCCTTTTGCTGTTTGGTGTGGCCAGCATGCACTAATGTGTGTTTTTTGGGTCCAGTTTGGAATTGCAGCACCAGTAGCTGCAGGTGTGTGTGCTGTGGTCATCACAGTTCAGAACTGTGGTTTCCAGGGGGTCTGGCACATCCTTCACAAGCATTTTTATCTGGCAGCAGATGATGGCCCAAAGTTGGAGATAGGAAACCCAATCTGCATTTAGGTGGGTTCCTGCCTGCTCCTGTGGCTTGGTCATCAATACAAGCATTTAATGGCTTGCCTTGCTCCTCTGCTGCTGTGTGATCCTGGTGGGACTGGGAGGAGCCCTGGACACATCCCTGTGTATTTCAGGGCTGTGTGCTCCAGCATCTGAGGTGCCAGGGAGGCACTGCTGAAGTGAGATGAAGTTGTGCTCACTGTTTCAAACACAGAACATCTCAGAGATGTGAGCCCAGCACTGGAGTGTCTCTGAAATTCTCAAAGCCAGGCTTTTGTGCATCTGTGTCTAATGAACTGCAGTGGTGGCACAGCAGAGACTTCATAATGGTTGTCTAGACAGGATGATGCTTATCCATAGAGATAAGTTCCTTTTTACCAATTAGGGGGAAAAAAAAGGGATTTATTTTGCTGAAGCAGTAGCTAAGAGTAATAAGAGTAATGCCATTCTCTCGGTTGGTTGCTCAACTGTTAAGGTGATGTTGGGGATATTATTGAACAAGACCAAAGTAAGTACCAAGGCAGAATTAGCTAATTCAGCTTAATAACTAAGCATTTCCTATTTGGGTGGCAGCAAATCTCCCCATCTCTTCCAGGAGAAACAACTAAGTTAGATTTTTATTGAGGCATTAGTCCATGTCACTACTTACATCCTACAAAATTCCCTGTCACAGCAGAGACTGGCTCTCAGCAGAGCCAGTTCTGGAGGCTCTGCCTGGTCTTTCCAGCCTCCTTGTGCTTCCCTCAGTGTTGGGCAGTGGGCTGTGGAGTCTCCAGTATTTACCATAAATACCTGAGTGCCATCCTTTTGTCCTGCCTTGGGCACAGGTGTTTTGGGGTGTGCTGCAGATCACGGCTGTGACAGGGGCAGACACCACAGGGATGGTGTCAGGGGTAATTCAAGGGAATTACTGTAGGGAACCCATTTCTGCAGGCCCTGATAGTTTCTCCTAACTGGAGCGTGGTCCTTTCTGGACTAAGGGAGTGGCTGCTTTCTCTGCACTCATGATCTCATTTATTAACGAGCTGCTGCAATCCTGCACTGTCCTTGCTATCCACAGGGAAACCACTGTGCTCAATGTCAAACATCTGCCCAACAAACCTGTCCTTCACCAGGGGATCCCTCCTTCAGTTTCCCTCTGTGTGATTAATCCATCCCACTGCTGCCTGCTTTGGAAGGAGCAAGAAAATGAGCCTTTACTTTTCCTTCTCTTAAGAAAAATTGTGAAATACTTAAATGCAGGCTATTTTTTTTTATCTTCCTGTGAAATGCCTCAGGGCAAGGTTACAGTAATTGTGTGTTACTGCCCTGCTATACAGAGTCCCATTGTAATTTGGCTCATTTTTGTAGCATCTCTCTCTGGAGAATCAGCTGGAGCAGCTCTTGCAGAGCATCAGTGTTGTTACAAAGGGCTCTGCTCTGTTCCTTGGGAGGATGTCTGCCAAGGTGTGCTGGTGGAAACTGCTGTGGGCTTTGTGACTGACAGGGTACTTTTCCTCCTTTTAATTTTTATTTTTTTAGTGGGACATTGAAAAATTAATAGATCTTTAAGCAGAAAGTGACTTTTTTGTAGGTTAGGTAGAACATTGTGGTCTCATAACTGTGGAGTAGTTTGTTTTTCTCTGAGGAGTACACAGTGCATGGCACTGATTCCCTGTGATGCTGCAGTTTTTCACTCAGCCCTCCTATCCACATTGCTCTTCCTAACAGCTCATTCTGGTCAACCTGACCCATTTCTGACCAGAAGTCTTTATCTGATTCAGGGACAAATTAATCAGGCATTCCATATAAAATGTCAGTTCTTGAAACAGTAGTGAAATTCCCCTGAGCTCATTTTTAATCTTACACAGAAGACAGAAAGCATTGCTGCTGGAATGGGGCCCCATTTTAGACTTACCCATGTTTTGGTACAGGTTGTCCTCTGGGGACTGAAGATCTTCCAGGATAGACAAAAATCCCAAGTGGATTTTTTTTTTTTTTTGTAATGATTGTTGAGCCTTTTCTGTTACCAAAGAGGAATTTAAGGAGTTAGAACAAGATTGGTTTAAAATCTATTTGTTTTCCCTCAAGTCACTGCAGGTTCAGGGAATGAGTTGGTTTGTGCTTTAGTTCCTGGCAGGAAGATGTTTTCAATATAATCCAGCTCTTTCTGTATGTCCTTACAGTTTGGATTGTGAATTTAGAACATTTCAGACATGAGAGCAGTTAATATGGATTGCTCCTCTTGACCCTGACCACATTTTCCCCAACAATTCATTTCATTGCAGTGGATGGTTCCCTTTTGGCTGACAGTGAGGCTCCTGGAAGCTTTGCTTTCCCCCAGTGCTTTCATGACCTATTTCAGATGCCAGAACACCTTTGTAGCCATGTCACACTGTTCTGTCCTTCCTGCCTGTGCTGAGTGCTTTAATGGAAGGACAGCTTGAAAAATGTGGGGTACAGCCCAAAATTTTAGATTTTTCTCCAGTCAGTAGGGGTTAGTCTCCTTGTATTCAGCTCTCCTGACCTATTTTACCCCAGCAGCCTGAAGCAGTCTGACTTTCTTGACATGCATCACCCAGTTCCTTGCAGTGTTAAAGCAGAGATGCTGCGTTTCAAGATGTACCAGCAGCAACATTGCCTAGAAGCTCCCTCTTAGCAAAAATAAAAAATTCTATGAACATTGGGGTGCATTAAAAATTTAAAATGCAACTAGTGTTTTCCATATTGTAGGCACATAAAGGTGTAATAGGAGCTTTTGCTTGGGGATTGTGTCTTTGATAGGCGTGTGTGTGTCTTGACTCCAGAAGCTTTCCTGTCTCTGCCTGTTAAACTTGGCTGAGCTGCTTTCGAAATCCACCCCACACTGTGATAGCTCCAGCATCTCCAGGGTAATCTGGGATGCTGCATACAAATCCTTGTGCGAGTTTTCAGCCTGACAGGCTCGAGCTGGCCCAGGCATATCTGTGAGAGGTGTTCAGCACCATTTGTACTGCCACTGGACTGGAAACTCGGCTCAGCTGTTTATCAGCCGCGTCTCCAGCCCCAGCCCGCTCTGTTCCACACAGCTTCCTCTCCTGATGGGCTTTTCTCCATAAAACTTCACGCCCAGCAGCTTCCCTGCTGTCCGAGGATGTGTTTGTTTCTCAGCCTCTGGTCAAGCTCTGTTGAAGAAGAAAAAGTTTGACTGTGGGCTTGAGTCCTTTTTCACAGAGCTGTAAAAACGCAGGAAAATGTTTATCAAGAAGAGAATTTTTCTACAAAGCAGAACAGCTTTTGGCACTTGCTTTTGGCTCTGCTGCACTTTCACTGTTACTTTGGTATCTTGTCTCACTTCTGACAGCCTGGGCTACTTTAACAGGGATCTGAGTCAGGCTGGCCACCCTTCAGGGAGAGGTGTAATTTATAGAATCTCAGAATCCTGGAATGGTTTGGGTTGGAAGGGACCTTAAAAAATCATCTATTTCCAACCTACCCCTTGCCATTCAGACAGATAAATCCACTCTGCCTTTTGTGTTGTGCTGCAGAGTGGTTTGTTTTAGGATGTTGGAGTGATGCTCTGCAGGAGTCCCAGGAGAAATGTGTCCATAAGAACTGGAGCTGGCTGTCCCAAACCCCATCTGGGGGCTGAGCAGGGCAGGGCTGGGGCTGGACAGGGTCAAACCAGCTGCAGAGTGAGAGGAGGCAGCAGGACAAGCTCTGGGTGCAGACACGGGGAGAGAACAGCCAAGCCAACCAGAGAGTTAAAGCGAATTGCACAGAGCCCTTCTCTGGGTTTGCAAGTTTTCAGCTGATTCTGGTCTCTCAGAACTCGTTTCCCAGCTCTGCAGTGTGTGAGGCTGTTCCCAAGGGACCCCAGGGCTGCTCCTAATGAATTACAGGCCTGCCAGGCCTCCGAATTTGTTTAATTTCTCTTTTATAAAGTGAATTTTCTTTGGTTTTATACAGTGGGTGGAATATTTTTTTTTTTTTTTTGCAGTGCGCAGAGCATTATTTTATAAATTCTCTAAGAGGATTGGAGTATCAAAGCTCTGGATAAGTCTTGAATTTGAATTTTTGTGACTTCTTTGCAAACGGATCATTATTCATTTTCACCTTTACGGGTGCTGCTCTCTATGAAATGCAGAATAACCAGCTGCTAAGTGAGTTTCAAATGGAGCTTTTCATTTTCTTCTGAGGAAATAACACGAGCTGTGGTGGTAATAGATCATCTGTATAGGAGGCAAATCTATTTTTTATGAGCGTGATATTTTGATGGCAAGTGCCAAAATCATATAAAAATAAGAATACATATTGCAGATAATTAGTTCTGAGAGTTTGGGGTTTATTTTATTTTATTTTATTGTACTAAACTCTTAACTTTTACATGAGCAGAGATGAAGAGCTGCTTGCTGTACAGACTAGTGCAGTTTCAGCTGAGTGTCAAAGTTCACAGGCTTTGGAAGGATGGTAGGTGCAGAACAGAGAAAATTTGAGCCAGATTTAAAAAGCAAATCTCCCAGCTCCATCTGCCTCCAGTCTCAGGGTGGTTGTGGTGGGCACAGCACCCTTCAGCTGGATTGAGAACAGACTTTTTGCCAGCACTGATCCCAGCTGGAAATTCAGCTTGTCACTTCAGCTCCTGCTCTGCCCTCCTGGAGGGACAGGGGGATCCAGGAGTCCCTGGCAGTGCAGCAGGGAAAGCAGGGAGAGGTGACTGTGCAGATCTGCCCAGGCTGTTGTCACTGCCCTGAGTGCAGAGCTGTCATGCACAGAGGAGAAAAAGGCTGAAATAACACTTGTTACAAACACTGCAAAATGTTCAAAGTTGCTTGGATGCAACACAGAGAAAAACATGATCTAGAGGATGCTATTTCATGCATGTGCCCCTCTCTGATTTGTTCATTGTAGTGTGTTTTATTTGCCAAATAATGAAAAATATTATTGCAGGAGCTGAAAATGAAAATTAAATTTCTGGTAGGATATACTGGAGTAATGAAGAAAAAGAGAATGTAAAAAGGATTCTTCCACGATAATTAAGAATTATAAAGTCATTACTTAAACTTGCTTTCTGAATTACAGAGAGAATTAAACTGCTTGTTTCAGAGCAGAATCCTTGTAGCATTCCTTCATTAAAATTCTACATTGTCAAAACAGATAAAAATGCATATACAATGACTAATTTTGTTCCAGCCTTGCCTCTGCTTTGGGCCTTATCTCTCTTCACAACAAAGCTCACCTTGAAGGGACTGAAGTAATGATATATATTTGCTGAGCTGGAAAAAGAAAGAAAGCAAGAAGCATCTACTTTTTGCAATCTGTGTTCTTTCCCCTCCAGATACAGAAAAGGAAAAGACCTGTGGGGTACTAAAGCTCTCATGTACCATAAAGTGGTATTATAATGAAAAGTATTACTTTTTATGGCATCCCTGCAGTATTAAGGAAAGGCATTTTTCTCTAAATGTTAATCTTTAATCTTTATAAATTGCACTCTGTAAGACTAGAAGGTCTGTAAAGCATTTGTCCCGAAGGCTTAGAAGGATCAAAATAGCATTGCAGACTTTCTGCTTTTTCCTTTTTTTTTCCTTTTTTTTTTCCTTTTTTTCCCCTAAAACTTATAACTATTACCTTGTTTGGAGGAGGAATGGTTGCCAGTGATGTGAGCCATTGGACTCTCCTTCCAGGGAACCCTTCAGCTCATGTTCAGTCTGTACCTACATAAGTCCAGTTGAATCACTGGGACTTTGTGCTAAAATCCTGTCTGGAATAGGAGGATGAAGGACTGAAACCCCCCACACTGAACTCCTCTCCCAGATTTCTGCCAGCTCCCACCACAAGACACTTTGGGATGAGAATTCTCCTCTCTAACTGGAGTTACAGCTCTGCAAAGCCCAGAGTGGAAATGAGCTGTTTAATAGATAATTAAACCTGGTTTATGTCTTTCCTGCCTACAAGTTTCTTCCCCCATTCTTCTTCCCAGTGAATTTTGTTATGTTTTATGCTCTGCCATGTTGCTCTTTGTTGTAATCTGCATTGCTGAGACAAGGCTTCCAGAGGTGGAGCTGGTTGGGTTGCACCCTGAATTTGAACCTTCAAAATTGAAGTTTCACTTTGATATCTGTCTATGAATATGATGATATATGAATTTGTACAAGTCTGGGCTTGGGGCTTGTTTTACCAGCTGGTGAGCAAGGGGTTGATTAAACCTAAATTGAGAGTATTAACAAATCCCTGCTGAAAGTTGTGATAAGCATCAGCAATTTCCAGTTTTGTTGAACTTCTTAAAATTGGTTAGCCATTCTGAAGAATGTGCCTTAATGGTGTATTAATACTTGATATCTGTTTATCAATGAAACATTGCTATAATAAAGTATTTATGAGATGTAATTTTAAGCTATAATGAAAGTTTGTCCAGTGGAATCTTATAATTTAAAAAGCAAAACTTCTGCAGAAGTTTCAGACTCTGCCTAATGTGTCCTTTAATACCTTTTTTTTTGTTGTTTTTCTCTAGGTAAGTGTCTCCATTCTGAAACTGAAGGAAAGTTCTCTGAATTTGGAAAAGTTGTATGTCTGCTGAGCAAGTAAAGTTGCTATGCTTCAATTTTTGGTAAAGTCTGTCACAGATTTTCAGTCTTTCTGAATTTTTAAGGACATTTTTACCTCTGAATTTTGTGATGTTTAATGGGTGTTGCAGGTTCTTGAAGAAGAGGTAGGCCTGTGTGCAAAACATTTTTAATTTAGATTTGAGTTTGAGGCTGAGTCAGGGTAAAGACTGAATGAAGTAAAACCAAGCATATCACCTTTTAAATGTTTTTTTCTTTCTCTGTTGTTGGCTAAAGTCCCATTAATTTAAATTGCCTGTGAGTGTGCAAACAGACTGAAGCAGTTTGGTGTTTGTTTGTCTCAACCCATCTTGATGGTGCTACAGAAAAGTTATTATTATAATTATTATAATATTATTATGATATTATTAATATAAATTATATCTATGATTTTAGCCTTCATAGTAAAAACCATGGAGGGAGGATTAAGGGCTCTCATACGATTTTTCTTGGACACAGTTTGGTTTGGAAAGAACTTAATTCTGGTTTTGCTATTGGGAGAGATTGGTTCACCTGGACTTCAACCCTCCCAAAAAGCAGCCAGCAGCAGTGCCTGGGTTAGCAGGTGAAGAGTATCCTGGTGCAATGCTATTAGATTTTCTTTTTTTTTTTTTTTTTTTTTTTTTTTAAGTGGGAATAGCTCCAAATCTGGGAATTCAGTGAAGGTTTTGCTGCATCCAGGTCTCAGAGCCTTAAAGAGCTGGTTTCACTCCTGAGCCCAGATCTCTCAGCTTTCAGAGCAAATCCAGCTGCACTGTGTTGTTTTCTGACTTAATCTGAGGAACTCAACTACATCTTGTTTCAAGATTGAAAGGATGAGGATCTGTGTGTGTGGGAGAAGGACAAAGGTTTTTGTTTTGTTGTTTTATGTGAGGTTAAGAGGTAAATGCACCGTTCAATGCAGATGTAAATTGTAATTGTGGCTTTACTGTGTCTGTATTAGAATATTGACCTGAATTGATGCTACAAATATAATTAGATTGATTCTTTCCTGATGGCTATAAACAGTGACATTTCCCTTGATCTCTGAGCAGAGTTAGTTATAAAACACATGCTCCACTTTTGTATTCACACATTGCATTCTCATCACTTTTGTCTCCTGCTCCCCAAGGGCTTGATTTAGAAGAAGTGTCTGATTTAATGGAAAAAATGATGAAACAACACAGACAGCAGTTTGGAGCATTTCTAATGTAGAAGAAGGTGTTTCTTTTTGATTACGTTCCTCAGACTTCATTGCTTATATTTGAATATTTTGCTTAAGAAAAATACGGTGCCAGGCTATTTTCACTTCCTAAATTATTTTGAACCGTGTATCTGCCTTCATTGATCTCAGAAATGACTATTACTGAAGGAAGAGCTATTGCTCTGATCTGATTTAACAAATTGTGCTCCAAACTTCCCATCAGGTTACCAGACTGGAGAGATCTCTTATTTGAAAGGGCAGAAATGAGACTCAGAACCTCGGATGCTGCAGTTTTTACTAGTGGCAAATATAGATGTCATAAAAATAAAGATTAAACTTTAAGAAAATGGGGCTAGTGTTGCTACGTCTAATGTAGCCTGCTGGCTTCATTTCACAAGTTGTGCAGAGAACCCTTCCAACTTCTGCTTGACTTTCTTTCAAGCAGATACCAAGAATGAAATGCTCATGGACAAGCATTTAAAAAATGGAGATGTCATTCCAAAATACTGTTCTTCTAAAGTGGCTTCTTTTGGCTTTCCTTGTTCTGTGTTGCCAAGTTGTGCTTGTATCTCTGGAAACAGTTCCTGAGCTCTCTCTTAGCATTCTCAGAATCATCATCCTGAGGATATTGTGAAATGAGACCAAGTAATTGTAACTGAGATTGCTCAATGTGCTGTCTGTGCTAAGATTATAAGTGTGATTGTTCTGGCAGTCTGCTGTGATCAAGCCACCATGTTGTTTATCCTTATTTAGAGAGGAGTTTTTCTGGAATGTTATTTTGCTAGGCTACAAAAGGAATGATTATAATGTCTTGTTTAAGGAGACAAATGCTTCTGACTGCTTAAACACAGAACAGTTTTGTTCATCACTCCTGATGCAGTAAGTCAAGAGAGTTTTCAGTCTGAATAAGAAAAATACCTGTACTGGCATCATATTAAAATATTTTTAGCATCTTCCCTTTGCAAGAGGTGTCTTTGACACAGGGGAGGCAGAGCCAGTAAAGCTGGTGTTTGTGTCAGGTGTGTGTGTAATCCAGTTTATACATAAAGAACTAAAAAATAATGAAAGGGTGTTTTTCCTCCTCACAAAAACTGGAATAACATTTTGCAGTGTCTCTCATTAGGAGATAGCAGGGTAAAGCAGAGCTGTCTTGATTATAAAACAACAACCATCTTTCAGATAATGCAGCAGTACATCATTAGATTGGTTTTATTTTCAGTTCCTAGCAGAAGCCAGATAGAGGTGGCTGATACTTTTGACCACAGCAAAGATTCTACCTGATCTTTGCTGCTTGAAAGTGTTGGGTAGTTTTGGGGCAGGTGGTGTTGGTAAGGGACAGGGTCAGGGAAAGAGAGCCTGGGAAGTGGGAGCACTGAGGGACAGGTTTTAGCAAGCTGGCTGGTACATTGTGCTGGAGTTTATTGGTTTTTTTCTGTTCCTGTGCATTATTCCAGAGCAGCACCTTGCTCTGAGCACAGGCACCTTAAGCCTTTCATTGCTGCTGATCCAGGCACAGCTCCTGCTGCTGTCACCCTGTCAGTGGTTGAGCAGCACTTCAGGATTTCTGAGAGTACTTACAGCACTGTGATTGCCCCTTCCTTGGTCACTGGGAATGTTCCCCATCCATGGGCAGTGCTTGTGTTTTGTGGGTCCCTCCTTGGTCACTGGGAGTGTTCCCCATCCATGGGCAGTGCTTGTGTTTTTTTGGGTCCCTCCTTGGACACTGGGAATGTTCCCCATCCATGGGCAGTGCTTGTGTTTTGTGGGTCCCTCCTTGGTCACTGGGAATGTTCCCCATCCGTGGGCAGTGCTTGTGCTTTTGTGGGTCCCTCCTTGGTCACTGGGAGTGTTCCCCATCCATGGGCAGTGCTTGTGTTTTTTTGGGTCCCTCCTTGGACACTGGGAATGTTCCCCATCCATGGGCAGTGCTTGTGTTTTTGTGGGTCCCTCCTTGGTCACTGGGAATGTTCCCCATCCATGGGCAGTGCTTGTGTTTTGTGGGTCCCTCCTGGGGATGGTGCCCATGGCTGGAGGAGCTGCCTGCTCCTGCCTTGCTGTGTTCAGCTGCATCCATCCTGTCCCCCTCCCTGGGCATGCTGTGGGTTTCTCACTAGACAAATCCACACACAGCATGTCCCAGCCCCCAGAAATAGTTGTGGGTCTCCCCAGAGGCCATTTCTGCAGCTCCTGTGTTGGAGTCACACTGGGAGTGAGGGCAGCTGGTGTAGCACAGAAGGTCTTGTAACTGCATTTGTGGTTTAAGAGAGCATAAAGCAGCCAAAACTGAAGCTCTTCAGTGCTGGCTGGACCTCAAGGCAGGAGTGTGGTGAAATTCATCTGGTCCCTCACCTTGAGAGAAAGAGAAAACCACCTCTGGGCAGGTCCAGTGCATGCAGATTGGTATTGGTTTGGGCAGAGAGGCTGCTGTGCTTAGTTAAACACATTACTTGTGTCCTCAGAGGCTTTGCAGGCACCACCTTGCCTTGGCCTTGCCCCTGCATTTGTCCTGGTTTTGCTTTTTTAAAGCATCAGCTGTGGGAATTACCTCTAAGGAAGTGAAAGCAGTTGGACAGTAAAGAAAATGTCTGTATTCCATTATAATCCCAAATTAGGTGAGAAGAAGTCAGAATGTTTCAGTATAAAGCCCTTAAATCAGGGTGTAGGTGCAGTCTCAGTTTCAGATAGAGCCCTGGTATTTCTGCACTGCTGCTTTAAATACCTGGGGCAGTTATCACTGGGGGTTTAATATTGCCTGTGATATTACTTCAGTGTGATTAGCTCAGTGATATATTCCATATATATATAACCTCCAGGCTATTCCTTTGAAATGTATTTCCATTTTACAAGTATATTACTATGACCATACTAAGAGGAAAATTACCAAGTTCAGAAGTCATTGCTGCTGAGTACCTTTAATGGCACATATAAAACTGTGCTGCCACAGTTTGCAAAATGTGCTTTAAACATGCACCTCTCCCTAATTGAACAGACACTGTTGTTTCTCATGTCGTGTAAAAACATTGCCCTTACACTCATGTCAATTCAAAGGGCCTCTTGTATAGGTGGTATTTTGAATTAGCTGATCAGAAAGCACCAGGAGCATGCTTGGGTGTTTAAAGCATTGCATCTGTATAAATCATGTGTCAAATACACTTTCCAGTGGCACTGGTGTGGGTGAGGTTAGATATTGATTTATCTGGTGGAAATATTCAGCCCTTTCAGCATTCCCAGAGTATGTTTCTCAGCAAGTTGTTACACACAAAAGTACCTGCATTCAAGGATATTAGAGAGGCAGCTAAACAACACAGAAATCTTAAAAAATCCTCAAATTGAGATTGTCTTTGCAACCTTTATTTGCATCTTATGTGCATCTGCATTACAGTGAAGCCTTTATATGGTCTCATGCTATTTCTGCACAGGACCCTGCCCTCAGAGCACAGAAAGTGGGATGCTCAGTTAATGAGAGGCTATTCAATATTTTGTTTTCCTTTCATTAATCAATTTGTCCCCCATGCCTTATTTCTGCTTGTAATTCAAACCATGTTCTGGAAACAGAATTATTAATTTCCTTTTGGGCTCTTCTGTAGTGCTCATCATTTTAGTATTTGACGGGATCATAAGCACCTGGGAGTTTCTTTTTCTGAATTAAAACTCCTTGTGAGGTAAAAGGGAGCTCCAGCTTTCTCCCACCTTGTAGGATTGAATTGACCAACAAGAGATTAAGGTCAAAACAGCCCATTAATTTCAGGTGTCCAATCTGAGATGACTTGGACCTGTTTTTTTCAGCTTACTTAGCAATGTACAGCACTTTACACAACCAGATTGCAGCTCCCACTGAGTCCATTTGCAGCTGTGAATATTTAGCCCCTGCACTTAAGATAATGAAATCCCAGGCAGGAGTGGAAAGATTGCCTTCCTCGGTCCAGGCTGGCACCGATGGAGGTGGGGAAGGGCTCCACTCTTAATTAGCTGTGTCCTGGGCACTGTTTGATTGGATACTGTGATCTTTAACCACCAGCTCCCTGCTGTTTCATCCCTTCCACCTGTGTGAAATCCCTTCTCCAGCCTCTGCCCTTCTTGGCAGTCTTGTCCTCCTCACCTCTAACCCCGTTCTTTACCTGACTCCTTGCCTTGCCCTGACCCATTCCTCCTTTCATGTCAGTGATCTGTGTTTTCCCCTGGAGCTCTGACCTGTTCTGTATGGAATTCTGAGCAGGGAAATACAGATCAGCATGTGCTGATGTTGTGGGATCCAACCTCCCAGTTTTCACAGGACTGGAGGAAGGGTGTTTCTCATGTTCAAAGCCTCCTCTGTTAAATTCCCAGCTGTTGCTCAAAACTGTGCAGGTGCCACATCTTTTCAAATAAAAGGTTTCCAGATTGTTTTAATGCGTATAAATGTTTTACTCACCCTGATCTTGAACCCAGCTGAACTCCTTCAGCTAGAGCTTTCAACCTGGGGCAGGCACTTGGAAAGACACATCTTGGCCAGGCAGATTCTACTTTGGTTAAGGACAGCTGAGAAATTGGACTTTACAAAAGAAACATTTAATTCTAGTCAAGTTCAAACACATCTGAAAGGTACCACATGCATGAGACATGAAGATTTGCATGATAAGAACATTTCTTTTAATTATTTATATTGCACAAAAAAGGTACTCTGATAACCTGACATTAAGGGTGACAGCAGATAGTACACATTTAGTTTGTATGAAAATTAAATATGATCATTGCCTTTTCTTGCCTGTGTCTGTGAAAGAGGCTGTGATGTTTGCTGTCAGAATGACAATATTGGTTGGGTTTCTCCAGGATTCTGGCTGATGAAGAGTTGTGTCTCCACCCTGAAATACAGGCTGGCATAAAATGCCAGTTTCCATTTCCTTTCCTAATGGAAAACACTCCAGTTTTCTCAGTCCTGTCTTGCTTTTGTTAAGTAAGAGAGACAGTCACACCTGTAGTAGATTAGAATTGATCATACACCATTCCTGCTCTACTGTGAACCCTTGTGGCATCATTATTTCATGAACTGCCACATTCTCTGAGATGCATTATTACTACTTTTTAAAGAACACCTGTAACATCCATTTTTCTTTCTTGTCTGACAATGCAACAGGATGTGAAAGGTAAAGGAGGCAGCAACCATTGTGAAAAGGTAATTTTGTTAATTGGTGATTGCTGCAGTGAGAGCAGTTCTTTGTTTTGCCACAGAAAAGCTGTAGGTTTTTTATCCTGAAAATGGGATGAAACAGAATGAATTCGTGAATTTTAGGGCTGTAATTCTTTTTGACTACTTACTTAATAGATACAAATAATATATACATATTGTATACTAATATAAATGTATATATAGTCGTGTATATATAAAAACTAACATTTTGAATAAGGATAAAACCCCCAAAAGACCCTTTCACTGAGTGTCTGTAGTGTTTCACATCTCAGGACTCATCTCTCTGCAGAGTGAATGCAAAGGTTTCTTCCCCTCTTCACTGAGTTCTAGAGAGGGGCTCTTGAAGCTGTTTCATAAATGAGAGATGAAATGAGGACATGCAGAATTTCCATGTTCTCAGAATATCTTCTGTGGCTGTGGCTATTCCATGCTACTTGGGGACCTGTTCCAGTTTTAAGTTTCCACGAGTACAAGGGGCAGAAGGTATTAAAAAAGAATTACAGACTTTTGCAAAGATTGACAAAATAAAGCTGATGGGATTTTCTCTTTCCTTGAAGACTTGGTTGGGTAATAATACCTCTGTGTGGTGTTCAGAGGTAACATTAATTTTAATCAAGTTGGGATAACTAAACTTTTCCCTTTCTGTCTGTGCTAGCAGCAGACCTGAGTGGCAGAGAGACATTTACATTTCTCTTGTGTTTGGGGAAGAGGCTTTGCTGTCCCTGCTTGGGGTGGAGGGAGTGCTCTGGAGGTGCAGCCATGGTGTTGAGAGCAAGAAGTTGTGGGAGCAGAAAAGAGGGATGAAACCCTGTTCTGGAGGTGGTTTCAGGAAAGGAGGAAAGAGGCAGGGAACCTCAGAGGTACAGAACCCCAGATCTCTCTCTGTGTGCTGCCTGACCAGCCAAGGTCATGCTGTGTGCTGAGAAAACCTGCACTTCTCAGTATTTGTGTTCAGCAAGACTTAGCTGGGTTTCTAGTCTGTAAGTAAAGAGGGGACAGACTGAGACTGGTGGTTACTGTAAAAATACTGTATTTCCTTCTCTGTAGTGAGCTGTGGCTAGAAGGTCTGAAGAGGAGAAGAATTCCATTTTCAATGCCATGATGGTCCATTATCATCATTGCATAATGTTAAATTCCAAATGCACTGCTACAGCAGCAGCAACTGAACATTCATCTAAGCTGAGAGAGTGTATTAAATCTAGAGTTAACTTTCAAATATTGCCCTTTAAATTATTATTAGCAGATGGATATGTTCATAAATACAAAAATACAAGAATTACCCAGTGAAAGATGCTGGAGAATGGCAGTTTCCCACTGAAGCATCAAGTTGGATGCAAAACTTCAACTTCACTTAAAGGTGTGATGGGGCAAGGATGCCAGAGTGCTGTGGATGTTTTTTATTAGCCCTCTGAAGTGGGTGAATTCACCCGTGGTGATGAATTTCTGTTTGAAATGAAATTCAAGCAATTTCTGAATAGCAGCTTATGTACTTCATCTCCCCTGTACTCACTGGGTTAATTGAGGTGGATCTCACCTGGAAAGAGAAGTCTTCAGAAGGCTCCTTGTGCCAGTGTTCTTAACAATATTCACAAAGACAGAATCTATCACCTAAGGACATTGATACTACAATAAATTGGAAGGCACTGTTTCCACCTCTCTCATGTATATTGTATATAATGAGTCTCTGGGATGTCTCCACACTGCTGATAAGCAGCCTGCAGCAAAGTAGATACAGCTGGTTTTATCTTGATTTCAGACTGCAGCACTTGACTTCTGGGACCTGGGAACTTAGCAGCAAACCAAATAACATCCTTCACAGGCACTGAGTGTCCTGGGCTTCATCCTCAGCCCAAAGTCAGATGATCCCAGGCTGTTTCATGCTCAGAGTGTTGCAAGGACACTCGTTTCTGGCAGTGGAATCTTTAATGTGGCTGAAGAGTTCCTTGGGCTTCCAGCTGAAAACAAAATCCTGCTTCAGTGCTCCTGCCTCACTGCAGGTTCTGCTCTGAAATTATTCTGACCATTCCCCAAGTGACCTCTTCTTCCTCTCACTTTCTCCATGTCATTCCTAAAACCTCTGACCATGCTGCTGTGGCCACTTTGGTTGTGTTTGTGCAGGAGCAGTGTGGGAGTCCCTTGGTGGGGTTGGTTTTGGTGCACTGGATGTCAGGATTAAGGCTGCAAAAATCAGATTGAGTCAGTCCAATTGACAGAGCTTGGTCCAAGCAGTCCAGTCCTGTAATAGGCTTCATTTGGGACAGAGCAGAGAGGAATGACAGGTTTAATAGCAGGGCTCACCAAAATGTACATTACTCTGCTGTATTACTTACATTATGACCCAGTTCTGCTATTGTGAGCCTTATAGAAGATAAAATAGGTCATCAGATGGAGATAAATCAATGAAAGTAAAATTGAATGTGTTCATAATCATTTTAAGATTTTTATATGGGCAGAAGATTAATTAAATAGACAAAAGTAATTTTCAAAGAGCCTTTTTAATACTAAGATAAAAGGGCAAGTGGAGAAATATTCTGCAAAGCTTGTAAGGATGGCCTAAAAATTCTTGTTTGTAGTTGCTCAGTTGAACAGGAGGACAAGTGCAAAAGGTCAGGGGACTGCTGGGATCTGTGTTCTTGGCTTTGCCCTCAGTTTGGCCCCCAGATATGTGACTTCTCCTTGGCCCTGCCTAACCCAGGTGAGCAGGAGAGCTCCTTGTCTCTGCAGCTGCTGGGGCTTGTGTGCTTGGTGTCCCAGCAGTGCTGGGCTGATGGCAAGGGCAAATTTAGAGAATACTGTAGGTCAGAAATGTGGTGGTGGTGATTCTCAGAACCCAACCTGTGCACCATCCTCCTCCTCCTCAGCACAATTTTCCATGTGCTGTTCATAAAGTCATTTGAACATTTGCTTGTTGAAGCCCCCAGTGGGACAAAGGACTGTTCATCCTCAGCTTGGACATCCTGCCTTGGAATCCAGCAGCCCTGCTGCTGTGCTGAAAGGCAAACAGACACTTAATCTCTGTGATGTGATGATATAAAATAGAAAATGTTGTGTACATAACCAGAAACATGAAATTGAGGATTTTGGGATTGCTTAAAATGGTCCTTCTCTCTGGAGGGAGGAAAGCCAAAGTGAGTGGTGTTAAAAAACTGCTTTACAAGTGTTGATTTAAAATTTAAATTAATTCACCTTGGCCACAATTGCATCACTTTGCTTTTTCCTTTCTGCACGCATTTGGGCAGTCAACTTTCACTGCTGAGATTCAAAGCCAGGCTGCATTTGTCACAGTGTGAAATCAGCTGCATGGGCTGTGGAAGAAGAGAGAAAGCACAACTAATTGAATTTAGACGTTTCACAAAGCCAGGCTGGGGGTGGGATGTGGTTCTCCCTCGGTGCTCAGGCCCCTCTCCTGCAGTGCACACCTGTGCAGGCACTCAGTGCAGGAGCTGCTGTCCCATGGAGGGATGCTGAAAATCCAGCAGCTCCCATTCCCGGGAATGTTGGTTCTCTGCACTCCCTGAGTCACAGACCTGCAGCCTCTGGCTGGTTTAGCCTTGAGCTGTGTGTTTGTGTCGTGGTACAGAGTGAAAAATCTCATTGCCAGGGAATGGGCAGAGCCGATTCCTGCATGGCACGAACAGGAATGTGATGCATTCAGCTGTGCATGTTGTGTGTAAACAGGACTGAAGTAATAATGACCTTCCAGGAGTAATAAGCTAAACACCCTTCACCCCAAGATGCCATATTTATAGTGCCTGCTGTTGCTGTTAGACATTCAGCAGTTTGTCCCCAGTTAGCATTTATGAAATATGGGATCTTACTGTTTTCTACATCTTTGTGACTTCTGCTAATAAAAGAATTCTGGCATTGTGCTGGCTATGATGAAAGAGGTCAAACTGTTCATGGTGTCTGAACAAAACTGTGGCTCTGTTTTTCATTACAGACACATTATTAGAGCACAGCTTCAGCTGCACTTTGCAAACCCAAAGTTTTAACATTTTGTAGAAGTTGTAATGCTGGAATCTGGTCAGCAGCATTCCTGAAAAGCAATTCCTGGGTTTGGGAGCTGGTTTTGGTGTCAGGCCTCTTCCTCTTCCCCACAGGTGTGTGAAGGTCATGCAGAAGTGCAGGAAATAGTATTTACTTCTCTCAGGAAGGTTGAAAAGTGAGTTCAGGCAGAAGGCAAGGATATACTTTATAGTCACAAGATGTTGTAAGGGAAAGTGCTGCTCTGTCACCTGCTGTTGCAGTCACAAAAGTTTAATTTGATCTTTTTAATATCATACCCAGGTGTGTCTGCCTTGCAATGAAGTGGTTAGCATAAATCTGCCATGTGCATTGGTATTTCATTTTTATTGGCTTTTATTTAACTTGGTAAAAGGTAATCTGCTTTTATTAATTGAATCGCTCTCCTTTCTCCTTCTGGCAGGGGCAAAGCTTCCCTTGGAAATTGTGTTTAAGGGTGGGGGGGAAGCAAAAATCAAGCAAACAAAAACCCAAAACACTGATATGATTGGAAGCCAGGAGCTTTCTGTGTTTTCCATCCCTGTCCTTGCTGCTGCCTGTAGCAGCTTTTGTGGCTCTGGGGCTCATGCTGCTGCTGTGGGCTGCTCCTTCTCTGCAGGTAGCAAACAGGTGACCCCCAGCCTGCCTTGGGCTTCCCCCAGCTGCAGGGATGCTCTGCCATCCCCCAAGCCCATCAGAGCTCCACCTGGTTGGGATGGGGATTTTGATCTGTTTGCTGTGTCAGGGTGTTTCCTTGAGCCTTGCTAAATGCACTGCACTGCCTGTCCCAGGTAGCTGGTGATAAATTTAAGAAGAAATGTCATTTAGAGGGAGCTGGTTTTTGGGTGATAATCTTCAGGTTTGTCCAGTGCCTTAGCTGGGCTATTATGAACCCTTCAGCAGTGGCTGCTACAGCTGATTGATTTCTTTCAGGGCAGCTGAGACTTCTGAAAGGAACGAGGAGGATTTGAATTCCAGCAGTGGTTTATTGTTCAGAGGGGAGTAAATATTGATACAGAATGCTTATTTACTGAGCAGGGTTAGTGTCAGCAAAATTAAGGTGTGTACTTTGCTCTTCATTGTACAGAAGAAATAAAGGAATTGATGGAGTTCAGAGTGATGGATGTGGCAGTGTAATTCAGCCCTTTCCAGGGTTTCTTTTCTTCCTCTCTATTGAGAGGTGTGACTGAGCAGGGATTGAAAGAGACCTCCCTAAAACCTGCTGGGTTTTTTGATTTTTTTTTTTTTTCTCGTGGGCCAAATGCCAAGTAGTACCAAGTTGATTCTGTCTGTAGAATGTGCAGCCTAAAGGGATGTGGGTGTAATAATCCCTCTCCATCCCTCCTTCTCCTGCAGGAGCTTGGGTGGCTTCACAAGGGGGAAAACTGGGAAGGATCCAAGTGCATCAAAGTCCACTGAGCTGCCTGAAACGCTGCCTTGGCTTTGGGGTGATTTTTACCCAGTCTGGGTCACAGGGAGGGAGATGGGCAGAGCTGGAGCAGAGCCCCAGCCCCTCCTGCTGCCAGGGTCCATCCAGAGCATCCTGCTGGCACTGGGGTCTGCACACATCCCACATCCCACAGGAATGGGAAATGAGCACCAGGAATGTGCAGCTTTGCTCCCAGCCAGCCAGCAATTGCTGCTGGATCAATGCTGTGCTACAAGGAGAGTTTCAGCATTGCAGTGTAGGCACTTCCACTGGGAATTAGCACAGTCATAAATGTAGGAGAGCTTAAAAAAGGAGTAGCAGGGGAAAAGTATTGTATATCTGTTAATTATAAACCATAGATTGTACTGGCAGCAGCGGTGTTGGGAATGAATAGCTTACATTGTCCTATTTCCAGCAGCACTTTAGACTATGAAAACTGATTTTATTTTAAATGGTTATTTTATTTTCAGCACTGCTCCGCTCAGTTTGATCAGGGAAGGTTCACCAGCTAGTAATCATGTATAAAACAAAGCTTCTGACTCAGTGCTGGTGGTAGTAACCGTGGTAGTTTTATGGTGATAGCCAGTAATTAAGGTCAGGGTTTCATTGTGCTGAGCACAGTGAAAACACATGCAAACAGACTGATAACCTCAAATTGCTTACATTGTGAGGAGCTGAATGGTGCAATTGTCCTTTTAAAAAAAGACAGTCCCTGTTGTTCAGATTCTGACTTTCTCCATGGAACAAAAAGAATCTCAGTAAGAAGAATTCAGTTCCAGTGGATGGGGTGTGAAGAACACTGGTGAAGGTGATACTGAGAGTAAAAAAGTTTTAATTATGCTAAAATAACTCACCACTCTCCCCCCTCCAAAAGAAAAATTCTGCCTACAGTTAGAATTTCAAAGACACTTCTTTTTTTAACAACTCAGCCTCCAAAATTGGGCTGGCAATTAATTGTATTTGTACATTTTGAGGCTTAAAGGCTGATATTAAGCATCTGCTCCATTACTATTTAGCTACCCAAACAACTTCATTGTAGAGCTGAACACTTTATTGGTGTTTGTTCAGAGTACGTGCAGAGGAGGTTAGATAGCCTAGAAATTTTAAATGCTAATTTGTCATCCCAGATTGTTTATCTACTTTTTTATTCATGATAGAAGAGCATTTTATGGAGGCATAAAAAGAGATATTTATCACACATGCCCCTGCTTGGCTGTAGCCCATAATCACTCTAGTAGAGTTGAATATCAAAAGCTGGTTAATTCACAAATTGAGATATTGACAGAATTTTGTGCAACTTTTTTTTTTTTTTAATTTCAGTTAAATCTTTAATATGATTTTAAATAGCACTGTCTTTCAAAATTTCCTAAAAATAATTCCTTACCAAATTGTATGACTCCACTAAGAGGACTACTTTTCTGCAAAATTGAAATTACTTACATGCTTATTTCAGTGACTAACTGCAAAATTATCAAATGATGTGTTTTAATCCAATTACATTCTTACTGGAGTGAAACTTGCCTAACACTTCCCATGTATTCAGCCAGGGCTTTGGATTCTGGCAGGAATTCTGTTTTAGGAGCTCAACAGCATTTAAAGGCTTGTCAAGTTATCTGTTAATGCTTTTTTGAAGTCTCAGAATGAGTTCTAAGTAAAAAAAAATACTGTGATGGATTTCATATTACACTAGAATAGCTTTTCAATACCAAAGTGTTACAAAATTATTCTAATACTCTTAACTTTTATAGTATCTGTGTGAAAATACACACGAGGGAGGTGTGGACAGGGAGAAAAAAATCCATTGTAATGGTAAAATTTCATATCTTTATATAAAGTTTTAGAGTAAAGGAAAGATAAAGGGTGAAACACTGATTGTGCAGTCTTGTTTGAGAGATGTGCATCTGTCCAGGGTGTGTGGTTGCTAGAAATTGTGGGATGTTCTGTGAGGGAGTCTGGTTATAAATCTGTGCAGTCAAAAATCCTCTTCAGAAATGAAGAATCTTATTAGTTCACATTATTTTTTAAATAGCTCAGTGTATGCATGTGCTTTGCTCTTATTTTCAGGGCTTTTTAAGGGTTCAAGGCTATTTTAAGGATTCTTGACACTGTCCATTGGTAACTTTGGCAAATTTAAATAAATCATTCATGTGAGTATTTTGTGTGGTGTGTGCCAGGTCGTTTTTGGAAAGCTTCAGTAACAGTTGTCCAGTCATACTCAACAATGTGCTTTGCTGAAAAAACATCCAATTTTTCAGAACTTGTGTCTTGAATTTGCAGTTAAGGTCTTGTCTAACCCTGCTTTCCTGCAGAAATTTGACATTTGGCCTAAGGTTGGAGAAGGTAGAGAATCAACTCTCTTTCTCACAGGAGTTGCAACTAAATTTTCTTAATCTTTAAAAAAAAAAAACCAGTGTGTTAACATCATCAGTGGAGTTGAGTTAAAGCATGGATTCTGTTGTGAGCCCAAATTCAGGAGAAATCCTGTTTTTCTTGGGTTTTGCTGTCATTTCATCAGTGCCAGTGCAGGGCCTTGTGTAACCATGGTAAGGAAAAGTAAAAAAGGAAAAATCCCCAAATCCATCTGTCAAACCCATCTCTGCCCCGTGTAGGGACAAGGATGTTGAGCAGGTAACAATGTCAGTCACTGTTCCCTCACCCACCATGGCAATAACCCCCTTGCAAGGTCCCCAGATTTGTCACAATTTTCCCTTCATGGAGCCCCTTTGGCTGCCATCAGTCACCTCTGTATTATCTGTGTGCCTTAGCACAGTTTCCAGCATCTGAAAGAATTATAATGAAGAAGAGCTAATTATGAAACAGGTAATAAAATAGCTTATTCAGGTGATGCTGTTTTATTACCATCTCATTATGATTAAATAATTCCTATTAAGTTCTGGATCAAAGAGAAATTTCTCACAGGAGAGTTTACAGAGTAGTTTAATGGAGTCTATTTATTGTGTAATCCCAGGGTGAGGATTGGCTTTTATACTGTCATATTAACTTATTGTGACAATTCTATGCAGTGCTCCCCTACGAACACTGGTGAGTTCAAGGGTGAGATTTTTTCCTTTCCTTTTTTTTTTTATAACACTGCTGTCCAACAGGCTGTAGAATGGTTATTTTGCAGGAATATTTTGATCCTGAGCTTCTCTGGCTTTAAACAAACCGAACTGACAATAGGCTGTCTTAAGGCTGAGATTAAAGAAAAATATCTGGGCAGCTTTTCATGTTGTTTGTGCTGATACTTGGAAGGATAGAGAGCACGGGTTCTGCCTGTCAAGGAGACAGCATTTGACTTCAAAACCAAATAAAATCCCTGTGGAACTCTGCATTCCCTTACTTCCTATGTGGTGAGCTCTTGGCACTTTATTTTTCATTTTGTTTGGAGGGTTGATGTGGTGTTGTGTTGGGTTTTGAGTGTGGGGCTTTCAGTTTGTGAGGTTTTAAGCTTGTGAAAGCTTCTTGCAGGCTGAAATGTCACAGTTTTGCTGTTTGAGATGTTTGGGCAGCGTGGCTGTCTCTGGCAGTCTGGAGCTGGCACAGCCTGGACATGGGATGTGGTGGTGATGGCTGCTGAGAAAATGCCAGCAACAAAAGGATGTGGAAAAGAGAATTCAAAGGCATAACCCAGGTTAAGCAGGAATAGGAGCTTGCCTAGGTGTGTTTGCACCCTAACATGCCACATTCCAGGGATCTTTCCCCTTGCTAGGAGCATTATTTACCTGGCAGCTCCATAAATTAGTGTCCCATGCAGTGCCAGTGTCATTGTGGGGTGACACTGGTCCACTGCCTGCTGGATTTCACTCCCTGCAACCAAATAACTTGGAGGTTTTTCAAATCACCTTCACAATCAAGGAGCAGCAAACTGACCTTCAGGATTCCCTCATCATGAATGTTGTTTTAACCCTCCAGTTCATGGAATGACATAAATGTGCCAACATGGCCCTTTTCACATTTGATTTATCAATTTTTTTAGTAAATTCTGTAACTTCTTAGTATTAGAAAAAAAGCAGCCTGAAAATGAGTGATGTAGATTCCTGTAAGATAAAAGGCAATTTCAAAGGAACCCAAGAATTATGTATGTTGTGTCTCATTTTAAGTCACTGGAATGATTTTGAGGGGAACTGACTCATGATGTTTGAATACTTCAGGCTGAAACACTGGGCCTGGAACCAATACCATGTGATGGATATGAACCATCTTCAAATGAAGAAGAGCTATTGAAACACTTGGCATAAACATTTCACAGTCATCTTGATTATTGGAAATGTTTGCACACACTTTTAATGTAGAATTTCAAATGTATGTGCAATTTGTTCTGTTTGGTTCATAAGCTGAGAAACAAACATGTTTTAATGGAAAAAAAAGTTCTAATGTATTTGCCTTGTAGATGAATTTGTTTGGGAATAGATCTTGCCTTGTTGTTTATACTCCCTATTTCTGAAGATCTGGTTTCCCTTATTCCCCGAGGAGGAAAGGAATTATTCATTCATTTCCTTTCATTTTTTTTTAATTGAAGATTGCAGCAAGGAGATTGTTTAACTGTACTCAATTTATTTTCAGAACTAATTATTGTCTTTCATCCCCTGTATTACAATTGCAGCTTATTGGGTCGGGGCAGAGGAGGCAGGCAGAGGTTTTCACATGTGAGGTGCTGTGCTGCTGTTTTTCACCCAGCAAACCCTCCAGCCACGTTTGCCCACCTGTGAGTGCACTTCTTTGGATGTGGCTGCATTAACTAGGGACATTAGGAGCCATGTGAGGACACAGTGCCCCAGCATCAGGAGATGCTGGTGTGATCCCAGTCCTGCCCTGCTGCTGGATCAGCCCTGCCAGAGCAGAGCCAGCTGGAATATGGTCCTGTGCTGCACAGTTAATCCTCTAGAAAGGGCACAGAATGGAAGCTGAAGCCAGGCAGAGTTTCCACAATGAAAGGTTTTGGGGCTGTGGTAGTGCTGCAGCTCTCATTTGCAGAGAGCCCTGCAGGTCAGCCCACACCTGCCCAGCACAATCCCCTGCCCAGCTCCCTGCCTGCCCCCTGAGGAGGATGAGCTGTGCACAGGGAAGGTCCCAGTGCTGCTGGATTTCATCAGTCAGATGTGCTGCCCTGTCACTGCAGCTGCCTGGACAGAGTGGAGCAGTCACACCCAGCTCTTCAGCTGCTTCCTGGGCTGCAGTAATTCCATTGCTGCAGTAATGACTTGTGGGTTATTTGAATTAGTGCTCGGGACTGAGGCTCCAGGACCAGCTCCAGCTCCTCCTGTTAGAAGTGCATCTCTTGGACTCAAAGGTTGATTGTGGGCTGGGACAGGTTTTGTGTGGACATTGTTGTAGATTCCTGGGGATTTTATCATGGAGTAAAGCCTCTCAAATGACTTTATTGGGTGGAGATAAATAAAAAAATGCCTTTTTTTTTTTTGTATGCCTGCCCTGCTGTGAGGCAGTGCTTGCTGGAGAGTCCTTTGGCAAGTGTTTCACATTCAGTGAAAAGTTTGGAACATGTTGATTAATTTACTGTCATAATCTGGATGAAGCTGTGCTTCCTCCAAGACTCCTGGTCTGTTCTCACCAGGTGCAAGTGTATTAGCCCAAAAATGCCAGGTGAGAGAGCAGCCTCTCTGTGAATGGGGACAAAGGGGATTTGGGGCTTCACTGAATGTTCTGGGGTCTGCTCTGGGTACTCAAAGAAAGAACTTGTTTAGTCAAAGCTGAGGGCCTCAGAATATAAGAATCTTTGCAAATCTCTCTCCTCAGCTTCCTTTGCTGCAGCTTCAGAGCCATAAAAGCATAACTGTGCTTCTTTGCCACTCAAGGCTGCTGACAGAAAAGAAGTATTTTGTGATAACAGCAGATGGGAGCCTGCACTGGGGCAGCCAGGGGGATACCTGGCTCCATAGGGAGGCAGCCTGGAGAGAGCTAAACCTCAGATTGTCAGGAGAAAGGATGAGGATGAAACTCCTGGCAGCTGAGATGAGGAGGACCAGAGAGCCCCCATGACTTGGCAGCAGCTCAGGTTAATACTGGTTGAAGAGAGCTGGAAATTGGACATGTAACTTCCTTCCCCCAGCATCACTCAGGGAAGCATGATTTTTTAAAGGAGGATTTAGATAAAATTGCTTATTAGTAAAGTGAGGATTATCCAGGATTTTAAAGTTTGTTCTTATCTCTAGTGTTGTTCAAGTGTGCAAACTTGAGGATATTTCAGCCCTTCATGATGGATCTTCAGCTGTAATAAGCCACAGACAGTATTACTGGACTGAAACCTGTCTGTAGCTTGAGGGCTTTGCAGCTGTGGAGGATTCAGGATAGAGCAGGAAGAAAAAGGGCTGCAGACTTTGTAGAGAAGAGAGCACAATTATAAGCCAGAGCATCTTTCTTATTGTTCTTTGATTCTTTTCTTCCTTTCTTCTTTTTGGCATCAAATGGATTATTGCCATTTTAAAGTGCATGACTGAAATGGACCTTTTTGAACATCTTCTTCTGCCTTGAAGTGTCTTTCACTTAAACCATCAAATCCTGACAGCTGCTCCCCACACCCACTTTTGCCATCATCAGTCACAGAGTGTGTGTGACATCAGAGAAGCCTCGTGGCTGTGTGAGCATGGGGAAGTCTCTCTGATTCTGCTGGTGTTGCCTTGCAGTCCCTTGGATGCTGAAATGAAGGTGAGGGGCCCTCCTTCCCTTCCTGAGTGATGTTGTGGCTGCTTGTGTCACACAGAGCAGTGGTTCTGTCAGGGCAGAGCTTCTCCTGCCCATCCCTGGAGGTGTCAGAGTTGGGCACTGCTGGAAGCCATCCCTAATGGAGCTGGGGTCAGCCAGCACCTTTGCTGAAGGGTTTGTGGGACAATGCAGCATTTGTGGTGTCCCATCAGGAAATTCAGCTGATAATCCATTTTTGCCTACAAGTTTGGCTGCATGAATAACATGAATAATTGATTTTCCAAGTTGGCAAACAAAGCAGATTCTGTGTTTGGATAGACGTGCTTTTTAAAGTTTTTTCCTCCATCTATGTTTGTCCTCATGTAAAATGGGGTGGGGAGAGAGGCCAAAACCAACAAAACTTGCCAAAAAAAAAATTGTCAGGATGGTACAAAGAAAAGTTGTGTCAGCCAAGCCCTTCCATCAGAGCTCATCCAGGACAGTAATTTCAGACACCTGTGGGAGAGGTGGTGAGATGCTGAACGGGGGGAGCAGAGCTGTGGAAGGGTGTTGTGCTGGAGGGATCTCCTTGTCCCTGTGTCACCTGCACAAGCCTACACCTACACCAAGCACAGAGTTCAAAATCTGGCAGTCACTGACTTGCCTTCCCTTCTCCTTGTGTGAGTCTGGAGCTCAGCTCAGCTCTCTCATGTCTTAGACCATCCTGATTTCCACATCCCTGAGGATTGGGGAGGAGCAGAGGGTGCTGGTGGCTTTTCCTGCTGCTCAGATAAAATAATCAAATACACTTTCTCTGGGTGTGTTATATTGGACACATCTCAGTGGGTTGAGCACCTCTCCCTTGAGCTGTTCACTCTGCCCTGGACACTGAGGTGAGTTCAGGTGTGTTTAAGGGGCAGATTTCCCATTTTCCAGCCAGTTCTGTGCCTGCCCTGGCACGGGGCACAGCTCCCAGCTCCTGTCTGGCGGGCAAGCACAGTTCACAGCTCTCCCTGAAACGATGGGATGCACTGAGCAATGGAATCTCAGCCTTGGCAGCAAAGCCAGCTGGAAAGTCAGGACAGGAAATACTAGGAAAGGAGAAAACAGGGATATGTGTCTTTTTTAAGGCTGCAGCTCCTACTGGCACAGCTGCTGTGGTGGGGAAAGCTGTGCCTGCTCCTCGCTGGGCATCTTGTGCCTGGAGGGAGGAGTGTGGTGTTGTATTTGTGTGTGTGTGTGTATTTGTGTGTGTGTGTATTTTTGTGTGTGTGTGTGTATTTTTGTGTGTGTGTGTATTTTTGTGTGTGTGTGTATTTGTGTGTGTGTGTGTGTGTGTGTGTGTGTGTGTGTGTGTGTATTTGTGTGTGTGTGTGTGTGTATTTGTGTGTGTGTGTGTATTTTTGTGTGTGTGTGTATTTTTGTGTGTGTGTGTATTTTTGTGTGTGTATATTTTTGTGTGTGTGTATTTGTGTGTGTGTGTGTATTTTTGTGTGTGTGTGTGTATTTTTGTGTGTGTGTGTGTCCTGCTCTCCTCATCCTCTCTCCCCTCTCTGTGCTGCTGCCTGTCCCTGTGCCCTGCAAGGAGCAGAGTTGGTGGCAGAGCTGCTGCTGTCTGGGCTGTGCTGCTGGCACACACACACAATTCCTGTGTCCTTCCTTTCCATCCCTGCCCCGTCCTTCTGGGGCAGGGAAAAAAAGAAATCTCTGTTTTTCAAGGTAGAAAAATGAAGGGTGAGTTTCTTTCTTTCATGTGGCATAACCCAGCCAAGTGAATGTTGCACTGTCACTGTCAGCTGCTGTTCAGCTGTGGCTGCTCAAGGCGTGACACTTCTAAAATGAGCATTTTTTAGAAGGATAATTCAAATTCTGTATTTCTGCTTCCAAGAGTAAGCTTCAATTTTTGCACTTTTTTTACCTTTTCAAGCTAGCACAGACTTTGATTGATTCAAATCCAGTCTGCTTGATTTAATGAGATGCACAGAAGAATGAAGGCTGCTTTTATTGTTGTTTTAAAATTTTTGTTTATTTTGTGTTTCAGCATTTTCATTCTGTTTTTACTTCCAGCTGATAATATTGATTTTTTTTTTAGAAGTTTATATTTTATTTTACATGCAAATACATTGGCATTCCACTAATGTAATATTAATGGATTATCTGTGGATTAGAAATATTATTTAGATTGTTATTCAAGGAAATGGTAGGTAATGGAATAAAGGTCCTGTTCTCTCTTGGCAGAATTAACAATGCATCTCTAAATAACACTACAGCTGGAAAAGAAAGGGAAATGCATAAGCTGAACAGGAAATAAAATAGATATGGAGATGCTCATGTCACAGGGACAAAGCTTAGCCTCAGCAAAAATGAGAATTCAAATAATTTTCTGAATTTATGAACACAATCCAGTTTTGAAGAGGCATCTACATAGAATGTTATGTTGGGTTATTTAATTTTATTTCATTGATACTGTTTCTACTACTCCTACTACAATTAAATCTTGCATTTTACCCTTTACTTCTTTCTCTTGTTCCATCATAAAAACAGAGTATCTACACAATTCTGTGTTCTTTGAAGATGACCTCCAGTATTGTATTATATTAATGAAGTTATATGTGAGCCATGTGTTCATTTCTTTCTGCTGTGCCTTTGTGTTCTGGACACTGAGCAGGATTCTCAAATAGTGATATTCTCCCCTCTTGCTCCAAATCCCAATTTTTCAGCTCTGTCCAGCAGTAGTACATAGACATTTGCCTAAATTTGATGGTATAAAGGCAGGAATTCCTCAAGGCTTAAACTTTACTTATAATCACCTTTTTGGCACCATTTCTGCCCAGCTCAGTGTTTTGACATGTGCTTTTGTCCCATTGATACCAGTGGGGTTTAGGTTTGTGCTTCAAAATCCTTTGCATGGACATTCAGCTGTCAGTGAAATAGTGATACAGGGCAAAACCAGTGCCTGGTTAAAAACCACAAACAAATAGGAAAACCCATGAGTCCTTACAGGCTTATCATTGCCAAGATTGCAGTGAATTTCTCTGTCATTCTCCCTGTAATAGTTATTTAGCTGGTTTATAAATGGGGAGCATGTTGTAATTTAGCAGGGGAGGTGCTGACCATCAGCAGCCACTTGAATTAGGAGCAGATGTTGCTGTGCTGATGGGAGAGTTTTCTTTTGGTCCTGCCTGGAAATGAGGGGCCTCTCCCAAGGCAGACCCCACCAACAAAATGCCAGTGCTGCCCAGTGAAGGTCACCAGCCTGCACAGCAGTGTGCACAGCAGAACTTTGCTGAGCACCCAAAACAGGAAACAATAAATAAAACATACCCTCGGTGAGAGTGGTCCCATATCTTTCATATTCCTTGGAGGTAACAGTTGCTATGGCAACTCCTCATTTACTTCCCCTTTTTTTTTTTTCCCCTCCATATATTGATAATTATATTAAGCAGCACATAAAGGCTGCTGGCTGGTGCAGAGCTCTGCTGCTGTAAACTCTGCACTGTTCCATTAGAAAATCCAGCCCTTCCTGTGGCTCTGTGCTGTCCCCTCATGAGGATGGGCTGGCTGGTCACAGAGCCCAGAGCAGGCATCTTCAATATGGATTTGTACATGTACATATACAATGTACATATACACATATACACATATACATATACACAATATACATATACAATGTACATATACAGTACACATATACACAATATACATATACAATGTACATATACAATACACATATACACATATACACATATACATATACACGATATACATATACAATGTACATATATAATACACATATATACATATATTCATATACACAATATACATATACAATGTACATATACAATGTACATACACAATATACATATACAATACACATTTACACATATACACATATATACATATATACATATACACAATATGCATATACAATGTAGATATACAATATACAATATACATATACATATATAATATACAATATATAATGTACATATGCAATATACAATATACAATGTACATATACAATATACATATACACATATACACAATATACATATATATATATACACACATATATACATACACAATATACATATACAATATTCAATATACAATACACATATACATTATACAGTAATTGTACAGTAATTGTGTGTCTGGGGCCCTGCCCTTGCACTTCCCAAAGGCTGCCCCAGCACCTGCTCGTTTCCCTTCTGTGCTCACTCCAGGACTAAGAGTTGTTCTTGGAGCTGAGCCTCCATAGCCCTGCTTGCTGCCTCTCCATCTGCTGGGCTGGGGAATCCTGCACAGCCTCACTGGGAGTCACAGCTGGGAGGAGAACATGGAGCTTAAGCAGGAGTCTCAGAAGGTGGAGCTGGGCTGGCAGATGTGCAAACTGGGCGTACGTTCCTGCATCTGCACCCCCAGATTTGTGAGGCTGTGCCTCAGCCTTGTGTCTTAGTGTTTGATGCTTCTGGGGGCATCCCATGTGAATACACAAAAGGGAAATTCTGCCCTGTGAATACACTAAAGAAGAATTCTGCCCTGGGTCCCTCAAACCTTTTCCCAGTTTTGGGGCTGCACTGGTGGCAGGGGTTTTATCTCCCTTGTGAGAGCTGTTTTCTCTGGGTAAATATTCTGTGCATTGACTTAGACCACACTTTACAGCTGTCTCTGCCTCCTCTGTGGGTGCAAGTACCCGTTACCACAGTATGATGGGGTGTAAAATTGTTGTGTATATTCTCAGCTTCATGGCCAAGTCAGCAACCTTAATTGCTTTGGCAGTGTTCCAGCAGCACTGGGATTGAATGGCTCTGGCATTATCACACCGACTTGCAGTTGCATGAAGTCGTAATCAAACAGGATATTCAGTTTAAAGCTTTTTGCCAATCTCTTGAAAACCATTTTGTCTCTGTGCATCACCTGCCATGACTAACTTCTCTTCCGAGAGGAGGTGCTGGGAGTGGGAGTGCAGGGAGGGGATTTGGCCGTTTTGTTTGCAGAAAATAACTTGTTAATTTTGTGTACCCGAATACCTTTACACTTGGAAAGGTTGTGGTTTCAAACTGCAAGCATGTCAGGGAGGGTTTGTGTGTGTGAATTTTCACCTGCTCATCAGAAGCAGCAAATTATGAGAGGACTATTTATAATCTGTTTGGTTTGTGGGTTTTTTACTATCAAGCTGACAGATATAAAAGTGGATGTTTTGGGTTGTAAAGTTTCTAGCAGTGAGTTTTAATAGGGAAGATGATGCTAATTTCATCAATTTGGGATTCTTTTGTTACTTTCTCAGCCATGATACATTACCCTTGTGGCAGTGTAAACACAGCACTATTCTCTTTAATTTTAGTGATAAAAATAAATTGTAAAACATTTGTGATTTGTTGCTGCTGGGATATTGTAGTGAATGGCCTACTTACAGCTATATGGCAGAACAATGCTAGACTGAAATAATTTCTTAAACATCTTAATCTTGGAAGTGTAAATTGGCCTTTTGTAATGTTTATTTCAGTTGAATTACAGAAATGGTATTTTCTTTAACCCTACTCCTGCTCCATTGGAGACACAAAGACAAGCACATTTATTGTAGCATGCAGTACTAATTTTTTACAACTGCTTGAATTACGCTAAGTGGTCCTGTGCAGTCTAAGGAACAGCAGCAGAGGTCCTGACCTTGCTTCTTTCCACAATCAGCAAAGTTGAAATTAAAATATCAAGAGAAACAATTTTTGCAGCAAAATTGTAAAAGTTAATAGAGTTGAATCTACTTTTGCATTCATGTTCCCGTTAAGTCAGCTCTATTCACATTATATTTCTGAAGCACATGAAAAAAATAAAGCCACTACCTTTTTGCCATCTTTGATGTAACAGATAAAAGAAAACAGAAAAGCTTTAAATTGAATTTACTAAGTGCAAATTTAATTTGCATTTAATGCACCAGGTATTGTATGTTAATCAAACTGAAGATTCCTATTAAAATATGCATTTAAGAATTAGCTGCTGTGAGTTTGTGACAGTTGTTGCTCAGTGTGTTTAGAAGAGTTTTATCATACAGGGGGACAAATCCTGTGCTGGTTTCTATCCCAGCCAAGTTGTATTTGGTAACAGCATGGTTGAATTTGCTCCTTTGCCATAGTTCAGCAGAGTTTCTTTTAATTAAAATCAGTGGATGGCTCAGGGGCTGGTACTTCTCAAAGTGGGCATGGGTGTGAAGGGGCTTTATTATTTTATTTGTTTGGGCTGTGGAAGTGCCTCTGGAGTCTTTGCAGAGGGGATTTAGGTGCCCTGAGCTCAGCTCAGGCTGAGCCCTTCCTGCCCAGCCACCCATGGGATGAGCTCAGCATCACTTCAGAGCATCCCAAGGCATGGTCTGTTGGTTTTAATGGTGTTAGTTGTGCTGACAGAGCACGGGGAGTGGCTGCTCAGGACTCCTCTCCATCCTGTGCAGGCTGCTGTGTGACCAGATGCAAACAACAAGCAAAGTTGTCAGCCTTGAGTAAAGGACAGTAAATTTTGGCTCATGGGTAACAAACATCATCTTTTTACCTCATGTAATTGGGCTGAAATAATTCTGGGCTATAAAGTATCAGGCTACCACTGATAGTTGAAGCAGGATATTCCTAGAAAAACATGTTTTAAGAAGACTTTTTAATCTGATAATATGTGTTTTTAAGGATATTTGTGAGAAGGGTAAATTGCACTTGTCACCATCTGGATCAATACTTTCAACAAATCATAATAAATGCTACTTACTGCTACTTAGGAGAGCATAATTAGTATTCAGTAAACCAATATTAAAATGTATGCTATGCTTTAAACTGTTTGACTGTATTAGCATTTAAATACCCTATTGTGTATTTGCTATTTCTTCTCTTCTTATAAAACTGTATTCTCCAGAGTTCAAAATGATTAATTTCCTTTAGAATACGTACAATGCACGGATTTAACAATTCCTTGTATTTAATAATTGCTCAGTAGCCAGGCTTATTATTTCACATAAGCACTTGGGTACAGAGTCATCCAATATTAGGTCAATCATGCTAATAGGGAAATCTGCATAACACATTGTGTGTGCTGTGGGTGCAGGGTGGGGAGGAAGGGCTGCACCACCCCGGCACCCTGAGCATCCTCTCACATGCCAGCCTTCATTCTCTGCCTACAGAACAGCTGACAGCTGCACCAGGGTCTGGACGTGTCTTCAGAGAGTTCTGCCCTCCCTGGCATTTGCAGACAATTGTACAGCTCTGTCTGACAAAACCGTATTTTTATTTTTTTTCTATTTTCCTTTTATTTTTCCCAGCAAACTGACTTTCCTTCCACTCACTCTTTCTTACAAGCAATTCCCTCCCGTGCCCAAGGGGCATCAAACACCAGCATGATTTTAACTCTGGCTCCAGCTTTAGCCCTGCAATGTAGGAAGGGGCTTCCCTCCACCTTAATACTGTAAAAAATGTATGGGAAGTCCTGTGTAACTCCTGGAAATTATATTCCCTCTTTGTCTGCCCCCCATATAATCTCACCCTTTTTTCCTCCTGCACCTGTGAATAAGTTATAAAATGTGGCAGCTGAGCTGGTAAAGTGATTTACATCCTGCTTGCAGGTCTAGCCTTGAATGTGATTAGTGTGCCTGTCTGAAAGATGGAACTGAAAAGGAAAGTTCTTCGAAAAAATGTGATGAGGCAACTTTTTTGTTAGCAGAGGGTGTTGAGAAAATCTGGTAATAAAAAAGAACGTTGAGTTTGGCTGGCTTGAGGGCAGATTATTTTACCTCCAGGCTATTTCAGGAAGCAGCTTTCTCATCTCCCCAGGGCTTCCAAGAGATGGAGATGAAGCAGTTGGAGCTGCCCTGGCCGTGGGGACTGAGCATCCCTTGGTGCTGGAGCAGCTGCTGGAGGAGCAGGAGCCAGGCAGAGGGCAGCAGTGCTGGCATTTTATCCTGGCCAATCTGCCTGTCCATGTGCAGTAATTCACCAAAACAGCCTCTGTTTGCTGTGCAGGCTTTGCTCTGGTTGGAGTTTGGAGATGGGGATGTTTCCTCCTCCCTGCTATTTCTAGGGGTGGGAAGGAGACATGTTTCCAGACTTCAAGAAAAGTGATTAGTTTTTTTTTTTTAGCTGGATACAATTATTAATTTTTAAGAACAGTTTCCAAGCTCAGCAGTTTTTAAAATACACTGAAATCCATCTTTTCTTTGATCCAGACATACACGCAGTTGAAAAGAGAATTAGGGATGGGTTTTAGAAGGAATGGTCTGGCTTAATAAAGCCACAAATTTATTAAGGTCTCCTACCTAGCTTTTTTTAAAGGATGATATGTGTGAATTAGATGTTTCTGCTGTACCGTGACAGAGGCTGGGCTCTCTTCCATGTCCTTGAGTCCTTCACCCCTTCTGCCAGAGGGAGAGGACACTGGGGGGACATCACCACTCCCTTTCTCTCAGGCTTATCCTTTGACCTGGTATCTGCAAAAGCGCCCAGGCACAAATGATTTTGTATTAGTGTTCTCCTGAGTGACTGAATAATGAAGGTGTGTGTCTGCACCTTTCTGAGTCTATCATTCCTGGGCAGTTTTGTGGAAAACAGAACTTTGCCTGCCTCATCCTCATGGGACTGTGCAGAGCTGGGGCATCTTGAAGATGCTGTCCAGAGGGAAACCCAGAGAATCAGAACAACCTGGTGAATGTCAGGAGAGTTGTAAATGAGTATGGAAATGCTGATCAGATCTCCTGCCCTGCTACAGGATATTCACTGCTCCTGTGCATCCGTGTGTCAGGGATATGAGGCTCCCTGCTCAGATAAGCCTCTGAATTTGACTTTGTGGACTGCACAGCCTTGCAGAAATATTTTGTTTTTCATCAATTCAGGCTTCCCATCCTGCTCAGATGGGTAGGCTGGGCAAGCCTGCCCTGTGCTGCAGGGGCAGTATTGATAAGTGCTTAAAGAATCACTGTGCATCCTTCTTTATCAAGGGGATTGCATCTCCAATAAGGGCAGGAACAATAGGAGCTGGACTGATATTTGATTTGAATGAGAGGGATTTCTTAGATCCCTCAGCCTAGCTGGGAGATGAGAGATAAGCCTTACAGAAGAATCACACAGTCTCTGAAATACCCAACAAAACTCCCATCCCTCTCCCTGTAGGCTACTTAGCTGAGAAACTCAGCCCTGCATCTTGTGTAGATAAAATTGCTGTCAAATCCTTCTGAACTCTCTCTGCTTTCCAAAAACATGTCACCAAGGTGGAGATTTAAATCTAGCTTTTAGACTTCAGCAGGACTGGTAAAAACATATTTTTTAACACATTAATTGGTGAATTACAATTAATTTCCTGTAGAAGTGCATATTATGTTCTCAGAAATGCCACATGAGGCACCATAATTAGTATTGTTACGGTGAATTCTGAATTAATTATTAGTGCCTCTGCTTGGGTCATTTGCATCTCTGGCAGGAAGTTGGGGTTCTAGTCCTGCCACTTTAGCTTTATTTTCTTTGCTTTTACAGTGATTGTAACAACTGTTGGTTGAGGATCTGCTGGAATTGGGTTTAACATTGTCCTTTAGGAAAGGGAAAGTGCCTGCTTGTGGTAATGGATTTTAGAAAGTCAGTAAGACCAGCAGGACACTGCTTTCCATGATTTATCTGAAGTGTTAAGACAGACCATTGATGGAGGCAAGAAATTACTGTTATGAATACAATATTTTGTATTGGTGATGATCTTTCATAATACTTCACACTGTTGTAAAAATTCCAGTATCTTATGACTTTTACACCTGACATTTCCAGTTCTGGTAGTTTTTCAAAGATATTTTGGAGGCAGTGGACTGAAAAAAGTAAAATTTTTATTTTACTTTTAAGGACACAGAGATGAAAAATGCAAAAAATATTCACCCAGATAATGTATTATTAAGTACCAAATATTGAGTTTGGTGTCAGGACAGAAATCCATCTTTCTGCCAAAAGACTAGAACTAGCCATGGCTTTTCTGTTTTGCTGCAGCAGCAAGCAGATTTATCAACTTAAAAATCAAGCTCCTGTACAGAGTTCTTAAACTCTGTGTCTTGAGACTCAAAGTCCTTATTACTGTTCTGGTCTTTGGTACCAACATCAGCATATAAGACAAGGCCAATATATTTTAATTATGTATTCCTCATCATGACAATGTTCTCTGCTCTCCTGTGGTCAAATGTGGCACAAAGCACAAAAATCACATTGTGTGATGTGCTCATGCACTGTTAACCCTGAGCAGGGTCTCTAATTGCAGGCAGTAATTAGTATCAGGTTTTTACAGATCTGTTGAGTATATCTGTGGATATGTGAAAAGGAGAATATAATGTTGACCAAAGACACATCAGTTTTAAAAGAAGTATTTCTCAGCCTTTGTACTTCACCACGTTGCCTGTTAGGATTGTCAGCTGCAGCAATTAATTTGGGCTTTGGGTGAATTAATGTTCCATATTTAATGGACAAAAAACCAAACAGACAAACCAGAACAGCCTCCCAGATTTGGTTATTTCCATCCACTTTGTGTCTGGCCCTCGGGAGGTGACCCTGCTATGGATATTAATCCCTGGCTTTGAGATTGCAGCTCCTAATGGGGGAACCAGTTCCATGCTCTCAACAGATGGCAAATGTTTTCATCTCCTTTTTTTTTTTTTTTTTTTTTTTAAGTAGGTTTTAGCTGTAACAGTTTTTTTTATGTTATTTCTACTAAATTTTCTTGGATGCAAATACTGTGTTTTTATTTCCTTTTGGTTCTTACTTGGCTGTAAAATTCATCTTAAATAATATGGGTTATGCTTGTTTTAATTTTCCACTATAATTTTAACACAGCAGCTTAAAATATATTTATGATGCAATCCAGTGTTGGAAAATGAGCTGTAATGTAGATTATAGTTGGTTTCCTACAATGTAAAAATATCTTTGCAGTTACATTCTGAAGGAATAACTGTCCTTAGGGGCTAAAATCACACACACAGTTTACTTTGTTTCTTAAAGTTAATCATCAGAGCTCAAATGTAAACTTAAAAAGCATTAAACACTGAGATAAAATGTAAGGAGTATTTTGTGGTTTAAAGCCATGAAGGATAATGCAAAACATTTTATGGCAGAGAGAACTTTGTGTTTCCTTGTGTGGAAATAAACCCTGAAAAATGATGGGCAGGCTCTTGTGTTGGCCCCACATAAACTGCAGTGGCAGAGCAGCAGAGATGCAGTGAATGCTGAGCAGCCAACCAAGGAGGAATCTGCTGAATCCCTAATTTTTATCCAAGTGGTTTCTTGCTTTTCCAGCTCTTTCCCCTGTGTCTTATCCCCAGTTAGAATGTAAATTCCGCTGTTGTGGCTTTTTAAAATCAATTTTATTTATATTTTAAGTGTATTTTGCAAATAGAAACAGCAGAAGAGGGATCAGAGCAGGGATTGCACGTGGATGTTTTACCCCTGTTGGTAGAAATCCACCCATGCAGCACTTCCAGTGTTGGGCCTCCTCCTCTGATTTGTTTCCTGCATGATTTGTGACTCATTCCTTGGTGTGAATAATTTGAATTCTGTTCTTGCCTAGAGGATTTAGGTAATGTGCCTTCAGAGTGAGCTCAGTGGGGAGATACCAGCTGAAAGAAATGGCCTTTTGGTCAGGACCTGCAACTTGTGTGTCACAAAATGCTTCATTCTTGGCAAGTTCTGCACAGATCAGCTGCAGGAAGAGTCAAATAGGATACAGAGGTTGGCTGGAGTATATTTAAAATAGCATGTGAGGAAAAGGAGGGGGTAATCTTCCTCACTAGACGAGCAGGATGCCATTGCATTGAGGTGAAAGGGATATTTCCCATTATTAACTGCATTTGTATGACATGAAATGTCTGCGACTAAAAGCAATTTATATGTAACTTAAGGAATAATCGATATTGATTTGGAGTGAGGAATGTTATGATCTTGTTTCTGAAAGATTCATGCAACTTGCATTTTTATGAAAACTTGATTCTATTACACCTTCCCTGCAGCAACAGACCATAAAGATTGATTATACACTAAAAGCAATATTTGGGTGAAAAAGTATGCTAGGCAGATTTTCAACTGGCTTTTCTCTAGCTGCTTTTGCTTTCTCCTCTCAGATGTATAAAAATGGGAGTTTCAGAGATGGGCCACAAGCTTAGACACTGCTACTATAATAATACCTAAACATCTAGCATTTTGCACCTTTGTAGCACTACACAAAAGAATGAATTCATTCTCAAAATACCTTTGAAAGAAGAACTCTTTGAATATTGTATGTGGCATTAATGAACAATCATATTTGTAACTTTTTTTTTTCATTTTCCAGGAATACTTGTTCAAACAAGTTCTTGCTTACAAGTTGGCTCATGAATAAGAAAAACATTTGTAAATACTCAAGCAAAATACTCTGTATGCTCAAGAGTTTGCATCAGTAGGATTTGATTGCTTTGAAATCTCTTTTGGTGATTAGGGAACAAAAGCAAATCCTATTTTAAAAGGTTCCTAGCACTCAGCTCAAGGTGTAAATGATAGATACTCAGAGTAGTAATTGTGGCAGGTAGAATGTCATGGGACCTTTGGCTGGTATGTGGCAGTGCATGGACACAGACTTTTTTCTAGTTGCTGCAACTTGTGCTTTAGGACCTAAATTTTTATGAACTGCACTAAAAACCTTCCCCTGACCCACAAATAATGGTGTGGTTTGGCTTGAAAAACTCACCTTCAGAGTGGGAAAGAGAAATGTATAGCATCTCATTTTTCATTTCTGCAGCCAGCTAGAGGGGAAGGTTCTGGGAATGGGAACCTTTGTGCAGGTTTGGGGGTTTTTGTTCAGGATGAACTGAGCCATCAGTGCTGCTTGAGTTGGGTGTCAGCAAGGAAAGGCTGCACAGGGATGAAAAAAATCAGAATTTGGAGTGTAGCTCTGCTCCACCCAGTCTGTAGTTAGGGTGCTGGTAGAAAGGCACTGTTTGGGTCTTTTCCCACAAACCAAAGTCACTGCTTGGGGCCATCTGATGAAGCAGAGAGAAATAATTCCTTTAATGTCCCAAGGCCTCTGAGGAGCAGCCCAGCCATGCTTCAATTAGCACACAGCAACAGGGCTTTGATTTCTCACCCTTGGAGTGTACACACCTCCTTTTAGTGCCTCAGTGTGTTTGTCCAAGGAGGTTTTTGATGTCTCCTTTTTTTTTTCTTCCCAATCAGTTTCAGATTTTCCATGTCTGGCACTTGGAGGGAGTTCCCTGTGCAGTAGCAGAGAGCAGACGTCCCATCCAAAATCCAACCAGCTTTCTCCAATCAGTTTATTACAGGAAAATTCTTCCTTGGGAGCTTGTGTGTTAAACAATTCATTTGACCACACATATTGGGGCTGTTGTTTCCTCTGAGGTGCTTCTGTACATATTTTGGGGCAAACCTGCACAGAAATGTGGCAGGTTTACTGCACAGCAGTCCCCTGGCTGGGGCTGGGGTTTGGGTTATTTGTTGTTGTTGCTGAAGTAGTGCAAGTTTCTGGGTAATTACTGGGACAAACGTGACTTTAGCTATTGCCACATAATGTGACAGCTGGTGTGGGTCACCTGTGCCAGCAGTGAGTGGGTGGGAGCAGAGATGGTGTGCAGGAGGCATTGCAATGTGGTGAGGAGGATGAGGGTTATTTAATGACTGACTCTAGAGCTGAGAGCCTCCAGTAAATGTGGAAGGATTCCAGAATCACCAGGATTACAGGGAACAAGACATTTGTACAAAGCCTCAGTTGAGAATTCACATGGGAATTGAGCTTTTCTCAACTCTTCAAACCACCTGTGTGCTGCTCCTGCTAGTGCAGCCTGTTGTCTAATAAAGTTCATTGGTGTTTTTCCAAAGAAATCCTGCTGACCACTTGCTGCAGATTGCACTGTGCAATTGTGGCTTGAAGCCACAGTGTTCAATACTTGAAAACATCTGAAATCCTAAATGTAGTTAGAGGTGTTTGTTTGCAGTGGACAAGGATTTTCAGCAAACATCAGGGAAGGTTTTTATCAGGAGATGTTGTTTGGCTGGTTCAGGACTTGGAGGCAGCAAGTGTTATCATGGACTCAGAATTCAAACCAGCCACTGCTGCAGTAATAGATTAGATTATAATGTTAAAATGCAGCTTCTCTGTGATATATAAAATCTTTTTTTCCCCTGGTTTTTGGCAACATACCTGAATATTTTTACCTAATAGAGATGCTGAAGGGTATCTATGCTTAGGTGATAAGAGGATGGGGTCCAGAACCCAAACCTCAGAGATCCATTATCCACAATTCCAAACAGATTTCCAGCTGTGACCATAAAAAAGATCTCAAGGCAGCTTAGATGTAACTTCTGGGTTTTTTTGGTTTTTAATGTCCTTCTCTGATACAACTTTCCAATTTTCCTATTCTAGAAGTCCATTGCATCAAATTCCTGAAGAGTCTTATCTTTTACATTCAAATGATGCATTGGCTTGGAAATAAATGCATGAATGTCAAAACAAATCAATGAAATAAAAGAATAATAGAAATGAATCAGGCAAACATCACTATAAGTGGGAAACAATGAAACCATGGTCATTCCAATTCGACATCCATAAATTCATAGTGAGGCTGTGTGTATGTTAAGTTAACCATGCATGCAAGTGTTTGTAGGGTTGAGATCTGACTTAATTTTGTCACAGAAGTGCATAATTAAATGTAAAGCACGTGTGAGAAAATAGATTAAAATGGAATCAAGTAAGCAAGACTTAAAAGTGTCCCCAAACTAATATTGTTGTGCAATTTGAGAACAGTTAGGAACCTATTTTTGTATGTGTAGTACTGTATCTAAGCAACATTCTTTATAGGATGCTGTAATGGGGGAAAATAAGATTGTCTTCTTCTGGAGTGTAAAATGGTTGATATATTTCCCTTTATTTTTCAACTCCCTGAAACAAGGTGACTGCTGACAGTCACTTGCTGTTATGGTGCAGATGGTTTTGAAGACACTAAAACAGGGGTCAGGAGACTGTGGTTCTCACTCTCTTAGTGACTTTCCAGGTTACCTTCAGCAACTTACTTCCATCTATCTTTTTTTCTCCCCTCTCTTCTCCTCTGCTCTGTGTAGACAAGGTTTGGAGGGCATGGCTCCCTGTGGTTGGTTTGTATGGTGTGTACTCTGTGCTTGGCTCTTGTCCTTAGAATAGTTCTTGCTTTGCTGCAGTACTATCAGAAATGGTGTTTAAAATTCCTCTAGTACCAGAGCAAAGCTCAGCTTTGTTCCTTCATCACCTTTCCCAGGGAAAAGTGATTTTGCCCTAGGAATTTACAGCATAACATTATCCTTGTCTTCCTCCTGTGGCAGCAAAACCCTACTGAACCTGGGAAAACACCAGGTCAAAAACAATAACACAGTGCTTGGCAAGAATTGGTCCTTATGTTTTAGTAAAAATAAGCACCATTTAGAGAGTCCACAGCTGTAGAGCTGGGGCTCATTTCTGGTTTAAATGTGTATGAATTCCACGATAATCAAGTCAATGCCAAAACTTACTTTTGAACCACATCAAGAGGAAGGAAATAGATGCTCTAGCAGTGGTCCCAGAAATCTAGCCCTGAAATACCAGCTTGTGTTTTACAACCCCACCAGCTTTTGGATGTTTTTAATCCACTCTCTTTTCTTTTCTCTTTTTTGGGGGAAGGAGGAGTAAAAAATAAACCTATGAAAAGAGGTGGCTGTTGTCATGCTGATCTGAGGTTTGAAAAATTGTGAGTTGGTGGGGATTGGGCAGAGGCAGGATGGTCTGGGTTTTAATCATTCTCCCCCAGCTCTGTGTGCCCTCCATTTCCTGCAGAAGTCTGTTCAAGTGACCCGAAGGCAGAAGTGAAATTGTAACACCAGGCAGTGAAGTCTCAGGGATATAAATTATATATCAGGTGAGCACTGGCTGTGATGCAGAGGGACCTGGGCATGTCCAGCAGCACTGCTGAGTGTCACCTGTCTGTAGTGGTCAGCAGACTGCTGTCCCCAGGGTGACTGCAGTAGGCAGTCCCTGGATGAGGATTTTGGGCTGACCCCAGCTCCAGCACTAATCTCTGATCAGGAACCATCTGCTCAGTGCAGCCCAAGCGAGTAAGCACTTTTCTAACTGTCAGGGATGACCTGGAGAAACTCATGGGGGAAATAAAACCATCAGCCACTGATTGGAATACTGATAGCCATCATTTGGAGTGGTGCTGCAGGAAACCAAATTATGCCTGTGCTCCCTGCCTGGCTGCTCAGCAATATTGTCAATTTGAAGTTAAATCTTCTTGATCAATCCAGGCTCAATTTTGCCACCTTTTGTTGTATTGAATTATGTTTCCTAATGGGAACAGTCTCCTGTAATGCAGTGGCATGCATCACTCAGTAAGAAAGTGCAGATACAGGATGAGGTGCTTTAAAAACAGTTTGTGTGTTTTCTTGCCTGACTTGGAGACAGCTCTGATCTGAGTTATTCTGCACGTCTGGAGTTACTTGTTTAGAGTGCAAGGAGTGGTGGCAGTCACACCTGTGCAGCACAGGGAGAGGAAGCTGAGTCACTTCGAGTGTGTATGGAGGAGAGATTTTGATTTTACTTTAATTTGCCGTGGATGCAAAGCACAGGGGCTTCTGTAGTTGCTCTTCTTGGAGCAGGGAACAGACTTTTTGGCAGTCATGTGTAAACCCATGGAAGCCAAACACCTGAAACAGGGATCCTTTGTCAGTCAGCATCTGCCAGTGTACACAATTTCCTAAACATCTGTTCAGTCATTACCATATTAAATCTGCAGTACCACAAGTGTCTGCATGTTAAATCACAGATCCGTATTTGAGATGCCTTAATTGAGTTGTAAATGTTATTTTATTACCTAGGTCACAGGACACAGAGAGAAATAAAGTTGTTTGTGAAAACTCAGAGCCAAATACCACAATCCTCTCTTGGTGTTTGCTCTGGCTGGCTCCTGCTGGGGTTTAGAGTCAGCAGCAGAGTGTTTGATCTCCTGTGGCAAGGGTTGATGACAGTCTGTTGACACCTCTAATGCATTGTCACAGTGGTGCCAGCCAACAATGACATGGTTCTATGGGACTGGTTTCCCTCACCTTCCCTCTGCCATCCCAGGAAAAAAAGTTTAAGAAATTCCTTTATGTACGTAAAATTTACTTTTCTGTCATCTAATTCAAGGCATGCTTCTTGGAAATTAGGTTGCTTTGTGGATTTATAGGGTTGATGTATAACCACATCATTTTGCTGTGTCCTGTTGATGCAATGATTACTGATTGCAGGTGAAATAGTTTCTCTTTCCTGTTAAGACTCTCCTTGCAACTTGTGCAATCACTTGTACCTTGACGTTTATTCCTAGATGTACTTAATACCTATTAACACGTATATATGGATCCTCTTATCCTGAATAGTCCTGTAAATACTGAAAAGGGCATGAAAGCCTCTTTGAAATGGGAGAAGAGCTGAAGGATGGACTGTGTTTTTTGGCTGTTTGATGGCCAGTGAGGGAATTGGAGAAGGGAGGTGCATCTGACAGAACAAAAGGATGAGAGAGACAGTGAGCTGAAGTGGGGAGGTGTCTGAGCTTGAGATGGAAGGGGGTGTGTGATGGGATAAGCAAGAGCTAAACTGGAGCAGGGAAGAGTTTTGATGCAGGACCCCTCTGTTTTCCAGCTCTGGTGCTGTCTGCTGGCCCTGGTCCATGGTTCAGCTCCTGGGTGCCTTGAGCAAGGCTTGGGCAGCCTGGGCTGAGCCTGTGCTTAATCCTGTCTGAGCTGAGCCTGTGCCCAGTCCTGCCTGGGCTGAGCTTGTGCCCAATCCTGCCTGAGCTGAGCTTGTGTTTAATCCTGCCTGGGCTGAGCCTGTGCCCAGTCCTGCCTGAGCTGAGCCTGTGCTTAATCCTGCCTGGGCTGAGCCTGTGCCCAGTCCTGCTTGGGCAGATCCTGTGCTTAATCCTGCCTGAGCTGAGCCTGTGCTTAATCCTGCCTGGGCTGAGCCTGTGCCCAGTCCTGCCTGGGCTGTGCTCAATCCTGCCTGGGCTCAGTCCTGCCTGGGCTGTGCTCAATCCTGCCTGGGCTGTGCTCAATCCTGCTGGGCTGTGCTCAATCCTGCCTGTGCTCAATCCTGCTGGGCTGTGCTCAATCCTGCCTGGGCTGTGCTCAATCCTGTTGGGCTGTGCTCAATCCTGCCTGGGCTGTGCTCAATCCTGCCTGGGCTGTGTTCAATCCTGCCTGGGCTGTGCTCAATCCTGCCTGGGCTGTGCTCAATCCTGTTGGGCTGTGCTCAATCCTGCCTGGGCTGTGCTCAGTCCTGCCTGGGCTGTGCCCAGTCCTGCCTGGGCTGTGCTCAATCCTGCCTGTGCTCAGTCCTGCCTGGGCTGTGCTCAATCCTGCCTGGGCTGTGCTCAATCCTGCCTGTGCTCAGTCCTGCCTGGGCTGTGCTCAATCCTGCCTGTGCTGTGTTCAATCCTGCCTGTGCTCAGTCCTGCCTGTGCTGTGTTCAATCCTGCCTGTGCTCAGTCCTGCCTGGGCTGTGTTCAATCCTACCTGTGCTCATTCCTGCTGGGCTGTGCTCAATCCTGCTGGGCTGTGCTCAATCCTGCCTGTGCTCATTCCTGCTGGGCTGTGCCCAGTCCTGCTGGGCTGTGCTCAATCCTGCCTGTGCTCATTCCTGCTGGGCTGTGCTCAGTCCTGCCTGTGCTCAGTCCTGCTGGGCTGGTGGCCAGGGGTGCTCAGATGCCAGTCAGGAGCGTTTCTGCAGGGCAGATGGAGCCCAGCTCCTGTGCCTTTGTGCTCCCATCCCTGTAGCTGGCTCCAGCTCCCTTTGGAGGTGCAGGCCCCGTTTCTCACCAGGGCTGTGCTGCAGGCTCAGGCTGGCAGTGGTGGGATCGCTCCGTGTGCCTCAGCCAGGCGGGAGGAGGCTGCAGCCAGGTCAGCACACTGGCAGCTGCAGTTGGAAGATCTGACCCGTGCATTGTGCTGTGGCAGCTCCTTCCTCCCTGCCCTGCTCTGAGGACAGCGTGCCTGGCTCCTGGTGCCAGGACCTGGCACTGGGCAGGGAGTTTGCAGCCACGGACCGAGCAGCTGGAATTTAATCACTCCAGCTACCCTTGATTAAGCCCCTGAACGCCCCTATCTAGTGGCCAAGGCAGTGTTAGGCCAGTCCTGCAGATGGTGAAAGTGAGACACAAGGAGGCTGAGTAGCTTGCCCGAGGCTGTGCAGTGAGTGGTGACAGATCTGGGACTGGAGCTGCGAGTTGTTGGCTGCAGAGGCAGGGCTGCCCAGCCCAGAGTGCCCCTGCCTGCTGCTCTGCCAGACAGAAATCCTTGCCTCCCATCTCCAGGGAAAAGCTCTGATCCTCTCAGCACAATCAAATCATTGAATGTTTTGTTTTGTTTTTTTGTTTTTTTTTTTCGTTTAAGAGTTTAGTTTTACCTGTTACTTCAGCTCTCCAAACTGGTTCCCCCAATCCTCCCAGGATGACCTAGCTGATCATAAAGGATACTTTATCATGTATGCACTACCAGGAAAGTCCATGAGTCCACACCTGTGTGGCCATAGGGCCATGTCCAGCTATGTGGGCAGCAGCTCTCATTGTTCCCATCACCTTGCACAAGGAGCTGTTACTTTTCAGAGATACTTTGTGCTGCAGGGGCCATCTCCACCTCTTCCAGGCAGTTTCATTTTCCCCAGTAAATTCCCAGCTCACTTCAGAGATGTGTTCCTCCTGTGCCCTTCAGGGCAGGCTGCAGCAGCTGCTGTGATGCTTTCCCAGCCCATCACAGCTCCCCAGAGTGCAGCAGAGCCTCTCCATCCTCAGCTTTGATGGGGACCCTGGTGGCTCCTGGGGATGTTGATGGGGATGCCCAGGGAGCCAGGACTCGTGTGCCAGCTGCAGAGGAAGGTCAGGGTGCTGCTGGAGCTGCTCCAGCCCTGTTTCCTGCCAGGTGCCAAAGCTCAGCTCTAGACCAGGCTCTGCCCCACACTCTCGTGCTGGATGCCCCCAGCAGTGTTGTTTGAGCACAGCAGGATGCACCCCTCGGATGGAGAGAGGCACCACTCACACATCCCACTGCAAAGCAACTTGTTTATAATCTCCTCAGGGTTAAAAACACTTAAAAAAATAATTTAAGTGATTTTAACACGGTGGGAGGATGGCAAAGAGCAGAATGTAGCTCCTGGCTACCAGGCTTTCCCTGCACACGCTGCTCCAGGTGGTTGAAATGCTTTCCTCTTTCATCCTGCGTGTTGTGCATCTCCTCACTTCCAACCTCCCACCACTCCAGCAATAGGAAATTCTGAAAGAGAAGGATTATTCCTGCAGTACCTCCAGCCCCACTGGAAGCAGGCAGTGCCAGGAGAGTGAGGCAGATGCTGAGCAGAGTGCCAGCTTCGTTTTGCTGGCCCAAAAGGCTCAGGTAGGTTGAGCAAGCCTTGGATAAAACCCGAGCTGCTGGGTGCTCGTCTGAGGCGGCAGCCAAACCGTCTGAGCTCTGCCTGGTGCTCCTTGAGAGCAGATGTAAACCCAGATTGTGCTTGCAGGGCTGCAGGGAGAGCTGGCCTGCTTGTTCCTGCATGCTCAACATCTATGAGGATATTGGTTCCCATTATTTAGCAACATTTTGCTATTAGATCACAACTTTAAAAGAAGCGTTTGCGATTTCTTGTTTTCATCTGCTTTATTCTCTATTCACTTCCTCAGGGCTGAGTAAATAATTCAAATATTTTTCTTTGAGGAATTCTTTATTAAAGATTTGACCCCAAAATCCTTAGAGTGGTTTTATATTTGAAATTATTTGTAAAAGTCTTTGATGCATCTTTCTGGGGTTTGTTTCCTTTCTGCATCACAATTACTGCTGAATTTTGTAGTACTGAGTTTTTGTATTGTCCCGTGTTTAAGTTTCCTTTTCTGTATTTGACTCTTACACAATAACCCAGCACAGTATAAACTGAAATTTAGAATTGAATACACAGTTGGAAGTTATTTACAAGCTCAAAATCTGTTGCTGTGTTCCTCGATGTTAGCTGCAAACTCTGACTGCTTGCCTGTTTGTAGAAAGTGGGAACAAAAGCTTTTTAAATACTGTTGAGCTCAAGCTGAATCTCAGCATTCAGATTCAAAAAACCTTTTCCCCCCACTCTCCCTCACTCTAATTTCTGTTGTAGTTCAGATTTATAGAGGTCTCAAGTTTATCTGTAAATCTGATTGCATTTACCCTGCTGTAGTTTTCTGTGTTCACAATCCATAAATATATTATTATGCCAGCAATATATAGATACCCATCACTTTGCTGCTGGGGAGCAGAGCACAGAGGGGGAAGGAGAAGATGAGACAGGGATGATTCTGCCCCTCAGCAGGAAAAAATGCAGCTTTTCCCCCACTTTTTATCCAGAGCAGCCTCTTCCCCATGTTATCTCTGTGTGCAATGGCACAGCCCTGTCAAGGGAACCAATAATATTTGCTGTCCCCATAATAAATTCATAAACAAATAAAAATCCCTATCTAGGAGCTTGAGATGGAAGGAAATACAGTATGAAAGAGAATTAAATTCCAAGCCCAGGTATGCTTCAGGCATTCTAGGGCTAAGAATTGCTTTGTTCAGGATGGGGCTGAGGGAAGCAGGGGCCACCATTTGTCATCATCAACACTTGGATTGAAGTTTGGAGAGTGAAAATGTTTTCAGAAGGGAAGTGGTACCGTTGCTGGTTTGGCAGAGCAATAAAAGGAATGCTCAAATGTACCAATTAAAAGGTGTGAATGGCATTTTTATGGCCTTGTTCTCGTGCACTCAGCTCTGGATGCAGCCTGTATGGTAAGCCTGCTCTGGTCAGACATTATTCACTCTGATTTATATTCTTTAATTAAAGGCTTTTAACATTCAATTAGATTGGGAAAGTAGCACTGGTGCTTAGGTCAGTTTATGGCACAGGAAATAATCTTATTTTTATTTTCTAGGCTGTGATTGCAAAGCAGAACTTCAGAATCTCCCCAAGTGGGCAAACCTCCCAAAACATTAGGTGTGCAGAATTGTGCATGCACTTGCACAGCTTGCACAGCAACCCAATTACTGCACTTACCTGCTTTGAATGCATAATCACATTAATTACTTGGGCAAGCTAGCTATGCATTATGCATATTTTTACAATCAGTGGTTGAACTGTATGCTTGTAAATATAACTGAGCTTTTCCTAACTGTAGTATATAATGTAATGAGAAAATTATCTGTGGAGTGGTAAAGTGGTAGCTTCTATATTGCCAGGAAGGATTTCCAGCATGCAGCAATTCTAGCTGTGAACATATCTGATTAAATTACATGAGTTTAGAATGAAAGTTGAATAAGTAAAAAGTGTTTTCATCTTCTTACTGAAGGCCAGAATTTTCAAGCTGGGTGTTGAGAATTCTCTTCAAGTTTTCTCTTCATCATAATCCCCCCAAATAATATAAATAAAAGATCACGTAGAATTGATACATACTTAACAATTAAAAAGAATAATCCAGCTGATGACCCTCCAATTGTAGAGTGCATGTTTAGCTTCTAGGAGGTGGATGTATTCTGCAAGTCTGCTTAGCTTTTTATCTTAAATTCTTGGATACCAGCCTACCCTTCCAAAACTCTCAACACAAAATCATCTCACAGGTTGTCTCTATCCAAGTGCCAAAAGCTGAAAGGGGAGAAGATGAGGACTGCAAAGTATCCACACTTCTGTCACTCACTGGGACCAGGGGGTATTACCCTTTTTGTTCCTGTCACTGTTTCACTTCCTGTCTTGGGTACCTTTCCTCCTTGCTCATCTCCACTTTTTCCACTTGATGAAGTATCCAGTTTGTATATTAGTGCAAGACTTTTTCATTCATGAGATGATGTCAGGATTTCCAGGCACTGCATATGCTGCATTGCTAGGTAGCACTTAGCAATGTTTGGATCCCCATCTGTTACCTCAGTTTGGCACGTTGTGCCTGCACTTTAAACTCCAAAATGTTGTGACACTGCATCCTACAGTCCTGGGTGCCAGGTGGATTGGAGCCATTCCTCGAAGGATGTGCATGGCAGTGTAGAGCAGTAAATAACCTGGAATGGGCATTTGTCCTTGCTGTGAGGTGTCATTGTTCAGTGCCCAGCACAGCCAGCCACTTCCCAGAGTAATACTGCAGCTTCTTGCTAATTATTTACTGAACAGATGACAGCTATTTGGATATTGTTGGCTGTTTTGTGTGTATTACAGTAAACTGCTCACGTCTTTCCTACTACTGCCCCTTAGCAAGTGGCACAAGTACATGGTTTTGTTAACAGTGTAAACTTACCAGTATATACTTGCTGGTTTGGTAATCCCCACAGCCAGTGTGTCATTCTGTGTTCTCCACGTGGAGTTAGTGAGAGCTACATCCCTCCTTGTCTTCATCTCCTTTCTGCCAGCTGATGAGTGACCTGGGACAGCTTTTGGGACAGTTCTCCTCCCTGCCTCCTGAGGCACCTTTGCCATTTCACTTTCCCTCTGTGCCTTCTCAGTTTGTTAAAACTTACAAGCCACCTTTATCTTTTTTTTTTTCTTCTTTTTTTCCCCTGGTTTGAGTGAAGGGTTGGGCCAGATGGGCTCCCAAGGATCCCACAGTGCTCTTCCTCTTGTGCTTTTCTTGCCTCTCCTCTCACTGCAAGGAGCACCTCATGGGCACCTTGTCAGCTTTGTGGAACTGTCACACTGGAGGGGGGAAGACAGAAGAAAGCATTTTCATTATTTTACACAAAAATGATGAAATCCCCTCAAAATAACTTCACTAACAGTGACCTAAATACTCAGTTCTGTCTGTATTTCTCTTAAAATTCATCAGAATTTAACTCCCTGTCGTGTTGGTATACTTGAGAATTGGGTTAAAAGAGCTTTAAACTGGAGGAGATAATAGACCAGTTTGTAGACAGTGCAAATATTTCAGTACTGACCCATTTCCAGCACATTATTTTTAGTGTACGACATTTCGCATCACTTTGCATTGAGATTTGATGTGACAGTATTAATAAACTTTGAACAAGGAGAAGAAGAGGAGGAAGAAAAATGACCTTTTTTTTTTTTTTTTTTTTTTTTTCTGGGCAAGTACTGTTTAAAATCTGATGGGCTGAAGGAGCCATGGATAGGGAGCAGGAGAGCAGCAGCCTCAGGGGTTGGAGTTTCCCTTGTACCTATAAAAAGCTGTGGTGTAACATGATGGCACATCTAACCAAAGCTCTCAAAACCATTTCATAATTTATCAGTCAGTGCCTGGGGAGCCCAAGGGATTGAAGCACAAGGAGCAGTGGAATGAGCATTAATGGAGAGATTGGCAGGGCTGGAAGGAAGGAGTGTGTTCCATAAGCTGCTCGGGGTGCTCTGCCTCACCTGCATGTCCTGACAGCAGAGTGGTGACTCTGTCTGAGGGGCTGGGCAGTGACAAAGCCAGAGCTGGCTGCTCCAAGCAGGGGGAAGCAGCAGGAGATGAGGAGGAGATATTTGCTCTTGGGCAGAAGGTGGAACTGTGCCTGTGCTGCCGGCTCCTGCTCCAGTGGCAGGAGGCTCATCCTCAGGAATTCAGCTCTCATGTTTTCACTGCTGTGATGGAATCCTGTAAAACACAGGTCCTGAGGATGACTTTTTTCCCCATACTTTTTTCTGATTTTTTTTAATGAGTTGTTGAGCAGAGCTTAATGGTGGTGACAATAAATTTGAGAGTTTATGCGTGAGAACTGGGGAGGCCAACAAGGCAGATATCCTTGTAGGAGTCTGCTTTAGATCATCCCCCCAGGATGAAGAGGTGGGTGAAGTATTCTATGAAGAGCTGGGAGAAGTCTCACAACCCCTACCCCTTTTTCTCATGGGGGACTTCAGCTTTCCAGATGTCTGCTGAAGTGCAACATAGCAAAGAAACAACGGGGTTGGTCTCTTCTCCCAAGTATTTGCCAGAGGAATTAGAGTCCAAATGACTCCCTGCAGTCCAGGGCATGATAGAAATACAGTTTTGAAAAATTGAAGTTATTTGTCTCTTTCAGTGTTTTGTCCTTTGCATTTTTTCCAGTGTAGATGCTCACTCTGTAGAAGTAACAGAGCCAAGAAACTTGACTCTAAAAGAATTCTCTTTATAAGGGTTTGGTTTGGAGTTGTTGCCCAATTAACTTTGTTGGGCTTTCTGCCCAACTGTAGCTGTCACCAAAACCAGAGAATGAATGCTTGATTGAATTGAAAATCTTATGATTTGGGCAACAATTGAATTGCTGTCATCCTGTCCTGTTGTATCTAAAGTAATTACTTTCTTCCTGTAAGTTTGTGATTGGAAACGCTCTGTGTTTCTGAAGTGGAGCTAAAAGACATACTCCTGATGCTAGAAAAACCTGAGACACTTTACAGGAGACCATTTTTTCCTGGACAATTACAAAGCAGAAGGGATTTCAGCACTGAGAGAATGCATGTTACTGGCTGTACAAATGCATATTATTAACTAAGAACAGGTCAGTGTAACCAGCACTTCAGCATCTTTTTAGTTTGTCTGTGAAATACCAATTTCTGTTTTTTATAAATTCTAACACTGTCCATGAGCAGTATTCAAGTCAGAGATATCTGTTATGGATACTCATCCAAAGCAAATTCCTGCTGTTCCAGAGAGGAACTTTTCCATTTACTCAACTGCTCAGTTTTCTCTAACCTGACCAGCTCTGTGTTTCTTGCTGTATGGAGGGAAGAGGGTTCAGGCAGGAATGTAGGAAGAGATCTGAAGTTGACCAAAAATGTGAGCAGCTTGAAATATGACTTGCCTTGCCCTTAACTCATTCCTTTTGAGGAAAGAAGTGCTACTTTCTGAATGATAAAACGGTACAGCCTGAAAAATACATTAGAAGAGATTTTGGGGGTACCTGGCTGACTATATAGTGAGAAAAGTTTGGAAATTCAGCTTCCATTAAAGATAATTATTTTTTGAACGAGGCCTCTGAAAACACACAGCTAGTAAATAAAAGCTATTATGAGATGTTTTATTTGTTAATTGTAGAGGTTTAGTGTGACTGTTGTTGACTTTCCTGTGATGTGCTGTTCTCAGTACAGCTGTCACTAAATTGGTGCAGTTTCCATCTCGTGTATGCACTGTACATTTAGAAACCACTCGTGGCTTATTCCAAGAGGGATTTTTTCTTGTGGGTTGCTTTTCTGTGGCACATAGGCAAATAAATTGTCAAATGCCCAGAAAAGTGCTGTGAGCACAAGCACATAATTAAGTTTTAGGTGGAGGATTCATTAAAGTGACTCAGTGAGTTCCTGAAGAGCCAGGTAAGTGATGCTGTGGCATCCTGGTGTACCCAGCCTGCACCTGGGAGAGGAACCAGCTGCAGGAATGGTGTGTGAGCTCTCCTGAAGGCTGGGGGCAATGAAAAGCTCTGCTGAGGAAGGAAAAGGGTTGTCTCAAGTGATGGAACATCTCAGGGACTGCAAGTGGTTTCAAGCTCTCTCTCCCTTACTTAGACCAGGTTAAATTCACTAAGTAAGTAGGAACTGAGTTTTAATTGTGCTGCCTACGGGTCAGCTGCAGCTTGGGCTTGTGATTGATTGGGTCCTCAGAGCAAGCCCAGATGAGCACAGGACAGTCAGCAGGAGCAAACTCAGGCCAATTAGCTCCCAGTGCTAGGGGCAATGCTATGGGAAATCCATTTTTTTATCAGTAAGACTGCAGCTTGCATCAGCAGTCTCCATTCCTCATAAGCAGATCATTGACTTATAAATTCTTCTGGTGTCTTTGGGATGTTTTTATCCTCCAGCCTATTGCATGTACTAAATTTGAGGGGACATATCAGTAGCTGTAGCAGTGGCAAAGCTAATATTTTCTTTCAGAGTATTGTGTTATATGTCAGCTGAAACAGCAAATGTATTTTTGCAGTGTGTTTTGCTGTCAGAGAATTGCATATAAAAATCAGCACATGCTCCCACTAGCAGCCTGTGTTCCTCCTTCTGATTTAATGGGGTAAATGATCAAGGTTCCTAAAACCAGGCTGAAAACTGTGTTATGTATTGCTGCTCATTTAGAAAGCAGTAAAGCTCAGTAAATCAAGGCAATTGATTAAGCATCTCTCCTAAATTATAACAGAGCAGATCTGCATGCTGTGTCTCTGCTAACATGTTTATGGCACTGAGTATCCATTGCTGCATCCTTCAGCTGAAGCACATCCAGCTGCCTGAGGAGTGTGTGTGGGACTTGGTGCTGAAAATCCCCCAGCCAAGCACAGGCTGGAATTGGTGTGGCCAGGACCATCCCATGCAATTAATTCCTTAGAGCCCTGTCTGCTGGAAGTTGGGTTCATTCTGCAGCTCTTCTCCAGCAATCAGTCATGTGAGCAATAAGAGATAACCCATCACCACTGCCCTTCTCACAGCAGAAGGACATCATGACTCCTGCAGAAGTTTCCCTGGCCTGAGTTCTTCACTCAAAACATTTTTGTTTGTTTGGTACTTTAAATATCCTTTAATCTCTTAAAAAAGCTTGTTTGCATTGTCTTTCTGAAAATTTTGCTTAAAAAGAGAAAAAAGCAAGCTAGAAAAGAGCAAGGAAATATGATTTGATTCTTAAGTTTGTAAAGTATGGAAATGGATCAGGGAAATTAGAACCTCCTTGGTCTAGAGGAGTTTTGGAGCAGAGCTAATAATGTGGAAACCATTTCAGCCCATCACCACATCTGATAAATGCCCAGAGCCCATGGATATTGCATGTGCACCACTACACACCTGAATTTCTGTGCCAATATGCTTGAGTTACTCCTGCATAAATGACTAATAGTAAATTAACTAGTGTATTTAATGTGTGGTCATAGAAGGTGCTTAGTGAATGTGTATTTGATGTGTTTGCCAAGAAAGTTGAGACCTACAGGCCAGCACACTGGTGTGACTTTGGACAAGCACCTTGGAAAAGCAAGTTAGATTATAGGAGAAGATGTGATCTCTTTCTCATCTGTGTGTTCATAGGTTGTTATTTTTCTGACAGCCCCATCACTTACTATCTGTGCCATATTTTTTGACTGTAAATAGTGCTGTTTGCCCATCATCAGCCAGTTGTTCTGTAAGGGCTGTCCTTCATCAAATCCATGTACCCTGTCAGACACTGGAGGCCTGATCCAGGCTGGGAGCCAATCGTGGTGCTGCTGGCAATAAGATACACAATAAGATTTATTCTTCTAATGAGAAGAAATGAATCCATCAACACTCTAAGAGAAACAGATGCACCTTCTTGCATCATCAAGGGACATTCATATTTCCAGTAGTGATAGATGGGTGTTTGAAGTACAAAGGTATTTTATCCTTATTATCAGTCCCTGTCAGCTGGGGCTAAATGTCATTTCCTGTGAGTTGGATTAAAGCAAGGACAAGCAGAAAGAGATTGGGGTTTTCAGTAGATTAGATGTGTGCATTCACAGATCTTTTTAAACAAAGTGCTCATTGTTCCAACGTTTTCAGGATGTTCTGCAGTGTCATGATTTGCCTCAGGTTACTCCAATTGCACTTTTAATGCAAGAAGTGATGGAAGCAAGCCCTGCTTATTCCATATCCCTGGTGGGGGGTTCACAGCCACAGAATACACACCCTGATTGTTGCTGGATGTTTGCTTTTGGGTGAATACAACTGGGAAGAGTCAGCCCTTCCCTGCTACTTTCTGTCCCTTCATGATGAATGTAGGACTGCAGATTATCCACACAGACCCTGGGAGTTAAAAAGACTGTATGTATTAACTATGCAGCTGTTCTATGACTAATTTATGCCTTAATACTTTGCTTTTATCATGAGGGGTGGCTTGAAAACAGTGAGTAAGATGTTAACAAGAGGCTCTGTCTTGTTTTCAAAATCTCCTGGTAATATCTCAGTTCAGGCATTTTAATTTGGATGGTTTTCCTTCACGTTACAAAGACAAGGCAGAGGAGGAAGGGCATATTTTTGTCCTCTGTGAAAAAAAGTTTTTCTCAGAAGAGAGTTTTGTGGGAGCAGGATGCATCTTAGCTGCTGCTTGAGAGCAGCTCTGGGTCAAGCAGCAAGCAGGTCTGCAGCAGCTCTTTAAGCACTGGTGGATATTTTATCTCAGTGCTTTTAGAAGTGCCTGGTTGACATTTGGCTGCAGAGACGAGATGTTTTCGTTTATCCAGATGTCTTGGATGTATTCGTGGCCAGGATGTCTCCCTGGGGTGTTGGTGCTGCTGAGCAGCTACAGACACAGGACTGTAATTGCTGTGCCTTCCCTGGCAAAAGCCACACCTGGGTAACCCTTCAGCAGGGCTGGAAATGAGGAGGATCATGACCCACCTTGTCTGGAACCAGAGAAAATCAGAGGAGCTGCTGCAGGAAAGGGCAGGCAGAGTGTGACAAGGGCCCAGAGGGTTTGGGATGGGAGGGAGATGGCTCTGAGATGAGCAGGGTGGGTCAGCAGTGCAGATAACCCAGGGCTGAGCACACGCTGCTCCCCTGCCTCTGCCTCCTCAGCCTTTTCATTAAGCTGGAATAACACTTAGTGCTCCTGCTAGGCATCATCAGTTTTTTCTTAGCTAGATTTAAACATATTTGTAGCACCTAAAACGGTCAGATTGGTGAAGTAATCCCTGTGCAAGTGTAGCTCAGCTCTGCTTCCCCATCCTGATGTCTCTGGAACAGAAGCATAATGTTTATTTTCCATGTGCCTGTCTGCCTCCCCCATAAGGAAACCCCTTGCATTTCAGTTGTTCCAGGTCCAACAGTGCCAAAATATATTTTTGTGAAATAAAATGGCTAATTAGATCACATAAACTTTCAGAATGTAAAAAATGAAACTGTAAAACAAGCAGCTGTGCACTTGAGGTTCATCCAGCCTCTTCTGCACAAGTTGCATTTTGATCAGCCTAAAGATTGGGAGTTCATGGCATTCCCCCTCTGATCCAGCCTCAGAGATGCTCTTGAGGATCTGCTTCTTTAAAAATGGAGAGTTTAATTCCATTGGGCACCAGTGTGTTACCATCTTGTAAACATCAACCCAAATCCACCTCTCTGTGCTATGCAGAAATGGTGTTTCTTTAAAGAAATTTATAGCCTTCATTTCTCTAAAGGAACCTTCTCCACAGAATGAGAATTCAGAGCTTGGTCTCCTTAATGTGGGAAGGAAGAATGCTGCCACCTTCCTTTGTGCAAGTTTCTTACTAAGATTGGATTTGCAGGAAAGGAAAGGAATGTGTTTCAGAGGGAGGAAGGTGTCTGCTCCTTACTGCTGAGTTCTGGCATGCACTAAATAACCCTTTGCTGGACAGAGGGCATTTATCATTATCCCTGCATTGCCACTAGTGCTGCAGGGTGACTTGGCCTCCAAAACTGTGTTCTCCAAGGTGGGAGAGCTCTCTGTGCATCCCTTACAGGGGCTGGCTTCTGTTGATGTTGTTCTGCTGGCCCAGACTGCTGAGCCAGAAGGGATTTCATAAATAGGTGTTGTGCTGTGCTGGCAAGGCAGCTTAGACCTCATCAGCTCCCAAATTCACCTGGCCCAGGTTTAGACACAGCAGAGCAGGTGTGTGGAGCTTGGCTGTCCTCAGCTCCCAACCTCAAATGCACCAGGAGTTTCTTAAAATGCAGAGAGGCCCCAGCATGTGCTACCCAAGCCCAGATTTCTCTTTTCTTTTCCAGAGGTTTATGTACTTGCTGAAAAATGATTACTGTTCTTAAGAGTTTGCATCATCAATATTTGCATTTGTTTGTGAAAGTATCTTAAAAATTTAAAAAAAGGATTATTAGCACACACAAGCAGTTACTGTTCCAAGAGAGGGAAAATAACTTGAAAGATACAGTTATTAGTGTCAGGATTTGATTTCCATTTTTTAAACAACTTAGCTTCTGAAATTATGAGGAGATGTCAGCGATAATTAGAGAATTCTTAGATTCACAGTGCAATCAACAAGTCATTTGTGTAGTTTTCCTTTCCATTCTGAACAGTTTTAGAAAGACAGAAAATCATGTGTTCATAGAGATACATGTATAATATTATGTATTTGTGCTTAATGTTTGCTAATCTCCATACTTCATAGAAATAAAAAAACCCCAAGTTTTTCTGAATAGTTTTCTTCTTATGAGGATTTTTGCATCTGATGTAGAACATCCCCCTGTGTTTTGCAGCTGTTATTTTTTACCGTGTATTCATTTCCATTCACTGACAATGTGCTGCTCTGAGACCTGTGCATGTAAACTGCTCTTGAAAACACTCAGTGCTCAGAAGTCCTATTGAAATCAATATGAGAATAGAGAACAAATACTTGCCAATTTGAGCTCTGGGTGCTTACAAATGCAGCTGTAGCGTGGTAAAGATTAGAAAAGCTCAAACATTTCTGCTATTATATTTCTATAGAAATGTGCCATAATAATGTGGAATAAATATGTGGGAAGAAAATCCATGCTTCAGCTTAACTGCCTCGGGTAATTAATATTATCATCATCATTTTATGGATTAAAAAAAAAAAAAAAAAAAGGCAGTAGAGGCAGTGTAGTTTCCCCAAGGCAGAAAGGTACATTTGGAGCTGATGCTGAAATTCAGGTTGGCTTGATCTCTGCTCCTCTTTGCTGAGGTCTCTGGAGCTGATGCTGAAGCAGATGCTGTACTTAATTTTCATGTTCTCTTTCACTTGAGTGAGGAGCACAGTTCCTTCTCAGCTTTCTGCCTCGTTAGTGAGAAGTGAGAGATATTTCCACTGGGCAGTTCAATCCATTGAAAATTCCAGCTGTCATTTTTCTCTTCCTTGACTTCACAAGCAACCTCTGTGTCCTTCTGCTCTTTTGAAAGTGTTTTAGCCTAAAGTGCATGGAAATTTCAGACTTGGGGGAAAAAAGGCAGTTTGACTTTTTATCACAGATATCTGGAGATGTGAGGTTTTCTCCAGAAATTACAATATTCCTGAGCCTTTATTTCAATTAGAACAGGAATGTGCTGTGTTGGTGCAGTTCTCACCAGGTGTGGTGTGAGCATCCCAGGGCTCTGCAGTTCCTGAGGATTGATCTGGAGCATCTCCAGCAGTGTTCCTGGGGATAGTGGCACCAGCTCTGGCTCTGCTGTTTGTTCCCAAGGTGTGTGCCCAGCCCAGTGGAGCCTGCAGAGCAGCTTCTGTGCTCAGACACAGAAATGAGTGCAAGGGCTGGACTGATGACAGAAAAGAGCATTGCAATCCCAACAGGAGCACAGTCCTTCCCCATTCTTAGTGCCTGGAGGGATGCTGCTGCTGGAACAGCAGGGGAGAGAAAACTAGAGGGAAATACCAGACTCCTGTTGAAAACAAAAAAAAGAACCAGAGACAGAAGTTGGTTTGCCATAGGTTTCACACTGAAAAGTCTCCAATAGAATGTATTTTTCAGTATTTTAGGACTAATAAGAACATTTAGTGATTTATACAGAAGAGCCAAGAGTGGTTCTCAAAGAATAAACACTAAATTATCATAATTCTTCCTTCTTTACAACAAAATGCATAAAGGAGCTCTAAGAGCCCAGGAGAAAACACCAAGAAAAATTTCTCTAGCTCAAATGAGAGCAAGGATTTTTTTTTTTCTCAAGCAAAGTTCTCAAAGAAAATGCTATTTAATATTTAGGCCTTGTAAAGCAAATGCATTCCTTTGTCACAGTCATTTCAGCATGCCAATAGCAGTCAGCTTGACTGTGAAGATGTCCACTCTGGGTTACATAGGGGTTTTTGTTTTGGGGTTCAGTGTTGTAGGGCCAGAGTGTAACTGGACTTTTGTCTAAGGGGTGGCTCTAAAGAAGGAATCTGCCTCCAGCCCTGCAGTTGGTTTTATTTCACACAGTCAGTATTCCAGCATTTCTCCCAGTCCTTGTCTTCACTTGTGTTGCTGCCCCAGGGGGAGGGAAGCTGCAGCCCTGGGCACTCGTCAGTGCCATCCTTGTTCCTGTGTCCCCATGGATGCACAGAAGGCTCCCAGGGCAGCTCGTGTGAGTCTGGAGGGGAGCAGGGATGGGGATTATTGGAGAAGGGTCTCAGTTCCTGATGAGCACGTTGGTGGAAGGGATGCTTTCAAACCAGTGCTGGAGGAATCCACATCAACTTCTGCACCTGGTGCTGTCCACGAGGACACAGACAGGTGAGCCTACTCTGAAAGGCAGCCAAGATCTTCTCTTCTTTTTTTTGAGTAATCCCTTGATGTGTTGGAGGAGACTGGGAGTATAACATGTTTTAATTCAGTGAGTGTTGTGCAGGAAGAGCAGACTATGACCTGATTTGACTTAAATATGCACAAATGTTCACCATTTCCCTGATAGGCATTAGTCCAACCATTACACAGTGTGTTGAGTTGAGGGTGGGAGAATATATAGCATGAATGCAGGTTAAATAAGAGCATTTTCTATCATTATTTTTGTTTCTACAGCTCCTAGCACAGTGAGTACTGGAGTTACCCTCATTAGTAGCATTGCAATAGGCATAAAAATAAAATTAATAAAAGAATTTTGAAGTAGAAGGAATAAAGAAACAACAAACTTGCAAAATGTTAAATTACTCTTTGTTTTCATTACATTTTTAAATGCATGATAAGCTGAAGGTATTTGAGTCTTTTAATCATAAAGCATTGTCAAGACAACTGGGTCAATGTGTATCTTTGATGACTGCCTTTAATTGGGGAGGGAGGGCAAATCAAGAAACTCTCTCCTTCAGGAGTACAGACAATAGTACTAGCAGAATAGTTAAAATATTTTCAATTGATTTTTTTTCTCTGTTAAAGAGACATTAGACAGGCTTCTTCAGCACTGTGCAGGCTTGAAGAGAATAACAGGAACTCATTTAAATTCTGAGTGCATCCCTGTCTGTGTAACCAGCTTGTTGTTGTACTCTGCAGGATTGTTCAATGTGGATTAATATTGTTGACTAAATTTACAGAGTGCAGGGAGGGGAAGATTGAACTTTGCTGGGGTCTGGATTTTCTCTTGTTTCCTGAAAGGAGGGCAAGAGATGCAGATTATTTGTGCATAGAAGGAAAAATTAGGAAAAAAAACCAAAAACACTGACTATTTGCTAAGGGCAGAGAGAGGACACAATTTACTTTAAGTGATATCTCCACATTTAGCTACTGAAGGAGCAAGTGCTTGGGAAAAACCACATGGTGCTCAAAGCTCTCTCCTCCTATTAAAATAAAATAAATCTGTCTGTGCTCAGCAGTCAAGATGGAACATTAATTAATGCAATGCTGAAATCACTAGGAACAAAACTGAAATTAATCCCTTAAATATGCTATTTTTATTCCAAGACTTCAGCTTCTCTTCCCAACCTGGATGTATGTGTTTCTCTGTGAAAGTGGAGCAAACCTATAAATGTTGGCAGCATGAAGAGCCTGTAATGCTCTGTCTCTCCAGGGGACAGGAGAGCTCTGAGCCTCCCTTGCTATCAAATGAGCCTTCAGGAAGAGCTGCTTCACCCACACTGATGATGGAGCACTTGCCCAAAGCAGCAGCTGCAGCTGGGGCTTGTGGATGGCTTGGGAATCTTCTCCAGGCTTGGTGAGGAGGGGGAGAGATGGACCCGGCTCATTCTAAAGTAAATAGACCCCAAAGTGTAGGTGGGACTCCAGGAACACTCGGCATATCTGCTAATTATTTTAATTTCTTATTGCTCACTGGAGCCAGATCAATTAAGAGGAGAAGGTGGTGGTAATTACTGTCTGCAGTGTAGACAATCTAATTCCTTCTGGGCTGCAGGGAAGGGGGGGATAGTCAGTGAAACCCAAGGCACCCCGAAGGAAAAGCCTTTGTGCAGTATCTAATTAGTCTGAGGAGCTCACTGGCACACAGCATTGTTGGGAAGGTTCCAAAAGCTGTTTGTCCAGAGCAGCTGGGGCAGGGCAGATTCTTTGAGAAATGAGGCTAAAGCACCATAAATCCAGGGAAAGGCATAATCTCCTGAGCTGGAAAACCTGCAGATTTTAAGTGGCCATGAGGATGGTTGTTGGATTATTCCATGACTACCAACAACAGACTCTTTTGAACTTTGCTCCAAATTGGATGTTCAGAAAGAGTATCACAGATGTGCTAAGAAGGGAGATGACTGTAGATCCATGCTCCTCTATGACAATTTCTGTTACTCCTTATTCCTTGTAATTCCTTGCAAATCAAATATTCCTTGTAAATGAAAGAGAAGGAGAAGACATGAGCCAGTTAATGTTTGTACAGGCCATAAAACCAGTGCCTGATGGCCTCGCTCCACTAAAGCCTTCCATAAAATAAAAATCCCCAAATACAACTTTTAACCTTCAGCTTATTTTATTTACTTTTAGAGTGCAAGGTTCTTCCCATCTTTTCATTCCTGCAGCTGCAATATTACTTGTCTGATAACTCCAGCTCACGTTTTGTGCCCTGCTGGAAGGAGAAGTAATTTGTTTTGAAAAGCAAAGCAATGTAAATGTGTCACCTCCAGCTTGTCTCAGAGCTGATCTGCACTGTGGCAACCATGAGACCTTGAGAATTGCTCTGGGTTTTGGTGCTTCCCATGTCAAATCTGATGCCTTCTCATTCTCTCCTCAACTCAGCTGTTCCCACAGGTTCTTTCCTTGTCCATGGAGCTCAGGCTGTGTTAGTTCTGCAGCCACCTCTGGTTGCTGCAGATGTGGTTTTGTTACAGATGGGTCTGGCAGAACTCTGGGGCCAAGCAATGTTTCTTTAGCACCATTACTGTAAGGGTCATTTCAACACCCTAAGTTACATTTTGGCTTGTTGATGGACCAGGGATCTGTGAATTTGAGGCAGATCTCTGTAGATCAGTGCCCAGGGTTGTCCCTATTTTGTTTTGTGTGTTACTGTAGTTGTTCCTCCATGACTGTGGCAATACTTTTTCCTAGGCTTGCTGTTCAGCAGCATTTTTTCCTGCACTTTCTTCCTTCTATTTCACAGCTGCTTCCAACAAAAAAACTTTCTCTGTTAAGTGTCTTGCCAAAATGAAATCCTGTGCTGTTGCCATTTCCATGTGTGGTGCCGTGGAGCAAAGACAGACTTTCATCTCCTGACTGCCTTGAAAGGAGAGAAGACCAGGCTAATGGTCATTTAATGAGCTCTTCCCAGCAGATGCTAATGTGCCCAGAAATAACGTGGCACAAACACAGCTTTAATGAATGAAGAATGTGGAACAGGCTTTATTATAATTTTCAATTTGCTTTTGAGTTGAGCAAGCTGCCTGAATACCCAAAGACATTTCTCTCTATTTGTCAACAGATGAATGCCCTCTGAATTGTTAAGGGCAACATTTTGTGAGCAGAGAGATGTTAGCCCCAGGCGTCCTGGCTAAATTGCAGTTTGGGTGATGCAGTTTCACCTGCCTGAATTCCCCCTGCAGTTCCTGGTGGATGTGGAGCTCTTGCTGCTCCTGCCCTGCACTGCTGTGCACTCATCCCATCGCTATTAAACAGCTGCTGCCCATAAGTAGCTGAAACATTTTGGGATCCTCTGGGATGAATAGCTCTGTATAAATATAAAATGATACCATTACCATGTTTGAAGTAAGATTTAATATAAACAAACGATTGTTTCAGTAGATGGTGCTCGGCTGAGTTACAGCAGCTCGGGGCTCTGGGGAAGCAGTGAGTACCAGCAGCTCTCCCCTCACGGCTCTCTGTGTGTGAGGATTTCAGAGAAGGGAGTAAGGAGAGACAGCTTTATCCCCCTTGCAGCTGAAGAAGGGAATTATGCCTCTGAGGCAGTGGCAGTGAGCAGAGCCAGCTGCTGCTTCCCAAAGCAGAGCCCACAGACCTGGGCAGAGCCATCTCCTTCCCATTGCCAGAAGGGGTGTTGGTAATTTGGTATTTTCTGTGCCTTGGGGAGAGGTTCATTGCCACCTTCTCAGTGCCCAAGGGGATAGAAGGGTGTGGCCACGGAGAGCACTGCTGGTTTACAGTCTCTATACCAAGTTACAAAGTGCATTTTTCAGGCTGGAAAGGAAGGAATCATTTCCATGGATGCTCTTACAGGTCGGTTTTTATAGCTGCTGTTGAGTTCTCACCCAGCACAGTGGCAGTAATGACCCTGTGGTTACCTTCCAGACACCAGCTTCTCTGGTTTCTTGAAACATGTCTTCCCACAAAAGTTCAAAATGTCATTCACTTTACAGTAATGAGAGGAAATTGTGTTGTAATCTCTGGACAAGGATTTGCTTAATGCTTACAGCCAGTCAGGCTGGACAGCACCCAAGCACTTTGCAAACTAAACATTCTTTTCAATAAACATCATTTTGCTCACAGCACACTTGGTTTTATATAGCAGGTGCCATTAAAAATGTGCCATTTAGTGACAGAATCATTAATATTTTTGATAATTCCACAGTCCAAGCATTAGTGAGGATGCAAATTCCATCAGTAATGCAGCGAGATCCTGGAGCTCCTGCTGGAACTGACTCTGGACTCATTGGAGAGGCTCCCTTGCAAGCATGTGCAGCCTCACTAAGATACTTTTATTGAATAAATGCAGTGCTTAAAAGATTACTCTCTGTGTTTCTGATGGAAACCTCTTCTTCAAACAGCTCTTTTTTGTTGCTTGCAGGAGCTCCAGGATGATCTCTAGATTTACCATCTCATTATCACCTTGGTGGGGCTGCTCCTTTTCTATGAGTGTTTTCATGTTGCCTTGCTGAAAAATGAGAAATAAGTACATAGAGACCCCAGAACAAAAGAAACATGAGATGGATCCTCAGCCCAAGTCTGGTGTTTAGCTGTGGTTGTGATCAGGGAGCTGTGTTGGGTGAGATCCCCAGCGATGCTGGGCAGGGCTCTGGGTGGCTGCTGGGCTTATCCCTGACTCTGAAAAGCTTCTGAATGTTTCTCAGTGTCTGAATGGAGCATTAAGGGCTCTGCAAGGTGCACTCTGCTTGCTGATCTGTCATCTTCTGAATTGCTGAGCAGCCTGTCCCGTAATACTGAGGTTTTGTCTAAGAGAGGCTCAGAGCAGGTTCAGTGGCAAAAAGCATCTTTGTGAGGAGGCTCCTGCAGGCAGCCCATGCCCTGCTTGTCAGAGGGGAGTGCTTCCATCCCTTCCATGAGGAGCTGCTGCAGTCAGAGCCCTGTTCTCCCCCATTCAGTGTGTGCTTGGTGCAGACAGAGATGCTCCTTCTGTGGGTGACTCTCCATCTTCCAGGTGAGCCTGTCTTTACAGAGCAGCACAGATGTGCCTGGAGTGTCTGGAAATGCTCCCAGAGGGCATTACAATATTTCCATCCATGCCCTCTTGCCTTGTCTTTATCACCAGCATGACTTCTGCTGGTGCTGATGCTTTTAAGAGCCCTAAATGCTTTATGTACTGGGGTTTTATGTGATTTGTCACTGGGAGGTCACAGTCTTTTTCATCTAATTATTTTCTTCTGGTAATTACTACTATTATTTTATGCTTACTGTTTTATGATGCCACATAGGGACAAAGTCCTACTGTGCTAAGCACAATGCAAACCATAATAAGGAAATGGTACCCACATAAAAAAAAATTTGCTAATGTAGTATGAGCTATGATCCATCATTGGAATAGGCAGGAGGAGGAAGAGAGCTTATGGTGATAATTAAATATGATGGGCAGGATGCAGCCTCCAGCTCCCAATTCTGAAACAAGGGCATGCATTTACACCCACAATTATCATGGCTGGGCAGCAGCAAGCACTGAAACACCTTTTTACCATTTCAGCCAAAATGGGGCTGTAGTTGTCAGTTTGACTCAAGAAAGTAAAAAGCTGTGCTGTGAAAAATGAAAGGGAAAGATTGTTTAGGGTTCAGCTTTAAGAATTTTTTTTTTAACAGTTAAATAATAGTTGAATAAGGGAGAGTATCTTAGATTTATCTGCAGAGAAAAGCTCAAAGTCATCTTCTACATGGTATATTGCTCATACAGAAGATGGAACTTGGTAAATGAAAAATAAAGAATCCTTATTAGCCTATTTGTCATAGATTTCCATAAAATGCAAGTCTGGCTGCAGTTTACCACCATACCCAAGCAACACATTTAATTTCTGTGTCAGGAAGTACAATTTATTTATAAAGCAGGAACAGGTTGGTAGGGTGTTCCTTAATTTTGCCTTGGAAGGGGTGATGGTAAATTTACCAAGTGTCTCGAATTGAATCAACATTTTCTAGGAGTTACAACTGTCATTTTCATAGTGAATAAAGAACTAGGAGAATGAGGGGGGAAATACCAAGTAATTAGGTGTTGAAATCACCAGCAGTGTTTTGCAGACTGAAGGCAGCACAGTGATTTATGAAAGTGTAGAGCTGTAAATATTTTGATTTATATGCATTTGTGTTTATATAGCTATAGATGGGTTCCTCATCCAGGTGATGCTGCCTTCTCCTCTTTGCATCATCACTCCAAAGCAGCCCTGGATCTGTCTCACACAGGTGAGTGCTGTCATTTTCTGGGTGTGGGGCTGTGGTTCTGCACTGTGGCTGTTCATCCACAGTCCCTCTGCTTTATTCTCCTCCTGCACTGCAGCTCATCCCTCTGTCCCCCAGTGCACCCTGTGCTTCAGGAGGTGCCAGGCATGTGACAGTCACCAGCTCTTTCATCTTTGGTCTGATGTGGATGAAATGGAGGGAGAAATAGAGGAGCTTTTCACACAGAGAGAGCAGCCTCTGACTCATTGTCTTCTTGGGGCCTTCCTGAGGATTCCTGTGGACTTCAGGAGATCCAGCCCTGCTTTAATCTGGCTGTTTGATTACAGTTCCCAAGGCAAGCCTTTCAACTCCACTTTCTGGCAAACAGAACTTTTCTTGGCCTTTCACTGCAGTGTTCTTTCAGCAGTGTCTTTGCATTGCCTGGTATCAGAGCAGGCTGCTTTAAAGAGCCAGGTACCTCGTCCTCCAGTTAAAAGGGAATTTCAGATGATTTCACTGGCTCTAAAATTTGGCAGAGTTTCCTGGGCCAGGATAACAAAAGGAATCGATGTGTGCAGTCAATGGGTCGTCTGCCCCCTTCTCCTGCTCAGTGACAGATCTGTCAGAGCAGTTCTGGAAGCTCCAGCCTGACATCCTGCTGCCCAGCCACTGCTGGAGGATAAACCAGGTGCCCTGGGACACAAGCACTGCACTGCTCTCAGCAGTGTGCCAAAGCTCCTCAGAGCTTTCTGCTCTTCTGCCACCTTTAAACAAAGAGGTTCCCATTATTTTTGCCTCTGAACAGGCTTTCTGTTGACCTTCCACTTGCTGCTGACAGGACTGCTGTTCCTCTAGAGGGGTTCAGCCTACCTTCCCTGTTTTGCCTGGAGTAATTCCTCACTCAGTCTCTCTCCCAAGCCCTTTTTGCTTTGGATTGTCCCCTTTAGCTCCAAACTGGTGTTTCATCACTTGATCCAGTGGCACTGGGGTGAGCAGTTTAGGTGAGGAACATGTTGCTGAATATCAAGATGCTCAGATGGATGTTTGCCTTCTGACTGCTTCAGGTTTTGTATAACATATCCAGAGATAAAGAAATGTTCATAAATTGATATTGGGAAATTGTGCAAAACAGGAAATTTTGGGAGGAACCTATGAGGTGGTGATAGAAAACATTCCTACTTCATTCTGGTCAACAAAAAACCCTGTTTTCTATAAGTCTCTTCTTTAATAAAAGTAGAGCACTGGAAACATGTATCCCCATTTGTCATAGCTAAACAGCTTGCTCTGATGGTTAAATGTAAGAAACAGGTATGTCATGTACAATAATAGTCTGCATAATTAATTATGATACTTATGGCTGTGAGCATAATTCAAGAGGAATTGGTGTAAGCAGTGTGTAACAGTTTGAGAAAGGAGTCAGGATAAATGATTTGTGTGGAGGAGGGGTTGGGCTTTGCTCTGGAGCAGTGAGTGGCATCCAGAGATCCAACCTTGCCCTTGCTATACCTGGAAGGCAAAGGGAGACACAGGTCAGGGCTGTTTGCCCATCTTACCTGGTTTATTAATTTGTCATCTCAAAGAATCACTCTGCTATGGCACTTGTCCAAGTTACAAGCTAATATGTGGAATTACTTTGAAACCAGTGGGAATACTGCAGTTAAATTAAGTAGGAGAAGCAATTTTCCAGTTGTAGGATTAAATATAGCAGCAGAGCAGTATTTTCAAATAATTTTATTTATTGATGACTTTTTAAAAAGCCCACTCTAAAGTTTAATGGTCATTTTAGTGCTATTAGGTCATCAAGTAGTTAATGCTTTTAAGAATTTTAAAAACTGTTTGAAGGTTTTTAGACTAAATATTGCAGAATATCAGTTAACACGTTGCCTTGCTTTCAAAATGTAGCATTTCCAATGCGTGTTTGACATGCTTGGGGCTACTCCAAGTCTTGATACTCAGAAGGAACCAACTGCAATATTAAGCTTTAATATTTTATGATGAGATTCAAGCTGTTTACGAGGTGTGTAGGGAAAAGTGGATTATATTTTGTCACACTGCACGTTTTTACCCTGAGTTAGGTACCTGACTGCAATGGGACAGGTTTAGCTCCTCCCCAACAAAAGGAATATCATGCTGCTCTCAAAAACTTTAAGAGTAGCTTTCCTCTGTTGAATAAGCTGGAATGAAAAATATAGCTGGGAGAACCATCAGATTTTCAGTTCTGATCTAGCAAAATGTTGCTCTCTGGGCTTCTCCTGCTGTCCCCCATGCTGGAAATGTGCAGGAATTAGGGAATTAGGCCACTGAGGATGAGATTTGTCCCTGCATTCAGAGCACTACATGCACTGTGTAAACTGGATCCCAGAAATGTCAATTCAGTTCATCAAATGCATGTTTTTAAGTAATTTCTGTATGTTTTCTTCAGCCTGCCCTAGAGCCTTCCATTCATTTCTCCCCAAGCAAATAAATCCTTTTCATATTTATCTGTATACACTAATTACACATAGTTCTCCTTTCAACCATACTATTTCAGATAATTTGGGTTTCCTGTAATAGTTTCTTAGATAATCATTTAGTTGGATGTTAACATCTTCATAAAAGAGAAGAATGATGGCTTGATTTTTTTTCTTTCCTCCTCTCTAACGGGTGACCATTCAGAATGGAACAGCTGTAGTGACTGAGAACTGTTATTATCCAGGGTGTGAATTACAGCAAAAGGACTGTAAAATGCGATAGAGTTTCAGAGTTTGATAATAAAGATTCATCTCCGATCACCCGAGATTATAAAGGTGGTAAATGACTTCCTTTCTGTGCCTTTCTAATATTTCAGATTTCATAGTAGCATCACTGTCAAGATCTATTTGACATTCTGTAGCACTTTCTCAAACAACAGCCTGTCTCTTCTCCTGACAGGGAGCATGCTTTGAATGAAAGTTCATTAGTCTATTGAAACATCTCAGTTAATTGCTAAGCCAGTACCCAGAATTGTCAAGTTCATATTTCCATCTGTGCCACAAGCGTAGCAATAAAGAATTTTTTTGGACAGGTTAATTTGCCTAAAATACCGTGTAGTCAATCAGAGGAACAAAGTTGTTGATGGGAGCATCTGTCAAACTGGAGCTTTCATCAGAGCTGTCCCTGTCTGTGAGATGAACATCTCTGGCTTGCACGAGCTGGCAGAAATACAGCAAACAATAACAGCAGCTGCACTAGAATAATGTTATTCCACTGCTAAACACCAAACAGCTGGGTGTTGCATTGGTAAGAATGCTTTATAGTTTAGCTCCTTATGAAAATAAAACCCAGTCATTCAAATATAGCATTGTTTTAATATTTAATTTAGATTGTTTATATTATTTGCATTTTGTTAATTTTACATTTCATATAATTTGCTTGAAAATAGCAGTTTCTTGGAAATTGTGTATGTACATGTGCGTGCATAAAGATTCCTAATACGTGGTGTTTTTCTTTAAAAAACAAAACAAAAGCAAATTAAATGTCTCTATAAAAAGCAAATTAAATGTATAAACTGAAATTATTTAAATGAGCTGGGAGCTTGCACTGAGATTTCCAAGGCATGCACTACATGGCCCACAGTGTGCCATTAATTTTCTGACAATCTGAAAGATCATTTAACAATTAAGTTCTGATCTTCTGCTGATTTCCCTCATCATTGGTGGTGCACACAGCGACTACATCCAGTATTTGCTACATGAAACACATCAATGTTAATGGAGAGAAAAATAAAATATCTCATTTTACTACAAATAACATTTTCATGCTCTAGGAGATGAGCTTGAAATTCAAGTAATTCCAGCTAAATCAGTGGATTTAGCCTAGATTTACTGTAGTGTGAAAGAGGGTGAAATTTGACCAGCATCATCCAGAGCTGCAGAGCATTAAAGGCTGAGATGTGAGGAGCATTACAGTATCCAAAATAAGGTTTCATCTGGACCTTTTCACTGGTTCTGAGAAGAATAGATGTTCCTTGAAGTATTTCCTTGAAAGTGTTTCTCTTTGTTGTGTGTCATTATAAATCTGAGGTTCACCCCAAAACAGGACCTTAAAAAAAAAGGAAATAAATTAATTGCATGGGAGGGAGTTTCTTGACTCTTCTATAGTTTTTATCTTTGTGATACAGTGTGAGGCTTGACCTTGAAAATTAACCATCAAGAGGGATGTTGCAGGCTGTTGGTTTGCAGAGCACTTTCAATATCCTCCTCTAGAAGATGGTGGCAGCACACCCAGCATTGAATCCTATTTTGGTCCTTCCCGGAGAAGGCGTCACTCCTCCTCCTGAATAGATTTGCTTTTCCATCGTGGCTGGGTTCCCTGGCAGCTTTTGCAGTGAAGTCAGACATATGTGGTTGGAGTCTGCTGAGGGGGGTGTCACAAAGCTCTGGGATGCAGAGTCCCTGATGTTCACAGTGGGTGGAAGGGAAGGGAGGACCAGGTGGGCAAAGATAAATTTGATTTTAATTCCATCCCCCATCCACTCTGTCCTGCTTCCCTCCAGGCCTCTCAGATGAGAAGAGAGAGCAGTTGGTGGGGGAAAGACTGGGAATGAGAACATCCATAAATTCTGGAAGAACTTAAAGCTATCAGCTGCTTTGTATTCTGTCAGGCTGAGGGGGAGAACTTAGCTTGTCTTATTAATGTCATATCAACATGTCTTATTAATAATGATAGAATCACTCGATACCATAGAAAGCAAATATAATAAGACCAGCTATGATAAGAGGTCAGGGCACAGAGCAATTCTTTTCTGAATACAGACATCCATATAAATGTATAGATAGGTTTTCTGTCTTCTTTTTTTTTGTGCTCTTAGCAAAGTCAACAGAAGTTTGCAGAAAGCCTCTGCTATTTTCACTATCCTGAAATAATGACTTTTGCCCTTAGAATTGGCCTGAGTAACCAGTTTTTGGGCTGGTAGCCAGTGCATTGACTGAAAGTTTATCTGTTTGCCTCAATTACTGTATCTTGTTATTGGAATCAGTCTTGTCCTGAGAACCCTTTCCTTATTGGAAATCATGCCAATAAACCCATGGTTTCATTTACTAGCAGATGGTGGAGTTGATTTTTTGGTTAGTTTTTGTTAGTTTTGTTTTTTTTTTTCAAATTCACAGCTTAAATGTAGAGCTTTGTAGGTGTTCTGGGCTTGTAAAGAGCTTTGCAGCTGTGACTGCAGTGAATCCAGGCTGGGAATATGGGGCTGGAAACCTGGATGTTGTCAGGTATCAGGACATGCCCCAGCTAAAAAGTCAATAATGTTTATTCAGAATGTTGCTAGAGAAGAAAGACCTCATCCCAACATCTTTCTCCTTATTTTAGCACCCATCTTCATAAAACCAGTGAGTTGAAAGTGGTTACTTTCAATTTACTGCATGAAAGAAAGTGGCTCCAAGTCATACTATTTTTTACTTGGTTAGCTTATTTGAACTTTTTGTTTTAAATGAAGGATGAGTTTGAGGCAGTTATGGAATTTTCTGTGTCTTGTGTAAATTGAGCTCAGTTATGATTACTCATTTTATTTAAAAGTAGAATAATTGGCCAGCTGTTAATGGCAAACTTCTGAAGAGAGGTCTTGATCCTGTGTTAACTTTCCATTCCTGGAGGACAATTTGTCATGAAACCAACATGATGTGTTGCTAATGATTACTTCATGGAGTCCAGTGGCTCCCTGGGCCATGAGCTGCAGGACCATCTGCTCCTATTAGTCCATGCCTGTGGTCTGAGCTGCAGGGGATGTGCAGGGAGTTTGGCCAGCAAGTGCTGAAAGCTGGAGGTTTGGGCAGGTGTTTGCTCTGGTAGATTCTCATCCACAGTGATTGAAGCAGTGCTGGAGATCATCAAATCAGCCCAGTTCTGAATTCAAGGGGAATCCAGAAACATTTGTGAAGTCTGTGATCAGAGCCAGGAGCTAGAGAAAGTTAAAGAGAAAACAATTTCCCAGACAACAGGAGTAACGAGTAGAAATTGCTGGAGTGCCCTCTGGAACCAGCAGTGCTGCCTTAATTAGCTGCTCTCAGCAGATGAGCTGCATGTGGAGCCAGGACCTGCAGGGCTCTGGTGGTCTCAGGACAGGCAGAGGTTAACACAGCCCAGGGCCCAGAGGGGCTGGGAGTCATTGAGTGGCTGCACAGGTCACAGCTGCAGATTTTACCCCTGACTCTGCTGCTCCTGTGAGCTGTGTGCAGTTAAAATGCTCTTTGCAGGCAGGAGCTGTCCAAGCCAGGGACAGGGAACGTGTTCCTCCTGTGACCCTTTGTTCCATCCCCTCAGTGCTTTGCTGTGAAGACAGTCACACCCTACAGCTTATTTTCTGTCTGCAGTCGTGCCCATTAATTCTGGCTCTTCTTTGGTGGGTGGAGTTCCTTTGTGTCTATTTTTGCCTTTTGTTGGCACACAAGCCGTGCTTGTTTGAAGTTCAGAGATCTCACAAACACGTGCCATGGCAGAACACTTACTGCTGCTGTTCTGCATATCAGTTGATCCAATAAAACACATTTCCTCTCCTACAAACCGTGATAACCCAACCTAAAAACCATCAGGGCTGTGTCAGCATCCACAGTGGTGTTACATTGCATTTTATATTTGCACATTTAGGTGTGCGTGTGTTTTTTCTTCACTTACTTCTGTCTTGAGCTTACTTCTGTTTGTGGCACTATAAGTTATGTTATAGAAAAACGACAGTTTTATTTGCTTTTATTGTCCACTCTGGAAGCATTGCAGGTTTGATTCTAAATTAATCTTTATTGTGTTTCTAAATTTCTTCTTATTCCTTGACATAACCCGCTATCTTTCAGACTTAGCTTTGCTGGCTACAATCAATTTATTATTCATAAATTCCCTGTTTTGACAGCAGTAGTCTGGATTCAATTATGCCAAAAGGCCCAGTCATACCAGGCTGCAGTGCTGGAAATGAATTGTTCAATGACACGATCTGTCTTGGCGAACACTAAGTGATGCTTTGATAATTATACAGACATAAGTACGCAGCCAAAAAAAAAAAAATAAAAAAAAAAGCTTTGGGAACATTTTTGTTACACCCCGTGGAAAGCAGGAGAGAACAGTGGAGGAAGATAAATTGACAGATTATTAGCTGAGGCATCTTGTGAAGCCAGCCAGGGCCCACTGCTCCGCTGGAGGCTGGACCGCAGTGGAAGACTGAAGACTGCAGCAGTGCACGGAGCAGCAGATGAAATTAACACCATCATTTAGTTTTATTTGTTAGAGTTTTAAGTGAGCTGGAAGATAAAAATGTTTAAAATAACCCCTCGGAGAGAGGCTGTGCTGGAGAATCCCAGAATCTTCATATTTCCAAGTGACAGAACTGTACCTCTGCTGGTGTTTTCACAGAGGAAGAGAAGGGAAGAGCACTCCAGGTTATCTTCCAGGCTGACAGGTGAGAGGATTGACTGTAGGAGTTCTGAAGGCTGCAAGGGGTGTCTGTCAGGAGACAGCAAGTTTTGCTGACAGCATCAGATTTACACACTTGCATGGGCACGCACGTACCCTGCACACCCAGACAGTGACTGAACACTGCTGCCTTCCCCACACTGCATTTCCCTTCCAGGGTAAAAACAATTCCTGCTGAAATAAGACCCTGCAGACACTGTGGTTAAAAAAAAAAAAAAAAAAAAAAAAAAAAAAAAAGCAAAAGGAAATCCCACCAAACAAAAAATAAAGCACTATTTATGCACTGAGGTCTTCGTTGTGTCTTTTTGTGAGAGTTAATTTTTGTGTTTAGAGCTTTTCCTGATCAGAGTTGGCCTGTAGGATTAAAACAGGTACAGGAGGAGGACAGATGTCTCCATGCTAATTTGTCATGTGGGCAGGCTTTTTTCTGGAGCAGGACTGGAGCTCTTTGGCATGTGCTGCCTTTTTGACATGTGGAAATACTCAGGTTCAGAAGCAGAAATCAGCTCTGTGGTGCTCACGAGGGATGGAGGGACTCTAGAGAGGCTGGGTGCCCATTACCAACACTGAAACAGAGTTAGGGGAGTTTTAGAAGAACCTTTGTGCAAGTGTTGGGATCCATTCTGGGAGAAGCTGGCTTGGAAATGCAGTTCATGAGTGCCTAAAAGTGGGCCAGAAATTGGAACTCTGGGGAGCTGAATTCTCGTGAAGGTCACATCCTAACTGTTTCAGTATTTCCTCTAAACCTTGAGGAGGGAAACTGGCTTTTCATCACTGAGTCAGCTGATTCACCTCAGCACCTTCCAGAGACTGCTTGGACACTGATAATTATGCTCAGCTCTCGTAATTGTATTTTTCATGAGTAGTTCTTGAGGCAATGAGGCATTTCAGGAAGTCAATAACAGTGCAGTTATTTTACACCTGGAGAAACTGAGGCAGAAAGGTGTGTGCAAGGTCAGGCAGCACCCACTGGTAGGGATGTGGATACAGCCCAGCACTGTGAGCTCCTTTAGCTGTTCCTGCCTTGTAAGTTTGGGAAAGATTTTTTTAAAAAGCATTTTATCTCTCATGAATGCCAGCAAAACCAAACCAAGAGATGTCAAAAACAGCTCTCCTCTTCTGTACTCTTTCTCATGAGAGAAAGAAATGAAAATTTAATTTTTGCTTTCCTAGATTGTTTTCCTTCAGCAGTGATAAAGGAAAGTATTCCAAGAATGAGGAAAATGTGAAGGTGAAAATACAAAAACTCCCTGCATGAGAAAGGGAATTTCAATGCAGGAACTGGAGTTCCATGCTTGGGCATTTCAAGCAGGAACATGTGTCATCTTCTTACTGAAACCATGCACCCCTCCTGTGACTGGAAAGAAAACAGCAGTGCAAAGCTCAGTCCTGTAAGGGCTGAATATTCCTGGAGGTCTTCACATTGCCACCAGATCTTCAGTATTCCAGCTACAGAACACTTTTGCAAGCTCAACTTTTCTCTCTCCTGTTCTTCAGCTCACTGTAATTCTGCTTTCCCCACTGCAGCTGCTACTTCCTTTTTTGTATTCAGTTGTAATTCAAATTTCACACTGACTTTGGTCACCCACTCCTGCCAAAGCAGTTTCTCAGATTCATAAGGAAATCTTCATCAGCCTAAAGCTGATTGCAACATCTGCACTCCCCATCAGTGACACCATCAAGTCTGGCTCCATTGATAACAAGTCAAAAAATAAAAAGAGAAGAAAACAAAAAACCCAGCAAGAATGAATACTGGTGTCCAGAAAACTGAAGTACATGCTGTACATATCCAGGTAAAATTCCTGCATGCGAGATTTGTAAACCCTTCATGGAGTTATCAAAAGCAATGGACTAAATATGCCAGATAAACAATGATTTATTGTCTGTCTACCTGACCCTTTAGTGATGTAATCAATATGTTCATGATGCAGACTGCAAAGTGTCTGAGTTATATAGAGCACATCCTGTGACATCCTCCTGTAGCAGGAGCAAAGTTACTCACCAGCCTGTTGATAATAACCAGTGGCTGCATCAGCTCATGGTAATTTACCATCTTCTGTCTCTCTGAATTAATTGATTTCCTTCATTGGCTACATAAATAATTTCCTGTGTTTTGCTATTTTTCTCTCTGTCTCAGTGAATACTTTGTGCCTTACCAGCATTCTGTGGTAAAAGAATTTGGTAGTAGAAGTGTTTGAGTCCTGAAGGACAAGGAATGGGATGTTATTTCATAACCTATGATGAGTGTAGTTACAAACAATAATCCTGATTGTGTCTTGCACATGAAGCAGCTGCTGAGATGGGTGAGCAAACCCAAGGGCTCTGTTGTCCATCTTCCTGTGCTCAGGGTGAGAACCTGCAAGGGTGCTGTGCCTCCCATGTGATGGAGCAGTGCCCATCCAGAGGGTTTTTCTCTGTAGGGTGGTCAGGGGGACTTTGCCAGGTCAGGAGGTGGTGGAGCACATTTATTAGGTTATATCTGCTAATTAATGCAGATAAATATGTAATTCCATCCCTACACCTCCACCCCTAAAGCCCCTGTAATGCCACCCTGCCAGGCTTTTTTTCTTTTTTTTTTAAATAGATTTCACTTGAGAAAATGATGCTTTAAAAACACATCTTTTAAATTGTGTTCAAAACCACCCAAACCTGGTTTGTGGAGCTTTTCATCTTCAAAGCAATTTGTAGCACTAGCTGATAAATATTATGTTACAGTTAATATATCAAAGCATAATGTGGTCTGTGACAGAATTGGTAGGTCATCCATCTGTGTCACATGAAAGGAACTGTTTTTCTGGTTTGGTCTGCTAGTTACCTCTTTACCAAACTAAGGGAAATAACTTTGTAGTGAATCTTCAAAGACATGTTAGATTGCTTTCTCCTTTTCTTCTCTTCATAGGGATTTGGAATAGTTTTAAAGCATCAAAATCCTGATGTGCTGGAAAGGGTTTCACATGCTGACCATAATCTTTGTGCTGTTTCAGCTGTTGTGTCAGCTGTCTCCCCAAAGCTGACGTGAGTCTCTTGGGGAACAAATGCCTTTCTGGAAAAAAGGGGTGATATTTTATTGGGATATCCAGATTAGATGCAGGTGCTGGCTGAAGCGACTTCTAGTTTTCAATTTCACATAACTTCAGCTCTGTCCCTTTAGACATTTGCTGAACAGTTAAAAGAATGTTAGCTTACATATGAAAATGAAGGAATGGCAAGGTCACAGAGTAAACAGTTCATCTGAAAGAGCAGCATTTCTCATTCCTGGTTTTGCAGCCCATTAGATCTGTGGCTCTAATCAGTCACATGAGAAAGCTCTAAAGGCACCTGGTGATTGCAGGCACCTTTTCAAAGGTGGCCTCTAAAAAAATGCACACAGCAATTAGCCCAGTAAATTGACTTGCTTCCTGAAACATACTAATTCTCTCCAAATTACTTAAAGGGACTCCTTTTTAGTTCATAAACTTAAAGATTTATTGGTGATCTCATGCTCTGTGCCCTCAGACTCTGGATTAAGGATAAAATTAAAGACATAAAGGCTGTGGTGAAATGAGAACAGCTTCCAGCCAGGGCTGTGAACAGTTTGTACAGATGGAGGCAATGTATGCCCACACCCAGTCAGTCAGCCTGTGACCCAAACTCTTATCTCTGTTTACATCTGTAATGTGATATTCTTGAAATGTGATAGGGAGTTCTGAAAGAAAAACCCTGCTTCCATCTTTAATTACCATCCTAAAGAAAGCTTCCAAATTTCAGCTACAATAGACTTACTGAACCATTCTACTGTTCAGGATACTTTAAAATAAAACCCTTAATCCATTTTGAAGCCTTTAGTTTGAAGAATAAAAAGGAGTATAAACAAGAAGGTTCAGCTGTAAGCACAGAGCAGATATGAGAAGTGAGAGCTTGAGAACAAATCCTGGGAAACAGATGGGGCTTGTGCTGTTTGTCTTTCTTGTAAAACTCAGTTCTCAGCACATCATCTCGTGCTCTGCTAACTGCAGACATTTGAAGGGCAGATGGCTCCTTGGCCTTTGAAAACACAAGCACTGCTGGTGAAGGAGTTGCCATTATAATAGATAAAACTTTATCTCCAGCCAAGTCTTTTGTGTTTCTTACCAGCATTTTTTTGCTGTGGTGAAGGAGCAAGGAAAATGGATTTGATAGCCAGGTATCTTGAGTTGGACTTATTTGTGTTTCCACTGTTGCCTTACACACATTTCTCTTCTATCTGATGGAAAGTGTTGTACTCATTTTTATTTCCTTATTATGCTGAGAATTAAACTTTGAGAACAGCGGCTGTTGCATTCACTAGGAGCTGAATTCTTTAACTCTAAAATTATGTTCTGTGTATTCATGAAAATGGATCAATTAAAGTCAAGGGGACTACTCACATGAGCAAATGCTAATTAACAGAACGGATGCTCTAATGAGGAGAACATGATAACGTTGCAGATAGATTCTGAATATTAAACATACTTTGCTCAGCAGCAGTAGAGGTGTTTACTCCATAGTATATGAGCAGTTTATTAAACTTCTGGTTGGAAATAAATGCTTTGGGTTGGCTCTCTAATTGGTAAATGTTCTGTACTTCTAGGCTCAAGTGCTGTCTGGAGCAGTTATGATGCATCCTGAGTGTGCTCCTAAGTCAGTGTTGATCCACAGATTGCTGATACCATCTAACTAAACCAGACAGGTGGCTTTACTGCAGTAGAGCTTAAGATATTTCTTGCCCAGCTGGTGGGGAGAAAAAAAGAGCTGCCTTTTTTTTCCCTCTGAAAAAATAAAATTAAAAAAAGCTCAAAAAGCCTAATAATATAAAGAAGGGACATCTATTATCACATGTAAGTCAGTGGGAGAGAGTCTTTAGAACAGCCTGGTAGCTGGATTTTCACATTAATTTATTTTCCTATTCATGGAAATTCTGCTTTCATCACCAAGTGAACTTGGTGCTAATTAATTAAATATGAACTATTGATTAATGTATGAAGAACAGTGAAAGCTGTGGCTACAGGACTGGTCTATTTTCAGAGACTTTTCTGTATTCTCCCTAATATCATCTTAATATTTCATCTTTGAGGCCTGAATTGGGAGAAGTAAACAACCAGTCCAAGGGAGGTGGGAGCTGGTCCCAGCAGTGTTTTGGCAGCAGGGCTGGAAGCAGCCAGAGCTGGAATGGGCTGGGAGCAGCCAGAGCTGGAATGGGGATGGGATCAACCAGAGCTGGAATGGGGATGGGATCAACCAGAGCTGGAATGGGGATGGGATCAACCAGAGCTGGAATGGGGCTGGGATCAACCAGAGCTGGAATGGGGATGGGATCAACCAGAGCTGGAATGGGCTGGGAGCAGCCAGAGCTGGAATGGGGATGGGATCAACCAGAGCTGGAATGGGCTGGGAGCAGCCAGAGCTGGAATGGGGATGGGATCAACCAGAGCTGGAATGGGGATGGGGGCAGCCAGAGCTGGAATGGGGATGGGGGCAGCCAGAGCTGGAATGGGGCTGGGACCAGAGCTGGAATGGGCTGGGATCAGCCAGAGCTGGAATGGGCTGGGAGCAGCCAGAGCTGGAATGGGGCTGGGATCAACCAGAGCTGGAATGGGGCTGGGAGCAACCAGAGCTGGAATGGGGCTGGGAGCAGCCAGAGCTGGAATGGGGATGGGATCAACCAGAGCTGGAATGGGGATGGGAGCAGCCAGAGCTGGAATGGGACCCAAACACCCTCATAAGCTAGGTTTTGTCAGTAATGTGTTCCTGTTTGGGTATTTAGGTCTTTACATTTCCTTATGAAAATAAAAATATCATAGCACTGTGCAGTATCAAGCAAAACTAAATTATCCCATGGCATGCCTGGTGAAAAGTATATCCTGACTGCTCTCCTGGCACATCCACCTTCCTGCAAGCCTGTTGCCAAGATGTTCAAAACATTCTAAACACTAAAGAGCTACGATTCCATTGATGTCTAATGAAGTTCACCACACAAAGGCTTCCCTTAAAGGAGTTCTTTGAGTCTGAAGTGACAGACAGATGTCAAGGTGATGCTGGCTGTGAGATGAAAAATTGAAAGCAAACAAATTACTCAAGTCATTTATGGCATGTGATTTGGCCCAACCTTGAAGTCTTTTATGGGTGGGTTGGAGTTCTATCAATCACCCCTGACACATGTTATTTGTGCATAATTATATGTTATTGACCCAATACTCAGTAAAAAGGCTCTGTGAATGCTTAGCATTGTTTGATCTCAGCCTCATCTGTCATTGAGACATAATGTACCAAATATTGCATATTTCTGTTCTCCATGCAGATAGGACTTAGAGGTATCTCTGCTGTAATCTCTGATTGCCCTAATACCAACCCACAGGAGGCTAAACCTCTTTTTCCAAGCTAATCCATCCTAGCACAGGAGACACCAGCTTTTAGCCCAGGAGGAGAACCAGCCAGCTCTGAGCAGGGATTTCCATGTGGGACATGGTGCTGGCTGTGGTGGCAGCGTGCCTTTGATGGTCTGTCACACCCAGGGCTTCACATCTCCATCAGGGACATCAAAGGCAATTGCAGGGCTGTGATGAGCAGCAGAACCTGGCCTGGTCAGCTCCCTGCTGTGCTAATTAAGATCTCAGATGTCTCAGTGACCTTGGCTCTGCTTCCAGGTGTGTGCAGGGACACAGGTGGGGCAGGGCAGGGGTGTGATCTGACAGACTGAGTGTCAGCTCATCAAGGAAAAAGGCTTTGGAAGGACCTGAGTGACAAAAAAAAAAAAAAATTTGTAAGTGATCTTTCATTCTACTGAATGAAGTAAAGATAGAGTCTGAGCCATCATCTGCTGAATTCGGGGGGGGGTTATTATGCTTAAAGAAAGAAAAATTAAATCTTCCTTATCACTGCAGGCAGTGATGGTGGTGCCTGTTTTTTCCAGTGATGGTTTTTGGTGTTTTAAGAAAAGCCTCTATTTCTCTTTTCAAGGAAATCTCAATAGGAGTTGAACTTTTTCTATATTTTACAGGGTTTTGTGGGATAAAAATACCAACTTTTTTCATTTTCTGGGAATGCTCTGTCTAACAAGTACCCTTTTCCATTTTTTATTATTTTTACAGTAACATCTATAAAAAAAGCAAATTAAAATATTTAAACACAACACTGAAAACATTTGTTCATGCCTGCTGGACAGCTTCCAACTTGTGTAATTAAATCTTGCAGTCTGTTACCTAAATACTTCCCACAGTTCCTACCCAGTGCAGTCCCTTCCCTGGGTTTCTGGCCCCAGCCAGTTTTACTCCTGCTTTGCACTGCAGCCCAGCTGCCACTTTGGATCACAGGGATGGCTGCATTTCCTTGGGAAAACTGGCTCTCATATATAAATAATTGTTAAAGTGCTCTGGAAACCTCCCTGGGGTGAAGAGCACCATTGAAAAATAATAAGCCTTTCAGATACATTATTAATATCGATGCTGTTGCTGATCACATTCCAGCCTGGGGACAGGGGAAGGTTACTCTGCTGCCTGTGTAACACCCTGGCACCTGGGAAACCCAGCTGTGACACCAAGCCCTACCCCAAACTCCTCTGCGAGACTGCAGATAAAAAAATAATTTATCCCTTTGTACCCCCCACCTTGGACTTTTTGCTCCATGGCTTATCCAATATATGTTTTTATGCTTTTCAGAACAAATGGATTTTTTTGTTAGTGTGGGTTGGTCCATTCTCTGGTTGTGCTGTTGAGGTGGAAACCATGAATTCAGGCTGAAGTGAGCAACCAGAAAGTCCTGAGGTGTGGGCTCAGTTTTTGATGCCCTCCTTGCCCAGGCTTTGCAGGTGAACACAGATATTTTTCTAAGTCAGAAATGACAAAATATTTCTCATGTTGAACACAGAGGATCCCCCAGCAGACTTGTTTGTCCTGCACTCATTACCTGTTCTGTTACACAGTGTAGGCATTTAAGCTGTGTCCACTGACAGCTTTTTTATCCTTCTTCACCCCTTAGATGCTCTTTGTAACTTTGGAAAGCAATTTGTAACCTGTGTGAATGTGCACAAAATGCTCAGTGCTGATTCCCATGCAGTAGAGCAGTTACTTACAGCTGTCCTTTAGTTTGAGTGAAGTCCTTCACTTTATGCAGAGATTAACCAATGTTCCAACTGAATTTGATGTTATCTCTCTTTTATTGATGTGAATTATTTATAGCAGAACTGTTGAATCATCAGAACGCGATTCCTGAGACTGTTATTTATGCTAAGATATTAATCCCATGTTCCTATTAAGATTTATCCCTCTGTTCCTCGTTCTGGATTCCTGAATTAAATTTAATTATTCCATCTTTCTCTTTTGCAGTTGAAGTGCAGTTAGGTTCATAAAGTAGAAGTATTAGCTTGTGGGTGACTGTGTTGAGGTCAAACACCAGATCTGTCTTCCCTGCTTTCCTGTAGGTGTGGATTTGAATTTTTATCACAACCAAAGGCAGCTCATGGGAGACACCTGGGTTAAAGATAAACTGCTTTATACATGGGATTTTTCTGGGCATGTGGATGCAATATTTGGGTTGGTTCAGATAGTGACACTTCTATTCATTCTCTTCAAAGAGTTTTTTGGTGGTGGTTGTTGTTGGGAGAGAGCCCAGGTGATACCACAGATGTAACCCTGCAGTTTTGCCTCTTCCTGAGCATGCTGCTTGTGCTTCTCTTATCTTTTCCTGTCCTTTTTGCAGGCTGGACCAGGCAGCTCAGCAGCACTGGGGATTGCCCCCAGCCCAGTTCCCTGTCTCCCTGCATCCTCCTGCCTTTGCCCTGCTCCTTTGAAGTCAGAGGGGCTGCAGGTTATGGCAGCACATTTCATCTTGTGCAGCTACAGCCACTTGCCACAAGCACTCCTGCAGCTGATTTTAAGACCTTTTATAATATTTTCTGTTTTCTTGCAGGCATTTCTCCATCTTTTTATTCCAGTCAAGCCCCCCATCTCTTGTGCTGACAGTAATGATGTTATGGCAGAGGGATCCCCCTGGCTTTATTAGACTCTGATTTATACAGTGCTTCTGCTTGAATAATTCAAGACAGGGTCCAAAACAGGGCTCCAGATAAAGGCCACCCATAATTGTAGGGCAACTCAGGTGTAAAGTTTGCAGCCATGGTTCTAGTTCATCTCTGGCCTTTCTTTGTATTTCTGATAAAAACAAAACAAGAAAAAGTAAAGAAAAAAATTCTGATTTGAATATCAACCAATTCTCTCAAGGACTCTTCGTTCAGTGAATGTGTATATTCATATACCAGGATTTGGAAAACCTTTTAGCTTTAGGCACCTACAGGTGGTTCCTCAGGAAACACACATCCAAAGCAGGAGTAGTGCCTTTCGTTTGTGTATGAATGTCCTCTAACCTCTGGTGTTTGCCTTTCATTTTTTCTGAGAGCAGAACTTAACTCATCCTCCTCCAGGGTGACAGGGTTAAACATCTTCTGATACCACTCAGTGGAACAGCAGCAGTGGCAGCCAATAAAGGGCAGCCCATTTGAAATCATTCCTAATGATTTAAAGAAGGAAGAATGTCACCCAGAAGAACCATTTCTGCATTTTACAAGATTTTGCTACAATATTTTCGTGTGACTGATGTGCTAGGTGCAAGCCCTTGATCTTCAAATCATTGTTGCCTTTTCAGTGATAAATGGCAGAGTTCTGCTGTGTTTGTGCATGAGCACAAGTGTTGGGATTCTGGAGTGGCAGATTTCTTACACTTTCAGAGAAAAAACTAAGGATTCATTTATATATTTAGGCAGAATGTGCTGATAGTCATGTCTACTCTTTCTGAAGAACTTACTTGCCCATTTGAAGCATGATGCACCATGGAGTTTGGATTACCATTCCTATTGTCCTTCAATTCCAGCTTTGGGTTTTCATTTGCCTTGTTTTGATTGAGATCCAGCATACAGCTCGTTTGTGTAGTCATATGCAAATAAGACTAATATTTAAAACATACAGCACTTTACATATTCAAAACACTGTGGAAACATTTGCATTACCACAGCCCATGTGTGGAGTAGGTAAAGAGTGGAGATAAGACTTTAAGGCAGTTTTGCATGGAAGACAACATGCCATAGTGTTGCTGATGGAAAACAGGCATCAGACCTCCAAACCCAAGAGTGATGTGAGGGGACCTGACACATTTAATGTTGTTTATATTTGTATCTCAGTTTCAGAGCTTTCAGGGATGACTTTTTCAAGTTTTCTTGACAGGGAGGAATAGTAAAATCCACTTTGCTTTTTAATGAGCAATGAAATGATGTCACATCTTTCCTGAGGCTGGAGCCCCTCAAAAAGCTAAGAGAATTTCACAAGACTTAGAGTCAGAGGCTGGATTGGGCATGCCTGAAGTTGGCAGAGATACTGTCACTGAATTGGGTAGGATTTGTGTAACACCCCTGTCTGCTGGGTAGAGCTGACAACATTTCAGGGGCTGATCATGGCAGAAATACCATGTTTTTTTTATTTGCCATCAGTTCTTAAAAGAATCCTATTAAAATCATATAAATCATAAAATTTATGGGAAAATGAAGGCGACAAGCTGTTACCATTCTGCTTACTGCAGGGGTGTTTGCAAGCCTTTCTCTGGCCCCAGGCTGTTGTCTGCTCACCTGTTGGTCCATCTGGTTGTACTGAGTGAGGAGGAACCACACATCCAGTAATTCTTTGTATTTCTGTACCTGACAGACCTGTCAGTGTAAACTTATTTGGGTGGAAAGGATGAATCATGCTGGAATTAGCATGCTGATTGAGTGGGAATTACATTTACAAATGTGCAGCAGGGTGTGATGGAGTGTTTATGCCCCTGTGAAAAGGCATCTGGTGGCTGGAGTGGCAGCTCTTGAGCTCTCTCCTGCTCCTCAGCTTTCCTCTGTCTGAAGGAAGGATAACCTCATTGCAGAAAATTGCACTGAGATTCCCAGCAAAAGATGGGGATTTTGACAGTGCCACTCTCACATCCCTCTAACTGGATTTCCATGTCTAGCAGGAAAGAATAAATGGAACAGCAATTGTTCTGTTTTTGCACTGCTGTCGGGGAGGGAGCACGGAAGGAAACCAGACATCCTGAAATCTCTGATCCTTAGGAGCTCTTCATTAAATGGAAAAGGAAGATACTTATCCATGATGTTGCCCTCCTGTATTTACAGGGATTTTAATGCATATATCTAGTCATTGGTACTAATGAGCTTATCAGAGTCTTTAAAGTGTTTTCTAAATCAACTAGACAGACCTTACCCAGGCTGTCCTTGAGGCAGCTTTTTTTTTTTTTTTCCTTTCCTTTTTTGAAATAGATTATTATATTTCTCTCTCTAAGGTATTTATGTGATCTCAAATACAGAGCACTGATCTTCAGTGCATCTCCAGGAATATAGATGGCACAGGGAGGAAATGACTGATTGGAAGAGTGGGGAATTGAGACCTGCTCTGATATACTGAATCCTGAGCAAGTATCCATCCTATTGCAGTTATTGCTGTCTTCTAATGTTCATGTGAGTATTCAGAGGCAGATGGGCCTTCCCTCCTGTGCAACACTCTAGAAGTAATTTAAGCTTATGAAACAAAACAAGTATTCCACAATTATTAAGAGTTTATCATTTACTTTTTTGTAATTCCACCCATCACAGGGAAGGATTTCAGCAGCTCTGCAGAATTGCAGCAATTTGAAGGATGCCACGCTCTTAATACCAGTTTTAGCAGAGTTAATCTTTTGCTTCTCTAATTCCTAAGTGAGTCTGTAAATGCGAGTTGCACATTTCTGCAGATTTGGTTCATCACTAAAATAAATAAATGAAAAAATTGCCTTATTCCTCCAGGACTTTCAGCTCCATCTACAGCAGAGAATGTAATTATGCCCATATCATTGATCAGGGGACTCCTCCCCTCGCTCCAGTCTGTATAGCACCAGGATTTAGCATTTAAACTATATTTAAGTAACTGATATATTAGACAAAGGAAGCCATGCAGTAAGTGGATTGCCATCTACTTTTAGCTCAGCACGCTTGTTGAACGTGGGCCAAACTTCCTCCTTTCCTGGCATTTCCTTTATTGTAGCCTGAGGAGCAGTGAATATCTGTGTGCAATTGGAGGTTTCTAGCATTTCACTTCACTGAGTTCTCTGTTCCCTGTTGTCTCGTACAGACTGTCAACCATTTGTATTTCTGGGTTGGAACTAATCAGACCCATCTGGTCTTGCTGACAGTGTGAGCCAGGAGAATAGCTCTGTACCATGATACAGGATCCTGGAACTCTGGGCACAGAGAAATTTACTGCCTTGCCTAGTCCTGCTTTTTAATAACCTCAACAGTGCCATAGCACAGCTCGTTTTCTCCTTTGTTTATTTTAAATCAAAGATAGCAGTTGTCTGTCAGACCACAAATTTATAAACACTAAGCATTCCATAGATTGAAACATTTCTTGCTCATCCTGTGAATAGTTCTTTGCATCTGTGCTGGATGGAGGATTTTGTGCCAGAGAGTTTTTCAGCTGCAGGGTAAATTAGAAACCAGACAAGGAGTAATGATTGTCTTTGCAGTGTTTCTTAATATCAGCTGGTAAATGAAGGTGAGGTAGTGCAAGAGCTCCTGTTGCCTAGTCTGCATTGGAAAGAGCAGCCAGGCAGCTCCTAGGTTGCTCAAAGAATGCCAAATCAAAGGCCATGTGAGGCACTAATGCTGCATATTACATGGAGTGTGCATACCTGAGAGTATTTGAATTACATCTTCATTGTACATTAGGGAGAAAATTCAAGGCAAATCAAAGTTTGTATTGATTTTGGGACCAGGGGAGGGGTTGTGGAGGATTATCTGAATAATTCTATTATTCACCTTTCTGTTGGAAAATTAAAGTGGATAGTGCAAAGAGCACTACTGAGAGAGATAAATGAGCTGCTTCACTTCAGAATGAACTCTCGTCTCAGCAAACTGTTGACATTATGTGCCTAAATTCCTTATGTACTTAGTAGAGTTATCTGCATAAAATACCCTTTAAATTCAAGAATGACTTCCATCAGCCCTGTAATGATACCAGGGGATGATTGTGCTCCCATTTTATTTTGGTGGGTGTACACAAATACTGCTATTCTGTGAGATTATTAAATTGCATTTTGTGATTATTTAGGATGGATTCCATTTCAGCGGTTCCAAACCTTGCAGCCTTGTTCAGAGCAGTAAAATAAACCTGTAAGGTGAAGAAAGACATTGTTGTCCTTTGAGCAAACATACTGAACAAGGGATTCTGTAATTGAACTTCTACCAGCACCTTTGCCAGTGTGGTATCAAAGGTACAGAATTTGATACAGCCAGCTACAAGCCTTCTCACAAATCATGAGGCAGAAATGCTGTGCTGGAGGATTTAGGGACTGTACCCAAAATGTGGGAGCTGGATCACAGCTTTGCAGGATCCACAGGTGCATTTGTGTTCCTGCTCCATCCCAGGAAACTTAAAAGTAGTTTTAGTACCAGTGGATTTAATTTGGCTGTGTTAGTGCTTATTACTGACAAGCTTGAAAACCAGATGAAGTTAAAAAAAGTCCAAAATCTCAGTCATCAAGAGACAGAAATTCTGACCTGCAGAAAGGAAGGGAAGGTTGCTGGGAATGCAACCAAACAGAACTCTCACAGTATCATGCACCCAACAATTCACAGGCACAAGGGGTAAAGGAGGCAGAGCATGGTTTGCTAATCTGACATGGAAATCAGAAACAAGAGCATCAGTTGGAGCCATAAATCTGCCTCACCAGGAATTTCTCAGCCTTTCTGTTCTACCCCGAAAATGGTTTAGGGAATGTGAAGAATATTTGTTGATGCTGTAGGAAGGGGTGAAAAGAAGGTGTTACATGGGTGAGCAACAGCACTGGTGGAAACGGTGCTGAAGGGAGAACCAAGGGTTTTGCTAAAGTTTTTTGGCAAGAGCACATCTTTAAAGTTTTTCTGTGATGCAGATAACCCGTTTTTCTCATCTTGGAGAGGAAAAGGTATTGGGGATGAAACTCAAAATTACTCTTGAGCCATCTCACAGGGTTTTCACTCTGTTTCTTGAGTTTTTTCTTGAATAAGCTCCAACTCAATTGAAATTTGCTTTAGTCCTAACGCTGTAAAAACCGAGTAAGCACTTTGAGATTTGCCCCATTGATTTTGCCAAGTTTTGGTTGAGTGAGAACTTAATCAAGGTTTTGGATTGTGAAGATAAAGAACTGACTTGTGACACCCTGATTGAAATCAGACAGTTTTCATACGATTTCCTGAGTTACTGTCATCATTATTCTTCCTTTTCTATTCTTTTATGTCTTTTTAAATCACTTATGTCTAGCCATTTGAGCACAGTCTTGGTGTATCCAGGATATTTCCTGTCTGGGTTTGGTGGGAAACACGTAGCATTTGTACAAATTCTCATTAATAGACAATGCATTTAGGAAGGGTAAAGATCTCTGATTTTGAGGGGAGTACATTAATTTAAATTGCTTGATTTGTGGTGGAGATTAATAAACTAGTGTGATTTTGTTTGGAAACATGAAATTTCTTTTTTTGGGTTGCATAAGCACGGCACAGTCACTTAAACATTTTAAATCAATTTTCTTTGCACTCTTAGAATTCAAAAACCACAAAATGGATTTCTTTCAAGTTTCTTGTATTCCAAGGTTCAGCCCAGAGGGATTTTTTTGTGTGTGTGTGTCTTAGAATAGGGTTTTGTAGTGAAAAGCCTGACAGATCCTTTACTATACTGTCACTAGGTACAATGCTCTAATATATAGAGCAAGATTAACTTGTATTTTAATAAAGTATCTTGAACAGAATAAAGGGAGCATTTTAAAAGTATTAGTTGAAATCTGTGTTAGTTTGGTTTGAAGCAGTGTTAAGAGAATACACTTTCTTTAGTTTCCCTGGTTCAGTCAAGAGTATAAGCAGCAAAACTGTGATGTAGGGAGCCTTTCAAATGGTTAAACATTTCAGTCCTCTGTTCCTTACAAAAGTTGATGCCTTTTGAAAACCTAGCTACTCTGTCAGCTTCTCAGAATGATAAAAATGTGCTGAATTTCTTTGTGCCACATATCCCTTCTTCCCAATTTCTTGCTAAAAGAAAAGGAATAATAAAGGGCATCATGGTCTTTCTGTCTGTCCATTCCAAGCCCTGGCAGTTGTTTGCTCCCTGACACAGCAGCCTGGGCTCACATTGCCACAGGAGCAATTCCCAGCCTGCAGAACTGTGGGGGTTCATTAGCTCAGGTTCTGCTTTTGGTTGTTTTCTCCTGGAGGTGTGTGTGATGGTGGCTTTTCGTGTGTGCTGGATTGCTGAAGGAGTTAAAACTGTCCAATTTTTAAAAGTTTGTTTATAAAAATGCATTATGCAGGTTCTAATTGTATGCACTGGCACACTCAGATGGGTGCATATATAAACATATGTATATTTATTTATGTAAATGTACCTTATCCATCTCAAGTATCTCATACTGGCCATTGGCAAAGATAATTCATCAGAATTTTATGTAATTCATAGCAGGACCATGTGTTAAATCTTACAGGGTATAAGGCTTGGTAAGATTTGTGAGAACCCTGATTACTTAGGTAGGAAAGGTGGGCAGGGCTGCATTAGTACAGACTACAAACCTTTGTTCTTTGGAGCAAGCTCTAATTGAGGGGGTGGTGAGCAATGGATGGTGCTGCTGCCACCATCCTTCCTGGCTCTGGGATGGGCTGCAGCTGAGGAGGAGGTTCTAGACCACTGGCCTCATCTCAAAGGGCTGTTTCTGTTTCACATGATGCACCCAAATATAAACTGCATGAGCATGTCTGTGGAACAGCTTCATTCAGAGTTAGTGCAGCTTTGCCCAGAGCAGAGCCTCGTCCATACTCAGTGGAGCTGTGCACCATGTCCTGGGTGTCACAGATGTGTCACTGCCATGGGCACCAAAGTGACTCACCTTCACTGAATTCACATTCTTCTGGGTGCTGTAAAAAGCAGAGCCCTTTTCCATGTTTCTGCTGGGATTGTTGTATACTATGGATGTCTGATCCCTGTTGCACATCCCCATTGACTTTGAAAGTAGAAACTATAATATTATGTAATCTTGGCTTGAAGGCAAATATTAGCTAATTTAACCAGATATAATCTACCCCCAAATGTCTACACTACTCACCATTGAAGCAGTGCTTTTAAAAGGTTTCTTAAAATAAGCACAAATTTAAAATTGTATGTTAAGCTCTTAGGGAAATAACCCTAGTACTTAACTGGAGCATTGGTTTCCCTGTGCCACGCACTGCTGATTTACTGAAGCTGGACAAAGTAATTCCCATCAGCATTGATTGAGAATGTCCAGGTTTTGCCTTTCAATTAATTATGAAACAATCTGTTGTCAGCATTCCCAACAGATAGTGAGACTTTGCTATTCAGAGTTAATGTGGATGAATGTGGATGTAGTGAGGCAGTGGGAAGAGAGGCTGTAATGAAATTCAGACTGAGCTGGACTGGAGAGAAAGGGCAGAGAGGAGAAGAGAAGAACGAGCACATTGAGATCCTGGACAAACAGAGAGGGGCTGATGAATTTTTCAGTCCAGCAGGCTGGGTTCGAGGGACTTGGCATGGGGAGTGGATAATGCAGCATCTCTCAGGGAGGGAAGGTCCATCTGGGGCCCATAAATGAGCTGGGCTGGGCCTGGCAGGCTGAGAGCTGCTTTCCTGAGCTGCCACCAGGACACTGGGGCGTTCACATTCTGCAGCTGCAGGTGCTCATCTGCGCCAAGGACGCAGCAGCAGCAAACACTTCCAAAGCTGGGAGTGCTGACTGAGCTCCATCCTCCCCATCTCTCTTTTGTTGATGTTTGTAACTGCTCCTCCCTCAGAGGATGAAGGAATGAGATGGCAGAAGTGTGGAAACCCCTCTGCTGGCCGTGCAGATGTGCAGTGTGAGAGCCACACTGGCTGTGTTTGCTGGCGCTCTGTCCCTGACCCTGTGAGTGACACTGCTGGGTGGGCACATCCAGCACCCCTCCTGCTGTCTGCAGGGATTCAGCTCCCCAGGGATGCAGGCAGGTGTCTGCTGCCATTTGCTGAATGCTTCAGCCAGTTGTCTCCCTGGCACCCCGTGAAATGAGTCTGGTGGGGAGCATCGTTCACTCCTGCAAGGCGCTGGGACGGATCTTTGTGCCAGCAAAATGCTCTTTGAAAACCCCCAAACCCCATCTAATACATGGCTGTGGGAAAGTCTGGAGATTCAGCACATGAGTTTGTTTTTCAGTAGTTTTCCCTCAGTAACTTCACAAGTCATTTTTCGTCTGTATTTGAATGCCACAGGGCTGTGCCTGCTGAGAAATGAGCAGAAAGCCATGCAGCCCATCCATCATTGTTGGTGTGTTTGTTGGTTTTTTCCTTCCCACGTTGTGTATTGAAACCCATAATTAAGACTAATCTTTTAAATGCCTTTGTAGAAAAAGAAAACAGCAGGCATGGAGTGGACTTTTTTATTAAAATTAACAAAAGAAGCAGAATTTGTACATAACATATAACTACTGAACATAGACTTAATAATTAAAAGGACTTCTGTGAGCCTGTTCTTACAGATACTGAGCAAATAAAAATGCTACTGCTGGCAGATCAGTATTTCTATTCACAAAAAAAAACTTTTAACTTAAGATAAACAGTTCTTCCATTATAGGCTACAGGAATAATCTGAATATGTCCAGCATGTTAATACCAACAAAAATAATTAAGAATCACCAACAGCTGTCAAGAACTGTATATTTATAATTATCTCAGGACAGAAGAAATTCTCTTCTGCAGCAGAGGATGCTATTCAGACACTAAGGTGTCACTGTATATAGTTTTTGGAAATTAGACACACCCTTTTTAAAGCATGTGCTTATCTGCTGTCCTGGATCTAATTAGTGACCAGTGCTGAATGAAGCAAAGCACATGCCAGTGCATTTTATTACCATGAAAATGATGCTATTTACAGCTACCAAAGGAATGATGCTATAAATAAGCATTGGTTTGGGGGGTTTTTAGCCTCTCCAATTCAGCATTTAACAATCTAGTTTTTCATAAGCAATAAAACAGCTTTGGGTTCTTATTGATATTCATCATTCCAGATTGTGTTTTAATATTCTGGAAGAATTAAAAAATATTTTTATCCCTCTTTTGTCTGGAGCTTTACTTAAAAATCAACTGGAGATTTTAATCTCCTTAAGAATACATGAATGTTCAAAAGAGGGAATGGGTGATTTCTCTCTTGGGTGGTACAAGTTGATTATCTTCCTGATTGCCATTTCTCCCTGTTAAATGGTTTTAGTGACTACCTAGGAGCTGGAATGTCCCAGATGTAGCTTCTTAGCAGATGATGAATGCCTTTTATAACATGCCCTTGGTAGGGGCTTAGACAGTCTGGAAGGATTGACAGTAATACCTCAAGATTACTCTGAGCACACAAACACAATAGCACAGCAGCTGATGTTTATTCATCTTTGATGAGGTGTAGGCACAGAGAGCAAGGTTGTTTCCTGGTTTGCTGGGGTCACTTGGCATCAGAGTGTCCCAGACTCTGGGTGTGCCCTGTTCAGGCTGTGCTGCCCTGTGTGCAAAGGTTGTATTTTTAACTGATGCTGTCTGCTGCTGTTTCTCCTTTTTGCCTTTCACCATCTCTTTCTTCCTGTCTTCCTCTCTGCTATTCATCCTCCAGGGTGATTCTGGTTTACATTTATCCACAGTGGTGAGGACAGGGACCCTTTCCTCTATCCCAGGCTGCTCCAAGCCCCATCCAGCCTGCCCTTGGACACATCCAGCAATTGGGCAGTCACAGCTTCTCCAAGCAAACAATTCCAGAGCCCCAGCAGCCTCACAGGGAAGAATTTCCTTCTAACATCAAATCCAGACCTTCCAGAGCCATTCTCCCTCTCCAGCTCTCTCATGGGCCTGCCCATGTTTTAAAATTTGCCTGAAAGGGTGAGGAGAAGAAAGAACACGGCCCATAATTGCAGATCTATTAACTAAATGGCTAAAATTAAACAGATTGTTATCACCATGCTGGGCTGGGCCATTGTGCACAGAGATTTTGGAGATGAAGCCTCAAGAGTGGTTTTGGAGCTCTGTGGAGACCCTGGGGGCTCATTGCTGCAGGCTGGGAATTGGGAACAGATGGGTTGGGACAGGTCCAGCTGTGAGGACATCTCACCACCTTTTCTACATCACTTACAGTGGGAGACCTTTGCTTTTTCTGGGATAAAGCTTCAGAGTTAGTGAAGTTACTATTATTACTGCTTTACAACTCTTGCCATCTCTTGCTAAGAATAAATAGGTGAAATGGAACTTTTTGCTTAAATGTCTCTTTTATCTTCCTGGGGTGAATATCTGCCATGGTGTTCCCTTGTTCTCTGTATTATCTGGGAAGCTTTTCCTTTCTTCTGTATTCTTGATATTTTCTCTTCTCTTCTAAAAGAAACCCCACCAAAATGCAGTTAAAAAAAAAAAAAAAAAAAAAAAAAAAAAAAAGAAGGCATCTCAGAACCTGACCTCCTTCCCCTCCCAACACATTGAAAGGCTTTAATGAAAATGACTTTTGGCAGCTGTGTTTGAGTGACCAGTGTGGGATGGGATGTGACACTGGAGCATAAACAAAACACATAAATGTATGCAGGATGCAATACTACAGCTGGAATAAAAGATTCAGATGCCTCTTCTTTTTGACACATTGCATTGTAAGGTCACAGACTGAGCTGGAGATGCAGTGGAGGAATGGAAATGTCTGGGTTGATGTAAACTGGTTTTAACCTCAGTATTTCGAGATAAATAGCGTTGACTTGGAGAAGGCACATCCTCACTTTGCATTCAACCTCTCTGCTTCCTGTAAAACATTTTAAATCTTAGGGGCCTGAGCCAGCCACAAATTAGGGAATAATGGGGGTATCAGTAGGGTTATTTAATGGCTCTTAAAATTAAAGGAATTCTTAGATACCAGCTTTCTTTTTTTTTTTTTTTTTTTTTTTTCTTTTTTTTCCTTGCCAGCTCTTCACTGTCTTCACTTTAAAATTCTTCAATGAAGATTGGCATGGTAAGATCAAAATCAGTGCTGTGTAAAAAAGCAAGTTTTTACAATTCAGTCCTTTTTTTTTTCTTGTACCTGGTAAGAAAAGATGTCATTAGGAGGACTGGCGATTTTCACCTCAAATGAAATGTCAGATCTAATATTCCCTACGAGTCTCTGTGTCTTTGTTAAGGTCTCATTATCTTGTGAACATGTGGACCAAGTCCAAAAGAATTATATCTTTAATATTTGTCTATCAGTCTCATGTCCCTTTTGCTTCTAACAGAGCTGAGACAGGGAGGTTGGTGCAGGGATTACTTCATTAGTTTGATTCAGCATGTCTTGGATTCACAGTGCTTTCAAGAGACATCACAAAATAAATTCAAAATGTGTTATGAGGATGCCCACAGAGCAAATAACATGGGCAAATTACCTCACTGCTAAAGGGAAAATAAAAATCACATATCTACTGCAGACAATATGACAAAATAGAGCAGCATGCAGGGGGGAAATCTGTAAATACTGCACATTCATATTCATGTGTTTTACATTAAAGCAGTAGAATCCTTATAAAACTGCACTTACTAAAATAAAACATTTCTAAGAAACAAAACAAATAGCTAAGTGCTGGGGAAGCAAAGTGAGGCTTTTAAAGTACTGTTTCCTAAAAAAATAATCTTCTTATGTAACTTAGAGTGGCTTTTAATTATCTACACAGCTCCAGCAAGCAGAGCAGTGGTGAACTTGGGAATGTGTGACACCATTTGGGTTTAAGTGTTATTTATTTTGCAGCCACAGTGGCTTAAGGGGCATGGAACCTTTGTGAATTTTACTACAAGGAATTAATTTGGGAATTCTTCTGTGCATTGGTAGCTGTTTTAAAAATGTTTCCCTGTGGATTAGCACAGGGTGTTGGCTTGGATAGAGCAGCCTCTAAAATCAGTTGTTTTAAATAACATTTATGTGTGTGTTTGTGTGTGCATTTTGAAAGGAACTGATGAAATCATCATTTCTGGGAGGATGGATTTTGGTGTCCATAGCTTGGAGAAACTGGCAGTGAATTTGGAGTTTGAAAAGACTGTAATATTTTATTGTGGGTCTGACAAATTCAAAGCATAATGATGTTTACAGAGATGTTGCTGTTGACTTCAGCAACGGCAAGATTAGGTCTTCACAAGTTTCAGTGGGAATAATCTCTGTGGATAGCTCATTTACAAACATGAGTGGATCATTTAGACTCATGGGACTTGTTTATTATTCACATATAAGTAATTAATATTCAAGCACAGGGGAATTTATTCCTCTTCTTTATCTGCCTTGCAGGAACTGACCTTTTTCCCCATCCTAAAAACTCCTTTCCCACATGTCCTGGCCAAGGTGCAGGGGGCTGGAGGGGCTCATGTGGCACAGGGAAGGGGTTTTGACAGGATGCAACTTGCAAACTTCATTTAGACCAATTATGCACATTAGTTTCTGCCTAAAGAATTTCATTTGATGAGTTTTCATTCAAGTTAGATACAGCCCTTAATTATATATGAGTAAACATGGCTAAACACATTCCTTTGGTTATTTTATCACTGAAATAAACTCCAGATCAAAGCAGGACAAATCACCTATAGCAAGGTTACCTCCTCCTATTGCAGGCACTGAGCATTTGTGTATCAGAAAGAATTTATTAAAATATTCAATTAAAACCAAGCATCATTGTACTGTAAATGACATTTGAATTGACAGAAAATGGAAAGTGTTTAACTACATGCAAATTACAAAGGATGGTTTTAGGGGCAGAAATTTCATTTGGGGCCTTGCTTTGGGAAGGAGCATTTTTATACAAATCTTCTAAGTGGCAGAATCTCAGGAGGAAGAACATCAGGCACCCCAACTGCTGGTGTTTTTGCAAAGCTCTCCAAAGACTTGAATTCTTGGAATGAAGATGTTAAAATCCTGCCCTTGTTAATATGGGGATTAGTTAAGTGTGAGCCAGCATGTATACACCTACTTTAATTAGGGGGTTTATTTGATCTTTATATATGTGATGAAGGCAGTGTGAGGAAAAGAGTCATCTCAGGAGAAAAAAAAAAAAATCAAAACAAAAAGCCCACTGCAGTTTTGCAGTGATTGTTCCTCTGGTGGTGATCCCAGGGCTTTTTGGAAAGCCTTGCTGCAGTGGGGGCAGCCATGGGTGTTGCTGAGATCTCACAGCCAGGCAATATTCCTGCTCATGTTCCCACTGGGATCCTTCCCTCTGCCCCCTTCTCACCAGGGATTCTAGGAGGAACCAGGAATTCCTCTGTAGCAGAGTCCCCAGTGTGGATGTGAGGGGGTGGATGTCTCTCATTTGCTTTTCTAGACCAAATATTCCTCTGAGAAAATATGTTGGAATGGCTGAGGGCTTTGCTGTTCATGCTGGGAAGGGCTTGTTCCACTGCTCTGGTTTTTGGTTTTTTTTACTTCTCTCTTCTGTGCTTTGGTTCTCTGTAAAATCCTTCTCATAAGATGCCATTCTGCTTGTTCTGCCTTTGCATAAGGAGAGGAACAAAAAGTCAGTATTTACCCCAGCTCAGAATGTACCTGTGCCCTCAGCTCTGCCTCCACACGTGCTGAAAACTGGGCAGTTGCAAACCCTCACTTTGCAGGTGCAAGAGGAAATCTGCTAATGTTTTAACATTTTTGGCAATGCTTTAAATAGCCTCACACCTCCTGGATTAGTATGGCACACTGTTTCTGCAGCTTTTTGTGCTTATTTTGGGGTTCCTCCACAGGCTGGTGTTACTGGATGTGTGCAGGCTGAGCACTGAAAATCCATCCCTGCTGCAGAATAAAGTCTTTAATTTCCTCCAGACCACATTTGAATTAATACACAACATAAAAGGACTTGGCAGTTCTGGAAGCCAGTCCATACCACCCACTTTGCTTTTTGTGAGGGAAACACGAGCAAAATCAAATTACATGAGGTGCAGAAGAAGCTGCAATGTCCTGACACCCACATACCAGGAGGGGAAAAAAAAATAGTCTAGATCTGTAATTTTGCTCTCCTAAAAATATAAAGAAAGAAAAACCACTCCACCACCCTTCCTTCTGGTGTGTTTTGTGAGCTTATAGTCAGTGTAGTTGGGAGAGAAATTCAGAAATTAATCTTTTGTCTGTTTGCTGGCAAGGTCCCACTGGCACAAGTGGTGTCAAAGAGTCACCCTGGATTTAGGTCACCCACAAATGACCTAAATTTCCACCAGTGCTTTGTGGGGAGAATGGGCTTTATTGCCCATATTCACAGATTTTCTATGCAGATGTTCCATGGTGATTTTTGCTGGCACATCTTTGGTTCTGTACCTCAGAGTGGAACAGGAGATGCAATTTAATGTGTGTTACCTACAGATCACACACAGTGCACTAAGTAGCTCTTTGCAGTACCTGGTGTGGATTTTTCCCTTGCTGACCAACTGAATAATGCATCTTCTCTGAAATTAACAACAACAAAAAAAAATTAATTAAAAATCTGATGCAGTGGAATACAGTTAAATTAGGAGGTGGCAAAATAGATTAGAGAGGCTATCTCTATATATATATTTTTTTTTTCCTTGGGGGGGGTTGGTTTGTTGTTTTTTGTTTTTTTTTTTTATTTCTCCCTCGTTGTGTTTATTTATGTGTATAGATTTCTGTTGGTAACTGGACACAATCAGTAAAAAGACATCTGAGCATTTAAAATTTGGGTACAGATTTTAAATTTGTGCCCTGAAGTGGGGAGACCCATTTGCAAACATGCAGATGCTGCCTGACTGACCCTGGGCACAGAGCTCAGGGTTCTGCCAAGAGGATTTTTGTCCATGAATATACAGGAGCTGAGTGCTGGGTGTGCATGGCACTGCACACATGGAGGGGCTGAATCCATTAAAAATGGAACAAGAGTTACCAAAAAAAGGCAGGTGGTTCTTCCATTAGAGCATACAGTGAGCTTGTAAATTCCAGAGGGCTGGGTGAAAGAATGGGCATTGATATAATCAGATATAATCAGATATAATCAGATTTGTCACTGTGCCCCTGCTGCAGTGCAGGAGTTCTGGAGCTGAGAGTGTGAGTGAGCACTGCAGGGCACAGGGTGGCCCTTTGGGGTGTGCTGACCCCAGTGTCCCCCCAGCAGCATGCAGCTGGCCAGGGCTCCAGCTGACATCCCAGCCCAGTGGAACGAGCTCTCCCCCTGTCCAGATGTGATCTGAGCCTGCCAAAACAAAGGGAGAGAACAAAAAGGAGATTTTCGAATCATTACCCCTCAAATCTGAAACAAATTTCATGGACCAAGGAAAAGGCTTCAGGGCATTTCCTGACTATCCAAGGCTAGCTGCAAAAAAAGAACTCAAAAAAGGTCACAATAATATTTTATAATAGCAAGTGTTAGCCTAAATGCAAAGGTTAGAGCCAGTGCTCCCCATAAATAATACATACAAACAGAAAAGAGGGGGATCCAGGAGGTCTGTGGTGTTCCTGCTAACATGCAGCAGTATCCTTTTACAGGAGAAAAATACATATAGAAATTACAGAAAATGTTGAATACTTTGCAAGCTGCTTTTGAGAAACTGAGTGTCTTTGTATAAAGATGGGAATGACAGCTCATAGTACATTAAAGTGAATAGAGTTCCCAAGTCATTCAGCAATTGCAGAAATTCACTTAATCTCAGTCTTATACAGGGCAATTTTTTTCCCCACCAGAATGACTGTCTGGGTTTGTATGTCTGCTCTTTCTCTGTCTGCTTCCCTCCCCAGCTAAGGTGGGAACATGCAAGATTCTAGGAAATGTTACAGTTGATTTCACTTGTTCTATTCAACTATAACTATTTTAAACACATTTCAAAAATAATGCAAGTAAATAGTTATGAAAGGCTCATATTTACCATTGCCCAAACCTAAAATGGAACAAGATGAAGACACTGCCTCAGTTCCTTAGTTTGATTTTAATAATTTAATAAGTCCCTGATAGAGTCATAGAATGTTTTGGGTTGGAAGGGACTTAGAGATGATCTAGTCCAACACTCTGCCATGGGCAGGGACACCTTCCACCAGATGCTCCTGGCCTTGAGCACTTATTTCTGATTAAAGTAGATGATAGAAACAGCATGGATAACACATGGTTAACTGTTAAATGAGTGTGCAAAATGGTGATGAAGCCTGACAGATAGCAAAGGCCTGAAAAATATTTTCCTTCTAGCTGTAGGACAAGGAAAGCTGCTGGGAAGAATGGACATTTTTTAGATTCTTCATTATTTTTTCAACCACAGCAAGAGATGTGGAACCTCATGAGATGCTGTTGTAGGCAGACACACTTTCTGCTCTCAAATTCTGCTTAATCTTGAATGTAGAATCTTTGGCTGCCCTATTTGCATTTGCAGAAAGCCAGCTGGAATAAATTCAACTCTGTTACAATAAAAATTTGTAGGCAAGGCTCCTCTCCCATAACATCCTTGCTGCACTTCCCTAAATAAAACCTTGGCAATCCATAAAGCTGGAGAGGGGCTGAACCTGAGTGCAGGATTTGGTGTGTTAAAGGACTTTGGATCAGGAGCTGCCTCTGCAGTGACCCCTGCCCCAGGTTTGTGTGGTTTGGGTGCCCAGGTGTGGAGCTGTGCCCACCACAGCCAGTGGCAGGTTGTAGACACAGGAGCAGGTGCAAGCACAAAGCACACAATGATTAATTTGTAGGATGCCCCTGTAATTTCATGCCTGTTAAGCCAGTTATGCAGAACAGTTTCAGTACATTTGGAAGCACAGATCTTGCACCTTCAAGTTGATCAGTAAAAATGAGGCTTGGAGCTGTTTGTGCTGATTAGCATTTGAATAGCAACCTACCCAGTTTTGGGGCAGAAAGGGAACTATCCCATGGGATTAGTCACAAAAGTAATTCTAGGTAGTTATTTATAAAACTCCAGTATCAGTAAGTTATTTCAGAAACAAAGTATTTCTATTTTAATGGTGAACAAAACAGCATTCACATTCTGTTGCTCAGTTTTCAGAATCCTGCAGAATTCATTTGCCAATTGCCTTTAAACATCAGCAGCTCTTATCCATTCCAGCATCAGAGAAACTTGAAAGAGAGCTCCATGCAGAATTGATCTGATCCAGCAACATCAGGATTATGTTTTGAGTGAGGGTTTTTTTCAGGTGTAAGTAGACCAGAATGTTCCCAAATCATAATTTTATTTTTTTTTCTTTGCCAAGATCAAGGAGAGCTTGCCAGTTTTTACTGGGAGAATAAGAATTTTCAGAAAACTCCTGTAGATCTCCAAACTGTTCATAAATTTATTGACAGTTGGCAGCCCTGCAGTGTGTGCTATACTGTTATATATCTGCCTTCTTCACATCTGCTTTCTCAGGGTATGAGACAGTGAGGCAGAAGTAGCTTAAGGAGGCTTAGCAGTGTCTGTAAATAAAATGGGGAAAAAAGCTTTATTTTCTTTCCCTCCCTCAAAAGATTTTCCATTTTTTAACGTGAAAGGATTTTAATGAAATCCTTGACTTTAAGAACAGCAAGTGCTTAACAAAGAGGTCTGGCTCTTGTGCTTCCTGTGAGTAATTCCCTCAGACAGGAGATGAGGGGAGTGGAAAAGAGCATCCTCTAAATGCAAAAAACAAAGTCTCTGTTACTTTTACTGCTGATTAAAATCTTAGTTCAGCATTAGTGCTCAGCTCCCTCTTTTCACAGGTGATGTTTAGTGTATAACAGCATCCTGGCTATTTTTATTTACTTTGTTCCATGAAAAGGCTCCTGGAGCATGGCAGCTCCAGGGTATCAGTGCACTCCCCAGGCTTTGACTGTGCAAGGGAATCAGGCAGCTCTGGTCCTTCCCTGCAGAGCCCAGGGCTGCTCTGCCCTGCTCACCTGTGGTGCATCACGCTGGGCTTTGTGCTGACCACGCTGTACAAACTGCACCCCTCCCTCCCAGCCCTGCAAAGTCAAATTTAACTGGGAAAATTGAAGCACAGTGTCTGGGGCTTAGTGAAGCACAGCAAATCCTTTCTATAAGCTACAGAGGTGACCTTTTAAACCACCTCCCACACCAAGCCTCCTACTTTTATTTTTGACAGTGAATATAAACCATAGGAAGGGCTAGTGAGAGGGCTGTAATACTTGTGCTCTGCTTGTGACTTTAAAAAAATTTCAGGAGGACCTAGGAATCTCTCCTGTTTGTGATTTGACACAGTTAGAGGGACTTCAGTGCCATGACAAATGACAGTATTAACTCAACACCCTAATTCAGGTGAACAGAGCCATTGGCCAGATTTGATCCTTCCATAGGCAGTGGATAAGCACAGTGACAGAGCTGCTGAATCAGACAGTAGTTTAAACATCTACTTCATTTTAATTGAGCCTAAGAAGTATTTTTAGGGAATGTTTAAAGTACAAAGGAAAATTTTGTTTAAAAATAGATTTTTGACAATGTAAAATAGGTTAGTGCTTCCTTTGAGGCAAACAAACAACCCACTTAAGAATTAAAAATTTCCAAGCAAATGATTTGGAAATCCTTCCTTCTTGAAGCGTGATCAAAGTAAAGTCTTGACAGGTAGCATTTATCACAGGTAGTACCTTCTGCTCAGTAAGTACTTGATGAGGCAAAAAGAAAAATTAAAATGGGGGTTCATGGTTACATGAGTGTCTATTGTACTTAAAGCATAAAAATCCTCCCTTTAGGAAAAACTTCAATTTTGACAGAAGCCAAAGCTCTGTTTTGAAACTCTGGGTTCATCATTACATAACAGGATTTTGGGCTGGAAGAAGCAGAAATGGAGAAGAGGGGCTGGGTTGCTCTTTGCAGGCTGGGCTGGGCACCCTGGTGCCTTTTTCAGGATGCTGGTCCTTTGAAAGGTTTCACTTGTGGAACTTCAGCCTTGCCATAATCCTATGCAAAGCACTTGAGTGCTTAATTTTCACTCTGGAAATGGACCAAGTGAAGTGAATAAGGATTAGTTAGGGTCTGAGGAGAAAACTTCCAAAGGCGTGGAGGACAGTTAGAGCATCTAATTCTTTTCAAAAGCCAGAGGAAGTCAAGCACCTAGTACACACATTCAGAGATTGTAAATCTCTCCATAAGGTAGAAAAGCATGCATTGAGGTGATGTGCTGCATTAAGAAGCCCCTCTGTGACGAATTTCTCCTCCATCTCAATGTTCAGCCCCAATTTCCTTTCATTACTTGAATCCCTTCTCTCCTAGGTATAGCAGCTGACACCCCTCTCTACATTCACTTTCTTCTTTCTCACTTTCCTCCAGGTCAGGCTTTGAACCAGTGTGTTGTGCTGTAGGTGATGAAATGATTATTTTCCCCTCCAAAATAAGATCTTTAAAAGAGAAATTTTTGTATCCTTCTTTAACTTGATTTAGATGTCACGACATTCCCCATTCACAGAACAATTCTTCCTCATTTGAATGGTTAAGTAGCAGAAACATTGACACTGATCAGGGAGATAACATGAGATCTTGATGGGAATGCAAAGAAGGGGTCCAGGTTGGGTTTTAAAATATTTCTGAATTGCCATCATGCCTAGAACTTTAAACTCTGTTTCCTTAAGAGCTCCAGTGCAGCAGCAACAGCTTTCAGATCTGTAAAATTTCCTACAAGATCTTGCTCGTAATGCACTCAGCCTGATACCTCTTGAGTGGGTAGAAGGTGCACAGTTAATTATTCCCCCCAAGAAAAGTGTGTTTTCAAGAGCAGCCATGTCAAAATTTAGTGAGTGCTGCAAGTGGTTATGAAATATAGCTGCAGTGTGTGGAAGGCATCCAAATATATCCTATTTCAGCTTCTCAGATCCACCATTCTGGATTTATGGGCACTCTCTCTGTGCATGAAGGACAGGATCTCAGAGCAAGGAATGCTGATTCTGTTTTCCTGGGGAGAAGTGATCCTTCTCTGTGTTTTACTGAGCAGCTGATTCTTAAAATAAATGGACTAAATGGGGGGAAGATTTATTAAGCCTATCTGACAGCTCACAGCCCCACCCCAAATACAGTAAAAATATAAAGCCTAAGTGAGCTGCAGCCTAATGGCTTCAACTTAAAAGAGTTTATTCAAAGAAATGTTTGGTTTCTTCTCCATCCTGCCCAGCAAATGGCCTCAGTCACAGCATTCCCCTGGGACCCCCCGTGCACAAGGCACACGTTCCTGGGGTACCTGAACCTACAGCTGATGTCAAACCTCTAAAATATTTAGGAGGTACAACTGCACATTGCAAATAGGAGCATTACCCGTGCAAGGCTTTTAGTATTTTTTGCTGGAGGCTGCAGGACTTTGTGAGGAAGGTGTTGAGGCTGTTGTCTGCACTCACACACCCCAGCTGTTTTCTTCTGCAGATGTAGACACTTAACTACAAGCCACCTGATTGTCAGCAGTGGTGAGCAATCACAGCTCCCATTCATCTTTCTGAGAGCCTTGGTGCTTGCTGCTGTTGGGAGTGAGCCCACTTGTGCTCAGGTGCCTGACAGAAAGTGAGTTTGAAATTGTTTTGCCTTGAACAGGAATTACAATGATTTGCCTTCTTCTGGATGGCTGAGCCAGGCTGACACACTTTGCCTTGGCTCTGGAATCTTGAGTTGTTCCTGAAACAGGAGTTTCATAGATTTGGCATTCAGGAAATGATGCTGCTTTCCTCTTTGTCAGGTGTTTTACTCTGCATTTCTCTTTGGCATGGATGCTCTGCTCAGATCTTGGCTGCTTGAGCAGGTGAAGTGTCACCTGGCTGTGTCCCTGTGGATGAGGTGAGGTGTTCAGTGTCCTCCAGGCAGGCAGGGTGTGCTGGCTCCTGGCCTGGCACATCCCTGCAGCTGCTGTGGCTCCTGCTGTGTCAGCACCCACCTTGCTCTGGGGGTGTCTGGCTGTTCCAGCTGGTGCCTGGTGGTTAGGGATGAGCACATGCAAAGCAGACGTGATCTGGCATGGAGATGAGCCCAGTTCTTGGTGAGAAGCATCCCCAGAGAACTGTGCAGCCTGTGGTACCAACATTTCACCTTCTGTGGGCTCAGAGCCCTTCCAGGGCTGGATTACATCCTTCATGATTTCTGATAAGTGCAGATCAGACACTTCTCTCAGCACACAGGGACCCTTCCTTATCTAGTTCAGACATCTGGAAGGGTTTTTTTTCAACAAGAGACTTTATAAAGATGTTTTTTACAACTGTTTAGTGTAAAACCTTCTTTGAGTCAGATGAAGGACTGAGCACTGTGAATTGCTCAGGGGAGTTCTGGATCAGATTATGGATAGATACATGTATTTTTAGGAAGTTGCTATCCATGTTTATGACATAAATCACCAGCAACCTGGCTTTAAATCCAGTCAGTGAACTTATATTGACTGAAACCATGTATGGAAGTGATGCCCCAGCTCAGGAACCCTTTGGCTGACCCAGGCCCTCCGAGATTTAAAGTGTTTAGAAGATCCCTTCCAACTCAATAACTTCTGTGATTCCTTGTTTTTGAAACAGGTTGCTTGCACAGGGGCCCACAGTCTGATGTCATTGGGGTTTTTTGGTTCCTGATTGCTGGGTCTGCAAAGAAAAACCCCTCTCTAACTGGAAACATTAGGTGTGGAGACTCAGGTGGAATTTTGGGCAATTCAGGCTCAAGTGCCTTCATTTTTGTGTTTTTTGAGATATGCAGTAGAAAAGTGAATTGGTGGTAACACATGTAAAATAGCACAATTGCTTTTTAATTACTTGTCTAAATGGGAAACAATTATCAGGAGAGCAGGCAGGAGGCTGAACAAATGTTTAAATAGTAATTGACAAAAATTTTTTGCTTTTGTCCATTGCATTTTCCAGAGCATTCCATGTTCTTTGATGCAGTTAGAAATGAACAACACTTTCTGTGCAGCACTCAGCAGTGGGATTTCCAGAGCCCAGAATCTGTGAGACACTGAGTCAGACCATTCAGACATTTTTCCAAACCAAAGATACTGAGAGGTGCTTTCAATTATCCAAAGCCATGCCATTTGCCTGTTGAGATTTCCTCCTCTCCTACCCTTCTTCTCATCAGGCTGTGAAAGGCTGGTTGTTGTCTGTCTTTTGTACTTCACACCAGCAGTCTGTGCATTCACTAGGAGGAAATCACCCAGGTACTTCAGAGACAAGTCATTTACTGTGACCTTTGGCAATCTGAACGCCCCTAATTACCTTGTTCCAGTTTGCTGGGCTTCCCTTGCTTCTCTCCAGGATCCTTCCTTCCCCCAACTTTGAAAATCCCAGGCAAGTGACCTGGTGGAAGTCAGCAGTGCTGAGATGCAGAATTCCCACCGACAGCAAAGTGCTGACATGTGCAAGGATGTGTAAATAAGCTGAATGTTGTGAGTGTTTGAGGAGCCATAATGCAAAAAAAAAAAAAAAAAAAATGCCCATCTGGTTAAGGCTATCAAAGGGCTTGGCCTCAGATTTGCTGAGAGTAAAGAAGATTCCCACTTGCTTGAGCAGACTGTGGAGCAGCCATCAGCTTTTCAGTGGGTTTTTTTAGACTCACTAGACCAACAACACTAAGTGAGAGAAGAAAGTCTAAAAGAGAAAGTATTAGAACACAAGGAAATGAAATGCAGCTAAAGAAAATTGATTCTGTTTCATCAAATACTTTTTGAAGTTATGAAGTTGCGGTATTTATCTCAGAAGTACTTATTTTCTGCATGGATTTCAGAGCTATAAAAATATACATTCTCCTTTGTCAACATTTTTTCCTAAAAAAAGCTCAGTTTAGATAGCTGGACATGCACTAATCCCTTTTCATTCTACAAAAGAAGGAATGAGAAGGAGAGAAAGTAAAATTATTTGAGTCCTTGTGAACTCAAACAATTTGTTGAAATGTATTTTATGCCAAATTTGCATTCTGAGCTGGGCAGCTTTTGGAATGATTCATATGGACTTCAGAAGCCCAGGCATTCAAGCAGCACAAAGGACAAGAAATGTGAAAAATCATGTCTAGTTGCAGGGTTTGGTATAATTCCTTCTGTAATTTTCACTTGGATTGCCCTTTGTATAAAGGGCTGTAGCCTGAGCAGGGTTAGAAACTTGGGTTGCTCAGGGCTGAGCTTTGCCTGGGACAAACAGGGACATGAGGGGACATTCCAGTCCAGAATTCTGCCTGTCCCTGGCCTTCTGCCTCTCCCTCTCGTGCTGGCATTTCCCATATGCTGCAGCAAAGGGTTCATTGCCACAAGATGTCACTGACACGAAGAATTTAGTGAGCATCGTCGAGGGGAAATGTGGCATTGAAGTGGCTGCAAAGCATTCACAGCTTCCAGGTACCACACTTGGTAAATAAAAGACAGCTTGAAACTGCTTGGAACTGAGCTGATCTGCAGTTCCTAGGGTCAGCATGAATTCCCCACTTTTCCCACTGTTTTCCCCATCTTCTGCCCCAGGCAGGGAGCAGCAGGTAGGAGAGATTCCTGCCAGCTTGGATCTCCTGCAGCAACTCCCAACATCCCATTCCCAGCTCACTTCAGTCAACAACTGGTTTTTGCCAGATCCTCAGTCTGTTAGATGGAAGTGACAATAATTACTTGTTTCCCAGGCATGGTGAAATGTTTAATTGCCTGAAATTGTAGTCTTGAGATGAAAATACTTGGAAACAAAAGCATTATTGTGATACTGAATTGCTGTTAAAACAGCTTTCCCCATCATTAATATATCCACCATATTCTGGAAAGAAATTAATGTGAAGCACAACAGAAATGACAAATAATGCCAAACATTCTAAATAGTGGGTCTGTGCTGTGTTTATGGCTAGATTTGTGGTGAGTCATGGTGGAAAATAAGGCAGTAGCTGCTCTAGTTGGAGCACAGCAGATTTAGGGAGGGACAAATGCCCCAGCCTCCTGTGCTGGGGGTCCCCATTGCCTCTGGCTAAAACCTCACAGCTGCTGGTGTGGGCTAGTGCAGATGTTAACAAGGTGTTTTTAAACTGTTTTTCAAACAGCAGGATTTTGGAAAAAGGAAAAGGAACAGAAATACCTGGTGTGACTGCACGTCTGAAAAATTTCAATTTGTGAAATTTCATTTCATGGAAATGTTCAAATATTCCCTCTTTAAGGTTTTATTTTAATGAAGTCAAATGTTTTATGGCAACTTTGTCACACATTTATTCTTCAGGTTCTTTCAGAATTTTTTAAGCCAGCTTTACCTGTTGTGGTAGTTTTAGCTGGATGTCCTCTGTAACTTGTTGTGATAGCAGCCCCTGGAAGGTTAATAGGAAGCTCTGTGTGGCACTTGCTGCAAGTTACAGCATTTTGATTGGAATTTGGGATGTGTCAGAGGAGAGCCTTCCCTGTGAGTTAAATTTCACAGAGGAAACTCTAACACTTCTGAATGTGTCTGCTAAGTAAAAGAGTGGTGAGTCAAAAACATAAGGCAGGATCAAGTGCAGCTTGATGAAACACTCCCCAGCATCCAGAGAATGCTGGGGCAGCATCCCTGCCTGCAGGTTCTTCCTCTCAGAGGCACTGCCAGGAGTCTTGTATGGTCTTACAGACACTTTTGCTCTGGAGCCAAACCTTCAGCACACCCTGGGTTTATCCAGGTGTGTTGGGTCAGGTGAAACGTGCAGAATCCCACTGAAGATGCAGCCAGGTCTCCCTGTGATTGCCAGCTGGCCTCTGTTGAGAAATGTCCCTAATTCCCATAATAGTGTGCCTATTTCATGGTACTTTAGAGTGAGAACTCTCGGGTGGCTGGCCACATAAGCAGCTTTCACATAAACACTTCAGTTCTGCTGCACCACCAATGGCTTAGGTGCTGATAACAGCAGAGCTCGGCGTCTGGGGGCTGCAATTAAATTGTCTCAGGCACGTTAGACCCACCTGCTGTGCACATCCCATCCAGCTGCCTTTCCAGAGAACTCCTCCATCATCTCCTGTGGCTTTGTCCTCTCTATTTAACCATCTGTTTAGGTAGAAACACAACCACCCACCACGGGCAAAGCGCTGAGGGCGTTCATTTCAGCTCTGCTTTTTTGTGAGGTGTGTGTGCACGTTTGCAGCTGGGATCACTGGGTGGAAATGGCAGTCTGATGCCCAGAACAGTTCTTCTGGCACAAATACACTGAGCCTGTGTGAGCATCTGTCGTTAAATTTATACATCAGTCCAATTCTTGGTTGGTTTTTTGACCTTTGTAAGATGGAGTGCATGAAGATTTAATACAGAGGTCTGAGGCTTGAACAGATTTTGCTTAAAAGAATTTTATACAAGTTTCTTACTACTTTCTCTAGGGCTAAGTCAAGTGGCATTTGTTCCAAAATCCAGTTCCAGATATTCTGTGGGCTGGGAAAGGAGGTCCCTCAGGAGGAGCTGTACTGGGAGGTTTCACTCTTTGCTTCCCTTGTGCCACTCACAGGTTGGTCTGAGCCTCTTGGACATTGCAGGATACACAGGAACTGTCACTGGGTGATAATGAGACATGGCTTTAGCAGATGTCTTCTGTCACTTAAAGTGTTCTTTTGAACTGACCTGGTCCTGTCTGTTGGTACTCCTGAAATGTTGTGCTTCCTTCCCTTGATCCTTGTGAATTGATTCTCTGATAAATACAGCAGAGCTCCATCCTGAGGAGTTTGGCTGAGCAGGTGATCACCTTCAGACCTTGTGCTCCTTTCTCAAGCTCATGGTGAGCAAAGGGTTTGGGGGCTTGGTGGCCCCAAATTCCCACAGTGGCATTCCCAAGGGAGGTGTGGTTTTGGGTCCCATTTTACACCTTTGGTAGCCCAGTGATTATTCTGGGTCCTGGGACCTGGAAATTAGGAAGGGAAGAAGGCAACAAAAGTGGAGAATTTTCCAAGACTTGGAGAGGGTTTTGCTTAAGGCAGAGCTGCAGCACAGCAGGGCTGGAGCTGCCAGTCAGCTGGCACAGGGGGACAGGACGTTTTTGCTGTCCATGGTTTATTCCCAGTGTCCTGTGTGTGCTGCAGGGCACAGCTCACAGGCTCTGCCAGAGCTTCTCCTCAGCCACATTTCCCCAAAGCAGATGGGCTGTGAAGGGTACATGTGTTAAGGTATTGGCAGAGGGGAGCTAGCACCAAGCTGTGAGAGGTTGTGGCTGAGTGTTGTTGCTGAGAGAGGTCCCCTAGCACAGTGTACGTGGTTTGGAGTTTTACATTCATATGAAATCATGGCATAGATATTTTTTTGCATGTTAATAAGTGCAAAAAGAGTCAAAACTTGCTTTATTATGGGGGAAAAAAAGGCATGGGCGTTAGAGAGAGTGGGATGCTGCTGTTCCACAAGCACAAATGGAGTCTGAGGAACATTTCAGGGGAAGTTCTTTGATTCATTCATGCTTCTCTGTGAATGAATCACTGAGCATCTCTCTGCATCTCCCTGCAAGACCTCAGGTACACGTGGAGTTGGTGCAGCCACTTTCCTACCAGCCTGATCTGACATTAGGAGGTTTTGAGGCAGGTTTGTATGACTAGTGTGGTGGTTGGTAAGTGGGTATGTCAGGATTTAACCTACCTAGAGTAGGGACATTTGCAGAGTAAAATGATTAATAAGGCTAAAATTAGTGACATTCAGTTCTTCTATTATGGGTATTGCTTACACTAAAAATCTGTCTTGAGGAGAGAGAGTGGTTGGTCTCTTTGAGAGTTTGGTTTCTTCTTTGGCTTTTTATTCCTGATAGAATTAAGCTGGAAGACTGGAAGATTTGATCCAAAACATGAGTTTGGCTTTATTATGAAATGCAGCTTTTCAGCTATTTAGTGTGTTGTAGCCAGATTCTCTCACACAGGCACCAAAATAAGCATAAAATAGTTCAGCAGTGATAACAAATTGGAGGAAGTGATTGATAGTCCCTTGTCAAAATAAATTTCATATCATACATTTTCTGCCCAGGGAAGCTGGGAAGGAATGGAGGGGGCAGGGTATTATTCTGTTTCATTTTATTGTTTTCCTGTTGCTGTTGCTGTTGGCAAATGCCTCACCTACTGCCTGCTTCTGCTATATTAGGTTGCAGAGGGAGAAAAATAAATAGTGAATCTTTAAAAAACCCAATCTTTTATTAATAGGGAAGGGATTAAAAACAAGCAAAAATCCATATTTTCATTAAATGTTTCATGAAGTGTCCTTGTTTTGTGGAAGCATTTTTAAAATATTTGTCAGAGAAGCAGATTCTTGCAGACTGAACTGCTCCTGCTAAACACCAAAATATTCAAACACGGGGGGACGAGCGGTTGTAAAATCACCCTGTGTGTGCATTTCTTGAGGCATTCTTTTAAAATGTAGGGAGGATTGATTCTGTTTGCTGTGGGACAGGGCTGTGTCCTGGGGCTGGTGACCAGCCACAGGTGCCACCACCACAGGGGGACAGGGGGTGGCAAAACCTTGAACCTTCCCCGGCAGGGCTGGCACTCTGCAGTGTGTGTGCCAGCACAAATCCCACCGGGAGCAGGGGGATTTTCCACCAGGAAAAACAGTGTTCCCAGAGCAAGCAAACAGAGCTGAAGCAGCTTTTGGAGCCCTCCCTTTGCTGGGAACACAGCAGGAGCATCCTCTCCATCGTGCAGGCGCCGGGCGCGTCCCCTCAAGGATTTACCACCCAACTTCTCAGTTCTTTAAAGGCAAGATTAATGAGCACTTTATCCAGTGCATATGAGCTGCCTATCAAGAATATTTTCAACAGTGCACCAGTGATACACTGCAGATAGTGCTGACAGAAGCTAAAGTGAAATGTCATACTTGGAGATCTGACGCCGTGTGCAGTTGGAAGAGGGCCTGTACTGCCTTCAGAGACTGACAGCTAAATCCTTCATTCTTTCAGCTTCCAACATATGGCATGAAGTAGGGTGTGAAAGATAAATTTCTTTGGATAGGTGCAGAAAATATGTGCAACATTTTTTACTGGTTGGCTGCATAGAAAGATCAAAACAGACGTGTTTTCCGAGAGCAGGAGTTTCAGCCTTTGAAATGGTGCCTCCAGATTGCCCCTATTAATGATGGGCACCTGCCTGCAGGAATATGGGATGCTCCAGAGAGAGAAAATGGGTCAGGGAGGGTTCCCTGCCTGCCCTCAGCTGCCTTGTGCCGTATTCACTGTTAAAACAGAGTTGGGAGAAAGTTCCAAATGTGACTCAACTTTTCCTTGCATCACTGGAAGGTGTCCATGAAGCCACACTGTCTGTCTGTGTGAGCCTTTCATGGGTTCTGAGTTATTTCAGGATGTTGGGATGGGATTGACTATGAAGCACAGCACTCAGTCTTCATCATTTTTTTTACCCTGATACAGAAATTTGCTATATGCTTAATATGCTGCTTAAAGATTTCATCTTTACAAGCAAATTGCTTCACATAGGTGGGTGTTTTAGCCAGACAGAAGATAAAATATTAATCTTGATTAACTCAAAGTAAACAGATGTTCTCTGATGCCAATATTGCTAAAAACTATATTCACAACTGTATATTTTAGGATCAATGCAATTTATTCTCTCAGGAGAGCTGTGCTATTGTAAGTTTAGAGGCAAAGTAACCAGGCAGACATGGAAACCAGTACTTAAATATGCAATGAAAAACTAGAGAACATGAAAATGTAGAATTTAGCAATGGAAAAAAAAAAAAAAAAAAAAAAAAACTTTAATATTGTCATTTTATAAGAACTAAAGGGAAAAAAAAAAAAAAAACATACTGATAAAATATATCCTCTTTTTCAAGCCTCTTCCCTTACCCATCTCTCCCTGCCCATCTGCAGCCTGTTCTCTTAATTTTGTGCTCAGTAGGACAGGACTGACCTTTTGCTCTACCTTGGAGCCATCCCCAGGTACCAGCTCCCCTCACTGTGCACTGTGAGAGTGGGACAAAGGATATTGTTTGTTTCTGGCACAGAGTTTAAGGGAAATTCTCTGACACAGAAAGTCAAATCTTTATTTTAACTCCTCAAATTGTTACCCAGAACATGTTAAATATGTAATGTTCCCTTTTTACCTGCAAGTTGGTGACAGAAGCACCCAGTGGGAAAATTCCCAATGGGAATTGCAAATGTGAAAGACCTCATTTCAGTGAGTGTGGAAATCTGGAAGTAGGATTGCTATTTAAAATATCATATTCTAAAAGTATGGCCAGAAGATTCTACATTTCACAGAATACTGGAAAATTATTGTCTTTATACCTGCACTTTACATGTGCTCATTGCACTTAAGAGTGAGGTATTTGGATTTTAATGTGAAATGTGGTGACCTGGGACACACTTTGGCCTGCTCAGTCCTTTCCCTGTTAACTGATGCCTGTTCCAGGCTTCCACAAAGTTACTCAGGCAGAGAAGCACATGGTGCAACCAAAGAAATGAGAGGATTAAGAGAGTGTGGAGAAGCTCAGATATATAGAAATGTATTCAAAACCTGATGGCAGTACATGACAACAAAAAATCTGGCCCCCACGTTAATAGTAGTGCCATGGATAGTGATGAGGTTGGAAAGAGGCAGAAGTTAACTTGCTTTCATTGCACCTTGAAGATTCATTCTGCTTTTCTTCTGGGCTCACACATTTCCAGCCATAGAGGGAAGAGTTTGAATGGTGAATATTCCATCTAACTGTTTACATTTTAAATTAATCTTCAGATTTATTAAGGTGGCATCTCTGCAGGATGAAATCTAATTCAGAGGCTGACAATAATAGCAATAATTTATACACAGAGATTGTTTCTAACACGGGCAATCCTCGAGCATTCCCCAAATGTTTTTTTACTTTGGTCTTGTAGCACTGCTTGTACAAAAAGATAAATGATGTATCAACAGAGAGACTGCTTTAAATTGCCAGCTTTAGGGATAAATGTGTGCTTTCCTCTCCTGCCCTGTGTGAGGGCAGCTCTGCCCTGGTGCATATGGATCACAGGGATCACAGCCTGTGCTCCAGGTGAGCATCATTCTCCAGGTGAGACAGGACTGACCCAAGGAGTGCAGCCTCTGTGGGGATTTTTGGAACCCCACACTGTGGTAACTCTGCTCCTGGAGGGAGGCAGAGAATGGAGATGGTACAGTTTACTGGAGTGTGAGCTGGGAGACGTGCCAGTGAAACCTGTGAACGTGCTATTATTTAAAACACAACTGGAATTAACTCCAGCTGCATTTATGGATACGTGCCCTGGCTATTTGCTGGAATAACCCAGGCACCTTTGAGTGAGTTCCTCTTTTTATTCCTCCTTTTTGCTTAAACCCCATCTCATTTATGTGCTGTTGGTTCACATTATTTCTCTGCTTAGCACGTTGTGAGCAAGTGGAGCTGCCTGCAGAGCTTCCAGTGAGTCCAGGCCAGCTGTAATTCCACCTTGGCAGCCACCATCAAAGGGGCAAAGCCCAGCACAGCTCTCAGCCCCTGCTGCTCCAGCCTGGCTCCCACTGGGCAGATAAAGTAGGAAAATGTTTTATCCCAGTACCAGTTTTTGCAACCTGATCCCTACCTTGATGTTCAGCTGACAAATCAGGTGTAAATCACATTAACATCCTATATCCACTTCTTACCTGTGGTAAAACCTTCCTGTCTTTCAGCCTGCATCCCATCTGTTTGGAAAAGGTTTAACATAGAGCTTTCTTCTTGTAGGGAAAAAAATACAAAAACAGAGGCAGCCCCATAATGTTTCTTAAAAACCTTTTATGATGTGCCTACACCTTACTGTGGGATCCAGTCTCATTGTGATTATTTTTTAAATCATCGTCAGGAGAAGGAGTAGAAAATCAATATTGCATAAAAGTGAGTTACAGCCTGATGCTGGTGTCCTGTAACAGTGATAAATAAATGCCAGTATTTTCTGTGTGGCACAGAGGGCGTGGTGGTGGCAAATCTGGAGTCACACGTGCCAAGGGAAGTTTGTAGGTAATAGGGGAGATGGGAATCTGCTGAAATTCTTCAGGAATCTGCTGAAATTCTTCAGGCATCTGCTGAAATTCTTCAGGCATCTGTGGGGCAGCACCAGATCAGCTCCATTCTGCTGGTCATGGCTCCAGGCATCTGGCAACCTGGAGAAGCTGGAGTGCTGCTCCAGGAGAGGATCAGATGATTGCTTGCAAGGTTCTTACCCTGCCTAGAAAGTGGGATAAGCAGCATTTCATCCCCTTTTCTTCCTCAGCTGTAACTTCAAGAACTAATGGAACCAATAATTAAAAGTAGAATTTTCAAAAGATGCTAAGCCAATTAGACTCAAAATACAATGGAAAGTCAAGGTGAGTTAGGCTTCTAATTCCCTTAGGGGCTAATTTCCAACAAAGTCTAAGAGATTATGTTAAGCCTATTAATGCAATATGAAATTATAAGTTTTATAAAAAAATTATCTCGTGTAGTATCAGTTTACTTCAACTCAGCAGTTCTATTTCTTTTCAATAAGAGGGAAAGATGAGCAAAAGAAAGGAACAGAGATTGTCTGTCTGTCAGACCTGTTTGGCAAGAGAGAGGAGATTTAGTAATCTTCCTTTGGAAGACAGAGATTTTGTGTGGAAGAAGTTTATGATGGCTGTTATGGCTCAAAGTAATTTGTATTTTTTCAGTCCTATGTTGCTCTGGGGCTTGAGAGCATCTCAGCCTACATGACATGGCCCCAGCATCTCTCTGTTGTACAGTATTCTGTGTTTCTAAAATGCATGGAGTTTTTTTATTTAGGTACAGAACTCTGAGATCTTCCCTCTGTATTTTCTCATAGCAGGGAGAGCTGCATTTGAGCATAATCACTTCTTATGTCAAAGCTTCAATTACATGATTTACTCTTCTAAAAATAAACATGCAAGTACAACAATAATAAAAAGTGTTCTGCTTAATTCTTAAATTATTTCAGCAACCAAACAGATTAGTGTCTTCTTCTTCAAATTTGGGAAATATTTTGCATAGAGCAGCTAAGAGTGAAGAATATAATCTGTAATTTCATTCCTAAATTGTCTGTTGTGTCCATGTGTATTTAAACATCCTGCGACTTCAGTCTTAAAATGACGGATAATTGTGCATTAATTAGAGGTGCTAATGCATTTATTCCAGCACATGGATGCAGACATGGGCTGCATGTGAGATGCAGCAAGTTTTGCACTGCTGTAGCTCTGTGTGTAGCTGCTTTGCAGGAAGCAGAGGAGCACAGGGTGTGCTCTGCACTGCAGCATCCCTGCTGCCTCCTCGTCACTCTGGCAACCTGCCTGTGCATATGGGAAGGTGAATTTGCTTTCCAAAATCTCCTTTAGAACTCTTCCCTCAAGAAAGAAGGGATCTGGGGGAAGCTGGTGATGCTGTGGCTGGAAATGCCCTGCTTTGGTTCTGCAGGCTGCAGGGAGCCTGCTGCAGGTGCACAGCCTGGCTGCCTGGAGGGGCTCTGTGCCAGCTCTTCACCTGGGTGAAACTGCAGGACTCAGGGCTTTGGTTTGTATGTCTCTGTGATGAGAAAAGTAAAGAATGGGATTTAATCAATCTGGATATAGATTCTATGAGAGGTGTAGCCACCACAATCCCAGCCCTGAGTTGGCTGGCAAAACAGCTTTATCAAGTGCTTATGACTACTTCCCATTTTTGTCTTTTGCTTTTTAACTTCTGTAGGCATCCTGATTTTGCAGTTATTTATTCCAGTGAACGCAAAACTCTGAGTGGATTTGTGCTGCTGAAATTAAATAGGGAAACAAAACAACTGTGGGTAATTAGGCACATTTCATGTATCTGTGTATGCATCTTAAAACAACAGAAACTGTCTGTATTTGCACTGGAGCCTCGGATTTGATGGCATTCACTAAATCTAATTATAGGCTACGGGAATTTGCTAAAGTCCCTGAATGTTTATGTAGAGTTTTCTATTTTTCCCCACAGTACTTTGATGGATTTTGCAATTAATCTTCGGATTCATCTGATTGGAATTTAGAATTCTTGGGTTGCATCTGCTGCTGGTTGTGTGGTGTGGGTTTACCCTACTCCACTTAGTGTAGGGTGTTCTTTGCATACTGTTGTACCTATGGTTTTGTTCTTACATACCAATAATATTGCTCATATAAGTTTCAAATGAGAATGGAATCAAAGAAATGGAGTTTTCTCAAGTCCCAGAAGATTTTAAGTACTGGAGGCATTGTTGAGGTGCTGAAGATAACAAGAGAACAAAAAAATCCAATTAAAATAACATTTCTTTTCAGCCTCCTCTCTTACCTGTTTTCTGTGAAATACACAGATCTTGTTAATTTTCTACTACATCATCAGGACCCATAAAATCTGAGTCGCTTCAGTTCTTGGCATGTCCTTTAGTACAGAGGAAGTTTGTGTGTTTTTTTTTGAGAAAAGTATTATCTCTGTATTTTCTCTCAGTGCTCACTTTGTGACTCATTGGTGTTGCTGACTCTAGAGCTACTTCTAGAAGGAGGAATTGCAGAAAAAAAGGCAAAAGAGCCTGGAAATTCCTGCTGGTCTGGAAAGGCAGAGGCTGGTGGGGGAGCTGGACCTCTCTCTGTGCTGGTTTGTTCTGCTCAGTTCTTCCCAAGCTCAGCACATTCCATGTTCTGGAGCCACTGGAGGGATCTGTGCTCCAGCCCCAAGGACTCCTCTACAGTCCCAGCTCTGCCTCCCACAGGTTCATTTTCTTGTTCCATGTTTTTTATTATCCAGCAGCATCCCTTTACTGATTTTTCACAAAGACCTGCCCTGTTGGCTCCTGGCAGATAGAATCTTTCCCCACTCCTTCACCTGAGCCCAGCTGCACCCCTGGCCATGGGGGGACAGAGAGTGCTCAGGGGAGCTCAGTGCCTGCTCTGGAGCCAAATTTGTGAGCATCACAGAGCCTCAGAGCACAGCCAGGCTGGCACAGCCACCAGGGCTGCTCCCAGGGGCTGCCTTTGCTGCTGGCCCTGGTGACTCCCAGAGTGACCTCCTGCATTTGAACACAGTGCAGAAAGGCACTTGTGAGTGCCTGTGGCAGCAGATGACAGACTGCACTTAGCAGGAGCAGCAGGCACTGAGTGCCCTCTGAGACTGCACAGAGATGCTCTGACACCTTCTCCATCAGCCACGGGAAGTTGCTTGGGAGGTGCTTTTGTATCTCTGCAGGGGAGTACAGGGAGCTGCAGAATAAAAAGTGGGTTTAATCAGACTTGCTTGGTGATATCCTCTCACCTCACCCTCCTGACTGTATCTACACAGCGAGCAGCTAGTTAATTTTAATGACAAAAATGGAGAATCTCCTTATTGAAATTTAAATTAGGTTAATGACTAGTGATATGGCTAAAGGGTATAATTTACAAAACACAAATCCCTAATGCAAAAGTGTGTGTTCAGTATCACACATGGAAATCCCTTAATTTTGATTTGACTGGTGTAAAGGCAAAAATCAAACACAAAATCTTGTTAGCATTTCCAAGCCCACTTGAGCATGTGTCTCCCTCTTCCAGAGGGGACTCTGCCTCTGAGCAAGCTGAGCTCCTGCCTGAACACTTCCCTGCTCCTTTCCTGCCCAGGATAATACCTGGATTGTGAGAAGGGATCATCTCCTTTTCCATAGGTGCCTGGGGTCTGCTGCTCAGCTGTAGCCTACTCATAGCTGAAACCAGGTTTTTAAGGATGGAGCTGCCCTCAAATCACCTGATGAAGTTACTAGGTTTACAGCAGGGTTTGAGTGGCTGGGGGATGACCATCTGTCTGTGTGTTGTATGGAAATGGAGCATCTCTCATACCATGCCTCAGGGGATTTTACCCCATGTTTCAGCAGGAGTTGCTGAGGTGCTGGTCTCTGGTGGCAGCCCAGCCCAGCCCAGTGTGGTTGCACTGGGCTTCAAACCATTGCTTGGTACCAGGAGGTGCTGGCAAATGTGATATATCCTTGTTATGCTGGCAGTGTCCAGCTTAAATCACAGCTCAGGGTAGTTATACTCTGCCAAGCTCATCTTAGTGCACTTGGCACACCCCAGACTTTTAGGAATGAGTGGAGCAGTGAAGGAGCAGTGAACCAGTGGCCTCAGCACCCCTTTCTGGTCTACCCACTGCACCCCAAATGTGTTTCCTGTCTCTCCTCACCTCCCAGCTGGGTGTGCATTCCAAGTCACACTTCTGTCGAGTGGACAGGAGTGAAATGAAGGATGTGGAGGCGAAGGAAAGAAGTTTGGGGGCTCAGGGCTGTGTGTGGGAATTCTGTGAGTAGGAGCTTCTCTGACTGGTGGAGTAACACAGGACACAAGACTTTACACACAGTGTTTTTGAGGAGTGAATTGCTCTTCCCTTGGCACTGGAGAGAGCACAGGAGTGAAGGCTGTGTGTGTGCTGTCCTGGTCAGCTGGGTGGGGTGCTCAGCTGGCAGCAGAGCATTGCTCAGACAGGTACTAATGGGCACCACAGTGCTGAGAGAACATCAGTTTCCCATTAGAACCAAATGTTTCCTGTGCCTCTACAAGCTGTGGTGTGCATGAAATAAAAACCCCTGATGTTTATGAGGTTCTTTACAGCATGGGAGCAAACATTTACTTTTAGTGTCTTAATTTCATATGGGCATTTTACTTGCCTGGTGCATTCAGTGACATCCATGAAGAACAGGAATGACATTAAAGCACTGCATTGAATTGCTGGTAATTTGTAGAACAGAACTCATTCTTTTCTTATCATTTCCCATTTTGTGAACATGACTTTGTGAATTGATTTGACTTCAGAGTGCACTTAGGAGATAGCATTGCATGCAGGCTCTTCCAAGTCATCTCAGAGTAGAGCCATGCTGCTTTCCATCCAGTAGAAGTCTGGAAAAAACATTTTGAAATAAATTACCTAGGAGATGCTGCAGCTTAAATGAGTACAATAGCAAAAGTAAAGGCAGGTGCTCTCAAATCTTCAGCAGATAATTGCTGTTTAAATAAATGGCATCACAGGAGGGAAAATTTGAGGTATTTCAGAAATAGAAATGGAAATTGGTCAGTTGAAGGAGACAAGATTTAAAAGCTGAAAAATACCTGGTCCTTGGACTGAGAGCAAAGACTGACTCACCCATGCCCCTTGGAAAGTTACAAAATGGGTGAGAAAGAGTTGGTGTCATAAGATGGTCACACTTTTAATCAGAACCATCTGTACTAGGTAAATTTATGAAAGTTTTAAAGACAGTAGGTGAGTCAGTATAGCAGTAGCTCAAATCAAAAAGTACAAATCAGAAAAAAAAAGCAACTAGAAAGTACAGGGTGGTTTTTTTTTAAATGAGTTACAGCACAAGATTTTGTTGGGAGACTATTTGATTAAGAAATGCTTTCAACTGCTGCTATCTCTTCTCTCCCACACCAGTCCTGGTTTGGAGCCACATATGAGTAGAGAGAGGGGTTTTGCAGGTATTAAAACACAGAGCAGATAAGAGTAAGGACTCTGCATCTGTGTGTTTGCAGCTGCAGGTTTCCATGCTAGGATTACAAGGTGAGCACAGGATATGTTCTGTATTTTAATCTTCTCTAGGTGTCAGGCTGTTTGGGGCACAGCCTGGATCTTGCATTGTACCTTGGGGTCTGCTACCAGCATCTAACAAAGTCATGAAAAACCATTAAATAATAAACAAAGCACAGCATGTGTTGACCTGCTGCTCAGGTCTGGTTTGGAGCCCTGTGCACAAAGTGCTGTTGAGAGAAGTCCCAGGTTTCCCCAGCAGCTGGCTGTCTTTTTGTCTGTGGGAATAATACAAGAGCAGCCCATGAGAGGAAGGGCACTGAACTGGCAGTGGCAGCAGTGTTCCAGCTCTCAGCACTCCATGCAATCAGCAGTTGCCCACTGAACATTTTTTGCTTCCACATAAAGTGAAGTGAAACCCACTGAGAGAAGAGCACAGGGCTGAGAGAGGAGGTGGATGGCACATGGAGGGTGTTTCACATCAGTGCCTGCTGTGAGAGACACAGGAATGAACCTGGGGGAGCAGCTTCTGTGAGTGTTTCTGGTCCTGGTGTCCAGCAGATATCTGTGTAACGTGGGCTCCACTCTCAGCCCTCCTGGCTGGGGTTCCTCTTCCTTAGCCAGGCTTGTGCAGTGCTGTTTAACCTGCTTCTCATTCTGTGTGCAAATGACCCTTTTGCAGCAATAATGACAAATCTGTCCCCGTGCCGTGGGGGTGCTGTGAAAACAAGCAAGGACAGCCTGCAAGACCAGCCTGCCTCGTCACTTCCCATTTTTATGGAGGCTGAGGGATGGAAGTTCTGCACCCTCAGCATGTTTAAATGCCTCCAGGGCATGTTATACAAAATCAGGTGCAATCCAGTCCTGGATGCTGATGATTTTTCCTGTTTTCCCTCTAAGGCACTCACTGTGTTGGCTGTTCCTCGTTGGATGCTGAGGGCATCCATTCCAGGCTGCTGCCAGAGAGCCAGGGCATGCAGCTCTGCATTGCAAGGACAAAGCTCAGCTCTCCACTAAATTTGGATTAGAAAGACCTGGGAAGTGTGACCCTGTCAGGTGTGACACCGAGGGGTACAATTCCTGCTGCCTTCACTTGTGAGTGAGCACCAGCACTCGTTAGCTGGGCTGAAAACTGGGTAAAATTGATGTTTTAGCCAAGTGTGTTCCAACGTACTTCAAAATCTTAAGAATTAATCAGTGAGTTGTCAGAGAGCTTCAGACTTATTACTTTTTAATAGCATTTTTTATTACTTTCTAATTATAAGGTGAAAAAGGTGTGAGGCACAGCTAGTATTATAGTTCCTTAAGTAAATTGGAGCAGAAGGTCACAATAAATTGAAAAGTTATTAAGTATGTACTTTGCTAAAGACATAATGCTTATCATTATAAAACACAGGAATACAGACACACTGGGTTTTTTTAATGTCCACAGATGGCACAAGCTAATTATTCTCATTTGTATAGCACCTTACACCTCTGTAGATTTTTTTCAGAATGTTGAAAAACAGATGATCACGTCTGTTTTTGTAGCTGTGTGAGAGTTTTTCATTAACAAGATCAGGCAGGACCATCTGTGTGTTCTAGTAAAAAGTTTACCACCAACAGTGAATTCAAAACTTTCAAACAATGGATGAATTCATAATTTGTCATGTGTAGATACAGAGCCTTGGCTGACAGCCCATGCAGCTTAGGCACAGGTTCCTGAATGCATTTCTTAGGGAGAAAATGCCAGTCATGTTCTGCTTTGCATTATTGACCAAAGGGGGTTTTAGATTTGTGCATTTTATGTCAGTGCAGGCACTCTCCTGCTCCAGCCACAGGCAGCTCATTCAGCATTGTCATCAGAGAGGAGTGACCCCAGAGGATGCTGGTGGAGCATCTTTCCTTCCCCTCTGTGCACAGAAATGTGGGAATTGGCCAGGAAATCCAAGGGAAGGTGCAGAGGTGGGTTTTGCACGGGCTGGGTGGTTTCTGCTCTCCCACAGAGCCCAGCAGGACAGGCAGGTCCACACCCACCCTGCACTGCCCAGTCAGATGGAAACTGAGGGAGCACATCAGTGCTGGATGCAGCTGGTGATGGAATGCAGTAGAGTGTGGAGCTGTCTGAGTGTTCACTTCCACACTTCCCATGAACTTTCACCCTGCCTCAGCCTTCTTCCAGTGCCTGGCTGCCTCTCCCAGTTCCCTTCCCTTGGGGTCAGTGCTTGGGGCAGCCCCATAACTGCACAATGCAGATCCCAGCTGCTCTCCATTCCACACCAGGGCAGCTGCCCCCAAATTGGGGAAAATGCCCTAAAAACAAGGCACTAGTGAGGCAAACCCCTTGAATCCCTGGTCCAGAGCTGTTCTGCAAAAGGGATGGGTTCCACGGAGCCAGGCTGGGGAGATGGAGCTCAACACGGGAAGTTGTTTGGGAAGGACAAAAACCATTGAAAACAGATGGAGGCAGAGATGTCTGGGTGTTTTAATTTTATTTGGTCACTTGTAATTTCTGTTGGGCACAGCCTGGAGCGTGGAATGGGTTCTTGACAAGTGCTCAGGGGATCAGGTTCCTAACCCTGAGCATCTCAGCTTTCCCAGAGCCGTCCTGGCTCGTGTGCAGCTGTCAGGAGGCTGAGAGGCTCGTTAGCTGGGGATGGATATCGCTCATTAGGGGTAGAAATGCATCTTGTCTTTCCAAGGGAAACATTAACAATTCCACTCTGCAAATTAAGGGGTTCATTTAAGTCTCTCCCAACGTTCCCATGAGAAGCTGTGGCTCGTGTCCTCAGCCAGTCCCGTTCCCGCTGGAGCGCACGATCAGAGCAGGCTCCATCTCCATCTCAGAGTGGGGCTCTCCTAGTGACACACTGCCTCTGTGTCTGACATAGCTCATCTACTTGGGAGCCTGCTCAGGTGGGATCTCCAAAATTCAGTGCTTGGGCTAATTTCAGGTTTGGTTTTATTGAGAAACTTAAAACCTGCCCCAGGCTGAAGTGGGGAGCTGCTGGCACCCCCATACCCAGTGTGAGAGGCAGCATCTGATGCTTGCAGTGCTTTGCAATTTCTGGTTTTATTGGATGAACCATTAAACTTCCCCCTTCTCAGTTTTGCAGAGAAGGAATGGTGATGCTTTTGTATCACAGAGAAGCTGCTCTGAGTTGTAATTAATGACTGACATGTTTGGGTGTTCGGGGAGGAAATCTCCCTTGAATTATTGCTTTGTGAGATTATTGTTTTTAGAATGGCATGTGAAAAATTTCTTCAAATATATTTCATCTTCTCTTGGTATCCTTCATCTTCCTTGTTCTTAAGTCCAAAATGTAATTATAAAATGTTCCCTTAGGAAATAAAAATTTTAAGTGGACTCTTTCAAACCATACTTGAAATTTGGAAAAGGAGGGGTAGGGACTGCAATTGTTGCTTCTTTTATTTCTTGATTTATGCTGCAGTGCTATTGAGCAGCTGCAGTTACAGACACCAGAGAAGTGGAGCTGTACAAAATAAACATTTTAAATATAGTACATTGTAATACATTTTGCTACTCCAGCATGAAACCCCAAAACAATGATGAAATTATTCATTTCTTGGCTGGCATATGCTTCTGTTTTAAAAAATAAAACCTCTAAAAAAAATAACCCAAACATTTAGGTGCATTGTTCTCCAAGCATGGAGGATACAAGAGCTTATTTTCAGATTCTGCCATATTTGAAATAACCAACAAAACTTCAGGATATAATAATGCTTCCTATAGCTTGGGATTTTTAGATCCAGATACAAAAGGTGCTTTGCTACACATTTTTGTCTTGCCCCGTGTCTGCATTTTTAATGATAGGTGTGCTGCCAGCCAGCACTCAGCCTCCTGCTTTCTCATTAAAAGCAAGCACAAGGACAGACCAAGGGTTATGGTGAGAAGACGTGTCACAGGAAGAAAAGAAACCGAGAGAAACCCTTCCCAGTTTGACACTTCTCCGTTACAGCCTGAAAGGTGTTTTTAGCCAAAGTATCATTCCTGTAGTTACACCAAAGCATAATGGAGAATTTTTTATGGGCTGCAGTCTTTGGTTATTTTGAATTAATTAAAGAAAAGCTGTTTATCTGTTCCTGTGCCCTCACTGGACAGAAGACCCCTGGTTATTCCTAAGCAAGGCTCCCAGCCCCTCATGGCTGTGCTGCAAATGATCAATAGCCTGGTAATGAGCGAGCTCTGTGCCTCCACCAGAGCCCAGAACATTGCTATGGGTGGGATGCCTCTAACTCACTATTGTGGGATGATAAACTACCTTTTAATAGAACATTAACATTAATCTAAACAAGATTAGTGGAGCAAAGCGTTGCACGAATCAGCTTGCTCAATTAAAACAGATGGTCTTCCTGCTGAATCCCATTATGTTGCTGCTCCTCCCTGGCATTGCCACCCTGGGCTGAGCTCCCCCCTGGCAGTGACACCAGTGTGGCACTCACAGATGTGCTCAGCTTTGTGCCACTCCACTCCTTCCTTCCTCTTCTGCTCCGAGAGCTCGTCAGGATTTCCTATTTATCAAATTATTTCTGAATGATTAACACGAGATCTTTACATTTTCTTCTAATTACACGTCTGCCATTAATCTTCACTATTTCTTTTGCCCCCAGCGTTTTGGAGAAGGTGGAGAGTGAGAGGATTCAGCAATTAGGATCGGCTGTAAGCATGATTAAGGCTGTCTAAAACCAGGGGAGAAGAAAAAAATCTAGGACTGCAGCAACACTAATGTGTAGTGTTAGCCAAAATTAATGATCAAACATTGCATCTTAGCATCTTAATATTGTCTCAAGCAAAATGGCTTTGCATTTGGAAGTAACACACATTCACAATCTAATCACTGGTTTTTCCCCCAGACAAGCTTTTGCTGTTCATCACTAGAAGAAACAGAGTTTTGTTGCTTCAATAATTTTTTTTTCCAGGGCAGAAGCACAGCAAAGTAGTCACGTGTATTAGGAGGCCTTAAGCTTTTCAATTTTTTTTTAAATTCATTGTTTTAAATAAACCTCTTAAGGAGTAATTCATCTCTAGAGCAAACCTTTCAGTTCAAACCAGCTAAATTAAAAGGTGGTGTAAGCAGGCATGATTTGACCTTGTGTACCCACACCCTGCCTTGCTGCTAAGACAGGAGAGAACGTTTTAGTAATCTAGCTAGAGCTAAGCAGAATAAATCACTAAATACTGCGTGTTTCAGTGTAAAGGCTTGGAGCAAGCAGGATGCAACAACAGAGTTACCTCTTTTTCCTCTGCTTACCCTGGAGTATTCTTTGTAGACTTGATATCCTTTGGCCCTCATTTGCCAGATGAACAGTGCCAGAAAAATGGCCTAAATTCCAAACTAATGGAGATAAACCCTGCTTAAGAGGCTGCAGTGTAGTGCCTGTGAGTCCTCAGGATGCTCATGGTTTAGAGTGGCCCTGAGTCAACCAGGGCTGGGCTGGCTCTGCTCTGTTCTCTGGTTCTGTCTGACCAGATAGAATTCCAAAAGATGAAGGGATGCTTTGCTTTCCAGGTGATGTGAGTCCATAACAAGTATGATTTAGGCCAGCCTGGCACCTTGGTCCTTCAGTCTTCCCTTTAAATATTGACTTGAAGTCCAGACAGAGGCAATGCCCAGTGGAACCAAGGTTTTCAGGACAGTCACAAGCAGGCATTGGGATGAGAGGCACAAGCACTTTCTGTGGGGTCCTGAGTAATAGATGAATAAAATTCATTAATCCTTCAGTTGATTTTCTGCCTTGTCTGAGGTACTTGGCACTGCTCATTTTGAAGCTCCCTTTTAAATCAAAACCAGAGTGTTTTTCCTGTGCCCAGAAATAGAGAGGTAACTTTTGGAAAGGAACTAAACTGTCACTGAAGGAATGGCTGTCTGTGCTGAGTTTCAGGTGTGAATTAGTTTTTGTGGAAATAGTGTCTGGAGAGCCAGTCTGCCTGGTGGGAGTCAGTCTGGGTTTGGAAAACACCCCCATAGGGTGAACAGAGGCTGTTAATTATTGGTGGGCACTGGAAACTGGTTGATGGATATGTGCACCACTGCTCAGTCACTGTGACTTAAATGTAAATGAAATTTCATTTGAAATTACGTGTGATTGACAAGCCATTAACTGTGGTCTTAAACCAGCTGATATGCTGGTGTGGTGGGAGTGTTGGCTTTTCATTTTTTGGGTTTCCATGGCTGGTTTCTCGTTTTCCAGGAACAAGAGCCTCAGCTGTCTCTAGCCTGTGCACCAGCTTTCCAGTAAAGATAAATGGACAGTAAATCACAGGAGAAAGGAGGAGGTGTTTTAGATGGGAAAGTCTGTTCCAGAGGATAAGCTTGCTACCCCAAAAGCTCATACAGTTTGCCTGATAACGGGCAGCTCATGAAGAAAATCCCATTTGGTTCTGGTAACAGGGGCTTGGTGCAAGTCATCAATCACTGCCAAAAAGCAGCAGTGCCCTGGGAGGATGAGGTGTGGGGAGCAGAGCCATCCCTCCCTGATGCCTCTGCACCAGCTGAGCAGAGCTGAGCAGGATATTGGTGCTTTGCTCCTTAAACATCCAGAATTAACAGGGCAGGGAGTGGATATCATCTCCCTCTCCCCAGGGGTGTGTGTGATTCCTCATTCTTTGCTGGCTTTTCTTGTTCCTTTTTCCATTTGCTCAATGGTCTGGGTGAGCTAGTCATGCTTTTTGCTTTAAAAGTCAGAAATGCCATGAAAACTATATGAATTATGGACTGAATCATATTTTTTTGTTTCTCACTTCAGCTTTTCCCAAGTTATCTGTTGAAAAAAGGCAGTAGATGGTTAATTTTATCAGACTTTGGGGGGTTTGAAGCTTTGGTTTTGATTAATTCAGGTATAGCACCAGCTCACAGACATTAAATTGCTGCTTGATGTACCATTTATTGCCACTGCCCACATGGAACAAGAGGGAAATTTAGGACAATTTTGTATTTCCAGGACAGTTTCAGGAAACCTGTGCCAGTCCATCATATAATCTGTTATGAGGTCAATTCACTGGTAATATTGCAGACATTAAAGGCAAAAAATAAGAAAAATCTCCCTTATAGGCTGAGTCAATAATATGAGCCATCCCTATAAATGAGTATTTTAATTGGTTTATTGGAGTCCATTCATGCAAGTAAATTTTGTAGAATATTCCACTTTTTATATAAAGGGAACCTTTTTTGTTCTTTGGATTGTTGCTGGTCATTTTTTTCTTCCTTATCACATTGTAGCAAAGTACTGTGATTACTGAACAACTTGAATTAATTGGGAAAAACTGAGATAAACAAGTGCCCATTCTCCCTCATCTTTGCATATTAGCTTAAATTGAGACCTGATCCATGATGAATAATTAAATAGTAAAAATTAAAACTTGTGGTCATGGCATTGCAGTACAAATGAGTGCAAACTTGTTCTGTGCCAAGATGTATTTTGGTATTTAGAATAAACCTGAGGGTGTAATTTCATCACATTCTTGGCAAAGTGTTTACACTGAGCTAGACATCACTGACAGTCCTTGCTGAAGCCTGCTCTGGAAATAAATGTGTGACTGCAGAGTGTTGAGGTGCTGCTGCCTGTGTTGGTAACAGGACACAGGAGCAGAGCTGTGTCCTCGAGGGGTCAGAGCCAGCTGTGCCCTTCACATCTTCAAAATCACCTCATTCTAATCCCCCTGCCCTGAGCAGAGACACCTCCCAGCTTGCTCAGAAAACCCCATCCAGCCCAGCCCTGATGTCTGTGTGGTTCATAAAGAAAGGGATTGAGGTTTGGTAGGACTTCCTTTGATACCATTCATCCCATTTGTTTAACCTCTAAAAGATAACCAGGCAGTCAATGTTTCTTTTCTAACCCATCAGTCAATAAATAAAAAAAATAAAATTACAGCCCTCATAATTGACTTTTATCTCTTCAAATGGCCATTTTGTTTTCAGTTTAAAGCTCTCAGAGCTGAGCTGGTGTGAAGGGGAGCAGAAGGATGATGGGCAGTTCTGAGATCACTCCCATGGAATATGGTATCTGTTAATCCTGTTTCCCTGTCAGTCACCTCAGAATGATTAGTGCATGTCAGTGTGGATTTGGAAGAAGAGAAGGTTTCTGTTTACATGCAGAACTTTTTAATTAAAAGACAGACATGGAGCCAAGATATTTCTTGCATTCCTATTGCTCTACCTGGAGGGTTTGTTGGTGCAGCACTCGAGCTCTGTGCTGACACTGGGGAGGGAAAACACAGCTCTTGGTGCTCCAATTTCAGCAGTTCAGACAGCTCTGCTTTTCATCATATTCCCAAAACTTCTGTGCTGTGAGTAGGACAGGATTCTGCCTAAATTCTTGGGCCTGAGCTGCCCATGGGTGTGCTGGGCTGGCAGAGATGAGGCTGCTGGTCCTTCTGGAGGGTCTGTGTAGGACCACTAAACATTTTCAGAAGCCTCAGTCATTCACTAGAAACATTAGGGCATTATAAACATTATAAACTATTAGGAATATTAGGACATTTCTAGAAATAGTTTCCAGTCTTTTTGTAAGTTGGGAAGAAAGGCTGATTGGGTTCGTCACATCCTTTAAAAATTTTTTATTACAGAATTAGTTTTGATGGGTGATGTGAAGGCAGAGAAATCTGAAGTTTGCAAGTGGTATTTATTTATTTATTTATTTATCTATTTATTTATTGCACTCTGTGTTGTGGTGGTAGTTGTTCAATCATAGAAAATTAAAAAGTCATTTCTGAATCTTATTCCCAGAAAGATCAAGAATTTTATCAGAAAAAAAAAAAAAAAAAAAAGGAACCAAAATCACAACAGAAAATTTAGCCAAAAAATAATTCTGAGTATGAAGGCTTTGAACAGTTGCATTCCTGACTGTGTTACTCCTACCCAAGGGAGGAACAGTGTTTTATTCTTCAGGTGCTGTGTGGATCTGCCCCATCTGCTGAGGAAGTTCCACCCCATGGAGGTGCTTTAAAATGGAAACTCTGGAACTGGCTCAGCACCCCAAAGAGCCCCTGGGGGTAGTGAGAGGGGTGCAGTAATGAGAGATTTTTCCTGTCACCACAATGGTTTGCATTAAGAGCAGCAGTCAGTTTTATACTCCTGTTTTCTTTAGTTTATTGTTATAAAAAGAAACTTCTTAATTCCATAGTGTTCATGAAATCAGGTGCAGGCTTTCCTGCTAATCACTGGTTTCAGTGGTGCTTTTACTTCATCTAAAAATTCATTACAGGGATTTCCTTAATAAAGGCCATATGCATATTTTAACTATGTTTTGTACTATTTTTAGAAAGAGCTTTCAGTTTGTAGTTAGTAGTGTAGAAAAATATCTAGGTGGATAAAACAAATACAAATATAATAGTTACAAGATCTACTCATAATCAAAACCCAAGGGGAGTGAAGACAAGCAATAAATCAGTGTTTGTGGGAACCAGATGTTGTCTATTTTGGGCAGTGGTGGAACTCCTTGTGGCCCTCAGAGGTGAGGCTGAGACTTGGTGGACAGTAAAATTTGCTTTTCTAGCAGCAGCTGTTTGCCTTTGTGTCCTGTGCCAGAACTCAGACACTTCTGTCATTTGCTGCTCTCCAGCCTAAAGGTGGGCTCAGTTCTGCTGTCTGCAGTTTGTGTTTAGTGCCTGGGTGTTTCAGAAGGTTTAAAATGGAGAAAGAAAGAGTTTTTAAGAGGGAACCCACACAGGTAATGGGATGCTGCTGAAGAATCACATCCTGCATCAAAGCAGCATGTGTGTTGTAAGCATTTTGCAAACCCAAGTATGTTTTAAAAGCAAAATGGAAAAAAAAAATCTGATATATCCATGCTGATGCTATCTGCTCTCAGGAGCAATTTGATCATAACCCTCTTTATATCCATCTCTTCCGCTGCTGAAGTTCCCTACCTTAAAATGAATTTGTTCTGAGACTACTCACAGGGGGAATCTAAACCAGTCTTTGCTATCAGTGGCACGTGTTTAATGACATTGTACTGCTTGTCTTACCCAGCACGTCTGAGGAATCCCACTGCTAATTATTGTAGTATTATTATTATTATCATTATTGTTGTTATTGTTATTTGCTGCCCTGGGGGGAGCAGTGGCACTGGCTCTGCTGGGGCTGGAGCTGGGTGCATGGGAGACTCATCCCTCCCACATCAGCTCCCAGCTCTCACCATTTTCTTTCAAAATTTGGGAGGATGCAAGGCAAGGTGGGCTCAGCCTGACCTCCAGCTCCCAAAGCAGGCTGCTGCCCATAGGTGGTAAAATGCAAATTTTATTGCAGCAAGACAATATTTTCCTTTTGGATTCTGGGTTTTGTGTGCTTTTGGAAAGCATTTGGCAGCCACAGCAAGTATGTTTACAAAAAGAGCAGAACTGGTAAAGTTCAGGTTCGTGTTTGGATTCAGCCCCAGCAAACTGAAGCTGAAGCTGTGCCAGACGTTTGAAGCTGCCAGACGACAGTTCATCTCAAACAGAAAGCTGAAGAGGGGGAAAGAAATTTGTCAAATGTATTCCATGTGGAATTTCAGGCAATTTAATTTGATTCACTACACTCTGAAATGTCTTGGACTTCCCTATTGTTTCTTTACTTTAACACTAAATTTGATACCTTCTGGGATCTTCAGTGCTTTGTGCTGCATTTGTCACGTTCTCTAATTTAAGGCCTTCAGTCTCTCTTGGTTTTAATTGAAGGGACTGAGCCCTGCAGAAGTGCTCCATGGAATTCAAGGTTACTAGTTTAATCTTGAAGCTGTTCTTCAGGCGAGGGGACAGCCTTTCTTTTGGACACACTGCAGTAAGAAGGGCCAGAGGGGATGAATGTAAAAGAAGAAAGGGAAAGTTTCAGCAAACCTCACCCCTGTGAGTCCATCAGTGGCAGCAGCAGCAGCCCAGCTCTGTGGCTGTGGGGATGCTGTGCTCAGGACATGTTCCAGGGCGGCTGCAGAGCCCAGGAAATTCTGTTTGGGTCAGTGATGACCACCCCCAGCCTGCCTGGACCTGTGTTTTATTGTGGTTTTGCTTTCCCAGTTAATTTCCTGCTCTGTGGGTGGATTTCCTGTGGAGTCAGTGCCACTGGAGCCCAGCCCCAGGGCAGGATCCTCTGGCTCTCTGCAGCTCTGACACTGGCCAGGGTTTGTTACCCCCAGAAGTGCAGTTTGGGCATCAAGGCCACTTGTTCTCCTGCCAGAAGCAGAGCCTAGAGCTTCCATCTGTAAATAGAACTCACTGAATTTGTCCAAATATCGAAGCACTTGAACCCACCAGGAACCAAACGGTGTTTTATTCTACATAATATTATTTTTTCTTGAAACCTGCAGACTTGTGTAGGTTATAGCTGAAGGTAAAGGACTGCTGCTGCTTTTTGTGCAGGCAGAAGAGCAGAGGTGCACAGCAGCTGCAAGTTAAATATAGCTACCCTGCCTTGACTCCTCCAGGTAACAAAGTCTTCCATTTCTAATGTTCTTTCCTGAAACATCTATTCATTTACTGCACTGGGATCCGACTCCTGGATCAGCGTGCGCTCACGCTCCAGCCAGGCTGAGGAAGATGAGAACACTCAGCCCCAAAGTTGTCAGTGTTTACACACAAGTCAAGTCCATGAGGAGTTCAGAGTCTACTGGTGTGTCTGATTTTTTTTTTCCCCTGACATGTGCAGCCTCTGTTTCTAGGTGTTGAGAGTTTGTTTGTTTGAAGAGTGTAAGGAGAGAGAAGCCCGAGGCTGTCTGACACAGCTGCAGTTGGAGCATCTCTTTCAACTTCTTTTCCTTGGCTGCAAATGGCCTCTGCTCACCTTTTTTTTTTTTCATTCCCTCACTAAAAATCTTCCTGCAGCTCCTGATGTCTTCCTAATACAGTTCTGAAAGTTGAGAAGAGATCTGTGGCAGGGAGGAGAAGCCCCAAGGGCAGCAGGTCGCTGGCAGTGGGGGCTGTGCAGGAGCTCTGTGTGCTTACCTGTGTCCCACCACTGCTCCCAGTGCTGGGATGTTCCTGTACCAGCAGGGCTGAGCTCTCTGCTCTGCCCAGGAAGGCTCCAAGCCTCCCATAGGGATTGTCTCCAACACAGTCCCAGCCTCCCAATAGCTCCTTTGTGCCCACGGGTGTGATGGGTGAGCAGCTGTGACAGCCTGGACATCCCCCCGCCCTTACAGACTCCATCCTTTATAGTTATCACACCATAAAACCTGCAGCTCTTCCTCAGGAAATGCATAGTGGTGTTTAAAGTCTTTTCCCACATAGGTAGTTTGACAAACATGAGAGTGTTGTGGAGATCATTAGTGCTCAGAGTAAAACCTCCAAATAAAGCGCCCTGGGATTTATGTACTCTGTGCTGGTAATAATAATTAGAGCAGATCCTACTGCAGGTAACTCCCACAACTTGCACTTTGCTCTGAAGCTGTGAAACTCATTGATTAATCCATGGGGTCAATCAGTCCATCTTGTTTGGAGAGTTAATCTCTGGTGTGCACCAGGACCAGGAGTGAAACAGGTTTATTTACTGCTGCTTAATCAGAGAGCCCAAACTCTCCTGTAGAGTGGTGAGAGGTTTGTTTCTACTTAGCCTTTAATTGCAAAATGATCTCATTAGTGCCATAGTGAATCTCAGTACTATCCTACAGATGCATGGAATTTAAAGAGCAAAGAACAAAAATGGTTGCCTGTAAAAACTCAGCATCTGCCACAAAGGGTGGTGCAGTTGGTACTGGCAGGATTACCCAAACCAGGCCTCTCTTTATTAGCCTTTTAATCTGCAGCTGGAACATCAGCTGCACATCCCAGTGGTTTTTGTCTCCATTGCTGTTAAAAACAGAGGAGGACTGTCATGCTGGAAGTGCTAGGAAAGGTTTTTATCTAAAGATAAAGATGCTAGAACAACATGGAAGCCAACAGCAGAGTCACTGTGGTGTTTACCAAAGAAAAGGGCAATCCTCCAAGTTATCCCAGCAGAGAAATTCACCCCTTAAGTGTCCTTCTTACCTCTGCCATCAGGCCCTGGCTCATCTATTAATTAACCATTCCTGAGGTGCCTCAGTAAGGCTGGGAGGAGTGAGTGGATCTCAGATGGGCAGTGAAATCCCAAATAAAGCAATCCCTGCCCAGGCAGGTGCTGGAAGCCCAGAGGTGAGGTTGCATACTCACAGTATAGCCCTGAGCATGAAAATGTGGAAAGCAGTGAAAAAGGTCTTTAACATGAGCTCCAATAGATGCAGGTTCATGTTTCTGTGCTGAAGAAAATGCTTGAATGTGAGTCCACATCCTGCAAATCCAATTCAAACTCGCTGCCCTTTGAAATCTGGTAATATTTCCGTGCCTTTTTGGCAGGAATCTGCTGGATTTAATGTAGAAAATTGGGGATGAAAAGACTCCTCTTAAACCAATGCTAAATACCAGGAAGAGAATAGAAGGGAATATTCCCTTTACTGATTGTTTCTAATCAGATAAAAATAAGTGACAGTGTAGGAAGAATCCCTGCACTAACTGCCAGAACATGTCGATTTATCAAATTTTTCTGCTGTTGCTCTTTTTTTGAGCTCGCCTCGGAGCTGACAATGTGTGTTTTACAGTGCAGCAAGGTAGATTGATTGATCCTAAATAGAAAAGCCTTTGGGGTCTTGAGCTGATGTTTTAGCTTCAGAAAAAAAAAAAAAAAAAAACCTGAGTAAAGCATGTTAATGTAGAGAAAGGAGCCTGGCTTAATTGGACCAACTCCTGGCTTGCTGAAAATTAATGGCTGGCTGGCTGTTGCCAGAGTGATTCATCTTTTCTATCATGTTCTACAGTCCTTCTCTCCAGGGGTCTGTACTCCCCTCCAATTCCAAACCAAAAGTGAAATATACTTCTTCATTTTTTTCTTCCTCAAAAACTTGTATTTTAGTTGAATTGGCTCCCAGTAAATGAAAAATGGCACAGGTGGGAATATGAAGGAGGTACTCAGTGTCTGGGATTTAGATTTTTGTTTTGTTTGAATGGGATTTATTTTTTTTTTTTAATGTACCCTTAACTCCTTGTTGCTACTGGCTGGCTGTGCACGTGACAAAGTGACTTTTTAAAGGATCCCAATTTGTCTGTTGAAATGTACTATTCCTTTTCTTTTTCTCTGGCCATGGAAACAGAAATTCTGTGTAAGCAAGAGCTGATAAAAGTGAATGTAAAGCTGGAAAAAAGTGTTGAAAGCATTTAGGAGGCTCTGGAAATGAAAAGATGACTTTTCCATGTAGTTCCATCAAGCCCAGAGAAGTATTTTATATTTTTAAAAGAAATGACTTGTGCACGAAAAGGCCTTGCCATTTTCCCATAAAACCTGCAGTCCTGGCTTTGTGGAAAGAAAGCAGCTGCAGATGAACGTGGGGTAGTCAGGAATTCAGTGGTGTGTGCCTAAAACCCACGTGGATAATCTGATTGTGGAAGGGGTTGAGCTTTGGAACTTGAAGAGGGCAAATTCAAAATGTGCCTTCAGACACGAAATACTTCTGTGTCCCCTCTGAAATCTATCTGAGTTTCTGCTGGAGGCAGATTGCTGCTCTTTTGTGATTCCAAGGTGTCACCAGTTGAGTGGCACATGGAGCCATTTCCAACAGGTTTGTAATAGGTTGGGAATGTCATGAATGTTGTATTATTGCACATTCTGGAGAGGAGGAATCGCTGTAACTGAAGATTACAAGAAGATAAATAAAGATAGATTTTGTTTAACATAATTGCATATGGTAAATTGTTATGGTAATTTACTATTATTCCAGTAAGGCAAATATTAGCAGTCATAGCTCAGAGATCATAAATAATGCACTGGAAAATTGGATGTAATGTTTCATATTGACCTGAGATTTGGGGAAATGGGTAGAATTGCAGCAGATTTCTGTGCCATTAATTGCAAGAAAGTAACATTAACAACATGCTAAATCATGCTAAATGTTTTCAGCAGATCATAGACTGTGGGATAGTTCATTAATTCTCCAAACTCATTCATTATATTTGTTTTTTACTCCAAGAACACTTAATGAATAATCAATGCTTTGTGAAGCTGAGGGTGTGAGCATGCACATTTTTATATACATTCATATACCAACATCCGTCCATTTATTTCCTACAGTTTTTTGTATCAAAGCATTTTTTTAAACTCTATACTCTTAAACTCAATCACTAGGGATGTGTTTATTAGTCTTTGAAGCAGCTGTTTGAATTGCTGTTTTTACCTTTCACCAGAAGAGTTTGGTTCTCCCACGGTGCTATAAATATTAAATAAAGACACTAAGAGTTTATTAGTGTGATATCCTTTATGGGGACATGGTGGAAAATGTAACCTATAAAATTAGTAATGAGAGGATGAAAATTACACATTGTCTCCATCAGGTTTTACAGCCATCATTTTTCCCTATTTATGTGTTGTTTTTCTTGTGGAGAAGGAGAAGGGCTCTGAGCATTTAATGAACTGCAGGAAGCAAATCTGGCTGTGTGTTGTATGATAGTGTGGGATTTATGTAAGCAGCAGTGGGATAGAGACAGGAGTCCAGGCTTAGATGGCTCAAGTCGGTTTTAATTTCCACAAAACACTGAAACACCATCTCTGAGTTGTTCCAGAGTGGTCAAAATGCCTGTGGTACCTGGACACATCCATCCTTTTAATACAGAGAAACAAAATAGGACAAGATAGGACAAGAGGGAACAGCCTCAAGTTGCACCAGGGGAGGGTTAGGTTGGATATAACACAAAATTTCTTCATTGAAAGGGCTGCCAAGCAGGAGAGCAGAGAAGTGATGGAATCACCATCCCTGGAGGTGCTCAAATAACAGAGATGTGGCACTTGGGGACATGGTTTAGGACCTGACAGGGTTGGGTTAAGGGCTGGGCTCTGAGATCTTACAGGTCTCTCCCAACCAACCTTCATGACTCTGTAATTCTATTAAAATCCTCTTGCCTCCATTTCAGGATTTGCCTTTTGTAGACAAGATATTTCAGTCACAGAATAATTCCACTGTGTATTTACATGTGCTCATGGGACTCCATTTCACACAACAATTGCAATTGTGTGACATCCCTTAAACTTTCCACCCTGCACTAATTTGGAAATGCCCAGTAGTTTGTAGGGAGAAGGATCTGCCTCTGTTTGCTTTTGGAAAGTCTATCTTTCTAATTTTTCTGTCTTCTTCACTTGTATGTGGGTGATGGAGGCAGTTTCCTGGCTGTTTAAATTGCAGGACTCTGATCCCAGCTTTGCTCCAGGTTTCCAGCATGGCCATGGGGAATTCACTCAGCTGCAGTTGGCTCCCACTGCTATAAAACAGTTTTCTCACAGAATCACAGAGGGGTTGCACAAATGTAAAGAAGGATGCCTCGAAAATGTGGCTGTGTAAAATTTTACACTGCATCCTTACTTTGCCAAATAAATGCAGCTTCCCAGCAAGGCACAGCACGCTCTGCTTCACATCAGCACTTAATGGAGAAATCACTTTGTGAGGCTGTAGTGTGCCCGTGCATTTCTGTGGTTAACTGAATGGTTTCATGCCTGTTCTTAGGCAGCAGGGGCCTCTCCACACAGGACAAGTTTGGGATTTTTTAATTTCTGGTGTGGCCTGAAGCCCCTGCAGGAGCTGGAGCAGATGGATGAGCGCAGACATTTGGGAGCATTGGGCCAGAAGTGCCAGGGCAGGAATTGCAGTGATTTGCTCAGGATCACTCAGGAGGGACATTTCTGTGCCTGCTGAGGACTCTGCAGGTTACCCAGACATCTGAAATCCCCAGAGGCTGCAGCTAAGCCATCCTCACCTTAATGATGTTCACAGAAGGGCTGTGAGGGGCGGATTTGGGCTCAGATTGATCCCAGTGCACCGGGTGTGAGGGAGCTGGTCAACTTGAAAAGCAGATGGACCCTGCTGGAAATAGTGCTGTGTGCTTGCTGCTTTAAAGTTCATCAGGGAAGAAACATCTTTTGCAGAGATAATCCTCAGAACCATGGTGAAAAACAGAGTCCTGAAGGGGGGACCCATATCCTGAACTGTGGGATGATGTCCTGCCAGGGGGTTTATCCTAATAAACGAGAATTATCCCTCCTGCTCTTCCAGCCCTGTGCTGCTTGCCAGAGGGGGCACTTTTTAATGGACTAGGAGAAGTCAAAGGAGAATCCAGAAGGATAAGGCTAAAAGCGAATTCTTTGGTTTATACCATTTATAGTCCCATTAAATTCAGTATTTCTCTCAGACATTTGGGGGCAAGAAGTTCAGTGTATTCGTACATCTTTCAAGATGCTTGATCATTTGACTCTGTCCAGCCAGCTTAACAAGCTAAATAATAAAAGGGAACAATGCAAACTTGTTGAATTTTTTTTTCACCCTGTGTCTTTTTTGAAGTAAAATACCATTTTTTTCCTCAGATGCCCAGCAGTTTGCTGCAGACTCCTGCAGCTTCTCTGCCCATCGCTCAGTACCTGTTTCAGCTTATCAAATTGTTGTACTTCCTCCTTTCATAGAGAAGCAATTAAAAATGATGAGGGTAAAGGGTTAAACCTAAAAGCTTGCTAATGAGGGTGCCTTCTTGGTTTTCCTTTCATCAGGCATTAGATGCTGTTTTCAAGCATAAGCTTTCGATAAGCTTCACTGAACATTTTTCCAGCATATTTTTTTAAAAGTTGGGGCTTTTTTACCATCCTGTAAAAATGATAGATGTGTGACTCTGCTGTTTATCCAAAATCCTAATTACTGATGCTGCAGCTTTTGAATGTTAAATTCATGCAGTGTTCTTTAGGCTTCATACTGGTCAAAGAAAGATTGATTTGTGTCCACAGAGAGTTCTAAGTCTAGTAAACACAGCCAATGTTTGTTTATTTATTTATTGCATTATTTGAAAGTCAAGAGTTGCATCAACTGCAAGTTACGTAGACTTTGAGATTTCTAAAGGAGAAGAAGGGGAAGAAAAGCAAAAGTTGTCTGCCATTGAATGAAATTTTAATTTCTGTCTCCACAAGAGCAAAGAGTAGGGGTAAGAGGTAGAATTTAAAAATATAGATGAGATTTCCTTTCCTTGAGCTATGCTATTTATTATAGAACAATAGCTTGATTTTTTTTTTCCTGAGCCTACACACATATATTTGGGAAAATATTTTATATATAATATATCTAAATGAGATTTATAGATTATGAAATCTCCTGCAGAGCTCCCAGGTGAGCCAGGGCCCCTTGCTGCTGGGCAGAGAGACTGAAAACTCTGCAGTATCTGTGTCCTTGAAGCTTTTCCTGCAGTTCCTAAAGGCTGTTAGGAGAGGAACTGGCTGTGCTCATCCCTTACTGAGCATTCACCTACCTGTGCTACCTGAGAGGAGCAATGGGGGACAGACTTGTTACAAAAAAAAGGAAAAAAAAAAAATCAGACTATTTCTCTCAGGATTTTCTCCGTCTCTAGTCAAGTTTGTTTTAAACTAATGGAAGTAATTAGCAAGTCACAGAGGGACTTTGTCTACGAGGTAGCCATTTTTAGATAATGGAGCATAAAAGTCAACACAGTGACATATGACACCAGAGCAGCATCTTGGAGCCACGAGCTGGGTCTTAAGCAGATGTTTAAGTACTTTGAATACTGAAATCACTGCATACACATGTAGAAAGGGTTTGTTTTTTGTTTTTCTTTTAATCTCTATAAAATCAAAGTAAGCTCTGAAATGTCTTCTAATGTGCAGTTATTATCACTCTTTTCTCTCTTCTTTAAATGTCTTTCAGTTGATGATACCTGGGAGCTTGGGGAGTAGGAGGAACTTGAGTTCTGACCATTACACAGCAGCTGATGTGCCAAGTTTCTAAGAGTGACCATGGTGTTGAGCTGAAAATAAATAACATTTAGAAGTGAAGATGCACGTGATATGTTCACACATATTTATTGCAGTTGTGAATGCAGGGGAGATTTGCAGAAATTCCAGAGAGATGAAGGTGATCTCCCAGCAGGGTGGTCCCAGAGGTCCAGGGTATCTCCCCTCACAGGTCTCTGAGATTGTTCCAGTTCTTGTGGGTGCCAGCAAACCATGTGTGTGCTTACCCTTTTGAGGCTGTTTTTATGCACTAGATAACTTTATCCATCTCATTTTTTGTAAATCAATGTGTGACATTTGCTGCTTGTGCCCAGCAGTTGCTGCAGCATTTGGTAACACTTCCCACCACACACATAAAAATGTACCAAAGTGGTTTAAATAAATACCCAGCCAGAAAGCCTCTGTAGATGTACAGCTATGACACAATCACAGAACCTCAGTTACTGAGGGGGGGCAGTTTGGGCAAGTTTACCACAGTCTGCTCCTCATTTCTCCCTCCTTTGATGCAGCCAGATGTGTTGAGCCATTTCCTGGCTGCTTTTTTCTTTCACCTGTGCCATGGTTGGTTTTTTTTTTTTTTTTTTAATTTTAATCCAAATTGGTCCTTGGCTGAGCTCTGCAGAGCTGTGGTTGGTGCAGGGGAAGGCACAGCTGTCCCAGAAGCTGCTCTCACCCCTCCCTGCATCCCTTCTCCACCACAGCCACTCTGGGTCGGTCCCAGCCCATCTTCTGCAGGAATTCAGTGCCTGCTGAAGCCCACCAGGGCTGGCCCAGCAGGTTCTCCTCATCTCCAGGCAGGCTGGAGCATCTCAGCCTGAGAACCCCCCTAACAATCCGAGCCAGAGCGCTGAGCATCCCCTCTCACTCACTCAGCTGTTTGTACAGGTACAATCTGTTTTCCTTCACCACATGTGTGTTCCACCCTGTGGATCACTCAAATGGCAGGAAGTGTTTTGTTTCCTGTGTTATTAGCTGCAGGTTCAATTTCTATCAGATTTGTCAATTCTGTCATATAATAGAGCTGTTTTTTGGGGTTTTTTCTGGTCTAATGTATGTGACATGTTTCATAATGCCAATAAAAATAGTTTTCAAACTAGACTGTGAAAGACTTTGACCAAAAAAAAGGCGAAAATAGAAATATCAGTGACTGGGGAGCTTTGATCTGACAAAGTAGGCTTTCAAATGACTTGTTATGGTTTATGAAGCACAGTTTTACAGTTCCTTTTTGCAATATCTGTAACATGTGAGGGCTTGGCCAAGGTGGGAATGCATCTCAGGATGGAGGGGTCCAGTTCCAGCAGCAGATGCATGCTCCAAAATTGTTTCAGCTTTTCTTTCTGTGTTAAATTTCTTTTTGTTGTTTTTATATTTCTTATAATGGAATTGTTATGGGCTTTTGAATTTCAGTTAAGAATGTGCAAATAGGCTATCTGGTAAGTAGGTTATTGAAGGGTTAGGGAAATGGAGAACATTTCCTGAAAAAAAATACCCACAGCATGGGTAATAGACTCCAGTTGAATTTAAAAGATAATGGTGACAAGGGAGAAATCCACTTGTAGAAATGGGGAACAGCTGTGTTTGAGATCTAATGAAACTGTATCAAATACTTTAAAAATGGCTTACAACTTCTTCCCTGGGGAGCAGAGATAAAGCACAAGAGCACTCCTGAAAGGTCGAAGAAACAGTTAAATCATTTCCTTGATGGTTATTAGAGATATAGAAGACATCAGTGAAAATTAAATGTCTGAAACTTGTACTTGATTGCTTTCCTTATCACGCCAATCTCACACACTTCTCCCCTCTCTTGCTCTCTGTTCTAGTGAAATTTAATAACTGTGCCGGTAACAAGGGCGTGCGGTACCAAACCAACAGCCTGGACGTCAAGGTGAGGGCAGACGGGACCCTGATCGCTGCCCAGCCCCTGCAGCTGCCCCCCAAGCAGCTGGTCCTGCTGGTGACAGCCTGGGACCCCCAGAGCCTGGCCAGCTGGGAGGCTGTGGTCAGGTTTCTGGTGGCAGACAAGTCCCAGCACAACGGGCACAAGGTAGGAGTTGTTTTTCCTGCTTTGTTCTTCTTTTGTCCCAAAGTGTTTGTGTTGCCTGGTCTGTGTCCAATAGGAGATGCCATGAGCAGCATTAAATTCCTTGCAAATTATCCTTGAAGCTCTCTAACAGAAATTATTGAATTCTCCAGTGAGGGAAGTGCTCTCTAACTTCCTACTTCTATATTTTTAAGTGATCACTCCTCTCTGTCATGCACTACAGGTCATGTTTGCACCTCACTGCTGATAATCTCCCTTGACTCCAAGTCAAACCATCCGATGAAGGGTGAAGAGTCAAAGCCAGCCATATTCTGGAGAGTTTAATTCAGATTTCTTTTGTGACAGTGCAGGCCTGGAGTCACACTCTGGCAGCTCTGCCTGCTCCTCCTCTCCTGGATCCCAGAGTTACTCTTGTGAGCAATCTGCACAGCCTGCAGCTTCCAGAGAGAGATCTGGGCTTGTGCCTTGCCTTGCAAGGACAGGGGCATTGCTGCTGCCTGATAAGGGCCGTGCTCCCCATGGGGCAGGAGCACAGCAGTGCCAGGCATCCCCTCTGCTCAGTGCCAGCATCCTCCTGCCCCCTGCTCACAGCAGCCAAGCCAGCCCTGCAGCCAGGAGGGCTCTGCAGGCTGTTCCTGCTCTAGCTCCAGGCACACAGCTGGAAAGGGCTCTGTCCCTGCCCAGCAGCCTGAGAGGCTCTGGGACCCTTTGCAGCTGGGGGCTGCTCCATGAAAACACATTTCTTCTTCACCTCTTCTGTATCATTTTTGGCAGCAGCAGTTCACCTTTCCATTTTTAATGCTAGTCTGGGCTGGAGATCCTTCACTACACAGAGTAAATGCAGTTATCTTCTCTGGTGCTGGCTCAAACAGTGCAGTGCTGGGCTGTTGGGTGCTGACCTTTGGGCAGGATTTGGCAGGGAATTGTTTCAAGAGCCTGATTTATTGCTGGATCTTGAAGACCTGCAGAGATAGGCTGAAGGTGTGTCCTGGGGGCAGCCATAGCTCCTTCAGGGACAGGTGAGGTTCCCTGTCCCTGGCTGTAATTTGGATTAATGCACCACAGTAATGTCCAAACAGCAAGCCTGGCCTCTGCTGCCATCCTTCCTGTGGAGCATGGACAGGAGTGCAGGGCAGCAGGGGAAAAAGGAGAGACTTCTGTGTCAGGTTGTTAGAATTCCACCATGTGCCTTTTGGGAGAACTTTTGCCACGTGTGAGACAAAAAGGAAAAGACTTGGGCAGACTTAAATCTCTCACTTGCCCAGTGACCCTCAAGGTTTTGCAGGGCTTAGAGTCATGTGAATTCACTTGTGCTGCTGTTCAGTAAGGCTTGGGCTTGTGCAGGATGTAATTAAGCCCTGTTTGTTATTGTCAACTCTGCTTGCCATTTCTAACCAAAGAAATACTGCTTCCTTCTAAAAGTAATTAAATATTGAAGGAATAAAGTAAGATGTCTCATATCCTGCCTTAAATTTCTTCTCAGTGTAGCAGAAAAAAAACCTGAATAAGCACACATTTCTGTTTTAGTAGAATATTTGGTTGTAAATTCATCTAATGTTAATGTAATCTGAACTCTGGTTGAAAACAGAGAGAGCTAAGCTTCTTAAAATTCATATCCCTCCTTTCTAAAAGCCTTATTAGTGTGTAGTTTGAGGCTGGAAAAATACAGAAAACAAGACTAATGACAAGGTCATAAGCAGTTCTATTGTGGGTCCCTATAGCAGGCATCTGACTTGTGTTTTATTTAAATGCCTGTGGTTTTTGCAAGCAAAATAATCCATTGTTTACTAAAGAAATAAATATGATTATGAGATTATTTTAAAAAATAATAGTGTTTGTGCTGAAAAAAGAACCCCAAACCTTTCAATATCCAGTTCAATATGTTCCAGGCCATGACCCTTATATGTTTTTTGGCTTTTACTAGAGGCAGATTTCACATTTGGTTTTGTGTAGAATAATATGACTCAAGCAGAACTATATATTTTTTTAAAAAGACATTTCAGACTGTTTTGTTATACTCAGGATATAAAGATAGCAAATGTGGGAGAGAAAGGAGGAGGTGACCTGAGAGATGGAGGGAGACCAGTTTTCTTCTGGTGCATCCATTTATTTCCAGTTTACTTTGTACATTTGGGATTGATTTTGCAGAAATTCTGAACAGTTCCCAGACATTGTAAATAATGGGCATGAAATTTGGTTACTGCACCTGCTGATCACTGTTTGTTGGTACCTACAGCACAAAAAAAAGTCATTTTACTTTGTTCCTCCTCACTCCATCAGCAGTGGCTCTCAGCAAGGGCAGCCCCTCAGACCCTCTCTGAAAGGATAAATCAGAATTTAGTCTGTGATTATCCAGAGATTAAAGCTGCATCAAACCCATTCCTCCTAGAATGGCCATCATTAGACATTTGGTTTATTGTGGAGGTTGCAATACAGAATAAATGTTACAGGAGAAATCAGTGTTTTTGGGGTCCTGGCTGAGATTTTGGGGGGCAGGAGTGAACCTGCCTGCACAGTGGGGACAGTGGGCTGCTGTCCAGGACAGCACAGGGGATTCACCCATCCATAAATGATGCTTTGGGTCTGTGATCCTTTCTTGTCACAGTGTGTGTGACTGAAAATCTGTGTAACAGGCTGAGTGTGCTTTGGTGGTGCCCAAGGGCTGCCAAGGCAGCAAATCCTTTTTTGTTGGGACAGGGCAACCTTGTGTGCTTTCACTGCAAAACCTGATTTGGTGTCCATACCCCAGATCCCCCAGCTGAGCCTTGCTCCTGATGCACCCTGACACTTCAGTGGGGAGGGACCTGCACAGTGACAATTTCCCCTCTTTCAGAGTTGGCCTGAGAACTGTGCTGATTGCCTTGGATGGCTGAATAACCTGCCAGCTTCCACTGAAAACCACTGGAATGAGAGAGTTCTGCATTAAAGTGTCATGCTGGTAGGGTGAAATGATAGAAAAGAAGGCAAATGCTTTTAAAATGTATTTTATGACACATGGAGCATACATTTCCCCTCCTCCCCAGAAAACACTTGAATGCAAACTTTTTTTTTCTGGTTAGTACAAGTGATGTTGGTAACTCAAGGAACTTTTTTGTTCAGTCTTGCAGGAAACCTGATAGCAATTCAATTAGAAAATGCAAATGAGGTCACACATTTCCCACAAGAGTGCTGAATTACCCCAGAGGAAACTGAGTGATATTCCAGCATAACAATAAATACTTAAGATAAAGTTTCTTCTCCTGTTGTCTGGCTGCCTGTTGTTCCAATTGAAAGTATCAGTTGGGACTGTGGGTGTAGTTTGGGAAGAGGGGAAAAAAAAAAAAGAAAATAAAAAAGAAAAGAGAAGAAAATAAAGGAGAAAAGAAAAAGAGAAAAGATGCTATTTTATGAAATAATATAAAGTCTTTGTGGCTTTGTCAGTATTTGTGGAAGATGAGCTTGAGTGGGCTAATGCTCCAGAAGAAAACCAAGTAAAGCTGGGCTTTACTTATCTGGAATTAGCAGTGCAATGTCTTCTTTTCTAAGAGTGCATGCTATTATTTTGAAAAATTGGTTATTGATTCAACCAGAAGTCTAAAAATGAAGATTGTGTTTGTGAACAGTGACATTGCTGAGGACTGCAGTCTGCAGAGCATCCTTCTTTTTACTTAGAGAAACTCAGAACTTCCCAGTTATGAGTAGAAATTTTGTGCCATTTGTCCTTCACATCCACCTGCCCTCTGTGCCCATCAGTCCAAGCTCCTCCTCATCATTCCTGAAAATCAACTTCCTCCACCCCTGTGTGGGCTCATCCCATCTGACCTTCTCATTTATATTGATTGTTTTCTTTAATTTTCAGTCCTTTCATGTGTCTAGGGCACATCTGGCAAGTTTTCTTCTGTATTTATTTTAGCTGCCCATTTTTCTGCAGTTGTCACCTCACAAGTTAAAATCCAGATTGTAGAAATACAGCATGGGAAGGAATTCACAGCAAAGAGCTCAGAGGTACAGGATATATTCAGGACATGTAGGATGTCAGTCAACTGCTGCCAGTGACTTAGTTTGAAAATAAAAAACCAATGTTTTCTTTGCACTGAGTTTATGTCAACCAAAGTTTCTTGTGGTTTGAGCTTTTAAAATTCTGAGCATGGAAATATGTAAATTTTTGTAATGCTAAATCACTGGGAATTGTGCAATTAAATTTGGGAATATATGAGGTCTGCAGCTAGTGTTGAAAACATTGAGAACTGCTGTCCAAAATCAATTCTTGCTTAAGCCCAGCTTGTGTTTTATTATGTCTCATCTTATTTTGGGCTGCTTTCATAACCCAGATATGAGTCCACAGCCATACAATGTGAATGTGAAAAGCTGATTCCTACAGACAGGTTTTTTTTATTATTATTATTTAAAGCCTTTAAATAATCATCTGTGGTATTTTACCTGGCTGAGGTTTTAAATTCCAAGTGCAGCCTTTTATTGCAGCTCACAAGCACAAAGGTCTGTGGCAAGGAAAGGCTTATTCAGCACTGCTCTCATTCATGACCTGGGTTATTGTGCAGCCAGGATGTTCTGCAGGAGGCTGGGCAGCCTCCCTTGAGGGAGGAAAATCAGAGTTTAAGTGGGATCTGTGCTTCCAGTGACTCTGGTCTCCCTGACACTCTTGAGTGGGTGCACCTGGAGGAAAAGAGAAAAAAATGTGTTCCCTTTCTTTCTTCCTTCTTTTCCCTGCACTGGGGTGAGATGTTACCTGTGGCATCAGGGTGATGGGAGTTTGCCCCATCAAACTCTTTTAGCACTAGAGAAAGGCTGAAAAAATGAGGTTTTAGTTGCCATCCTGCCTTTTTCTAACAATACTGGTGCATATTTTAAGTGCTGGGTCATTACACTGGCACTGTCCTCTTTCACTTCCTCTGTGGGGGATCCAAGGCAGTAACTAATTCCAGCAAAATGGCAGCTGGAATAATTTTTATTTCTGTATCTCATCAGTGAAGCAAGACCTGGATTTATCTGTCAGGGAGAGTGCATACAGAGATTTCTGTTTCCTTCAGATAACTTGTGAGACATTGTTTGGGGTTTTATCAAATCAGATCAGTGGAAAAGACGAGAAAGGGGATGACTAATAAATTAGTACCATGTAATTGTTACCAGTGAGACTGCTCATGATAATTGTGCAAGTCTAATGAAGATGCATCTGCTGAACTTGCCTGACCTCCTGCATAAGTGAATTTGAGCATCTCACATGTAATCATTGCAGGAGGAGAGAGTGGAAGTTGTGAGAACACGTGAACTTGGCTGGCCTGATTTCCAGGTGTGCTGAATGCCATTGCCTGTGCTGAAGGCAGGATAAGAAGTGACACACAGGTGCTCATTGCCTTGGAAAATCAGCCCACTAGGGGAAGTTTCCAAGCTCTGCACTTGCTGCATTTAGTTCTTCAGCAGTCAGCATCATACCAAGGGTCAGGCTCAAAGCCGTGCTCCAAAGACCATCTGTAAGTGAAATTCACTCCAGATCTGTCTTCCTTCAAACAAAAAGAAGTCCTAAGGATTGAACTGCCTGCACAGAAATAAGTTGTTCCTGATAAAACAAACCCCTTGGACTGCTGTGTGCTCCTGTCTCTGATGTGTTCCTTGCCCTTGCCAGATCAAAGCTTTTGACCTCCCATTTCATGTTCTTTGTTGGCAACTGCTGAAGTCTGACTGCCACTTCAAAAATAAAAAAATTTGTAGTGGATATCCTAAAAATACCTTCATTGCTGTGATAATCTGATGAAAGCTGCCTGTAAACAACAGACAGAAATTGCTTCATACAGGCACGTCCATAAAAATAAACTTTTTGGGGCTCTGAATATCCAGGATCTTTCCTTTAGCCCAGCAAGCTCAGTGTGAAGGGGAGTTTTGGTTCCTCCTGGACTGTGGGATGAGGTTGTGACCCTCTGGCATGTCCAGCTGCAGGAGTGAGAGGAGATGGGTGGCCTGAGTCCCAGCAAGGAGTGGCATCTCACTGTCCCCACCCAGCAAAGCATTTAAACTCAGGCTTGAATTTCATCTTGCAAATGGAGATAAATTGAATGTGTCCTCACGGTCAAATTTGAGCATTTCTTAGGTGCACTCTGGAATTGGAGGAAAAAAAAAAAAAAAAGAAGAACAGTCTTTTCTCAAGAGCCTCTTGAAATAACCAAAGGATAACTTGAAAGGGCAAATTCTCACACTAGCACTGAGGAGAAGTACCAGGCTGAATTACTTTGCTTTGTGCTCAAGGAGCAGCAGCGCCTGTGATCTTTTAAATCTCCTGTGATCTTTTTACTTGCAAACATTATGAAGAGGAGGAGTATTGTTACATTTAATTCATTATGATTATTTTAATTCATGTATCTTTTTGAACCTCGTGGCTTTAGAAAAAAATAAAATGAGATTGCAATTTTACACAGGCTTTTAAGACTTGCTCCTGCTTCTTTCTGTGATGAAGAGCACTTGTAGTAGTCTGAGTTTTAGAAGCAAAATAAATGTGTTTTGGAATCAAGTTTTCGGTTATTTTTTAGAAGTTGTGTTAGGGAGGAAGAGCTCAGGTTGCTAACCCAGATATTTCATACATTTTTCTCAAGATTAGGTCCAGGATGAGACAGGTAATTCCAAGCTGCAGTGGAGGTTTTCACTGTACAGTATGTGTAAAGACCTTTATTCCCAACCTACAGGTAACAAGTATAAGCATTTTGTGATTTAATAGCCCTGCTCTTGAGAAGTACTTGTACTTCTGAAGCCATTGTGTGTGGCTTCTCCCAATTATGAGAATGACATTAACTTGAAGATAGAAGTGTCTCTTGGTAAACACTAGAAGGTAGAGTACAACAGCAATTTAGATGTTTCTTAAACAATGCTACCTGGGAAGCACTGTGAGATTAGATCTTACAAAGGGAGTATGAAAAGGTCAAGTTGATGTGGGGAGCTTTGCAAGGAAACAACCTCATCAGAACTTTCCTTGTTGGGATAAGATGTTCAAACGAGGAGGAAAAGTACATCCAGAGCTGTGCTTTGGGGGTGATGTCATCTTCTGTCCATTGGCAGCTCTTGCAATATTCAAAGCCTGACAGTGACAGGAAGAGTATCACAGGTGCTGGAAACCTGTGGGAGCCATAAAAGATTCCACCCAAGGCAGACAGATTTCTAATGTAGCTGCTTTGGGATGTGATTCTTGCAGAGAAAGGCAGAGGAAGATCACTTGGAACCCTGAGAGAGTGCACTGGCCAGGAGGTGCCTCTAATCATCCCTGTGCTGCCACAGGAAAGGTGTGAGCACAGCTCAGCCTGTCCTTGCCAGCTGAAGCTCCCATCCCTTGGAGATCCCGTGGGCATTTTGTGTCAGCTCAGTAACACAGTGAGCCCCATGCCCACTGCAGCACAGAAATCCACTGAAGTGCTCTGGTGGCTGCCTGGATTCCAGCTTACATTGGTGACAGCTTAGCCAACAGGTGTGGATGAGTTCAGGTGATTTCTGAATTTCAGTTAAATTCAGCTGGGAAGTCAACTCCTGCTGTCCCAGCCTGGTCAGCAGGCACCCAAAAATCCCTGTTCTGGTGCTGGGGGCATTAACTGCAGCCTGTGTCCATGGGGCCCTCAACAACCTTGGGGGGTTTTCTGATCAAAGAAAACATGTATTTGGGTGGGGTGTTTTTTTAATAAGAGCCTTCTGTAGTAACCACATGGGTTATGCTCAGGGCTGGTGCATCTCTTTTCTCTGGAGTCCAGACTTAACTCATCATTTAATTACAGTAACCCACAAAGGGCCCTGCTGCACCTTTTGGAAAAAAAGCATCTGCTGCCTGACTCTAAAGCCAGTGTGTCATGTTCTCCCTATTTAAAAATTCCCTGATTTTACCTGTTACTCTTTTTCAGCTTTTTTCTTGCTTTGCAGCCCTGCAAAACATTTTGACTTCCTCGGTCACGCTGATCACATTTTCCTGGTTCAGTCAGGTACAATTTTGCAAAGCCAGCCAGATACCTAACAACCTTAAATTTGCATGCATGCCTCATTTTTCAGCTCTCAAGGAGCAGGGCATGTAGAGCTGTGACACTGACTCCTCGGGAACGAGGGGTTTTGGCACTGCTGATGCATTTGTGTGTGTTACGTGGCTCATTCTCCTCCTCTGAGGGCAGTAACTTGCTTAGCTTTTAGTCAAACTTTTTCTTCCCTGTCAGCTGATGTGTTCTAGAAGCTCATGCACTTGCCAAATCTGACAATTTTTCTTACTAATTGACTCTAATGCGAACTGCTCTATGCAGCCCCACTGCTAGCTGATAAAAAACAAAAAGTAATGAATTTTTGCTTAACTAGCTGATTTAATTAAAATGTTTTATACTCTACTTGTGTGGTTTCTATAAATGGAGAGGTAATTTTGTTTAATGAGTTCCTAACCAAACATAACATTCCTGACTGTACAGATTTGATAAAGGTCACAAATGCAGCAATTCCACTGTTTGCTTTTGGAAGTCGTGATGATCAAACAGCTTGCTTGGGTACTGGAAATATCCTGTCAGGATTGGTTCTTTCTATTCCTGTTTGCACCAGAAATTATTAGGATGGTTTTAGGAGCAGAGGGGTTTCTTCTCTCTATCTGAACACTGTTCATTATCTTTAAAGTGGAAGTGTACTGCCAAAATTCCATGTCATTGTCAATTAGTGGCTGTTCTGCAAACACATTAATTTAATGCCCCTGCTGAAGAGCTGGGCATGTTGGAACATCTTGCTGCTAAAACAATAGTTTTCAGAGCTCTTTGACACAAGTCATTCAATGGCAATTTAAGCCATGATGGTAATGGGATGTGACATGAAGCTATCTTTGATTAAATTTACCACAGCTTACAACTATTAGTAAATAAAGCTAATACAGACATTCATCACAGAGTTCTAGAGGGTGGATAAGGAGAAAAAGAGATCATGGATTCCTTACCTGTGCAGTTCTAAATAATAGCTTCACATAGCACAACTATAATAAATTAAAGTCTAAAATTAAAAGTCTGATCTTCTTAAGACTAATTTTTTTTTCCTGTCTCAAACTTCAGCAAATTCAGCAATGACCTAAATAAAAAAGGAATCAATTACCGTAAAATAAATAAATTTGCTGTTTGTTCTGCAACCCTTTCATTCTACTGTATGAGAACACAAAATAGAATATCTTCCTATACTGAAAGATCAAAAACTGGAGAAATGGTGCATTTTGGGAAAAAAGGGTTCATTCTTCCTCCACTGCCATCCCTGATGTCAGCAAAATGTTGTTTCCTTAGAACAGAATTCATGCAAATGTTTATTTTGCAGAGCTCTCATGTTCCCTTTGTTAAAGAACTAAGCTCTATTTTCATTGTCTTATTTTCTGTTTGGTAAATATCATTTTCTCCTGTCCTTTCTGCAGCTACCATGGAAACAAGCAAAAATGCTTCAGATTAAATATTTTTAAATAGATTATTTTTTTCCCACATAGAAACCTGTAGCAGTTTTCAAAATGTATATTGATATAGGAGATGAAGGGAAATATGTTTGAGCAATGGACTAAAGGTGGCTTTGTATCCCCTTGTATTGATAAAAATATATTAAAAACACGTTGCCTCAGTTAAACCCTACAAGTGGCACTAGGAACAAAGCAACCCAAGTATTATTTCTTTCCTGAAAAATGTCTAGTGTGAAGTATTAAAGATCCTACGAAAATAATAAGACTGGCATATAAATAAAACAGGCTAAATCATAAACAATTTTGATACCTGGGAAATAAAGGCCTTATTTCCTTTCCTTCAATTGCAAAAGTACTTTTTATTGCCAGTGCAAGTATGATATATTTTAGTGCTGAATCTGGAGCATTTCATTTTTGGGGTTGAGCCCTATGAAATTATTAATCTCCAACAACCCACCCTAAGACTCACTTGTTATTTATATGCAGGGAATGGTGGCTTGTTTACCCAAACATTAGAGTGATCCAAAATGTTCAGCTAAGCAGGAGCACAAAATATGATATTATATTATGTAAATGGGTTTGTGACACGCTCTGCTGGATAATAACTTGCAGATGTCTCCGTAGCCAGAGGCTGAGGGATATCAAAGGCAGGTTGGCTGGGAGGGGAGACAAGCCAGCTGGCCAGGCTGGCTTCTGGGGGTGGTGGGAGGTGGGAGCTGGTGTTCCTTCCCTCTCACTGCTGCTGTTTGTGGGCTGGTGGAAAGGCAGCTTTGTCACCAGCAGGATTGTGCTGGAGGGATCCCACGTGCCTTGTGTCATTTTTCCGCCTCTTTCACGAGTAGAGGTTGGGTTTAGTCTGAGTGTCCCAGAAAGTGAAAGGTGATGAGCCTCAGACCAGCACTGACAGGAGATTATGGGCTCACTGAATGGCTTTTCCAGCTCATCCTTTATTCCCAGTGCCAGGTGCAGACAAGGAGCTCCCTGAGCTCTCAGCATTGTGCTGTAGGTGGAGTTGGTTGGGGCACCCTGCAGCCTCAGCAGGTTGGAGTGAGGTGTCCTGAACTGCTGGGTTTGAAGTCTGACAGTCCCTTGGGATTTAGCTCCAAGTCCTCTTCAAATGCAGCAGGTTGTGTTCATCATCCTTGAAGGCAATTCTGGAATGAAAAGGAACTGGAAGTGACTCCTGGGAGAGGCCATTGAAGCTGCTGATATGGACTCCAAGATATACAGCTTCTGGGAAGCAGCCTGGGAGAAGAATGTTCTTTTCACAGTCCTTATACTCTGTGAAAAACTAGGATTGTGGTTGAGGCTGCACCTCTTCCAACCTCACATTGCTTTCTGAAAGCTTGATCTGCCATCTCAGTGGAAGGTTTCTGATTGAGTTCTATATGTTAATAATTGATTTCAAGTGATAGAAAAAAAAAAAAAACCAAACCAAAAAAGTGGCAAGGGGAATTGCAGGGCAGATTCTGCCACTCTGAGCTGCTGTTGATCCTCAGCTCTTCAGCTGCCTTACCAAACACAGGGAGGTTGGTCTCCAAGAGGCTCTTCCTCTGCCCTGCAGCTGCAATTTCCCAGCACTGGCATTGTCCATGTGTGCCACAGTTATGGGCTGGAATCCCACTGGAGCAGACATGGGATAGCTCAGAGCCAAGTGTCAATCCCAGGCTGGCAGAATTTGGGCTTTAAGTGATGAAGCCAGCACAGGACAGCTCAGCTTCATCAGCGAGCTCTGGGAGGTTCTGCCCCAGTATTTACTATTTCTGCCCCTTAGTATGTACTAAGGCATCAGATCCTACTGAATCCAAACTCCCCTAGCAGGTTTACATCCCAGCATGGGCTCTCCTCCTGTTGTTTTTCTTCATCCCACACTTTGTAATTACTTTTTCCCCTTGATCATGAAGGTTTTCATCTGTTTGGGCTCAGCTGTATTTCTCTAGCTTATCAGTGGCCTAAAGTGATAGACAGGCATAATTACTAAATTATCTGACTATTTTATATCCTCCTGTAATTATCTCTGTATTACCAAAGACTGTGCTCACATGTTCCATGTTTGGAGTTTGATCCTGTTGTGACAAGTTGTAAATGTCACTGTGTAATTTTTGGAATGGAGGGTGGATTTCACTTTCCCCTGGGCACGTGTTTCAGGGATTGCCTTCTCTGGTGCTGCACATCAGCCTCATGCTGTGTATAAGAGAATCTCAAAAGCAGTGGGAGGGTAACCACCCCAGAACAGCAGCACTAGAGGTGCTTGACTTGATTTTGTGAAGGACTGTGGACAGTTTGTGTTCTGGTGGCACCACAAAAGGCAGAGGAGTATTTTATCTTTTGAAAATGTGTCTGAGATTCCCTGTAGCATGTGGCCAGTGAGGCCATGAGAGAAGAAGCAGTTGTCATCTCAGCTAGAAGTGTTATTCAGGAAAAGCAGAATTGGAAACTGTATTTTAGAATTAACTGAATTTGGTGTCACATTCTGCTTTTGAGTTGAACTTTAGATTCTTGCAAACTCAAAAACACTGGAGAGTTTTCTGGGGCTTTCAGTTTGATGATGCTGTTATTCCAGATATGTTCTGGGATGTTTCAGTCAGAGATCTGAATAGTTCTGGCATTTATACTCACCAGACTTTGTTACTGCATTTGCCTCACAGCTTTTAAACAGCAGAAAACATGTACAACATATTTAAACAACACCAGAGAAATTAGGGTCATGAGAATGCATTGTCAACAAATGAAGATAAAAAATAGCTCTTGTATAAAAGAAGAAAAAAAAAATGTTGTTGCAAGATGCTTTTGAAATTCTACATATCAAATTCAGAGTCATGTTGATGATTTATTCTAATATGGGAAAACATCATCAGGAGTGACAAGCAAGCTAGTCACTGTCTAGTCACCTGCCAGCAAGTATTTCATACAGACTAAAGAGGCTGGTATTGCCTTGCTGAGCTGACACTAATTATTTCAGTATACACAGAGCTTTGGGACCCGTGTTAATTCTCAAGTCTCTCTTTAGTTCAGACTCATTCCACTGCGTAAACTCAGCAGAGCACAAATTATTTGACCATCCTTTCATAATCTGTCCCCATGCTCACTTGCCAATTATATAAACTGATCCAAATACCTGCTCTCAAAGGATTCCCATTTGGGAATCACAAGCCAATTAAAAAAAATAGGGGATATCCACTATTCTGTGGCTCTTGTCTCATAGTCCTATTTCATGTTGTCATGCATTTCTGGGTGTCTTCTTTAGATAACATTCTTTTGATCAGTGTTCAGAAAAGATACCTTTCTGGCAATAAAATAATTTTTAAATGAGACCTCTTTTGGATATAGAACTGCATCCCATGGGAAGGAGGAGGTCAGCAGTGCTTACCACTATCCTGACTATCCCAAGAGTGTCTCCCACTGCCACACCATGATTCTGTTTCTTTATTACACTTCACTAAGCATTCCAAGAGCAACATCTAAATATTGAACATGGTGCTGTGATTGGAGGTGTGTAAACATCACTTAGGTGAACACAACCCACATCATGAGTATGAGACAGGACTGAGGAACGTGGCTCTGTGTGTGACTGAAAAGACCATATTTATCTGTTCTGTGAAAATTCAGTCTGGAACAGGCTTGTTTTTAAGGTTTGCAGTAAAAATAGCTGCATTTTGGCACAAATGCTTCCAATCCTTGTAGCCAGAGGATGTCTGCCCTCCAGAGGTAACAGAGATCAGAGCCATGACCAAGCTGTGAGATGTGACCTTGCTGCTTCAGTGCTCAGCTTCAGTATCTCCAGCCTTTCTGGAGAAGGTCCACACAGCTCTGGAGCCACATCTCAGAATAATTTTCATATACTGTTGAGTTTTCATGTACTGTATAGTCTTGAGGTGACTGCCTGTTTCTTTACCTCCCAGTCAGGAATTGAAATGTGCTAATAGATGGATTTACATCAAACTAGAAGGCCTGGAGCAATGATTCCCACTGAAATCAGTGCCTACAGATAACTGCTTGGAGGGTGTTATATTTGGAGAAAGACAAAAAGTGAACATGGCTCAAAATGGCAGGAGCCTCAGAAAATGCTTTGATAGCTTTTCCTGCATTATTCTTGTGTATTGGGGCATTGGGTTTGGGGTGAGTGAGGTTTTGGGGTTTTTTTTGAGAAAAATAGCTGAAAAATGTAACATTCAGAGAACAGTATTCCCACTGGATCTTACCTCAAATGAAAAGAATGTGATTTGCAGTCTTTGTGATTTATGAAAGTTTAAACATTTTCTGGTGGGAGTGTGGGTCACCATATGGTAACAAAAGCCTTGCTAGTTATCCTTTCTGCAGACTTTCAGAAGTAATTGCTGGAATCCTAGAAGACCACAGAGTATTGAAGTGTTGGGACTGCATAACCTCTGAAGAGCCTTCCCAAATCTACATTTCATTGATTCATCATTCTATAAGGCATAAATTTTCTAATAGTGAGCCAGTCTCTCTAAGTCAAAACCATGGTCGCACCATTTCCATTTTTATTTGCAGCACTGTGACATTTCCAACACAAAACTATTCCATGCAGAGAATCCATATACTTTAAAAAAAAAATCACAAAGAAGGACTCAAAGTCATGCCAAATAATGAAAATTTACTGTGCCTGAGATGTATTATACTTCCCAGGCAGTGTGGGGTGTGTATTTTGGGATTTGTGTTCAAAACCCAGATCTCATATAAAGATCATTTGTTATGAGGCAGTAAGAATCTGAACTAATGCACCTTTGCAGCCGTGGGGCTGACTCTCCCTCTGGCTGGGGTTGGGTTCATATGGCAGAATACCTTTGCACAGCCACAGACTGCAGGTTTTTGTAGCCCTGCTTATGCTTAACACCAGACTATAAAGGACTGAAGGACTGTAAAGGAGTCCTCTGCCTTTTTTTTTGTTTTGGTAGTTTGTACTTATGGGAAGTTTGCAGCAACTTTTTTACTCCAGTGCTCTGCTGCATCTCCTTGCAGGTGTAATGGAGATGATAAATTCTGGGATGTGTCTTGACTTGGGAGTGAGAGCTCCATGTACTTGTGAATGGTTTAGTTGATGAGGTGGTGTTAGGTCATAGGTCTTTTCCAGCCTGGCTGATTCTTTATTCCTTGTTTCTGTGAAAACAAAGCAGCAGCAGAGCTGCCAGTAAACACGTTCTTTGTTCCACGCGGCCGCCAACGCCACTGTTGGGACAGGTCCTGAGGAGCGAGGAGAAACTAACTGTCAGTGCTTTCTTGTTCCCAACACAGCCCAAAGGAAGGAAGGCAGTGCCTGGAGAGCTGGTGCAGCAGCAGAGTGACACCCTGCTGCCCTGGAGGCAGCACCAGAGCCACAGCGGGCTGCGGCGGCAGAAGCGGGACTGGGTCATCCCGCCCATCAACGTGCCCGAGAACTCCCGCGGGCCCTTCCCGCAGCAGCTGGTCCGGGTGAGTCAGACAATGCTGCAATGTCTGCAGGGGTGGTGGTCCTGTAGTGGCTCTGCTGGAGCAGAAGGTGTGGGAAGCCTGGCTCAGAGCACTCTCTGCTCTCCCTCCCTCCTGCAGGAATATATTCAGCAATATATTCCATTGCAGTTTTCCATGCTGCTCCAAAGCTCCTCGCCCGTTTCCCTCCCTGTCTGACAGCAGCCTAATCACCTCCTTCCAGCCAGTCCCTGCCAGACACTGGCACTGCTGCCAGGATGGCACTTTGCCCACACTCCCATCCAAAAAGCGGCTGCAGGTGTGAAAGCTGAGCTGGATGGCACCCAGCAACGAGAGTTCTGCATCCTTCCATCCCATCCCATCCCATCCCATCCCATCCCATCCCATCCCATCCCATCCCATCCCATCCCATCCCATCCCATCCCATCCCATCATCCCATCCAGATGTGCAGTGCCCAGGGGACCTTGGCTGCCTGCCCCCCCTGCAGATGGATCCCTCAGCCTCCCCCGTGTTGCTGCTTTCTTTCTTCACAGGGATAATCTCTGAGATCAAGTTTACCCATGTGGTTTTCTGTGATGATTATGGGATGACAGGAAAAGAAAAGGGAGGGGAAAGGAGTGTTTTTCAGAGGCATTTGGTTGATTTATTGTTGCTGTTGATAAGTGTTAGTGAAATACAAATAATGTTGCTGTTCCTCTTGTTGGTGCTGGTTTCAGTTTTTTGGAGCAGTCGGATGATTAGCTGTAAAAAATAAAAATAAAAAAAAAGTAGAACTCCTTGGCAGACATTTGCAGCTCTTCTTTTGGAAGAAAATGACAACAACTATAAAATTTCAGAAGTTATTTTGAGTAGCAGTTGTGTATCATTGGCATCCCTTCTCAGGAATTTCATTTAGTCCTTTTGAAGCAGTGCCTGGATTCACATGAGTTGCATCATTACCTATTTCTGTGTCTGGGAGGAGGGGGCATGTTCTCAGTTCAGCCAGGGATTGGAGAAGCTTGGTGTCATTTCTCTGTGCAGTTAGGGAGTACAATAAGGACTGAACAGCACCAGGTGGCAAATATTCTTACACCTGTCCTGGAAAACCAGGGAGGGAAGCCAGGGAGTCTTTGTGTGGTCAGCAGTGCAGGGTATGGAGTGACCCATTAATGGGTTGTCCTACTAAGTTGGAGAAATGTCAGAAGAGGAGAATAACCTGATGTTTCAAAAATGCCTTTCTAAATTAATAATTTAGATTAAATATTGAATTCCTGTGAAAAATAAAGGGTAGTACTTGCAAAATGAACTTGTGCTCTCTTCCATTCCCTACTGATTTCTTTTGAGTTTTGACTAGACAGCAAGAGGACAACTTGGCACCAGCTTACCATGGCAAATTTGTTGATTTATAAGGACTGAAATCTCTGTGGCACTTTTTACCCTACAGTCTGGAGATGAAACAGAAGGACTTGACTATGCAAAATTCTAATATTAATGGAAATGACGAATAATAAATTTTATATAGGTACAGAAGAATTTATATTCGTCACGTAGACTACCAGTAACCTTGGAAAGATAACCTGGCTTATGGAAATACAGAACTCCCAGATTTTCAGCAGTATATTCCATTGCAGTTTTCAAATACAGATGCTACAGGAAACACTGAAAATGAAGTAAAAATGGGGTGGGAAATAAAAAAAACTAAACTGGCTGACAGAGGGCTGTTTTCCTCTTCACCTGACATACAGAAAGCATCATAATGACAGGGGAGATCATACAAAGAGTGCAGCTTGATTAAGCATGAGACCCCTGATGTTTCAGGCTTGGGTTGATTTCTGCTCCTCTGCAGCATCTGGCCCTTTTGCCAACTCCTGAATGTGAAGCTTGGGTGATTCCTATCAGGAGTTACAGCTCCCTCCGTTAGACTTTGCTCTTTAATTATCCAGAACAGGACAAATCAACATCTTCAAAGACCAGCACTATCTGATTATTTCCATCCACATAATCTCCAGATTGCCCTGGAGCATTTTGCTGTCTCCTAGATCTAGGTAAGAGTTTTGATCTGATTTCCCACGCTTTTGCTCACTGGGCACTGAATATTTTTGTGTCCATCTGCTCACAAACTGGAACCAGAAGTGCACATGTGAAGTTGCAGCTCGTTTGTACAGAAGCAGATCTGTCACACTTTTCTTTGCTATTTTATATAAAACATCCCAACCTACTGCTGGTTCTTGGACACTGAACTTTTTTTGGTGCAGAAAGACCTGGCTGGGTTTGCATTTTGTAGCTATAACTAATGGAAACCAGTCCCTCCATGGTGCTAGCTTTGGTTCTGGCTTCCTCCAAGGAGAGGAAGGGATGGCAGGAAAAATCTCATCACTAAAAAAACCAAAAGGCTCAAAAAACCAGAAGTACATTTTCATAGAACCACTTGCTGTTTGCGTTTTTATAGGTCAGACTAATTTGAAATGCATAGGCAAATCTTCCAGGTTCCCTCCTACTCCTGCTTCCTATTGTGAAGGTAAAAATTCCATTTTATGGAAGTTGATTAGTTACTTGTCAGTATTTTTAGCAAGGCTGTGCCTGAATGAAGTTTAAATCATAGCAAAGGTGAATGCAGCTTGATGGGAGCCACATACCTCAGAAGGCAGCCCTATCTGGTTCAGCTGGGATCAACTATAATTCTCTGCTCATTAAACCATTTCATTCTGATAAAATACGTTAAATGAAAAAGTTTTTAGAGAAAAAAAGGAAAAAAGGAACATTATCCCTGCCAAAAAAAACCCTTCTGTTAATTACAGGGCTTTTTCTTTCGGAGGAACATCCGTGTCTGTTCATATACATTAACCACACTAACTAGGAAATGTGTTTCAGAAAAATAATAGCTGAAAAAAATAATAATAGGAATTTCTAATTAGTTATGGCTGCTGAAAAGATTTACTTACTCTTGGAAGAGTTTAAATGAACATCTGACATTTATAAGCTGAAAATAATTTGTTAGTATAAAAAATGCTTTGTAAATTTTGCTTTTGTCTTTGAGCTGAGAAAACAGTTATCAAAATTTATTGATATATGCTTATTTATTTTGGAAACATTTATGAAAATCTTGGGTTTAATTTCCTTCTGCTTCACTTCCACCTTTGTACTAGGAATAATATTGTACATGCTGTGAAATATTTCACTGTAGTGAGGCTAATTTCATTACTAATTGTCAGGTACTCTCATTATTATAACTGAAGTCCATAAAAATTCCTATTAAAAATACAAAAACAATATGAAATCCCCCTCCTTCTCCAAGCAAATGACTCATGCAGGCACACTGATCAGCTAGGATAATATATTAAATAGTTGCACCCTTGCTGAGCTCTGTCTGTTTTCTCACTGACTCATCCTTTTTAGCTACACGCGTAGCTAATTCTTAATTATCTATTATCTAATTATCTATTAGCTTATCTTGTATTTCATCCTCTTTTGAACTTCAAAAAGAATTTCAGTTTTGGATCCACAAGCCAGTCTCCAGCTGCTTCTAATGGGAATCTTGACTCAATTTGCAAGGCACATCTTGGTCCATCACCAATGGGCTACCTGAAAATAATTAATTTTAAAAAACCAAGTATTGTGCAGAACTGGCCTTTGGTCATCTTTGACTTGCTTAGATAATGGGCTGCTCTATCAAACACTGCAACTCCTTTGTGTTCTCTTTTGTGAGGGCTCCAAATTTTCAGTTCATCTCCAGGACCTTTGCAGAGCTCTCAGAGCCTTGCATTTCATAGACCCCAGTTCTTCCAGCTTGCCTTTATTAAACATGGAACTGAAAAATGTATTATTTTCCTGTTAGACCTCTTGTGATAAACAACTTGTTCATTCTCATTACACCAGCATGAGAATCCCCTGAGGATGACCAGGACAGGATCTTGGTGCTCTCAGGAAGTGCCTTGATTGCATGCTACAGGCACAGCATGGGCTCCCCTATTGGGGGCTGGTGATCTCAGCCACAAGAATACTAGAAATAACCTGATGTGTGTAGCAGGGAATAAGAGGGAAGGATGCATTTTATGTAAATTTAATCAGAAAGTCCTGAAGTGGCTTGGAAAGTTGGCAGAATATAATATACCTGAAGACTCTTGTGCTGCTGCTTAGCAGAGGTGTCACTGTGGGTTTCCAGCAGCACAGGGCACGTTAAGGGAGCAGAGAGCTCCTCTTGGCACACTCCAAAACCCTGTGCTGGACTCATGGGGGGTTTAGCACATCTTAAGCTATCCTGTGACATTGAATATTTAATATGAAAAAAAGTTGATGGCACACTGTCCAGCTCAACAGCCTGTTTGTGAGCCACAGCCCACCCTGGCACAGGAAATTTCTCCAGCTCTCCCAAAGTCTGAAATCCTGGTGCTGGAGACACACTGGCACACTGAGCTGTGAGATCCCTGCCAGCTTGGACCATCAGCCCTCAGTGCTGCCATCTCCTCTGCTCCTCATGGCTGTTTCAGCATGTGCCTTTGCACTGTTTTAAATAGTTTTATTGTAGGAAATCCCTCTTGCCTCCTCTATCACAGCGTTGCTCACTGCTGTGAAATTGGCAGTGCAGAATCCATTAGCTCCCAGCTGCAAGACAGATGGCATCTGTCTGTGGTGAGAGAAGGTTTGTTGAGAAAAGGCCTTGCAAATGCTTCCCAAAGGACATCAGACCTCACTTTTCCTGAGAGAGATGCAGACAGCCTTGATTACAAATACACCTAGATCTTCCTTTTTCTCCACAGGAACAGGTGTTTCTTTTGCCTTACCAGCCACACACATACTCAAAGAAAAAAAAAATTCTGGTTCTGGCTCTCAGTGCACCTCACCTTTGAGATGCCCTGTGAGCATCATCAGGTGAAATTCAGAAATGAGGGGATTTGGTCTTTATTGTAACACTCAGACCAAGATTAGAAGGAGCCAGCCCAGGGATGTTGTGCAGGTTGTGGTGCTCTGGAGAGTCACAGCCTTTCTTTGAAGGCTGCTTCAAGGATGTAGGTTGAGACAGCTCTTGGCTTGACTGCAGTTTCACCCCACAAACCAACCTGACACCAAAGAGGGGAAGACGAGCAGGAAAATGGTTCATTAAATGTTCATCTTGCCATGGTCTTGGCTCTGGTATTGATCTCTCCTCTGTGTGTGTGTGTTACCAAACCAGGACTCACATATGACTCACAGAATGAATAGAGAAAGTGAAGAATGACACTGCTCCTTTCTTGATGTGTCCATTTGAAATTCCTTTAAAACCTACAGTCTGAAGCAGGTTCCTAAACATATACCACACTATATGTACTGCTCAAAGGACATCCCTGTGTTTGCATTCTCCCTGCTGATGCCATTCTCAGTTTCCAGCATTTACCAGAAGAGAAGGGCAGGTAAATGTAAATGACAATCTCTGCCAGAGCTGGTGGGGCTGCCCCAGTGTGTGCCATTTGGGAATCTGGGTCAAAGGAAGCAGATGCCCAGTGCTTTCTGGGCTTTCCATGCACGCACACATCCAGCATTATGGATTGAAAAGTGCAGCTACAGCATAAATGCTCCATTTAAAATTCTCTTACAACAGCATTCAAGCCTATACTGTAATTATACATATTGTATTTCCTTGTATTCAGACCCATAGGGAATTTATATTGTCCTTGCTAAAGCCAGAGGGACTGAAGGAAAGCAGTCATTTAATGATTCAGCTGTCTTGGGCTCTATGATTTAATCAATCATATGAAAGAAATTTTTAGATTCTTTGTGTTTAGAGTTCTCTTGTCTGAGCAGAAAATGTTCCCTTTTTGAATTGCTTTAATAGCTGTATTTATGCAGCTGAAAGTTCCTTAAGAAATGAAAGTAAAATCAAATTGCTGAGAATGCCTAGATAATTTATCGGAGAATATTCAATTAGAATATATTAATATTTTAGATTTCCATCATTAATTTAATATTCAGAGATTTAATTTAGTCGTTGAATTGCTGTAGTGCCATGCGTGGGTAGATTGTTAGGCTGAGTGCTTAAAACACCTGCCACAAATGGGTGAATCTCACTTTGATTCCCAAGAGCACAAACGCCTTTCTACTGACACAAGTCTTGCAGCAAAAACTCAGACACTAAATCTTGCCTGTGCTCTGCATTTTTCCATAATTGCAGAAAGGAATAATACCATCTCCTAGCAGAAATAAATGCAAGAGCCTTATTTATTTATGCATTCAAATCCAGACTGAGGGGGAATGTGGTGCTCTGTGGTTCTGAGTTAGTCAGTGTATTACTGAAAAATTTCATTTTCCAGTCTGGCCTTGTCACTTACTCAAGGAGAACCGTCGTAAGTGAGGTTGGGATTTAAAGGTGATTGACACTTTGCAGACACATATCAAGGACTCCTATTGCCCAGTTCAGCTAAAAAAGCTGCCCTTGAGTTTTTGCCATTTTCCAGGATGCTTTGGGAATAGTAACGTGAGTGGAAAAATGCCCCACTAAATCATTAAAAACCCACTAAATCATAAAATGCCATTTGATTTGGAGGTGATAAATCTCCTCTGAATTTAGCATCCCAGTTGAATGAAGGAAATGGAACCATTTTTAATTTCTCACACAATATAAAAACTGAGATTCTCAGAAGCCACTGGAAGCAGTGAGGCTGCTCCCACTGATGGGGCAGTATCAGCATGAGGTTTCAGAAGTCTCAAAAATCATTGATAATATTTATAATTAACTTGAAGTCATTAATTTGGGGTTCAGCAAGTTGGACTGGGAGGAGACTGGGATAACAGACCTGCAGTGTGATTTTGTGGTTGATGTTTCAAACTGCTTTGCAGTCACTCAGCATCCCCTGAGGCAGTGGGGTGGGATGTGCTAGCAGGGATTTGTGACCCTGCCACCAATGGCTACTGGTTAAATACAAATTGTAAGTGAGAATGATGGAATTCAGGTTGAGAAGGACCTTTAAGATCCTCAAGTCCACTTGTGATCCATACAGCCTTTGCTGATGTATTTTTCCATGCAGGATCTGACTTTTTCAGCCTGCTTGCATCACTGAGGATGGTCTTTCACAGACAAGAAGCTGAGGCAGGGAAGCTGAGTGGCTTTGTTAGAGACCACACAGCTGTTGCCATGGCCATGGGCAGCACTCTCCACTTTACCAGCATCAGGGCCTGGCCTTGGGTTGTTTAAGAATCTCATAATGGACTCAGATTTTAATGGAGTGGTCAGAAATCTTCTGCTGATGGTTACATTCAGTCACATCATTCCATGTCTGAGTCCTGTGCTGCACCTGTGCATGGGGTCTGTTACACACAGCTCTGTTTTCATAGCTGTGCAAAGGTGCATCTCTGCTCTCTGCTGGCTCTCCAGCAATTCCTCCACTCCAGCCCACACCTTCTGGCTCCAGCTTCACATCAGGAGCAGGAGATTCAGGAAGCACAGAAGGATAACTACCCCTCAAATTGTCATCACAGGCATACTGCAGAAGAGTTCATCAGTCACTCCAAAGAGTATTTAGCTATAATACCCCATTGCACATATTGCAACATATCATTACCTCCATCCTCTCCAGAAAGTGAGATAACTGTAATGGCCACTCGGGCTGGCTGTCATTACACGTGCAGCAAAGGCAGGAAGGCAGAGTCAGAGCTAATGCACACAGCTCATGAAAGCTATTGAAAATCTGTAGAGACAGTGTACACAGAAACAGTGGGTTAATTTGCTTAGAAAAGAGCTTTGGTTTTGCTCCTGCCTTTTCCAAAGTAAAACAGTAATAATGAAAAAAGCTGAGACAGAACAGACAAAGAACTCACAATCTGTCTCTTTGCTGCAGGAGTTCATTCTTTAAAACTCATCACCCACATTAGGTGACTGTGGGACTTGGCTTCCTTGATGAGTTGAAATGCAGTCCCAAAGACAGAGTAGTGCTGTGTGGGTGTGAGTTTGGATTTGCAGAATGGTGGTGCAGATATACCCTTGACAGCTGGGCTGTTGCTGAAATTCACTGTAGCAGGCTGGGATGAGATAGAAAAAAAAATCTACAGTATTTATTTCCTTACTATTGCATATGTTCTTGATAGTCTGCACCAATGAAGAATTAAATACAGCACTCTGGAATTTCAGATGTCAGCTTTTAAGATTTTAGAGCATTTACTCTTGGGCTAATTTTAAGCTCTCGCTGCTGTGCTTAATTGTTTTTTTTATAACAGCTGAGATTTTCAGTGATAAAGGTGTCACCATCCAAATCCTTTCTTAGCTGTCTCTAATGCAGGCTGATGAAAGATGTGAGCCATGGGGCAGCAAAGAGTGGATATGCACTAGTTTATCAGTTTCATTAAAGGCCCCATTTCTCTGCAGTTTGTCCTTTCCCATAATTCTTACCATATTTTTAATAATTACCATATTTATAATAACATTCGTATTTGTTGCTAATTTCCTTAATTTAAAGGACATTTTCCTCCTATCCGAACAGTTAGACAACTTAGAAAGCAAACAAACAAAACCTTGGATTATATTAAGGGAAACACTTTGCCCAAGGCAATTTGGATATCTGCAGATGGTGGTACTGAACATTTTGGCCCTTCTTCAGCAGAGATTTTAGGAATTTTCCTAAATTTGAGCCTTTAAGTTACTCTGGTGGCTCTTCAGAATTTATTTGTTGACTGGAAACTAAGGACATGAGTAATGCCTTGCTGGGTTAATGTATCCAGCATTGTGCAGTGCTAACCTCTTTAGCCATGTTTATAGTTTTTATTAGAATCCCAATTTTAATTCCACTTCTCTGAGTGTGCTGGTAGTGAACACTTTCAGGTGTGCACACACATCTGCCTTTGCATGTGTCCTTTTTTTTTTTTTTCCTGATATATACCAGGACCTGCCTTGAAAAACCACCCAGTAGATCTTGGTTGCATTTTTTGGGCACTGGGTAAAAAGAGCTGAATTCTTTCCCCTCCATGAACCAGCTCTTGCATCCCCTAAGAGCAGCTGCTGAACCTGCCACTTGCTCATCCTTGTCTTAAAAAACCACCTGGCCCTGCCCTCCCCTTGCCAAGTTGAGGAATTCCCCTTTAGGAATCAGGTTTTGGAAACCAAGGGCTAATCCTGTATGACTCAAGTTATAAACTCCTAAACCTAAAAGTTTCTCATGGAATTTTAGCAGATCCCTAAATGCCATAGTGCTGCTGGCATTGCCAGGGCACTTGCCTTCCTGACTGCTCCTTCCACTCGTGATCTCTGCTCATTTTAGTAAAAACATCATGGCCTGAGGAGGGTTTTGCATCTGTGCTTAGGCCTTTTTTGCAGTTGACTTATTTGTTTGATTTGTGCTTCGAGGCTTTGTGAGCTGTAACATTTATTTAGGCAAAGAACCTAATTTTCTTGTTGTTAAAAGAGGGGCAGTTTAAGGAAGAAGAAAAGCCGTGTGGGCTTGTTTTTTCTGTCTAAGAAATGAAGGGCATGCATTGTGTTGTGAAAAGATTGGACATGGTTTGAACCTCCAGGGGAACTTGCAGTGCATGTGCCCCTCTGCTAGTTCAACTCCTCTGTGGAAGAGGCAGAGCTGCAGTGCCCCCATTAGTGCAGGACTATGAAAAATTCAGTGGGAATGGCCAGTTTTCTGTGTTTCCAAGTCACTGTAAAAAGGTCTAGCAGCTAAAAGGCAGAGTTTCTGTCCACACTGAGCTATTTGGAGTTATTTCTGAAGTAACATCACTGGAAGGGAGCACATTAGTAGAGAGGAGAAAAGAAACTAAGATTAAGGATCTGCACTGAAAAGTGTTGCTAGTTAATCCAAGCCCTCAGAAGGGATTTGTGTGAGTTGCAAAACAAAAATAAATGTTTGGCCAGCTTACATTTTCAGTGGTGTGGTTAGCAGTGAAGTGATGACACAATTTACTTACCAGTAAGTGGCATTCAACTGCCTCTAACAAAAAGAAATTACAGGGAAAGAATCAGACATCATCAGAGCATAAATCTTTTATGGAAGATTATAGCAGTTATTTATTATTTGAAAGCAAAGAATTGAGAAGCAAGGTGGCAGTTTTCTTTCAGTCATGGGAAATGCACCCTGTAATGTCTCCATGGAAAAAAGGAAAATGCTCCACCAAAGTGTTCCCATTCAGCTCAATGGCAGAAGCACTGTTAGTTAGCATCTGTTTGTGCAGGGAAACTCCTGTTAGCAGAGGAATTTAAATATTGGAGGAAGCATTTCCAGCAACTGTCTGGGTTTGCTGAGTATTCTTCAGACAGTGTTATGTTTATGGCACAGGTTTTTGTATGCTAAAGGAAAAGGCAATTCAGAATTTATGAAACAGCAGCTGTGTCTTTTGAGCACCTAAGGGACAGAATGACACAACATATATGTATTTCTGAAGTCATTGGAAAGAAACAGCCCAACAACTTTCTGTACTTCTTTTGAACCCTAACCCAGGATATCTGCAAGCTTTAAAACATTTTCTTTTAATTTTTTAATTACATATGAATACAAAATTTAGCATTTGGGTATAACTTGCTATTAGGAAATCAGCTCTTTTTCTCCTCCTTCTGTATCCATTCAGTTGTTAAATGTCTGCCTCCCTTCCTTTTTTTTTAACCTCTTGTTCTTAATGAGACTTCCTCCTTCTCCCCATGAATCTTTATGTAGGGAACCTTAGCTCTTGATTAATCAGTAATTAGGGAAGGAGTCATACTGATTTCAAGTCTTTAGTATCATACTCTCCAGCTGAAATTCAAAACTAAAATCTGAAGGAAAGCCATAGTGTCAATATTATGCTCTGTCTAACCATATGATGACAAAAATCACATCAGAGTCAGACCAGGCATATCTATTTATATAGGCACAAATCTGTCCTGCTTGGTATCGAGTGTAACACAATCATCATTCTCTCCCACGGCTGCTTTCTCACACATTCCCTGCCTTTGTCACCATCAGCATTCAATGTTTCAAAGTTTACTACACCCTCTGTCATCTCATCTGACACGTACTGTTTCACTTCTCCGTGTTTGCTGAGCACTTAGGGCTCAATTCAAAGTTTAATGAGCCCTCATTAACCTCCGTGAGCTTTGGCTCAAACCCTTGTAGTCTAAGATGGAAATAAAGCCGGGGTATTATGGAGTTAAAAGCTGCCATACAGTGGTCTGAGGATAAAGTCACTGCAGGTGGTGGCTCAGTGGGGCATTAATTGGATGGAGGGTGTTCATGAGTGTGGATGCTGCTGGAAGGGAGCAAGTGCTGGATGGTGAGATCCTAAACTAAGGAAAGCTTGGGGTTCCCTTTGTGTCTGTGCTGTGACTCTGCTTCAGCACTTAGGGAGTTAATGCTGGTGGGGAGGAGTTTCTGGCCCAGGTTGATGGGTGCTGTCACTCACAGGTCATCTTCTCCCTCCTCCTCCTGCTCTGAAGTCCTGCCTTGGCTCCATCAAAATTGTTCTTCCAGAAACTGTCTGTGAGCACAAAGCTGGTTGTGCTTTGTGTCATTGGAAAGGAGATGCCAACTCCACAGCACAGCTTTTGCATTTCCTCTTTTTCTCTTCTCTGGGGTAAGGTTCTTTCAACACAACATTTAAAGTAACCCAGAATGTTGGTGTTGCCTGAGCTCTTGGTGCCAGTCAGGCCCCCACAAGGCTGTCTCTCTGTTCCTATGGACTGCCTGGAATATTCCCTGGGGGCTCAGCTGACCAAAGACCTCCACCAAGTCACATCAAAGCAGCATATATTCAATATTTTAATCTGTTCCTTGGGGTTACCCTTTTTGTACCCAAAATACTGTTAATTCTTGGAGGAGCTCCATTTCTTCCTCAGGCAGCGTGCAGAGGATGGTCAGGAACAGCAGAGAATGAGTCCTTGCTGGTTCCCTGCAGGTGTGGAGGATACCTGGGTCCCTTAGCAGATCCCCAGGTGCCCAGGGCCACCACAGCAGGACCACAGGGCTCTGCTGCCCCTTCTGAGCTGATGCTGCCTGGGCAGTGTGGAGGTTGGGAACTGCCACATCATCTCTTCACCAGACAAGTGGGACTGATTCCTTTCATTTATCTTAGTGCTCTCTGTGCTTCTTGCCTTTTTTGAAGAGCTGTTCCTTTCCTTCTGTGAAGCCACAGATGCTGCACATCCTGTCTTCCTCCATGCAGCCAAGTGCTTTTCCCTTTGGGCTGGTGACAAGCCACTTATTTCCTCCATGTAGCTAAAGAAAAAAAAAGAACAATCACATATGCAACCATCACAGAAATGTTTTTCTGGAAACTCCCAATCCATATCTCCAGAAGACATGTCTTCATTCTCTCTGATTTTTAAGCAAAAGGCTTAAATAGCTGTTCCTGTACTGCCTGTGTGCCAGCCTGCAGTTCCTGCCTGTCCTGATCCCATATGGGAACTAAGCTTGAGCATACATGCTAGGAAGGGTTAGGAAACTCTGCTTGATTTGCTGCTCTCCTTTTGACTCTTCAATTGATTAAGCAGCTGCTAAAATAATCCTTCCATTGGAGGAGTTCCATAATGCCCTCCCCTCTAGAGCAGTACTGCAGCCCATACACCTCCCTTCGTCTTCACATTTCCAGTCCTTGTTCCACCTTTTCAGGTCTTGCTTTCACATTCTCATTTTTGCTATACTGTGTTCCCAGGGAGATCATTCCATGCATTTTCTCTGCCTCAGGTGGTCCCTGCTGCTCAGCCATCAGGATCAGGAGTCAGCCACAATCCCTGAAAACTCTGAGGCTGGCTGAAGCCTTGGCTGGCTCTAGTTCTCATACCATCAGTTCCAAACCTTTCTTCTCAGCTGGAAATACTTCTTAAAAAATAGAACCACAAACACCTAGACTTGTGGAAATTGAGATTGCAAATACAGAGCAATCTGTGATGAAACCTGGAGCATTCCCTCCCTCGTCTCTCTATGGATTTATGTACCAGTTAATGTTTTCTTGAGAGGCTGCTGTGTTTTCCTACAGGACAGTGTGGGTGGAAGTGTAGACATTTCACAACCAAGGGTGTTGCTTTAAGGGCTGAATCAAAGTGTGGGAGATTTCATTAATCTTTTCCATTCAGTTTTTCTGATGGAGCTTTTTTATTTATAATTATATGTCTGTCTGATTGAGAAAGCTATTTATCTATTCAGTGTTGAATGATCAAGAAGAAAGGATGGACAGGATGCTTTTAAAGCCTTTCAGCCCCATAGTTGTAGCCACTTATACTGATAGCTTGCACTGGAAAATGGAATGTGAATCAGAGAAAACATGGGAAATAATAGGAGGAAAATTCAGAATCCATTTCTGATGAGTTATATTAAACCCAAAGATCTTCCACTTCATAGAGAAATTATTTAAGTTTTATGCAGCTTTTGAGATTATGACAAGCTGAACAACTTGTTCTGGCTTGGTGCTCAAGCACCATATGGTACTACTTCAGCAATTTGATGTGATATTATGAATAAGAGTGCATGAGTAGTGAAATGTTTGGGGTTTTTATATCATATTGGCCTTCTGCAATAGACAGTAAAAGTGAATTCTGTTTGGAGTAAGGGAAGGGGGAGAAAAAGCCCCAGACCTGCAGGTTTCAATAGCATAATTGCAGCAAGCAAGTGGAAAATGAATCTGTGGTGATTGGGAAACCAGTTGCTGACAGGATCTCTTGGACAGGTGGGAATAACCCATGTTCTGCAGGCCTTGTTCTCCTTTTAGGCTTTCTCTGGTCCAGTGCTTGTATTATCTTTAAGGAAAAATCTTTACATGCTGTTTTCTATGTTCAGGACTAGTGGTTTGCAAATAATAATTGTTATGCAAGTGGAAATTGACTGTGTGTAAAAATAAAATCTTAGGCTAAGCTTGTAATCTCAGAAAAGTATATGAAAGCAATAGTCAGCAAAAGATAATGTTAAAATCTCAATGTCCCTGTCTGGAGAAGGACCATCACTCTTCCTTGTGTTACTTTCCCACTAATTATAGGAAGTTGCTTCTTCAAATTCTGTTGCTAAAAGCAGCTCATGGATAGCAGGATGTGACTGCCAAATTTTTGAGGAGGAAGTAATGTGGAGATGGTAGGTGGCAGTGGTCTCCCTTGGTGTATCAGCATGTACTGAATTCTAAAGATAAAACAAACCCCACCCCTACCCATTTATATGTATATTTTTATATATGTGATAGATCTGAACTAATGGTGTGTGTAAATCAGACATCTGGTGTGCCCAGAGAGGATGGGACTGGTCCAGCAGTGCAGATCTCATGGGGGGAATGTCTGGGAGGCAGAGGGTGGCACAGGCTCTGCCTGAGGATTCACTGGAATAACCAGTGGGACTGAACACCTGCCTGGAAAAATTGGCTCAGTTTTTTACTCTGAATTACAGCCACATTAGCAGAGTTTTAAGGGACAAGTGCTGCTTTGAACACAAACTGTTCATATGGAAAAATGTCTGATTTTTATAGTAATTTTGGGATTTGTCTTGTCTGGATGTTTCCCTGAATTTGTTTTTCAAATGGCTTTTGGTTCAGAATGGAGCTTTAGTTTGTAGTGTGGGTAATGCCTGCATTCCACAGAGCTGACTGGTTTTCACTAGCTGTTTTGCATTGTTTTTCTTACCCTGAGAATTTCTTTCTTCTTGCTCTTAATAAATTCCCAGTTGGAATTTAGGTTCTGGGAAAAAAAAAAAAAAAAAAGAATCCTTCATCACTGCAGTGATTTTTAGCAGTTGTATTCTTTTATGCATCATTCTCACACAGTGTGAACATTTTAACCTTTTCTTAATTATTAGCATTTCCATTCCTGCTGTTCATTAATCTGTGCTGGGCAAGGACCATGATGTGTTGCCCAAGGATGCTCAGCTCCTGCTCTGTGGAAACCTCAGCCCACAGAGATTTTCATGGAACATCTTCCATTTCCCTTTTGAAGTCTGAACTTAGAACTGATTTATTTATTTTGTAATGGGTAGGTTGGCTCTCTGTCCTGCTGAGTTATCTGCTTTAGTTAGATATGTGAAAATGTTGTGTAAATCCAAGCTGCTGTTAGCTGCACTCCCATAGTAAATGGTGAGGAGCCCATTCTTACCACAAGTACACAAAACCAATTATTCCTGACACCTGGTAAAAGCTAAAACAAGAAACTGATAGAAATTAAGCAGTAAATTACCCAGCAAGGTTAAAGTCCAGCCTCCCTCCCTCTGGCTCCAGTTCTGACTTACAAGTGGAATTTTGGCTGAATCCACAGCTTTAGCTACCTGGATTTTCTCCTCAGATGCTCAGCAGTGTGTGCTCTCAGGCTTCAGCTCACAACTGAATTGCAGGCACAACTGCTGCTGATGCCAGGGGAGCCCAAATGACTCTGCAGAAGTCAGAAAGGAAATCCAGGGTGTATTTGAGAACTGAGCAGGCTCTCCCAAATCCCCCCAGGTAATCCCTCCACCTCAGGTTTTTTGCATTTGCTCTGGAGGTGTTAAGATGTTGCTGGTGGTAACTTGAGCTGATAGATATTTCTACAAAATCTAGTTTTAAAAATAACACTCAGCCAAACTGAAACTTATTTCAAGTGTTCACATTCCATATTATTATCAATAGTATTAAACTTCTCATAGTCAGTGGAGTCCCCAGTTTTCAAAATGTGACTTTTCAAAATGTGTGTATTTTGGCAAAATCAAGATTCTAATACTCATGTAGGTTTTGTTCTTCATTAATTTTCTGCAGGCAAAGAAAAAAATCCCACTTTCTAAATACCTTTTATTTAGAATAGAGTTCAGTGGTGCTTCTGGAATATTGGTTTGTAATTCTCATATTCATTCAACCCTGGCTTTCCAAGCTATATGAAGTGAAAATATAACCATTTTCCTCTTGGTTAGAATGCAGTACTTAGTGGTTTTTAAGTCTAGTACTGGGCAAACTGTTCTGGGTTTTATGTTGATGATAAAGCTTTAATTGCACCTCTGAAATCCTCATCATGTGTAAAACAGTACTGCTAAACAAAATGGGAACAGCATCCCATAAAAGCCAGGCAGCCTGGAGTATGATTAAGAGACAGTAATTTTTCCTTATTCAGAGCAGCATGGTTTCAGTTTTCATACTTTGCTTTCCAACACTTCACCACTGCTCAGACAGTGTATTCCCTGCCACCACCCTAAGATTTCCATACAGCCTCCTAAATTCATCCTGCTCCCTCCTGCATGGAAGCTGCAAAAACCCTACAGGAGTTCCAAGAGTCTTTAATTTCCCCAGCTGTGTCTGAGCAGCTCAGGGTGGCAGGAGGGGACAGGAGGTGACAAGAAGGTGGCACCATGTGTCCTCTGCAGAGAGGAACAGTTTGGGCTCCTGGTTTCCATGCCTGGTGTGGGGAGAATGGTTAAAGGCAAAACCATCTTGAGGATTCTTAGCAAGTGGGAAATGGGTGGAGAAAAAAATGTGAATATTGCCAAAAAATCCTCTTTCTTCGGCAGGTGCTAAAGCTGCAGCTGGCAGTGAGAGCTAACAGGGCTTAGTTCACTTGATTGAGCATTACTCAGGGGAGATTTTGGGCCAAGTTTCCATCCTTGCCAACAGTTTCTTTCTCCACTGTAATTCATTAATTAGCAGCTATACCTGTTTACATAATGAAGTGTGGGAGAGCTTTTATCAGTGTGTTGCCATATGAAATGTCACAGTGTTCTCTTGATCAGATTAGAAATGTCTGTCCAGAAAGTCCCCAGCACTTCAGGGCACTGCCTGTGACTCATGAAAGGGGGCAGTTAGTGATGGTGCCAGTGGAAAAGTCAGTCCAGGCACATTTTCTACAGTGTAATTTTCCAATGCCCAAATATTTGAAAGTTTAAAAAAAAAAATTAATACTTTCATGCTCACAGTGCTTAAGTTTAAACTTGTGTTCTCAAATGATATGTTTTAATTCTGTTGCTCAGTTGTGCTTAGAAATAAAAAACTAGCCCAGACCCCAGCTCTGTTAGATCCCTAACCAGTTTATAATAAATGTGCAGATGCCAGGATTACCATCCCCAGATGTGGAGCACAGCATATGGTACCTGTGTAGCAAAATGCAGCTTGCACTGGGGTTCTGGGAATAAGTTTGTATAGGTATGTACACACAGATTCCTGTGACACTGGTTGGAGAAAGATGCAGGGCTGCCATGGTGGAGTATATTTAGGTGGGTTTATATTTTCTTTTTGTCAAGAGCCTGTCTCTGTTGTGATGTGATTGGAGATTAATTTCAGTGAATATTAGTATTTAAAAGGATTTTCCCCTCATCTTTCCCTTAATCCCTTTTTGCTGAATGTATGCTTCATTTCATTCTGTTCTATGCTGAGATTTGTTGAAAGGAGGAGAGTTTGTATTTCCCTTTTTGGCAGCCTGAGCTCTATGTGGTGTGTGTGAATTCTTCTTTCAGGAGAGAACATTTAAAGGCAAGAACTCCTCTTTGTGCCTATGGAAGGGTAAAATCAAGCTTCTCCTACAGCGTGTTTCAAAGGGTTTCAGTAGGAAACAAGAGCATTTTGCATTCACATATCCTAACCAGGATTCATTCTGAAGAGGCTTGAAGGCAGTGACAAATAGAGGGATTTTTTAATGTGTAACTCGGCTGAACTGCCAGGGTTCTGCAGAGAGGCATCCTTTGTGCAAAGCTAAAAATGTCATAGGCTAGAATGAAGTAATAGCATAAAGTAAATTTCTGAGATTTTCCTTTAAAAAAATGCTTCAAGTATTCACAATAGAGCTGTGCTTTGAAAGCAGTCAGACCTATCCCCTACAGATTAATTAGTAGTACAATGCTTGATTTTGAAAAGGAGAAGATGGTAAAGGTGGCTGCATTGAAAAACTTGTCAAATGTCTTGAAAATGCATGGAGAGAATCAGCAGCAAGAGACTCTGCAAGGGAGCAGAAGGATGTCCAGAGACACAGGAACCCATGTGAGAAGGTGGCATCACCCTGTTGGGTTTAGCTCAGGTTCTTTTTGGCACACAGCCTCTGCTCAGCCCCTCCATATCCACTCTAGGACTCTCAAATCAGGGAATGCTTTGCTTTCAGTCCAGGGATTGTAAAAAATCCCCATCACAGCAGAGCTGTAAGGGTGAGACACCAAATCCTCCAACCTCTGCCATCCTGAGAAAACAGGTCATGATCTGATCCCAGAATACGTTCTGGTGAGCTTTGCTGTTAGTGTAGAGGGAAGAAGCAGCATCAAACCACATGGCTGAGCTGTGAGGAGGGTTTAACATGCTCTTAGAGTGACCTCCTGTGGAACAGAGCAGACACCCTGGTGCCCTGCACTGGGGCAGGGACAGCCCCTCACGTCCTGCCAAAGGCTCCAGCACGTTTCCTTGCTCTTCTCAGGCAAGAGGTGCATTTCTACTAGCTGAATGAACTCTCACCTTTAGAAAAGAGACATCTCTGATCAGGGTTTCAGAGCCACAGGCTGCTCAGTGCACGGCTGTGAGGCCAGAGCCAGCACTTGCCTTTAGCAGTTCAACTACCCAACCTTGTTCTTTGCATGGTGGCTTTAATAAATGTTATATCAGTTTTAATATCATGAGCATTTCATTTACAAGGAGGTGATGTGTTTGTAGAGCATGCAATGCATTTCATTTAGCAGTTACATGCACGGAGGGATGCACTGAATAAAATATTACTTTAAAATTAGATGATTTCTTTAATTCTATGTACAGGCTCTCTGGGTTAATACATATTGCATCTAACTCAAGCGGTGATGTAGCTTCTGTAACCTAGTTCTTCATGCATTGTAATTCCTTCCATTGTGTTGTCCAGTGAATTTTATGAGTATCATTTGTTAATATGTTCATTTTATTTGAATAAGAAAGCGAGTCATCCCAATGCAGTGACTGATCATGCTGTGAAATTAGATTTTGAGAGCAGCCTGTAAAGGGAAATAGTCTGTTTGCTTTTTTACGGAGCTGCTGCCCCTGTGGTGTTGGCTTTGCCTTTGTGGGAGTGTCTGTAGTGCTAGAGCCACTGCAAGGGAGCTGCTCCAGAGCAATTCCAGCCATGGAATTCTCCATGGGAGGAGCAGGAGCCTGTGCAGGAGCCACCGCCCCGGGGTGGGGCTGGGGACACTCAGGTCACCCAGCACTGACGAGTTCCTGGGGCAGTGCTGGCCAGGGGCAGCACAGGGGCCCCTCTGAGGGAGCTGAGGATGTGTCCCCCTGTTAAAGGGCAGTTCCAGAGGCTCAGCCTGCCCACAGCATGGCATGCATCACTCCAGAAGCCTTGCACCTTGAGCCTGCACTGAACTGACAGCCAGCTGAGGGCTTCCCTTTTATCTCCTACCTTCTGCCTCGTTTGAGAGAGTAGAAAGACAAATTAAGGCATTCAGCCTCTGTGCTACATGAGTCACTCATCCTGAGTCATTGTGGAGGAGAAAACCCATTCTGGGTTTTTTTGGGCTGTGCTGCTGAAGGAGTCCACAAGACCTCTCAAGTACCTCCAAGCACAGTTTCTAAGCCCTTGAAAGTTTCATTTCAACGTTGTTTGATAACGTTATCCAACAGAATAAAATATTTCCAGTTAATGTTTTAAACATGTGCAGCTCCAGCCAGCAAGTGCAGAGAGGCCAGCAGAGAGCAGAGATGAGAGCCTGCACTTCAGCCTGCTCCTGCATCACACTAACCAGTGAGGAACCGCTGGAAATTGCAGCCCCCTTGTTTGCTGCTTTCATGGAGGATGAGGAGAAGAGAGGGGAGGGAAGGAAAAGCTTTTTGGGAGCTGGGGCCACCTGCCTCGTGCATATTTCTGTGTACAAAAGGGAAAGAGATGATTCAGCTGCCGTGCAATGAATATTTTGCTGGCATGAAGTCGAGATGATCAGAAGAGTGAATTCATCCTGCAGGTTCTATTTCATCAGTTTCACATCCAGGAAATGTCCTTCTCTCCATAAAGTCCTGATTATTGTGCAGAGGGATGAGACCCAAGCCCAGCACGGACACTGGGAGGCAAATGGCTGTGGTTGGGGTAGGGCATTGGATCTGAAGGCAAGGTCTGGGTCCCCTTCTCATCTGTGGCTGGGTCTGTGCTGGAGCCAGAACTGAAAAAAAGGGAAGGGAGGTTCTCAGGGCTGTGGTCTGGCTGAGTTAAGTGTCCAGCTAAGCCTTGAAGATTTTCACATTTTTGTTATAATTCATTGGGGGAATCCAGCAGGACTCCACAAGCTGCAGCCATCCCCACTGTGTCCTGGAGCTCCTTCTGTGTCCCATAAGGTGCCTAAAGGCTCATCTTGGCAAGGTGACAGCACCTCAGATTTCGAACACAAAACCTTTATCTGAACAGAAGTGAACTGGCACGAGCAGATGATGCTGCTTTGTGTCCTTGCAGCACCATTTCTGCTGCAGTGTGAATGAACATGAACAGCAGCAGGTGCTCAGGCAGATCCTTGGTGTCTTTGTAAATTGGCCTTGGCTGATGGAGTGCAGGGAGAGAGGAGGGTGTTTAACCCTTTAGTTGGAGAGTTGACCTCAGTGAAGCTGTAGAGAAGTTGCATCTTCCAATAATTGCATTCATTATATTTTGAGGGATTTCTCATTTTCCTTGTATTTAAATGAGGTAGAACTTGACTTTTCTTCCCCCATTCCATTTTCACCCATTTTTCTGGGCAGGAATGCTTATCTAATCAGCCACTAGTGTTTTCTCTGACAGTCTCACAGCTGTGGTGACACTCAGTCTCAGTCACATCAAACAAGTAAATGACTTTCATTCACAGCACCTTTTGTCTGATCAAATAGGTAATTACTACGTGAAATTAAAGGCTTTAACAAAAAAGTTCTTTATTGTTCCTGACTGACAGAAGCAATACAAAGAGAAGTGCTGTGATTCAAATGCCATGGTGACACCAGCCCCATCGTGGAAGCAATCAAAGGCATTACTTATACACTTGAGTGAGAATACAAACCAGGCAGAGGCAGACTGACAGACTGCCTTTAATCTTTTCTATCCCCCCAATTCTTCCCTTTTTTTTTTTTTTTTTTTTTTTTTTTTTTTTTTTTTTTTTTAAGGAGAATATGATTTTATGCAAATAGTAAATATGACAGGAAGATCCAGATATTTGGGATGCATTTGGAGGATCAGTGCAGTTCTCTCCATTAGTAAGGAGGGTGCTGGCTTTGATTGCCAAGTGACATCAGGCTGTGGCTTTTGGGACTAGAGATCTGGATTTCCTTGAAGCAGAAAACGAAACAGAGACTTCTTTGAAAATGAAGAATTTCAGCATTTCTCCTCAGCATCTCCTGTTAGAGCCAGCATTTTATCCTCTGTTCTCTGCTCTGTCCTTTAATCACTTCCTCTCTCTGCTGGTGAGCATCATTCTCTGCTCTTTGCATTTTACCTCTGGGAGAGGTAGATTTACCACCAAGGTGCTTTCAATCCAGTTTTCACAAAGGGCTGATGATGGAAAATGGGATGGATAGAGTTGCTCAAAAAGCTTTTCTTTAATGAGGGCCACAGGGTTACTGCAGTGAGCAGGGAGCCTGGTTCTGAGCATCAGCCTGTGCAAGGGAGGTAAAGAGAAAGGTAAACATCAAGTAAATATGCCTGTTTGTCTGTCAGTTATTAGTGGCACAGAGCTGCCAGGAGCCCAGTCAGGGTCGTGTTTGAGCAGGTATCTGTGACAGGAGATTGCAGGTCTGAATTATGCCAGCAGGGAGATACAGTGTATTTGCTCTCACCATCCCTGGGTCGTAGGCCAAGTGGGTAATCTGCTTTTTTTACAAACTTTTAGGGTAATCTGCTTGTCTTCACCTTAGTGTATGCCAGAGAAACTTAAATTTATGTTTTATGTTGGAGTAGGTGGTGATGTGCTGAGGTCAGTGCCCCACAGGGATGTTCCCATGGGTCCTGTGCTGAGTCAGACTGTAATCACAGAGCTGCTCCAGTGGAATTAGTCATTACTGTGTGTTAACCTGACACACTGCCTGGACCCAGACATGTACAAATAGGTAAGGAATACTAACAGCAACGTGCCAAGAGTGCCAAGGCAGATGTGCTTTGTGCTGGATACATCTGATTAAGTTCTAGAGGTGAGGTGACAGCGAAGTTTCTCGGCAGCAATCACAGATATTGGAGAGAGCAGGTTCCCCTCAGAGTGAGCTGAAAGCCAGCCCTGAACAGTATCAGCAGGAATTGCTGGCCACAGACAGCTTTGGATCAAACTGTGGGTCATAAATCCAGCTGGTTCCCAGACTCATTTGCCATTCTGTGAGCTGCCTCTCCGTGCCCTCCTCTCTGCACCACGCTGTCCCCGCTCAGCACACTTGAGTGGGGTTTTATTAGAAGCAGGGCTGCTTGTGGAAGATCAAACGGCAATTGCAGCCAAAAATAGGATTTTTCCTCATCTGCCTCTAGCTAGGAATAGGAGACAATCCTTTTTCCGTGGCCTGTGCTGTACATGGGGTTATTCATTAGGACTGGTCGGGAGCTAAATTAGAACACAGCTGCCACTCGTTGGGCAGTTCATCATGCACAGCAGAGCACTTGGTGGCTCCCACCACTGCAGGGGACCTCAAGAGGCTGTTTGGACCTGCACATCACCAGAGGGTTTGAGCACAGATTGCTGGAGGGGTGGAGAGCAGTCTCTACCCCAGGGATGCAGCAGCCTGCTCCTGCTGTTCCCAGCAGTCCTGCAGAGCAGCCCCATCTCACTGGTGAGAGCACAGTTTAGCACTGCAGGCAGAGTGGGATGTCATTATGTGGTTATATAGGATTTCTTAAGCTTTTGAGAGTCAGTTCAATCATCTTGAAAGAACATATGCAAAATATGTGCTTGGCATTGAAATACCTCCAAAGTCTGGAAAGAATTGCAGCCTGTGGATGAGGCTATCTCTATTCTTGCATGAGGTTTATTGTAACTGATTTAGCAGCTTGGGGTATTTCTACCTGTAAACTGAAGCTGCTGCTTTTGCTGATTGACAAAGGTATCAGTGCTCTTTGCAGGTCTGTAGGAGAATGTGGGTTAAAAAGCTTAAGGTAAAGATGTCTGGCACCCTTCTGAATGGGCATTAGAGGGGAAAAAAATGGTAAGTACCCAAAGCAGAAAAGTACAGAAAATTACTTGATAATGTCCATTTAATGATGGTTTGGGAGTGGAATGAATAGACAGGGAATACAGAGAGCAGCTCACTTGGAGGTGACAGAGCTCCTGTTTGCATAGCTGCTGGTGTCAGAGCCCAGCCCGTTACCAGCAAGTGTACACCCCAGCAAGGGGAAGTTTGATTTCTAACCTTAAAGATACAATCTGTTTTCTTGGATTTGTTTCAAACTCTGCAGTGCCAGCTGCATAAAATACCACTAAGCTTTTGCACAGAGACATTTATAATCACTTTACCCTGTAGCAGGAAAAAACGTCTCCATTTAGACACTCATTCTGAGTTCATGCACACATTAAGGACAAACTTTAGATCTTAATGAGGTGTAGGAGGGTTTTTTCCCCCCTTTAGCTCTGTTTTCTGTTCTCTTATAGATCATACTATATTTCAGAGCATTAGGAAGAGATATGCTGAATCTTTAATGTGATGTGAAACAAAAGAGAAAGTCTGAACTGCAACAGAGATGAACTTCAGAATTGTAATCTCTTTAAATCCTGATGCAGCACTCACTGAAGTCAATGGAAAGGCTTTGATTGATTTCAGCTTCTAAAGCTCAGTGGGTTATGTTGGTTTTTGCTGTTTTAGTTTAACAACTTGAACTTCCTTCTTTGGAATTCTCTTCTGGTACATTTGTAAATACAAAAGCCTTCCACAAGCCACTTAATACAGTCAGATTCTGATGGTTGTGCTTAGTGCTGGCAGGAGGTAGTGGCTCACAAAGAAGGGGTTAAATGGAGACCTTCTCTGTGTTTCCAAGTCCCTCCTGGATCCTTTTATCCCACCACCTGGTTTTCCATCCATCCTTGGGGTATGGAGCTCAGTCTCAGCACAGGTGGCTCAGAAATGCCCACAGGATGTGCCAGGGTTGTTGTCACAGCCTGTCTGAAGGCTGGACCTGTCCCCATGTCCTCATCAGCCACCTTTTCCCAGGAACAGCTCCTGCTGGAGCTCTGCATCCTTGGTTCCACCACAGCAGGAGTTTCCCAAGCTTCTGAATTTGTGTTTGCTTCCCAGTGGGAAAGTAACAAACCACTTCAAATTATTTTAGTTTGAGGAAGCCAAGCTGGGTGCAAATATTCCTTTTTTTCAGTCAAACAGTCGTGTTGTTCAGGGATTTTTTTTATTAGATTGGATTTACTTGTCTGTCTGGCAGGAAGTCACTGAAGAGCTCAATACTGGGGACAATTTCCAATGAGCAAAATGCTCTAACTGTGGAATATTTGCATTTCACTAAACCTCATCTTTCAGCAGAAAGACCAATTGTGAAAAGTATGTTTATAGTTTTGTCTTAAAGTGCAGATCTGATTGATTCTATTAGACTATCTGGAGCATGAACATAAATATTAACAAAAGGCTCTGTATAATTCAATATTTACTTGTCAGCCTGTGCCCCCTTGCCCAGCATTCATAGCTAGATACCAAAAGTTTAGGGTTTTTTCTTTTAGAGTTTTGTACTTCAGACCTGAGAAGCTTGCTTTGATTATTAAAAAATACATATCTGAAACCTTTATTTGCATCTGAGCATTGTGGCTATTTCTTTGTGTGCCTGGTTGGCTTTGATTCTTGTTAAGTGTTTGCAAGTAAGAGGAGAATAAAGAATGTGAACAAAAGGCTTTTAAGGATATATCCTGCTGGAAAGCAACCTAGAAGTCATGACCATGAAGAAAAAACCTAGTGCAGTAGCTTTTATGTATGCTGCCTTTTGCTTCTGCAGATCTTCTTATCTCAAATGTGATTTTTCATTGTGCTTCATGACAGATTTTACCATTGATGGTAGAAATAGAAAAGTTACAGAGCTGACACTTGTGTGCAAAAGTTAAGATCTGAATGAAAAGGGTGTTCACCCCTGATGCTGTACCATGACAATCTTACAAGGCATGACTATATCTGGTTTACTTAGCAATGAGCCTTTTCAAATAAAAACAGTTCTTTCTGTTACTCATAAGACAATTCATATCAAATAATATCCAGTTAGAACAGTTTGAAAATTGCTGCTGATTTCAGTAGTTTTAGAACAGTTGTAGAATTGGGAAATCATTGGAATTTGCTATTAGGGTTGTATAAAAACTCTCTTCTTATTGAACATAAGGGAACATTTGGTAAAATAAGTAGGTTATGAAGATGTGTTAGTGTGCTGTGGAATGCTAAGTAGCAGACATTAACTTCTCAGCTACCATGTGGACTTGTGTGTTTTGTTCTTGTGTACCCTCACATCCTGGGGGTGCAACTGGTGGATGAATGAGGTTCAAGCCTGAGCTTGAAATGAGGAGTTGTTGTTTGTTATTCACACCAGCACAGTGATTCTCACAGAGAGCAAATGGAGAGCATGGAAAGCCACATGGCCACGTTTGATTCCTGCACAGGTTAAAGTGCACAAAGCACAAAGCTGTAAAAATGTTTTGTCTTAATCTCTGGGAATGTCATCTCAGCCACTTGTTTCCATTTGGTTTTTTATGCAGATGACTTCAGCCTCTTGGTCAGCTTCCCCCATGGAAGGAGAATTCATCCTATCAGAAAACAATTTTAGATTTGGCTGAAGAATAAATCTCTTAAGCTTTTTTTCTTTCCCAAACAAAGTCCTGCTAATTCCTGTAAGGAGAACAGTAAACCAGAGCCAGCTCAGGGCTTCCCAGGGCTGTGGGTGGATTCAAGAGGCTGTTTGCTCCCACCATGGGAGAGAGGATGGAGCTGGGATGAGGATGGAGAGCCCAGGAGGTGATGAGCAGGGAGAGATGGATGTCAGTGGAAGTGGTTGTCCTGGACTTTGGCACAACTATTTACAGTTCTGTTTTTTCAATCTCTGCTGTGGTAGCAGTGACAGCAGCCAGGCTGGTTTTCCAGGGCTTAGAAATCCCTGAATGAGGCCAGAGGGAGCAGAGTTGATTTTGTCACAGCCTCCCAAACCACTTCTCCACACAGCAGCCTTTGCTCAGAGCCAGCCCTGTGTAAAACTGTCACAGGAATTTCATCTCCTCACTTACAGTGCAAATACAGAGCAGCTCAGCTGCCCAAAGGGGATCTTTTTTAGATTGCCCAGGTGTTCCAGAGAGGAAAGCACGGACTGTTAGGTGCACTTGGCATTGCCATCAGTTCCAGCAGGCCTGGCCTGTGTGGAATCTGTACCAAGTGCTGCTCTGCAGTGTTTGGCAGTGCTCAGGTGTCAGGAGCTGAGCCTTGCATGATCCCAGCACAGAGAGGGGCTCAGAGCTGAGCAGGGAGCAGCAGGGTCAGCTCACACCTGAGCCTGCCCTAAACCTCCTCAGCTCAGAGGTGATCCTGGAGCAACATCCCTGCTTAGAGCTGGGCAGAGAAGCTGTTTGCCTGTCAAAGAGAGAAAAGTGGGATTAAAAGGTGTTATCTCCTGAGGGAGAGGAAAGCTTGCCAGGGTTGTGCTGCAGCCACCACGACCCCACAGTGCTGGTCTGGGGACACTTGGGTTGCACTTTGGGGTAATCACTCCTGGTATCCTGGGAAATGATCTCCTGCCTAATGATTCAGATGTGAAATGGCTGAATTAAATAAGGATTTGAACATGCTGCTTCTCCTGTATCATGAGAGAGGAGGATTGTTCCTCTGTGCCTGCTTGTTGGGGGAGGTGGCAGTGGTGGTTTTGGGGTGACCTCCTGGCCATGGGGCATTTCTGTCCAAGTGGGGATCTTGGAGAAAGGGAGCAGTCTGCTCCTTGCAAGGCACATGAAGCAAAACCCTGTAACTCTGAATGTGGGCTATAGCCACTCAAATCTTGTTTAGAAAGGACATAATATCTTTGCCAAACACATTTGCAGTGTTGAAGCTGCTCATAATTACGACCTTCATGAATTTATAACACTGTATGCTCCAGCAATGGAAAAGGCTCCTACACTTGAGTGATGAGATTTTGATAAAATAGGATTTAAATATTCTATTAGCAGAAATGTTATATTAAATGATGAGGAGGCATTCAAATACTGCCTGACTTTCACCATGTGACTGTGAACTACATTATGCCTGGGTCAATTAGGCTATTTTAAACCCGTGGCTTTCTTGCATTAATCCTTTTCACAGAAAGCCAGTATTCCCTCTGAATTTCACCATTTCTCTCCTCTGGCCTCCCCCTAATACACAGCATTGTCTCCTACCAGATCCAGCAGGCTCTGCTGTTTTCCCTCCATCACTGCTCTGATATGAGCACTGGGAATGGGGTTAACCTTGATCCAACTTGAAATGGGTTCCTCCAGGCAGACTCCCAGGTCCTGCTTGGATCTCCCTGCTCACTCCAGCTGTCCCAAAATCTCTTTGTGTCCCATCACCCAGGCCCAGCTCACATGTGCAGGGAGCCTGGACACACAGGATGGTGCTGTTGGGGGCGTGCAGAGGTGCTGGCACAGCTGGACACTGGTGCAGATTGGAGGGGGAGCAGCTTTGTCCACACCTTGCAGCAGGCTGGACACTGCTCAGAGGGGTCTGAGCATTCTCTGTATTGTGTCTGAAAGCTTAACAGAGATCAAATGGGAGCGTGTGGTGAGATGGGGTGGGGATTTACTGCCCCCTCATTATTTGCACACAGACACTCCTCAAGGAGTATTTCACTGGGAAAGTGGAATAAGCTGTCGCCTGCAGTGACAGTTCTAATGCAAACATCACCCCTGGGAGAGATAGCAGGAAATAGCCATGCAGGGAGTCAGACATGCCCATGGATTGGCTCGGGGTGGAGGAGAGGCTTGCCCCAGAATTTATGGCTGATCAGTAGATTGTTGCATTTGAGTTGACTAACATCTCCCTGTGCGCTTTTTTTCTTCCCCCCTAGTGTTAATGGTCTTTTTTCTTTTCTTTTTGTACTCCAGTGGTTTCTAAAGCAAAGCTGGCACAGCTCTAAGTCACAGGCATGCTGCAATAATTGACATGCTTTGTCAATCCCTCTTCTCTCTCATGACCAGGAGTTGACCCAGTCCCTCTCATACACCAGGTGTTTTCAGGGATTCAGTATCAAGACACAATCGCTTTGGTGGATCTAAGAGATAAATCCTATAATATTAAACCCTTAGTCAAATATTTTGAAATGTGCTGAGGCCACATAATTCTTTCCCTTTTTTTTTTTTTTTTCCCCCCACTTCTCAACAAGAAAATAAAACCTTCAGGACCTAAAAGATCACTCAATGATCCTCTTCTCAGTGATGTTGTATGGCACAGTTGGTGAGTGTACAAAGGCACTGGATCAGAACCAAGTCAGAATTAAATTTAGGCTCATGGAACTTTGTTCTCCGATTTGATTCTCAAAGCTGCTAATCCTAAATTATCATGAGAAAACATGTAAAAAAAAAAGAGACATAAAGACATCAGAGCAGCTGAGCTTTCAAATGGAAAGTCAAGTCAGACCTGCTGTCTGCACACTCTTTACTCACTGGAAATGGGATGTTGTAATTGCCTCATGATCAGGCCTAATTGTGTTTACCCAAACCTGCAATGATTTTCCCCATTTACAGAAGTCTGAAGAAAGCTTCTTCTGTGAGCCATTGCAAGCAAACAGAAAATGGAATAAATCATCCCACAAAAATCAATTATCAGGGCAACAATTATTTCTGACTGGTTTTCCACATCTGGTTGGGTTCATGGTGGTTTTCAATGTGAATACCAAAGACTGTAAACCATCACAGACCTCGAGTTTGGATTCCAGCATTGAAAGCAAAGTTGTACCTCACCAATGAGATACAGACAAACAGCAGGGAGGAAAATATACACAAAGGGGGAGAAAAATAATGAAAAAATTAGAAAACATTTTCATTATTCTTTCCCTTTCTTATTGACATCTCAAGTAATTGTCTGGGACAGGCTTTCTGTAGCTCCCACTTAAGAAATTGTTAAAGGTCATGCAGTTTGGCCAGGCAAGATTAGCCATCCTTACAGGCTAATAAAATCAATGTTCAGACAACATCACAGCCTGCATTTAGATGTAGCATATTCCAGATACATGCTTTAGAACAGCCATGCTGCACAGAATGCAAATTGGTGATGAAAACTTTTCAGAGGTTGTTCCATTCTTACAGGAATGAAAAGAACATTGAGTTCTCCAGTTTGTAGAGCAGCCTGTTTGCTTGTCTGTCACTGCTTCTAGTCTAAACTTCAAAATCCCATGCAGGACAAATAATAATCAAGTAAATAAATTATATATCCAAGCAAAAATAACAAAGCACTCTTAAATTACTAATCCTAGGCTCTGTATTTGTGTGAGTGGTCATGAACAGACAGCAGCACTAAATATTAGGTTTTGTCCCCATTAACATCTCAATGTGTAATTATTATTGTTTGTACTGCAGCAAACAAGAAATGTCAGCCCAGTTGCTAAAAATAAGAAGGTTGCCAGCAGGTCTCCTGAAAGTTCAAACATTTCATTAAATGGTTTTATGTTAGGTGTGTAACGATGCTGGTGATAATATAGTGTAATGGTAATATAATAGAAGCTACAAATAATGTTTTATGACTGTTTTGTTCTCTATACTACAAGTCTAAATGGTTTCCCTTACAAGCCAAGCAGAAGGTGTTTTATAACAGTGTCTTAAAACCTCCTAATTAGCAGCAGTTTTAAGATACACACTTCTTGGCAATCTTTTGGGGATCGATCGAGAATAACTGTAGCAGACTTTAAATCTTCTGCCTGGAAAGATTATCCTAATTCTTTTTCTAATTCCCCTGTCCCAAGGCACCATGATTGGAGATTTCTGAACAAAACAGTGTTGTGCTGGCTGTGCTGGCATGTAGGTCAGGCACTCCAGACCCACCATACAGCCTGTGCTGTGCTTTGAGGGGGAAAATTTCATCAAACCTATTTTCTTACCACACCCCAGAAGCTGCTGAACCTTCACATTTAACCACACAATTAAAAAATCCTTACAATACATGGTGCCCCATTTTTGGCAGTACCTTATTTCCTCCAGAAGAGAAATCTGTCCATTTCATGGGGTCTTTGGGCTCTCTGATTTATCCTGTGTCCTCAAAATACATCATTGATATGCTCACAGGCATTTACAGAGGCAGCAGAGCTATAGATGGAACTCATTTTAGGATGACATTTTAGTCATTGTTTTAAGGCACTGTTTTGCCATGATTTAGTACTCTTGTGTATCAGTTATAGAAGTGTCATATTTGATGTCCTCAGTGTTTCTTTTCCTCCTTTCTCTGCTGGTTGGTACAATTTATATGAATGCTTTAACACCCCCCCATGTGTGGTCTACTTGTAATATACATATAATTACCAGCCATCTTCCAGCTTTTTTTGTCCATGTGGAAGTATTTTTAAATCTCTTTCAGTCCTACCAGTGGATATATACCCACACACATTTTGGGAGCATGGTTATTTGGGCTTTCTAACACTCTGCACCTCCCTGATAAGGCCTTCTCAAGAAGTGAACAAAATGTCTTGGAGATAACAGCATTCTGCAGCACAATGTACAGAAGGGAAAGTTGGTTTTTATTCTTGCTGGGCTGGCAGGCTGTCTCAAAGGAGACAGGCTAATTTGAATGGGGTTCAGGTTGCTGTAGCCTAAGTTTTTCTGTAGTTCCTGAAATTGTGTTTAAACTCACTGGCAGCTACAAGTTCTTATTCTGATGTGCAGGTGAGCCATCCTCAAAGAACAAACACTCAGGATTCCAGCTACTCCATCACTGTAGGATGCAGAGATGGAGGAGTATCTGCAAATGCATCACACTCTGCAGAGAATCAGTTGTCTGAAGCAAGCAGCAAAATTTCAGTAAAATACTTAATTTTTGACAGGGCCTCAAAGACTCTTCTTGGCTTTGGTAGATTTGGTATTGGTACATACTAACAGTGTCACTGGGAGCTTGTGTGCCACAGGCTGTGCTTCTAAAACTCAGGGTCTGCTTGTGAAAATCGGATTCACAGCATACAGGCAGTCAAATCTCTTCAGCTTCCTCCTACTTAAAAAAAAAAAAAAAAAAAAAAAAAAAAAGGCTTAAAAATGAAGGAATTGGTGTCCTTCAGAATCTACTTTCAGCACTAGTTTATAGAGGATCAATATACAAATGTTGGAGCTCTCTGTGTTTCAGGGCTCCTCATTTCTTCAGCTGATAGTACATCAGCCTTTAATCCCCCCAAGTGGCTTTCCCTGCTGCATAAACTGCCAAATTTGCATTTGTTTTGAAGAGTTTGTTTGCGCACAGAGGTTTCAAAAGCTCGGAAATCAAAATGTAGCCACTGGTCTCTAGATATTATGAATCCTGTAGTTTGTTATTCCACCATGGAGACTAATAAGAAGCTGATTTAATTTGCAGTGAGCAGTTCCCATAAAGACCCCGAGCTCTGTGAGCGATGCCACGGCCATTGCCTGGCAGGGCACTCCAGCACAGAGAGCAGAAAGAGCCTCTGAGCTGCTCCACTGGGCTCTCCCCTCCCTGCTGCTGTTTTCCCTCTTCTGAAAAGGCATTTGCAAGCAACATCTGTCCTCGGAGCAGGGCTGGGAAGCGTGCACCTGTACGGGAGCAGGAGACAGATGAGTGGTCATGTCTCGCTTCTTCTGCATAAAGATGCACAGCAAATGTTGGCCATCAGGACCATCAAGTTGCTGTGGACACTCCCTGGGGTGCTGGTTCTCTGAAACCACGCAAAATCTGCTTGGCAGTTTGTGGAATATGTCAGCTGCTTTCCATATGTTTCCTTTCCAAATTCACGGCGATGTCAGAAAATATAAAGTTGCTTCCCCGCGCAAAGGGCCCAGGTCCCCTGGTGAAATTCCCTTCCCAACATGGCTTAAATTTGCACTTTACCACAAGAAGTCTTGGGTTTTAAATGGATGTGGGGCTGTAGACTGTTGTTTTAATGCACATTTATACATTGCTGCTGCAGAGAGAATGTGTTGTGCATCACTGCATTGCATCTTGGTGCGGTCTGATTTTCATCTTGTGCTTGATTTTTTTATGCCAAAACCAAAACACATCAGGAGGGGAGCTCTGTGTTCTCCCTGTGAAGCTCTCCCTGCTCAACTTTGCCTTCCCATGCTGTGTTCTCCCTGTTGAACTGGAGTCACTGGTGACTCCAGACACCTCAGACACTTCTTTGGGTTGTTTGACCTTCCTGTTCATCTCCTGCAGGCACAGACTGCTGGCAGTTCTGGGTGGAAATGGGTGCAAATCCACTGGAGTTAGAAAAAAGGAATAAAATCCAAGGTCTGTTTGCTAGTCACATATACCTGGTTCAGGATTACCTTATAGAAAATTTGGAGGATATATAATAATACATGGAGAACCTTGATAGTGTGTCCAAGCAACAGCCTGATGTAGCTCTGGCTTGTGCACAAGGGTTTATGCTCCTGCTTGCAGACATGGCTGGGAAGGTGCCTTGGATAACTGAGGGACCCCTGCAGTGGTTTCTGTTGGATAAAATGCTGTGTGGGGTGGGCAGAGGCTGGGGATGTGATAATGGGACATTATTTTCCTCCTTTTTAATGGGAAAGTTGTCAGCGTTGCTTTAAATCCTCATTAGAATTCAAAGAGCCCTAACATCACCAGCACTGTTTCAGGATTAGAATTTGTTAATTAATTTAATCCTCTCCCCTTCTTCATCTTCACGGATTCTGCAGCGACAGATGGTAAATCCTTAAGACTTCAGTAGGAATAAAGGGTTAAAATCCAAAGGCCTGGATTAGATGGGATTGCAAAAAGTGCATGAACAATTCTCAGTGTCTGTTTTATGATTTGCCAACTTCTTGGGGACAGGGTGCAGAAGTGCAGAGCAGGCAGAGTCCCTGGCTATTAGCACTATTTAGTTACAGTAGATAAGATTCAGGGCTGTATTTCCTGAGCATGTCACTGTAACAACTTACTTGTTTGTTACAACTGTTTTCCAAAATCACAGGATTGTTCCCTAATGTGTTGGTGAAAAATGTTTTTATTATTCCTGTCTGCAGTAAAGGGCATCTCAGTGCCTCCAAAATCACTCATGTAATAAAACCACTGCCATTTTATCATTTTATTAGAATAACAGTTTTGTATAATGTTGCAAATATTACCCTCCAATATACGATGGTAACAGTAACAGCAGAAGACAGGCACTTTCATAGCACAAAATTATTACCTTGTTTAGATTATCAGATAAAAATTTTACCATCACATTAAAATGAAAATGAAATGAAGGCCAATAAAACGCAGACAGGCCCTGTCCAGGCAGGAGCCCTGGGATGCTGGCTGCTGGCCACAGGGGCTGCCAGCCTGCCTGGAGGGCTCTTGGCCAAGGGAGCCAGGCTGGGAGGTGGCCAGCTGATTTTACACAGAGAAATTCAGCTGCCCAAAATGCTGCTGCCAAGCGAGGATCGCCTCTTGGAAAGGTTGTGAGGTGTAGCAGGAGAAGGGAGGAATGCAGAGGAAGCCTGGAGCTCTGTCCTACTGCATCGTTGGGAATAAGTGTGAAAAATAAGGAGGATCAGGTCTTTTGAAAATGTTCTTCCTATGTAAGAGTCAAACCCTTGGGGGGATCAATAGAGCTCTCACTGATTTGAATCAATACCAGCACAAGCTGTTAGGAAGAGGAATATGCCATGAAACCACTGGGCTGTAGGAGAGCAAGCCAGCCCTGGCACATCCCTGTCACACATCCCTGCCTCCTGCAGTGCCCTGGGCTTTGTCACTTTGCCCTGGCTCTGCCAGGAGCACTGAAAAACTCAGGGGGAGGTTGTCCCCTCCATCCCTTGTCTCCAGGGCTGCTAAGAGGGAATGAGCACATTCTGCTCTGTGAATGAGCACCAGCACTGCAGCCTGCTTATCTAAAATCAGATTTGTGGCTGCTTCTGGAAGGCCAGTGCAAATTAAATTGTTACTTGGTGTCCAAAAGATTCAGAACGTGTTTCAGTCTCGTTATTCTCTTACTGCGTGTTTTCTCTCTTTCATTATTTACATCTTTGCTATCTGCTTTTGATACCTCCTGTTAGATTTGTCTGATGCTCATTAATATCTTCCCTACTGGCTCATACAGGTTTTATACCCCAGTCTGCAGATACAGTGAGATCTTTCTTCTTTATCACACGGCTGCAACTGATTTCTTTCCCATCCCTTCTTCCTGATTTTTCCCTGCCACAGTATCACACAGATGAATAACCAGGTTCAGCACTGGATTCACGTTATTCTTGCTCCTTCTTTTCTTACCCTTGGGGAATATCATGCAGTGCTCATTCACCAGGAGCAGAGCACTTCTGGTTTTGAAATGCTGGCTTCTACAGTTCAATTCTTAATGTGTCACCTAAATCCTAAAACATTTCATATCTAAAAAAAATTATTTCTTTGGATGATAATCCCCAGTGCTTGGGATATCACTGTGGGCTCATCAGTATTGGTGTCTTTAACCTGTGTTGGCATCAGTGGTATTGCAGGTGACATGCTAAACTGGAGCTTTTTTAGTAGTTCCCAAAAGAGAGGGACAGGTGAGTTTTCCATGCTGAAAGGAGTTGGTAAGTTCAAGGCAAAGGTTTCCAGGTACAGTGTGATACTCTGTGCTAACAATGTTTGGCATATCTCCCAGCACATCCCAATCAATGCAGAATAAGGTCTACCCAGCACTGGTGAGAGCTGCATGTATAATATATATGCAGATATACTCCGAATAAATCAGTGTAAACAATGCTGAAACAGTGGGACAATCCATTACCAGAAATAAATTGGCAGGGACCTGCTGCAGAGCTCCCAGCATTGCCAGCTCTGCCCAGATCTTGCCCTGCCTCATCCAGGGGAGCCTGCAAAAGGTGTAGAGCAAGCTGGGAGCTCTGGGTTGTGGTCAGTGGCTGCAGCTTTGGAACAATGAAGCTCCTTTATCTGGTCAGAGCCTGTTGTACCCTGGCAGGAGGCAGAGCTGGCTGCAGCACAGCTGGGGATGCAGCACAGGTGAGGCAGCCATGGTGCTGTGAGCAGCCAGGACAGCCTGGCCAGTGCCCTGCAGGGCTCCAGCCCTGCTCCAGCAGCCACACAGCTCCATTAGCCTGGCACTGTGCCTGGGAGCCCCCCAAACCTCAGCAGGGCTGCTCGCTGTGCCCTGCAGACACTGCAGCCCTGTGCCACACAGCTGCCAGGCTCTGCCCCCACACACCCCACCCCTCAGTGTTCCTGGACACAGCCTTTCCTGAGCATTGGCTCCCTTTCTCCCTGTTGTGATCCTCATACCAAATCCTGCAAGGCAGGGAGCTGTACCAACACCTCTGGCCATGCCCCAGTGGAAATTCCCCATCCTCAAATGTCCCAGATGCCAGAGTTAAGACACAATTTGCCTATCCCAGCACAAATGGAACAATATGGTCTCTTATTTCTACCCTCTCTTTCTGTGGCTTTGCTCTGCTAATTTCTTAAATTAGGAATTTTTCACTTGAAAGGTTTCTTTCTGACTTCCATCGGCATTTGTCAGATTCTTGGGGCAGAGGGCAGAACTCAAAACCTGCGTTGGGGAGTGCAGTTCCATTGATGTCAGCAGAAATGTGGCTGCTTACATCAGTCCAGAATTTAGCCCACAGTGGTTCTTTTGTAGCATCAGAAAGCTCTGTGTGCACCTGAGCTGAATGTCCACGCTGTAAGATCAGAGCGTGGCTGGGACAATTGGCATGTGGGTAATTGGTACATTTCTGTAAGAGAAAATGGTTCATGATCCTTAGAAAGGAAAATAAAATAAAGTAATGTTATTCCCCACTGACATATTAAGTGAATTGATAGTGTTTGAAAAGGCAGGTATTAAATCTGGAAGCAGCATGAGCGTTATGAAGTAGCTAGCAGTTTTATCCCAGCAATTTCAAATTCCTATCATTCAGCTCTTGCTGATTTGTAAGTCACACATTTATTTTAGATTGTAGCCATGAATTTCTTGGGAATTACCTGACATGAAAGTAGGGAAGAGTCACTTGATATGAACTGACAAGACAATATCAAAGAAAACATCTTGATACACTTAATCCAGTTGTAAGTGACTTTATAAAAAGTTTTTTCATCCAGCTTTGTTACTCATTAGGACCATCTTGGTGTTAGAAAAGCCATTAAGTTGGCTACAAACTCTGGGCATCCTGTAGGGCAACAATCTAAAGCATCCCTGGAGATTTGATTTCAGACTCCAAATGGATTAGGGCTTTTTCTCTCCTTGTGTACATCATTTACTCAGGAACATGAATAGTCTGGCTCTTTATTTCCTTGCTGTGCCATTAACGTGGAACATGCTACATAAACATTCAGCATGTCAGGATAGGAAACTCTTACTGGGAGAGCCTGGGACTGCCCTGGTAGGTGTGTTAGAAGACAGGACTCAAGTTTTTCCATTGGATTGTATCTGTCCTGTTCTCTGTGTGTGTTTAATGCTGCCAGCTTTCATGACCACTAAAAACTCACCGGCTGATCTGTGCTTTGAGTTAGTTCACATGGAAGGTGTGGGAGATGAAGCAGACAAGGAGCCCAGATGCTTTTGGCACGATCTGCCAGCAGCCCTGGTGTGCTGGAGATGACCAGATGTGGCAGGGCACGGGAGGTGCTGCTCTGCCTTTCCTGCCCCGCTGCCCTGCTGGGATGTCAGGGCGCAGAGATGTTCTGGCTCGTGCTGCTGGGGAGCTGTCTGCTCCCATTACTCTGCCAGGTGATTTGGAAGGCGTGACCCTTTTCCCATGCGTGATCTGCAGCCTGTCAAGCACACGGGCTGTCACAGGCAGCTGCTGCCCCGAGGAAAGGACAGCACGGTGCCAGAGGAGGGGCACACGCTGCCCAGATCCTTCTGAGGATGCAGGATGTGCTGCTGGGCTTCTCCTTGCACTCCCCTGCTCCAGCTCAGTGATGAATAAAGAGTTCATTCCCCCACATTCTCAGTTAAACTAAAGCCACCGAGCTCGGTTCTGGCTCCAGGGTTGCTCTCTGGTAGGAAGCTGTGACAGGGTAGGGGAGGATGGATGTGTTTGCCTTCCCTCCCCTGGGAGGAGGAAAGAGAAATCAGCACTGGGCTTTTCTTTTGTGTTGGCTTTAGCTTTATGGTCGGCATCTGTCGCTGACGAGCAGTGGGAGCTCTGAAGTGCTGACCAGCTCTTTTCACAACCCTTTAAATAACCAGAAAGACACACAAAGTAATAAAAAGAGAAGAGGAGATGAGAATCCATATTAAAGGCATTAATAACATGAACAGAAGTCTCTATTTAAATAATGTTTCGAAACATACTGTCAAATAGTTTTCTGTTGTACAGGCTTTTTCCCCCTGAAGACCTGAGGGCTGAAGTGTGCCAAGTTACACAAGGGAAAGTTCTGCATTCAGTAATTTTTTATTAAAATTCTCATAAGATGGTGGTGCTCTTCTGTCATGACTGTCAGTAGAAAGAAACATCAAGACCCTTGTACAAGGAAGGGTTTAATTGCCAGCATCACAAGTGTTTATTCTTTTGCAAAACTTCCAGTGGATGTGTTTCTTGTCAGGACTAAATGGGAATAGGACTGAAAATCAGTCATGTTCTCATGGGAGATCCTGGATGTTTATGTGCCTCATACCCTTTTTTGAAAATTGTACTGTATCTGCAAAAAGATAGTGCTTAAAGAATGAGCAGTCAGATGTTTCTGAGGCATCTTCTAACTTCTTGCATGTAAACAGAATTCTTTATTAAGTGAGCCATTTTTAACAGCATTTTCTAGGAAAACAGATTTGAATTGCTCTGTGCTCTGGGTATGTGGCATCTCATAGACCTCAGTGAGCAAATCAGTGTTTTTTTGAAAGAATCTGCTTGTTAAAAGCAGGAGCCTGTGACTTCCTGAGTGATAATTGTATATTCTGTGTACCATGCCAGTATCTCTGTGTGTTCCTGTCTCTGCCCTGCCCAGGAGCCTCATGAGAGCCTAACGTGGAACTAACTACACTTGCCTTAATCAAATCCAGACACCAGTTTCTGAGGAAAACAAACAATTTCCCCCCATGTTTACTGTCATGCTTTCACACATCATATACACAAAAACCCGCTTCTGCTAATTTAAGAATTATGACAGTTCACTCCTTCTTTCCTTCACACCAGAGCAGCAATACATTTTGAGTCACATCAGTAGCATTCCTGCTGACCAAGATTATAGCTCAGCAGGAAAACAAGTCATTCCAAATTGTCTCCTGGCGTAAACATTTTGGATCACTTTTATATTATGACTGAAAGGGGAAAAATCTTGGGTTTTAGACTCTTTTGTGCTCTTGTCATGGGAAAAATGACAGGGCTTTTATTTCTACAATGAGCATTACTTTTGCTTCTTTTTACTGCTTTAGCAATAACAACTTTTAAGAAAAAAGAAAAAAAAAGCTGTGTTTTTAGTCTGCTGTTTTTACACATGTATCTGCAGATTAAAAGACTCCCTAGGTACCTATTGACACAATAGACTGTAACAGCTCCTCTGGAGCCGTGTCAAACTGTTATAATCAACCCTGCCAGTGATCCACAGATAATAGGACATTAAGAGGGGCTTGAACCATATCTTTCAATCCCAGCTGGGTGTCTGAAGTGATGTGGAGGTTCCAGCTCTTCAGCCCATGCTCCAGTCTCACACCTGAGGTGGCACTTGGTTGGGAGCAGCACGAAGGGAAGGAAGAGCAGCATCTGACATGTGGGACAAGGGCTCCCATCAGCTCCTGCTGTGCTCGGGGTTTTTATGGATTCAGGGATGGTCTGGGAAGCCTTGGGACTGGGCCCTTGGTGCACAGGCTTCTGTGTGGTTTTCCACCAAAGGGCTGCCAGTCAGGCCTCTGGTATATGGGGATTTGTTGCATGTTTGTACTGTTCTCTTGTTGGCAGCAGTGCTGCTGGAATTGTCATCCATCCATATATATATATATATAGATCATATGTGTAGATTCTGGTACTTACTCTGATGCACTTTGAGAAGAACATCCCCTTTAGAGTTGATGGAGAAAAGAAGAATTAGGCAGGATGGAGCATCTAATCCCAGAATCTTCCTTTAATACTGCCCCAAATTTTCTCAAGTATCATGCAGTCAAGAAAGCCAGTGCAGCCTCCACTGCCATCCCAGCATGGCACAAGTGACCTCAAAGTGGGATTTACCTGTTTATTTCTAAGGCTGTTGAATGCTTAAAAGCTGGAGAAAGGTAGTGCTGGAGTTGACAACAATATGGTGCTGCTGGTCCGTACAAGCTATTTAAAATGCCATCTCAATTTGGTTTCGTAAATAGAAAAAAACCCTCTTATTTCATCCACTGACTCAACACTTAATTACAGCAGCTCTGGGAAGAACTGAATATTGTGAAGGTCAGTAAAGTTATGACCCTCCAGTATTCAGGTCTGGTTTTCTCCCTTACAAAATTTAAAAGAAGAAATCCCTTTTTTACCTCATAAGCCTTAAGGTTTGTGGGTTTTAATGGATGTCTGGCTGTCACATAAATATATAGCTTTAAAGACAAGGAAATGTTCTAGGCAGTAAAAGAGGCTACTTTAAACAAATTGCTTGTGTCATGATTTTGTATTCATCCCTCAGAGAAGATGATTAGGTCCTGTGAAGACAAAAGGACAAATGATACATTTGTAGCATGGAATTAAACCCTAACATTTCCAGGGAAAAAGAAGAAAAAAAATCTCTTCCTTCTTAGAGAAAATGAATGTGAGTGGAAAGTAAAACTAAATTAGTGTATATATCTAAACATGCACAGAATTGCAGAGATTTTTTTCCTGTGTGAGTTAGTGAAGGTCTTGCAGAGCTGTCAGCAGAGCTGATACATCTGTCTGTGTGTCTCTGGTACCCTCAGCTGGCCACGCTTGCTGCTGTCAGACTCTCCTCATTCCTGGTAGCTTTGCTGATTTTTTGACCATTTGAGGTGTTTGACATTTGTCTCGGGCAGAATAGTTTCAGAAAGTTCTAGCTGAAGCAGTTCTTTCATCTCATGCAATTAGGGTGAGACTCAAATGCATTTTCTCATTTTGGTGCTTGCTTGTTTTCGGTTACAGGCTGTTTCAGAGCCCTTTGAAGTCGATGGAAATGTGTCCATTAACTCCAGTAGACTCTGGTTTGTCCCTAATCGATAGTAATTTGATTAAAATAGCTCTGAATGTTCTGGATCCCAGTGGATGCTGCAGTGGCTCTTTGTGTTGCAATAGCCCTCAGCTCTTCTGTGCACTGTCAGTTCTGTTTGCCAGGGTAAGGGGAGGCACAAGGAGATTTGGTAATCTCACATTTCTCATTTGCCAAGGACACCTTTTTCCCCTTGTAGCTACCTGGATGAATACTCAGAGCTTCCCATGGCTGCTTACCCCAGACTAGTGCATCAATCTCTTCTCTCCGCTCACTCCTGATCTTTTAAACTCAATATTGAAGAGAAAGAGAGGAAAAACAGCCACAGAGCTCTGCACTGAAATTGAAGTTCTGACACAGATGCAGAGTTTTCCAAATCAAAGAGAATTGATGAGCCAGGCACTGGCAGGTGCCCCATCTCAATCAGAACCTGAATAATCCAGAAATCAAGATGAGAGTCCACCAGGTCTGCCAGCTGTGGCCACTGCCCATTTCTGCCCTGTGCTGAGGTGGAGAGCCCTGGCACAGAGGGGCTGGAGCACCACTCCTCAGTGGGGGAGACACATCCTGGAGTCCTGGGGCTCAGGATCAGAGGCACAGAGGTGACAAGTGTCCCGTGTCACCCTGCACCCCTGCCAGGTGACTCAGGGCACACAGGGGACAGCCCCACTCACCACCTCTTAATTAGAGGCAAAATGCCATCCCCAGTCATGGCCTCAAACCAAAAGGGATGAGCTGAGGGTGTGTCAACCTCTGGATGAAGAGATGGGCAAGGGCACAAATGCCTGGGAGCAGAGCCATGGAGGAAATGAATAAGCTGCTCTTCCAAAGCAACTCTTTCTTTTTTACTCTTATTTAAAAATATATAAAAAGTAAGCTGCAACTTGTATGCTCGACAAAACATTTTAAAAGTTCACATCGTTTTTAACCATACCCTGCTAAGCACAAACTATGATTCATTTGGAATTTGCTAATTAATACTGGCATGGAATTGTCCCCTGCTGTTGCCCAAGTTCTTGAGAGAGAGAACTTTTTCTTTTTAAAGAAAAAAGAAAATATTTTATCTTGGAACAGTAAGGTGCCTCTTCAGATGTGAAGTCTGCCAAGATAGAAAAGAAAAGGGGGAGAAAAAGGGGGATTTTCCTTTTGCTTTTACTGAATTACTTTATCATCAGTAGCACAACCAACTCTTTAGTAAGGTGATGACCAGAAATACCATTGCAAGAAATGCTCTTCTCTCATCCACATCTTTAAGTACTAAAAGCTGGGGAAGAGTAAATCATCATTTAAACTCTGGGTATTGCAGCTGGAGAAATGATTTTGCCTCTTTTCTCTCTATGAACTAATGGATGTGGAATCTTTCAGAAAGTAAACCAACTCCTCTTAATAAAGCTCTGCATATAGATATTTAGCAGCTAAGCACTAAATCCATGGAATAGGGGGAAAGTGCAGAAGTACTGGATTAATATAAAAAGGATGCTTTTTCCCCTTCAAAGCCTCCTTAAGTGCTGACTGATGGAATAAACCCTGAAAACTTTCTCTGTGCTAATTGTCATGTTCCTTGGCTTGCATCCCATTTGCTGTCCATCATCCTCTGCAGTTTAAGAAGTTTCACACAAGAGCTTTCTTCTGTGTTTACAGGCATGCCATGTAGTGTATTCAAACCCAGGGATAGTTCAGAGGGTCAGGAAATCTTCCTCCTGCTTCTTATTAAAAAGAAAAAGCCCAGAAGATTTAGAATTTGAAGAAACATCATTTCCCCACATACATCCAGCTCCTCAAAGGCACAAGAGCCAACTTTGAGCTCTCCTAGAAATAAACATGAAGCAATACCCCACTCTAATCACCACAGAAATACTGGGTCAGCCTGGCAGCCACTGGAAATGGGTGTAAAGCTGAACTTGGAAAAGCTGAGCTGGTTTACACCAGCTCAGAGAGCAAGGCATGGCTTATAAAGCAGCTGCATGGTTTGGGTATGTGGCAGAATGTTTTCCTTTAATTTCCTCTGATAAAAAAAAAAAAAAAAAAAAAAAAAAGATACTGTATGAAATAATAATAATAATAATCTGTTCCTTTCTAGTATAACCTTTGGAGTGTGCACAGGACTGATGGAGGGAGATGACCTGTAATTCCATCCCAATTAAATGCCCAAAGTCAGCAGTTCACAATTCTTTTGCTGGTGGATTATTTTCAACCTTCCTGGTTCCCACAGGACCTATTCCCTGTGTCATTACCAACTTTTTTAAATTGAAAGTATTATGAAGGCAATTTCCTGCTACCAGCAACTTTCACATCACTTTCTCAGGGCCCTGCAGCCTGAGAACAACTGCTACAACTAAATCTATCAGCAGCAGGGTATTGGATGGAGTGACCTGAATTACCAAAAATCAAAATGCTCAAAAAATGTGCTATAAGGAATGGGTTCTGTTTACTCACTGCTGATGGTTTTAAAGGTTGTTGGGGACCACTGTGTTTCAAGTCCATTCCTGCTGTCACCAGGCTCCATCAAGGCTTTGGGAAGCTGTGTGTGCTGGATGGGATGGATCTGTAAGACCCAGAGAGCATTTCTGACTCACAGCTGAACTATAAAATGTGACATGACAGTGAATGTAGTGAAGAGATCAAAGAGCAGGAGAAAACACTGAGATGTTGTAAGAGCTCAGATATTTAAAAAAAAAAAAAAAGAAACTGGAGCAGGGTTTCCCAACCCTGTTCCTGGAGGGCTGCTCATGGGAGTGAGGAGCAGCCTGGGTGCTGCTCAGCAAAGCCATCTGCAGTGCAACACCTTTTCTGTCAGTTGATGTTAAGGAATAATCTTTTCCAGGGCTCACACAGAGGCTGCAGCATCCTGTGGCTGCACTACAGCCCGTGGCCAGATATGCTGCATATCCATAGTAAGATGTGCAGGAAACCCTAGGAATAATTTGATTTAGGTTTCAGGTGTTTTGATAAGAAACACAGTTGAACTGGAGATCTGGTCCTGATTTCCCAGCGTTGAATATCTTGAAATGTGTCATTGATGCTGTCAAGTGCACAGAGGAAACATCTCTCCCAATCTGTTTTACTTGCTGGAGTAGCATGTGCTGTTGTAGCTGTGCTTGACTGAGAGCAAAAGTGGCAGAAGCAGCACGATCTGGGGTGGGTAGTACCCCTATAAACGAGCCCAGTGTGCAGATTTCTGTGTTTCCTACGTGGTTTGGCTGTCCCCAGCTGGTCCTGATCCTCAGTATTGCCACAAACATCTCTGTTACACAGCTTGGGAAACAAGCAGCGGGTCGGACGGGTTCTGCATGCTCGCAGTCCTCCTCTGTTTCATTCCTCTGGCTGCAATTGATGGACCCAGCGGTGCAGAACAAATATTGCTCCTGTAATTACCTGCTGCCTGTTAGATCCACAGGTGGCAGGGGGTCAGGGGAGCTTTGGTGGCAGCCAGAACAGAGCAGTAGGTGTGTGATGAACACACGCTGCCATTTCCTCCTGTGGGTCCCTCATTGGAAGTATTGATGTGGTTATTGGGCATTTCTAGCTAAGAGAATGCAGTTTGTTGTCTTTGCCAGCTGCATTTACAGTATTTTGCTAATCTGTTCTTCTCAACACCACGATGGTGTATTTCCTTGTGCCCCTTTATTGATCCAAGGAAAGATTCCATTTGACAGCAATTTCAGGAAAGCCTTCAAGTTGTCCAAGATGCAGTAGAATTATTAACCACCCTAAGCTGACATATGGTAATTTAGTGTTCAGTGTTTGCCCTGACACACTGAGGAGTCATGATGCCCACAAGTTCATGAGTACATAAAGAATAGCTGAAACAGTTTTCTGCTTAAACACCCAGCCCTTAATTCACTGGGGGTTAAACTTCCTTTGGCAGGGAGGTGGGGGCTGGATCCCCCCTGCACTACCCACTACAGTTGGCATAAATTAACAGGGTTTTGCAGCTTTTTGCAGCTGTATTTGTATAACTTCATCTTGAAATAATTTTAATTTCTGTGCCTAGGCTTATAATTTTTTCAAGCGCGTTCCACAGTTGGCTGTACATAATTATGTCTTACAGCCATAAGCACTGACAATCTGCTTACCTAAACTATTCTGCTCCAAACTTTTCATTTCACTGATGGTGAATTCATATAATGCATGTAATTCACAGATCAAAAATTAAATTATCAATTAATAATACTGCAGAAAAAAAACCCAAGAAATTCCATATGTCTATCATATGTGCAGTTAAAAGGGGAGTGGAGAATAAACATCCCAGATCAGTCTGGACTCTAAAATCCTTGATGGCTTCAATGCAGTTGTTGTTGTTGGGGTATTTGGAGGGTGAGAAGCTTGTATTTGTGATCTTTGAGGACTGTTACTTGCTTTGGAGAGTTAAATCCAGAAGCAGAATGTGCCAAAAATGGAAGTGAGATGTGAAAAGGCCCTGTAATGTGACAGAAATTACTACTTTTTTTTTTTTTTTTTTTTTTTATAATCTATGGCGCCATGTCCTCAAGCTGGCCTGTCTGCCTCTTGCATTAAAAGTGTGTGGATGAGAAGCACATCAATAAGTCACATGAATAAGTCTAACATGAATTCAAGTCAAAGCAAGCAGGGGTCTCAGATCAAACCGACACAGAAACAGAGTTAACGAAAGAGAAAAACTTGCCAAAAATCCAGCCCTGTGAATTCGTTCCAAATGAGCAGAGTTCAGCCAGGTTTGAAATTTCCTCGAAGGCAATCTCCCATCCCTGCTGCACGAGGCACATCTGCACAGGCAGTGGGTGTTTGAGGTGGGGACACCCCAGCAGAGGGAAAGGTTCCCTTGGAACTCAGGGTGTTGGTGCAGGAGCTGCAGCTGCTGGGGCACCCTGAGCATGGGCAGGGCTGCAGGAAGGTGATGGCAGGGCACAGGAGAGCTGGCTGGGAGCTGCCATGAGCCTGGCAGCGTGTCCTGCAGCTGCTGTGCCCTGCATGCAGCTGTGTGCACGCCAGATGTGTACGTGTGGGCACAGCTGGATCCAGCTGTGCAGGATGGGAGCACCAGTTTGGTGTCAGCCTGTCAGCTGGGCATTCCTGAGCACAGAGCTCTTGTGGTGTCTTGCTCTGCAAGTTTATTGAAGGAAAAGCACAGCTCTTGAGTGCCCAGCACAGCTGTTGTGGAAGGAAACATTAGTGTGCATCCATGGGCAGAATTTGACCATCAGGGAAAAGTTACAGAGGATTCAATGCTTTGTCTGTGTAACAAAAGTGGATGAGTCCTAGGAACAAAGACATCTCACACTGTCTGTGGTCAATAAATCATAGAATATCTCAGGTTGGACAGGATCCTTCAGGATCATCAAATCTAGACCTGCACTGATGTTTTTAGCATTGCTCCTGTAGTGCACAGAGAACTTCATTCCCTGCCTCCTCACATTGGTGTTTCCTTTTACTGACCATTGAAGTAACTTCTGTATATGCTGTGCCATGTAATCTACCCTACATAACAAACAAATAGGTTTGCTTTTCCTATAATTAAACTTTTTAGAGAGACTTTGAGAGCTGCAGAGATTTAAATCCTGCTCTGCAAGCATCCCAAAGTAGTGTCTCAAATATGAGCCTCAGCAGATTTTGTTCTCCAAAATAGACACACTGGAGGGTTTTATTATTGTTTCCCATTGTTAGCTATTTGCAGGCAGGTCCAAAAGCTTTATTTAATGCTGAGAGCAGCACTCACCATCATGCCAATCATACAGTCATGCCACAGCACCACTTCTCCATGATCAGTAATATCTGTAGGCATCATGCCATTGGGAGTTCAGTGCATGACTCTGGGAAAGCCAAGGCTCACTACAGAAGCAAAGGTCACACACACTAAGACCAATTATATCCCTTGATATCATGGGAAAAACTGGGAAAAACTTCCTTCCTGAGGACACCAGTGTGTTTGTTCTCCCCTGAATGCTGGTGCCCTGTGTCCAAGCTCACTGTCCTGCCAAGAGGAATGCTGCTTGTGGTAAATTGCTGTGGGTCCAGTGAAGATCATTCTTCACTTGTTCCTCTGCTGTGCAGCTAAATTTTTAAATGCCATGGGCTGGATTTTCAGCTGAAATAAATTAGCGTGCCTCTGTTTGAATCTACTGAGTCTACACTGATTTATATCAGCTGAGGGCCTCAATCATTAGTTACAGTGATCAGGTTACTCCTGTGTAGGTCAATAGTTGCTACCATTATTTATCTTCTGCACTGAGCACTCAAGTTTCCTGCTCAGTTTTACCCAGAAAGGTGCTGGATTCTCTTTTCCAGGCTTGCTTTGTGGCAGACATGATGTAATGACATAAGGCTTCAGGAGAGATACACTTCCAAAAGAAATGAGGACAAATTCCCACTGCCATGATTTTTTTTTCTTGACTTTGTCTTCATTTAGGCTTAGCCACCCCAGGCAGCAGCAGGGTCAGCTGCAAGAAGGTGCTGCAGGATGGTGTCCTCTGCAAAGAGACAGTGGGTAGCCCTTCTTAAACAGATTATGGAGGATGATCTTCCCTTGCCTGTCACAACTCCTCTGTCAGAGGAGTAAGAACAGTGTGTTCTGATCTGTCAGAGGTATTTCCTCTCACCTCTTGTCGTGGAGCATCCTCTGCAGCAGAGGAGGGTTTGTGCATCTCGTTCAAATCCCAGTCAGGCAGTATCAGCCCCTTGCATCTTGCACAGTATGAGCCATCCTTAGTTCTTCAGGGCCAGAATTCACCTGATAGCAGCACATCAGCTCCACTGGGATGCCTTCAGTCACTGCAGTGAAGAATCTGCTCTCTTGCAGGAGAGATAAGGGAAAGAGTAGTAAAAATTAGTTTTGTTGCTTCTGCTATCAAGGTTCTGGCAGTGATAAGATGCTGGTCACGTGGAGCTGTTCTGTAATCTTTTCCCATCAATGCTGCTCTGCTCCCTCTCTCTTGCCTTGCTACAGTCTGAAGCATTTCAACAGTGGAGTTCTCAGGCTGCACAAGTCCTGAAGAAAAGTACATATTGCTTTAGAAATGGCTGGGCCATATCAATTACTGTTGGATGTGGAAGTTCTATTAGCATTGGCCAGTTCCTGATATGGGAACTTTGCCTCCTTGATATTTTTAATAGTCAGTGATGAAAATTACTTAATTATTTAATCAAAAGACGATACAACAAATTGCTGTTTACTGAGTTTTTCACTGGTAAAAACAGCAACCTGACAGGAGCTTCTGGCAGTCCCAAGTCACCACTCAGAAACTTTGACCAGCTGCAGAGATACACAGAGCAGACTGGCCCCATGAGCCCTGCAGACCTCAGCTTTTTGTGTCAGGACAACTCAAGCTAAAACATAAATTCTTTGCTGTTTCAGCAGGTAGGAAAGTAGAGTTAAGCTGCAGCAGATCCTTGGTCTGGATGCACTGCTGCACACCAGGTACTCTGTGCTTGTAGTGTGTTGTCTCATCATGTACAAAATTTGATTTTCTAGGCAAAAAGATTGCTATTTTGCTTTTATCCCAAGCAGAATAATGGTAGTTTTGAATTAGACTGTGAGTCTGACAAGTTCAATTTCATCCTGTGCTTATGTGTGGGGTCACACATAGTTACTGGCCAGAATTGCAGGCAGAAATTCTCTCCCACTGCATTACCAGCTCCTTATTGAGCCTGATTGATATGCTGTTCTCCATCTGCTCAGTGTTACATTTTCATCCAGGTAGGAAGGAAAAATCCTGGTAAACAATCAAAAAAACTTGGAAGGGAGAGAAGGAGTTGAAAGCTATCAAAGCTGCCCGTGGGCATGGGGAGGGATGCAGAGGACTGAGTCCATGTGGATGTAATTGGCCTGGAGGGAGCAGCAGGGCTGGAGAGGAGCCCTTGGACAGAGGGAGCTGTGTGGGAGCCAAGTGACTGTGAAGTGCTGGGAGCTGTCAGCAGCTGAACATTTGGTGCAGCACCTTGGCCAAGCACTCACAGGGTGCGTGCAGAGGAAGCAAATCCTCCTGGTAAGGAGCAGGAGAGCTGGAGGGGAATGGGTGGATGAGAATGGATGGATGGGAATGGATGGATGAGAATAGATGGATGGGAATGGATAGATAGAAAGGGCTGGATGGGAACATCTGGATGGGAATGGCTGGATGGGAATGGCTGGATGGGAAGGGCTGGATGGGAATGGATGGATGGGAATCGTTGGATGGGAATGGATAGATAGAAAGGGCTAGATGGGAATAGGCTGAATGGGAATAGGCTGGATCGGAACATCTGGATGGGAATGGCTGGATGGGAACATCTGGATGGGAATGGTTGGATGGGAATGGATGGATGGGAATGGTTGGATAGGAATGGATGGATGGAAATGGGCTGGGTAGGAATGGCTGGATGGGAATGGATGGATGGGAATGGCTGGATGGGAATGGATGGATGGGAATGGGCTGGGTAGGAATGGCTGGATGGGAAAGGATGGATGGGAAGGGCTGGATGGGATTGGGCTGGGTGGGGATGGATGAATGGGAATGGCTGGATGGGAACATCTTGATGGGAGTGGCTGGATGGCAATGAATGGATGGGAATAGCTGGATGGAAATGGGCTGGATGGGAATGGATAGATGGGAGTGGCTGGATAAGAAGGGCTGGATGGAAATGGCTGGATGGGAATGGGCTGGATGGGAATGGATGGATAGGAATGGATGGATGGGAATGGATGGATAGGAATGGATGGATGGATAGGATTGGATGGGAAGGGCTGGATGGGAACATCTAGATGGGAATGGCTGGATGGAAATGGGCTGGGTGGGAATGGGCTCCTCTGTCAATACCACAGAACAAGCCAGGCACGCAGGAGAGGTTCTTCTCTTTGGGGTTCAAACATCTCATAGCTTCATTTCTTTAATGCAGGCTGCATCATCAGTTATAGTAATGGTTTAAATGACAGCTTTAATCTCTCTGGAGCACTACTTGTACTCTGTCTTATCATCAAAATAAATAACATTAGAAATCACTTTGCACAGATTTCAGCTGGAAGATTTAGCCTGACATGGGAGAGATCCAGTGTTGGGGCAAAGGGAACATTTTATAGTTTGGCTTTGGATTTATATTTTAAAGAAGAGGAAGAAGCTTAAGCTGCTCTTAAACCCAGGACTGGAGTTAGTGAAAATGCTGGGTTTGTACGAACTGCCTTTGCCATGTCCAGGCATCCTTTTTGCATCCTATTTGGAAAAGACAGTTTTCTCTAAAGACAGAAGTAGTTTAGAGGATCTTCTGGGATTTTGGTTTTTTTGGTTTTGGTTTTTTTTTTTCATTTCCTTCTAGGACATAGCTTGGGATCATTGGCAAGTGTTATAAAAGGAGACAGAAGTTAAATGTTGCCTTCACCTGGTTGGGTCTCCAAATCTGTCTTAATTTTTCTCTGCTTGACTTTTGCATCTTTTTATTGAAACCATATGTGATTCTTTCAGCAACATGCAGTAATTTGTTTGGAAATACAGGGCTAGAGATGTGTCTCTTTACTGGCTTCTGAAACAACTGTGAAATAAGAGTTAAGAACTTTTATACAAATGAGTCCTAAACATATTGCAAATTCAGTTAAAAATAAATAAGTAAGTACTTAGCAAAGAATTCAATAAACAGTAAGAGTAGTTGAATTAAAATATTTCCACTAAAATTAATGAGCCAATCCTGGAATGCTTAGGCTGACTCTTAAGTGTGCTCTTTTAAAGGCTTTGAATATGTTTGCCTGTCTGAATTTCTATGGAGCATTTTGAATGCATGACAGATTATAATCTTCAATTATTTTAATTTGGTTTTCTTAATGGGCAAAATAGCTAAGAGCTTAATAATAAAAGACACTTACTGCTTATCATTTACATTATTTTATGTGTTCATTAATAATTATAATGGGTTTTATAAAACAAAAAAATCAAGTCTAAGTATCCCCAGGTCATATTATTGCAAATGTTGCATACTATTCTGTGGAAGATTTGGTAAACTAAGTGGTTTTTGAAGAGCATTTTTTGACTCCATATGTTGTAGAGCAAGACAAAGACCTTCAAAGGAAATTTATTTTCTGGTTCATTCTGTGGAAAGAAAATGTAACAGGATGAATGTCCTGCTTTGCTTTCTCCAGATACATTTCCAGGCACAGTGCAGGCATGGGCAGAACCTGGACCACGGATACCTTGTGAAATACTCTAAATATATTTATATATTAGTAGAGGAGTACTGTTGTTACAGTCACATCTTCTCCTCTGTAGGCTCAGCTGTCCTTGTTCATTCACCCCATTTCCTGGCCCTCCAGGCATTTTCTTCACTGCTCTCTAAACACTCTCCATTGGAACACTTCTTTCCCTGGCAATGTCGTGCTCCAAAAACTGTGTAATTTATGGTCTCAGTGTGCCCTCCAATGTGCTGACCACACAGCTTTCCATGCTCTGACCACCCCTGCTCCTGGCAGGGGAGCACTGCAGGGATCTCTGCTGGTCCTGTCACTGCCAGGACAAGGGAGGGGAGCTTGTGAATTCAAACCCTGCAGCAAAAAAGGTGCTGAGACCACAAGGGTGTGGATCAGCAGAAGAAAACCAGTGATAAAATCTGGTACCTTAGAGGAGCTCAGCACCTGAAATTCTATTCACCAGCAAAGTTTGTGGGAATGGTTTAGCTGGTAAATCCTGAGGAGATGCACAACCCCCCAAGATACTATCTGTGAAAGGAGGATGCAATCCTGTGCCACCAGCACTGCTTTTCTAAATGTGACATTGCTGCAGAGGGGAAGGCCAGCTTGGAAGGGCTTGACCCTGTATTGCCTCAGGAGTTGCAATGTTCATTTTCAGGCATTTTAGTTATTAGAACAGAACCTGCAGTACAAAATACCCATCTTGTGAATTTGCACCATTTCTCCTGTCCCTGGGATTGCTTTGTAGGAACAAAGGCTGAGTCAGACTGGAGGTTCTGGTTCTGGGTTGCAAGCATTGCTGTGTTTTGGATGATTCCTCAGTGGTTTGAGCTCCAGCCCCTCCCTGCTGGGCTGCAAGGCCACCCTGTCCTTGCTGGCCACAGCCAGGCAGAGGATGCAGTGCCAGCACAGTCCTGGCTCTGCTGCAGGTTCCCTCTGGGGGCTGCTCCCATTTCCAGATGGTCCATTTGTATCTGTCAGAGTTGGGGAGTTTCCTGCATGGAAAATGTTACCTGTGTTCACCAGGTAGGGTGGGAACAAGGGATTGCAACTTCCAACATAAATTGCCTCTTGATCTGGGACATTTTCCCTCACCAGTGTGTCAATCCACTCCAAGCTCCATCCCTGAGGGGTATTTTAGAGCATAAAAGCTGCTTTGCAAGCAAATTCCTTTTATGACAGTCATCAGCCAGCATCATTCATCCTGCTCACATCATCATATGCAGAGTTGTATTATGCCAGGCACTGGAGGAGCTCAAAGCTCCAAGGGTTCTCTGAGTAAAAAATGTATAAATGCAGCATAGGAAAACCATCCCTCTGCCATCTGTTCTGTAACCCAGAGCCCTCCATACCTCTTGACTGCAGTATAAAAGGAGAGATAAATGAAAGGAAAATTCATGTGTATGTTCTCCAGTCAGAGGATTATCATATGGATCTGTTACCATCTTCACACTTCCCAGACTAAATGAAGGAAAAAGTAACTCCCTTCTGAACCAGTAAATTCCCCAACCAGTAATTTTTACTTCTAATTTAGTGATCTCCTTGGGAATAGAGAGAGGTTTATGATTATTATATTAATAATATTATGAGTAGCATTAGTATTATTGTTATTATTATTATTATTATTATTATTATTATTATTATTATTGTAAACTGCTCCAGGAACAGTTTCAACAAAAGAAGTGAACCTTGCATTGTGTTCAGATAATGTTCTTAACTTCTCAACAAGATTTACTAAATTGCACCCCGGGAATTAGGCAAGTGAAACTTTTGGTCAAAATGTTACAGGATTACTGAAGAAATGTTTTTTTTTTTAATCTCATTAAGAATGGTAAAATTATATGTTCCAATATAAAAAGCATGTGTGTGATAAATATCTCCCTGGTAATAAAATGTACTATGCTTCATTGTCAGTGGTCTTTGCAACTTTCTGTGACAAGTGCTACTTCTTGCATTATTTTTTTTCCTGAACACTTCACATCCTTGTATTTCTACTGGAAACGGATTTAAGTATAGGTAGCAGGCAAACTCTTGTGCTATGATTGCAATTAACAGCAAATAACGAGTCTTTGCTGAATATTTGCAATATATTTCCCCCATCTTTGTTTTTCTCAATGCAGTATAATTAGCTCATGGATTTCTCTCAGTATAATTGTCGTGTGGGTCTTATGATATATTTCATCTCCCAGATCTGCAATGATTTACATACAGACAGCTTAGACCCTATTAATGCTAATAAAAGTGCTGCAAGGACATCCTATAGCATGCACTTTATTAAACTGTACATTGCTTTCTTCGAGAGCTTCTGTTTATCTGCATTTCCCAAAAATAAAATATAGTGCCTTTAGCACTGAATATTTAAATCCAGGCTCCTTTTCCCTGTTTCTGTCTTTCTCTATGCATTTCTAATGCTTCTATCACAATGGAATCTGGGTACTATATGCAACAGGAAATAGAGCAGAAAAATGTCCACTAACAGGCTCTTCCCTCTGTGATTCAGGTTAAAACTGCTCCCATTTTGGTTCCCTGGAGTGTCTGCTTAGCTCCTTGGTGTTTGTGCTCAAGCACAGCCTTAGCTGGGCCAGGATGGGGCTGGGCAGAAGTGCAGAATACCTTTGTTGGGTCGTTGTGGGTTTTTCCCTCCTTTGTTCAGGGAAAATTTGACATCACAGTTTGTTTGGAGCTGTGCAGACACACGCTGACAAGGACACAGCTGTGTCCCACGTTACCCTTTTTAGTTTGTAGGGTGGGAACCCCACCCTGGCTCGAAGCTGGAGGTCCAGCAGTGTGTTCCTGTGTTCAGTTTCCTTAAGCCTGGCTCCAGGTGTGGATGTAGTGGGTTGGAGCTTGAGCTCCTTGATGTGAGCTGTGCATTTGCACAGGCATTGCCACCAGCTCGATTTCCAGCCCTTCCCTCTGGCAGGGCAGAGCTGACCTTCTGAAAATGGGGTCTCCAGCTATCAAACTGGTGAGTTAGCTGCTGTCACTGAAACCACTGTTGTGCAAGCAGTGCTTGATTTTGGTTTGCCCTTCCTCACCCACAGATTTGCTAATGAAAGTTGGATTCGTGTCTCCTTGGGTCTCTGCAGCCCCACATAAACCTGGACAATTCCTCCTGTGCAGCACGAGGGCACTGTCAGTGTCCCCAGGCTCTCTTTTAAGTGACTATACCAGAGTAAGTCCAATCAGTTTTCCTCCACACTAAGAGTGTAACAAGCAGTGAATCCTTTGGAGAGAAGACAAATGGAGCTGTGTCTATTCCCTGACCTGCAGCTCCAGCTCGTTGGTGCTGCACAGATCAATCCTGGCCCTGCCTCTGATAACTGACATGATTAGCCATTAGCAGGAGCAGGCAGTTTGGTGGGGGAAGTACAAAGAAAACTGTGTACAAACTTGGTAATGATCTGGACAAAGGGATCAAAGGAGGTTCTGGGAGCCAGGGGTCTGATACTGCCCTGCTCTGACACGTTCAGCATTGTCAGCCTCCAATGTCAGGAGGGGAAGGAGGAGCAGCAGGTCACACAGGGGAGGAGTGTGGAGCAGCCCACAGCCCCCTCCAAATTCCTTTGCCTGGCAAGCAAAGCCTCCTCTTCCCTTGGGAAATGACCTTCTGTCCAGGAATGGAGGCTGTCTGGGGACACAGCTCCCACTGAGTTCACTCAGACCCCTCCAAGGGTGCAGCTGCTCTAGCAGAGATGCCAATGTGCACTCAGCTACGAGGGCTCTATTATCTTCCCACCACTTCCTTGTATTCACAGACCTGTTAGGGAAAAATTTATGCACATCGCTTTTTGCAGTGCCAAGACACTTTGTGGTGGTGCAGGGGGTGGTAATTTATTTGTACCTTGCACTTTCTTTTGGGAATAGTCATGCTGTTGCAAGAACTTCTTTCAACATTTGATCAGAAAATTAAATTTGTGTTTAAAGAGATAGTCAGGGTTGCTAGGACAACATATTAACCTCCCTCCTTTTTTTCCTCAGCTCTGTATCCAAGGTTCATGGAACTGACTGTGCTGTAGTCGGCTGGCAGTGTTGTTCTTAAGGTGCAGGAGGGAAGGGCTTTCAGAAACCATGTCCAAAACTTGCCTTTCCTCAAATAATCACACAAAATGGTAACATCCCACTGGGCATTCCCAGCCTGGCCTTGTCAAGCCAGCAGGGTTGGACAAAGAGGAGCAAACAGCCCCGTTCTTTGAATTTCATGGGAGTGTTTGTGTGCACGGTGGCCAGGGCTGAGAATACACGGGGGAGCTTGCAGACAGCACTTTCAGAAATGATTAATGGCCAGGAGACTCTGGGTATGGCTGAAAAATTTGGACACTTCAAGGAGCCCAGGGTTTCAGTAATATGTGAACAGCAGGGTTTGTGCATTTTAGGCTCTTCCACATCTCAGCTGAAAAGTCACAATTTCAATGATTTCTCGTGAATGAAAGAGGAGCAAAATAGCTGAAACAGTGTGGAATGTACTTCCCATGGCTTTTCACCAAATCTTTGGCGTTCAGCTGCCCTGTCAGGACTGGCAGTGGTGTCACATCCCTGCAGTGTTCAGGCTGAGATGTCTGAAGCTGCCTGAGCAGCCGTGTGGCTGGCGGGCACTGACGGCTCCTGTGTGCTGTTCCCTGCAGATCCGCTCCGACAAGGACAAGGAGATCCACATCAGGTACAGCATCACGGGCGTGGGAGCCGACCAGCCGCCCATGGAGGTGTTCAACATCGACCCCGTGTCCGGCAGGATGTACGTCACACGGCCCATGGACAGGGAGGAGAGAGCTTCCTACCACGTGAGCATCCGGCCCCTGAGCTGCAGGGCAGAGCTGCAGGGCTCAGGGAGGGACAGAAGCAGCCAGAGCAATGCAGAGTGCTGCTGGGGGGCTGCTGAACAGCACTGTGTGCCCAGGAAGGCCAGTGGCACCTGGCCTGTATCAGCAGGAGTGTGGCCTGCAGGACCAGGGCAGGGATTGTCCCCCTCTGCGTGGGCACTGGTCAGGCCACTCCTCAGATCTGGGATCAGTTTTGGGCCCCTCACCACAAGAGCGTTGAGCATGTCCAAGGGAGGGCAGTGGAGCTGGGGAAGGGGAGAGAGAGTGATTTTAAGAGGAGCAGCTGAAGGAGTTGGGGGGCTCAGCCTGGAGAAAAGGAGGCTCAGGGGCGACCTCATTGCTCTATGACTACCTGGAAGGAGGTTGTAGCCACATGGGAGTTGGCCTCTTCTCCCAGGTAAGGAGTGACAGAGCAAGAGACAGCCTCAAGTTGTGCCAGGAGAGGTTTAGGTTGGGTACCAGGAAAAATTTCTTCACCAGAAGGGTTGTCCAGCCCTGGCACAGGCTGCCCAAGGCAGTGGTGAAGTCACCATCCCTGGAGAGATTTAAAAGCCATGTAGATGTGGCACTTGGGGACACAATTGGGTGATGGGCTTGGCAGTGCTGGGGGAACAGTTGGACTTGATCTGAGAGGGCTTTTCCAAACTAAACAGTTCTGTGATTTTATGAAAGTGGAGATAAACTGATGTCTTTTTCAGACACAGAGGCATTTGTTTAAAATGGTGCAACTTCACACTGCTTGTTAAATCCATGCAAATTTATGTGTAGACTGAACCACCCAAAACCATGAGAAGCCAGTCACTACATTAGCATGTCTTGGGAAATTACTAATTTAAGAATCATTACTGCATCTAAACATGCAATAATTGCTATAGTCATTTTTCATTTTAATTCACCAGGAGATGTTCAAGGCAGTATGATGGGGGTGTGTCAGATAGGTTTTAAAATACGCAGATAGGCTAATATTAAATATCAGGGAATTAATTAAGATTAATTACACTCAAAAGTGATGGTGCCTCATGCTATCCTAGTTCATAAAATGCTCTACCTACAGAATGCTCTCAGTGTAATTGGCTGCTATGTTTTGATATAAACCCCAGCTCCTCTGTTGCACGGTGTAATTGCACAGCAGAGCCAGCCCCACAAATTGCTAAAAGAATAGGTCACCCCTTGCATGATAGCCCTGCAGAATTTCAGACATTTTCTGCATCTGCGCTCTAGTTGTGTCCTGGAGTGGTTTGAAAGGTTGTTTCATGGATTGCTCTCAGCCTTTGCCCATCTCCTGGCGTGGTAATGGCCCTTCCCAGGGATGCTGTAATGTCAGCGTGGCACACGGGTCACTTCACTGACACCACAGCAGACATGCACACTCTGGCAGCTTTATCAGGTAGCCAGTTAACCATGTTGACACAGCTTCTGGGCTGGGGTGGAAGGATAAAGAAAATAGATTACCTCTTTAGTTGGGTGGAAAAAGAGATTTCCCCTGGGTAAAAGGAGATCTGAAGAAAAAATATTTTATCCTCCGTGAGCAAGAACAATTATTTTGTTTGTTGTGCCTAGGAAAATATGAAGAGAGGTTGTTTTGGAGAAGAAATATTTGAGATATAGTGTGTGTCATCTCAGTGTTGTTGATTCTGTTTCAGCAGTGCAGGTTATTATAACAGTCTAGTCAATAATAAAAAGTTAAGATTTTTGATGGAGCCGCTGTGATGTCTGCAATCAGACACTCACAGTCAAAAACATGAGATGAAACAGATTTTTCCCTCCATCATAGATAGCAAACCCTGTGCCCCTTACAAGCAAACTGAACCTACCAGTCACAGTGAATTCAGCAAATTGAATTCTTGCCTTGTCAAAGGTGATGGGATGAGTCTGCCTTGTACGTACCGCAGGATTTTCAGCCTTTCTGTTCCTCACAGAAACCTTGAACTAGTGGCATCCATATGTAAATAAGCATATTCATACTCTGAAGGTTACAGGGAGAGGTATTTTATAGAGAGAATAACTGATAAGTATGTTATGAGTCCTTATAGACAGGAATACTGAATGATAGAAAAAACCTTTGTTAGGAGAACAGTAGAAGGTGATGGAGAACATTTTAAATTGTATCTGCAAATGACCTTTAGATCCTTCAGCCTCAGTAGCAGTGGACTGATGATTTCTTGAACCATCAGTTGTTCATTTACTAACCCTTTACAAAGCCATTATAAATAGACCATGCACAAAGCAATGACCCAAACACTGGAGCAGAAACTTACAGGAGGAATGAGCAGTGCTGGAAACTTGAAAAAAATTGGCCAGTTGCCAGAAAGAATATAAAATCCAAAGTCTTGGCTAGTGGAAGGTTTGAAGAAGTCAGTGTATTTACGCCACTTCACAGAGCCCAATCTCTAACTGATAGGAAAGGCAACATGGAGCCAGGTTTGAGTTGAAGACTCAAAGTTGTTGAGTTGAAGACTCACTACTGGAAGAGCAGTGGCTGAGCTGTAGGCTTGGATGTGAACTGGAGAGCTTGGCCACCTCTGAGCTTGTTTGACATCTGCTGTAGTTTCCTTTAGCATGAATTAGGAGCTTTGCTCTTCCTCTGGGGTGGAGAATGTCAGTGAAGCAAGGCACCACTCAGGTCCCTCTGACCCACAGGACATGGGCTCTGTGTCTGATGCAGCTTGTGCCCCAGCTGAAGGTGGGGGCACTCACACAGCTTCAGGTTTTCTGCAGCCCCAAACAGAACTGAGCCTTTTCAGCATCTCTGTCACTCTCAAGTGTTGTCCTTGCTGCTTTTGTTCCCAGGTAATCTAAAAACTAATTATAAAAGAAAGAACAATAATTTCCAAGTGTTTGTGAGGCTACATATCAAGAGTTCTGTTTCATTAACTCCCACATTTTCAACACATATTTTCTTATGCATAATTATCTGTATTGCTTCAGGACTACCATTTTTAAAATACTAGTGTTCTAACACTCCCTGCATTCAGCAAGCCATTTGTCTGATGAAACCTCCCTCGTTCCCTAAGGTAAAACAGACTTTTTTCTAATTAGATGAGGAGTTCTGCAGCAGAACTTCCCCTGTTTTTGTGATCATTCTTGAACTTTTGGGGAGCTTGTGGTATGCAGGGATGTGTGTGCCTCTGGGACTCACAGCCCCTGCCCAGGTGGTGTGTGCTGGCACTCCCAGTGATTGCAAGTTCAGCTGTATTTTGGCCTCATCTGTTTTTGTCTGCACTCCAAACCAGAGCACAAACTCTCCAGAGACCTCACAGACATCCCAGACGCAGAGTCAGCTGAAAATATGAGCAGAGGAAAGTGAAACAGGCCCTGCCAGGCACTGAACCAACCCCACACAGCTGTGGGACACACAGGGGTGGGACAGACAGACATGGCACACACAGGGGTGGGACAGACAGACATGGGACAGACAGACATGGGACACACAGCCATGGGACGGACAGACATGGGACACACAGGGGTGGGACAGACAGTCATGGGACAGACAGACATGGGACACACAGACATGGGACACACAGGGGTAGGACAGACAGTCATGGGACACACAGGGGTGGGACACACAGCCATGGGACACAGACATGGGACAGACAGTCATGGGACACACAGCCATGGGACAGACAGCCATGGGACAGATAGACTTGGGACACACAGGGGTGGGACAGACAGGGGTGGGACAGACAGACATGGGACACACAGGGCTGGGACAGACAGACATGGGACAGACAGGAGTGGGACAGACAGCCATGGGACACACAGGGGTGGGACACACAGCCATGGGACAGACAGACATGGGACACACAGCCATGGGACACACAGCCATGGGACAGACAGACTTGGGACACACAGCCATGGGACAGCCATGGGGCACATTCCCATATTTCTCTGCCACCTCACTGTGGCAGGCATGTGCTTGCAGTCAGCCCCTGAAATGTTCACTGCATGCCAAGAAAGTTTCAGCAGGGGTAATATTTAATGTGCATGAGTTCTCTCTATTTAGCAGCACTCCCCAAATCCTGTTTGTGCTGCTGACAGAATCAGTGGCTCTCAATGTCTTTTCTGATCCAGACACCAGTTTCATATTAAGTTTCACTTAGGCCTGGCAAGTACAAGGGATAGAAAATTGGTAGCTTGGTTTTCCAAGACGTTTTTCAAGCTCTGTTTTCAAAAGACATCAACATAAACATGTCAGTAAGTAATCATTGCTTATGGTACTCAAGTAATATGCATTGTAGAGAAACTTTGAAGCAAGTCCTAATCCAGATATGTGTGCACAGTCAGCATCAGGCTGATTAAAATAGTCCCTCAGAAATGGCTGGAGCAGAGCAGGTGGGTTATAGACTGACAAAGAGTTGTTTTAAATGCAAAAGAAAAAAAATAATTTTACTACAAATTAGGGGATACAAGAGCTAATTCCAGTATTTTGAACCATGTTGAATAATGCCAGGCATTTGTGTCACAATGCTCTAAATTGAACTTTTAATCACAATTAAGAGCACACAAATTAGGCATGACATTGTATGCTTATTGCTTAAAGACTGTGTCACTGATTGATAATGTATATTTGTATTAGTAGTATTAGTGCCTCAGTAATATTCATATTTAACACAACTCGCTGTGTTGACTTTGACTAACTACCTTCAGATACCACAGGCCTCCAGTGTAATCAATAATCATGATACCAAATCATTTGTATGCCAACAGCTACATTTACACTGGAAACTGTCAGTAGGAAAACCTCAGAGACCTGTGGTAGCTGCTGCTGAATATGATAGCAATAATTGTCACACTTTTAAGCAATATTTGTTAAAGAATATGGAGCCAGCTCCTTGGCTGGTACAGCAGTGATGCATCAGCTGGAGATCAGTTGCCTACATGTATTAATTTTTCAGAATCCTTTGCAAGGTATTTCATTTGGTTTTGTTCCTTCTTCACTCCTGCCATGTTCTCCCTCTTGGGGAAAGCATAAATATTTCAAACTAACTTTATAAATGCTTCTTAACTGTCTCTTCAACCACCCACCAGCTCTAATTTGAGTATCTGTGCATGCCCCATGTGTCCTGTGGCCCAGGTGATGCTCACTGACCTTTCACTGATGTGTTTTCCAGCTCACAATGATTATGTGTGTCTGTGGAGTTCAGCCATCACCTTTTGTGCCTTGCCCAGTGCTACAAAGCACTCCCATGCATCTGCTTTTCATCCTCTTTATCACTTTAACACCAAAATAGAGGTGGCTTGGTCACAGGTGGCCAGGGAGCTGCAGTGGGCTCTGGCTGTGGCTCACAGGAATGAGCCCCATCTCACTGAAGAATGGCTCCAAACAAAGTGTGCTGTCCAGCTGGAGGGTGCCTCATGAATACCAAAAGAAAGACAAGAGAACAAGGGAGAAGACAAATTAAGGGAGAGTAATGTATTATGGGTCTGCCTTGGAGATCCAGGCAGCTTCCCAGCAGACAGACTGACCCCCTGCAGTCCCTCCTTCCTTGGCTCTCCCTGCTGAGGATGCTCTCTAATTAGGAATTGTCTCTTAGCAAGGAATGGTTTTTAACTCCCATTGAGTTGAGATTCAACCCTCTGGCCAGGCTGGCACTGACCACAGAGAAGGCATTGGCACGTGGGAATTGTTCAGAGAGTGCAGGCAGAGGAAATGAATGCAAACAAGAACAAAAGGAAAAAAGTAGAAATGTTCACTGAAGCCAGGCCAGAAAAAGGAGCAGGAGAGAGGAGTGCCAGGGCACAGTGACCACAGCAGTGTCACTTCCCTGCCTCCCATGGCTCAGCCCAGAGCTGGTGCTGGGCTCAGGACACTTGAACATGTCACCACAGGTTTGATGAGATCCCTGCAGTCTTGCTCATTGAATTTTTTTTGCAGTGACGTGCTGATGGGTACATGTGCTCAGTGAGTGCAACAAGCAGATAGATGTGCATTGCTGAGAAATCCCTTACTCCTGGAGATTTCAAACAAAAGCTATCAAATGTAATTAAAAATTTGCAGGGGGAGAGTCAGATCTGAGGGGGGAGATACCAGCTTTGCTCTCTGCTTTATCTCTGAATGGAACCATTTCCGCTGCTGGAAATGCTGTAAGAGAGAGCCCAGTGCTGCCTCAGTTTGAAGATAATAACTTTAATTTTAGCTCTGAATTACTTTTTTTCAAAGACAGTCTGACCTCTGACTGTAAAGTTATTGAATTGCTACATCTGACATGATGAAGGATAGCTCAACAGGTGGGAGCCAAAGCAGTTCCTGTGTAGGAAAGAAATGCAAATATTAAGAGCATTGCAAGTCACGAAACACAAATGGTACAGCCTGTATTGAAAGCAAAGCTGGACTTCTTCAGGCTTTAAAGAAAACGAGCTGCTTAATTTCCTTTTTTTTTTAAAAAAAAGTGTTTTTCTCCCAGCTTATTTCACGTAGCAGTTTGTTCTCTTTGCTTGATTAAATGTTAATCCAGCCCGTCCTAATGGTGTGCAGTTCCTTTTGTTAAGCTCTGAACTTCTGAGCACCATACATGAAGGGGAAAGTTGCATCAATCACCAGCACAGTGAGAGTGAAAGACAGGAACCAGGGCTAATGCAATTAGCACATTTATTTGTCATGCATCAGAGGAGCTGGAGACCTCCCTGGCACATCAGCTCTGACTCCCTGCAGCAGCCTGATGCTGTAGGGAGCTGCTGGGAGGGACCTGAGGCCTCCATCCCACTGGATGGCATGAGCTGGAGTGTCCCCTGTCCTCCAGCCCCACTCTGCCAGCCAGCCCTGGCACAGGGAAATTGTGGCTGCCCCACCCCTGCAAGTGTTCAAGCTCAGGCTGGAACTTGGAGCAGCCTGGGGAAGGTTCCTGCCTGTGACAGAGGGTTGGAACTGGATGAGCTTTAAGGTCTTTTCCAGCCCAGCCCACGGTGTGGTTCTGTGAAGACTTGGTTCCTGAGCCCACCAGCCCTGCAGGATGCCACACTGCCATGCCAAGTGCTGTCCCCAGTTCTGCTGGCAGGGTGGAGGCTCAGCAGTGCTCACAGGGGCTGGGATGAAGAGGGGTGGTGTCCAAAATCTGCAGCACTCAGAGCCAGGCAGTGCCTCCCCACGTGCAGCTCTTCCCTGGTGCTGCAGTTCTCCTGAAGCCACACACCATTTAGAGTTGCCATCTGTTCCCTTTAATGAGAAAGCTATCCATTTTTTTCACCTGGTTACTGATTGTTCCAGACTATTGTGATTGCTTTGTTTTATTAATTACTCATTTTGACATGCTGTATCTGTCTCTTTTGTTCAGAAAACAGATGCTCTTGTTTCTGGGCATTATTACTGATGGTTATTGCTAATAAGATAAAGCTGCAGTTCCAGTTTAACTGAGGGCTTAACACTGTAGCTCTGGTTATTGAAATGCCTCAGCACTGGGTATTTTATTCAAGCCTGAGGAAATTGCATTCTTAGTGCCATGGGGGCTCCCATTATTTGAAGGAAAGGGACTTTTTAAATGTCTTTTAGTGCACAGAGCAGTGGGGTTGGTAGCTGTTGCTGTTCCTGGAGACCATGAGTAAACAAAGAATAAACATTACTAAGTTCATCCTGAAATCTCTTCACTTTCTAATCCCTAGTATTATGGGTGTGAAATGCTGCAGGTTCCCATAAGAAACTTATCACTCAAAATCATTTCCTTACTTTATTTGGACTAAGCAAAATTTGCTTTTCAAATTGTCAGACAAGGTTCAATATGTCTTAAAAATTAAAATAGAGTGGTCTGTGAGCTGTGAAGGGATAGGATAGCATCACTACACCAGCATTGAAGTGTTTCCACTGAGAATCACTCTTAAAATATTATTTCAATATTATATTAAGCTCTGAAAAACTGTCTGTGAGTCGAGTGCAGATGGAAACCATGTCAGTGCTTTCTGCTGGAATTAGATACTGGCTCCATTCAGTTTTGAGAAAGCATTTATGATGTAAAGTCAATCCTTGCAAAACAGGCTCTCATTGTGCACCAAATGCAGTTGCTGATACTGTTGTTTCATTGTGCTCATTCCCAGCTCCGGGCTCATGCAGTGGATATGAATGGAAACAAGGTGGAGAATCCCATTGACCTTTACATCTACGTGATTGATATGAATGACAACAGGCCGGAGTTCATCAACCAAGTCTATAATGGGTCTGTTGATGAAGGCTCTAAACCAGGTACAGTTGGAAAAAAGGTCTCAAGGTTTCACAGATTTTCAGCCATCCATCTGGAGTGGTGGCCTGGGCTCTGCTGGGAGCACAGGGGATGGGGACAGGTTTGCTCTTGCTGGAAGATTGATGGAGGTGAGAACAATCTGGTTTCTTTTTCTGGATGAAGAAAAAGTGCAGACTTGGGATGGAGACAGCCTGGATCCTGGTGGTCCTTTCCTGGCTGTGGAATTTGTAAAAGCAGCAGTTCTGTAGAGTGATGCTCTGTAGCACCATGCTCATACACTCATTGCACACGTGCAGGGCTGTTATTCTAATTACAGAGTCTGGCAGTGGCCTTTCACTGACCCTGTGTCTCAAATGCTCAATATCCTCCTCCTTGATATTTAATTCAGTCATTTGCCAGCTCAATATCTGGCATCCAGTCAGACTCCAAAGAAGGCTCTGTCTCAAGAAATCACTTTCTTACTTGGAACTTGATGCAAACCTGCAGAAGTAGGAATATTCACATTGAAATTGCAGGCTCTTCCTCTGTCCCCACAGACTTTGCTAACAGGTAAAATAGGGAAAAACCTGAAGTTGAATTTCAGGAAATTTATGGGTGAAAAATCAGTGAGGGTATAAGCTGTACAGGGAAAAGTGATGATTTTTACATGAGCACATTTATATGCTTGGAAAAAGCAGAGCTGTAAAGGTCTTTAATGTTCTATTTCCAGCTCTGCTGTTGATTTGTTATTTAAGTGTGGTGTAACCCTGCAGTTTCCAATATGGGAGCAGGCTTGGTTTAGCTCATTGCTGAGTGTAACTAAAATGAATGCATCCATTCTTTGAACATAAATTGTTCTGTGTCACCAGTCCAATTGTCTCCTGAAGTCAGAGGGAGGTTTTTCCTGGTTCCTGTCCTTGGTTGTTTGCCAGCTGAGGGGTTAAACACCCCGTGCCTTTGGTTTGTGTCAGCAGACATTTGTCACCGTGGCTGTGCTGCCGGAGGTGTGACAGGGAGTCTCGGTGGGCACTGTTTTTAACAAGGTGATTCACAGTTGTGATTGATTGTCTTCCAGCAGCCGTGGGGGACACGTGGTGGGGACAGAATGTGACATTATTTCTGAGCAAAGAATAGGTACAGCTCCCTTTCTGCTCGGATGTCCCAGCTTCAAAGTCCTGATGCTGGTCCTGCTTGGATGAGGGAACTGAGAAGTCCCTGAGCTCCTGGCTTTGGTGACATCTTCCCAGAGAATTTTTCCAGCTTTCATTTGAAGGCCACTTTGGGGCATATGAAGGTTTGAAGATTGATGCAACATTTCCATAGTAAATCAAATTTCTTACATCTTATTCGAGGACAGATCAATATTCAAAGTGTTCCCAAATGTTTTAACTAGCTCTGTTCATCTGTCAGAGAAGCAGTAAATTGCATCCTCTTCTTGTCTGAAATCCAGATAAGCCTTTGAGCTATTAAATAGAACAGGATAATTTTGCCTACAAAATACTTGTGCCTGTGCTTCTAGCAGTGTTTTTTTTTTGGTATTCTCTATCCCAGGCTGGAGTGCTTGCCTTTAAGGCAGGAAGGTAGAAAGCAATATGTTTTTATTCAAAAGCAATTACATTTGTCTTTGATGTATTTGTCGGGTTTTTTTTTTCTCTCCTGTTTAATCAGTATTCTTTTAAAGGTTTATATTAGTATTGAATTTCTCTTCCTTGCTTTTGTAGAGCCTCCTAGGAATTTGGGTATCTGAGGCCCTCTTTCTGTGTGCTTGGCAAGAAACATGATCTTGTGCCTTTGAGAAAGTGATAGAGAGGTCATGGAGTTAAAGGGAATATCTGCCTGCTCCTCCTGTGCCTCTAAATTATGTGTCTCTTCTTCAGAGACAGGTGTAGACAATGTATTTAGCTAAGGGTAGATCTTGCAAATATTTAGAAACTTTTAGCAGCTCAGGATGCATCAGAATATTGTAACAACTGAGGAGGTACCACACCAGCCATTGCAAGAGAAGAAAAACGACCAGAATTCATGATTATTTCTGGCAGCAGTTGAGGAATGAGAGACACTGCATATTCTTTGAGGTAACAGCAAAATTTGTTCAGTACTGATTCAACAGTAAGTTAGATACGTATATGCATCTATAAAAATATATCTGCATATGTGTGAATATCCAAAAAATCTTGTTATATGTTACAGGAGTTCAGCATTCATTTTGCTCTGCTCAGTGCTGCTGAACTATGCCTGAGGATTGAAAATGCTTCCCTGGGCATCCTGTGCAATTGTTATTTCTCACATTTTCCATATGCCCATTCATAATGGCCATGATTAAAAATGCAGGATTACTTGATTATGACAGTATCTGCAATGTTCTTAATTTTGCACTCCTCTGATGAGAAAGGTATTAGAGTATCCCAAATAAATGCTGACTCTGAGGGCAGCTAGAATGAGCAGCCAATGGCTGTTTGAAGCCAGTCGGAATTTTGCCCAGATTTAATGAAAAAAAAAAAAAAAAAAAAAACTCCAGATAAAAAGGACATATGGAGCTCAAGCTCTACCCATGGAAATTTTGCAGAGCAAGACCATCCAGAACGTGCTGCTGAGCAGAAGCTGAGCAGGGCACAGTGACCTTGGGCTGCAGGGAAAGCCCCAGGAAGGCTCCAGCAGGATCAATAGGGCAGATCCCCTTCCAGTGAGCAGGAAAGGGCCCTGTGGTGCTGTCCCAGCACTCTGGGGTCTGGGCTGGGGCAGAGGCAGGGCTGTGTGTGCCCAGCAGGGCTGTGTGTGTGTGTGTGTGTGTGTGTGTGTGTGTGTGTGTGCCCATCCTGCCCAGGGCTGTGTGTGTGTGTGTGTGTGTGTGTGTGTGTGTGTGTGTGTGCCCATCAGGACTCTGTGTATGTGTGCCCAGCAGGGCTGTGTGTGTGTGTGTGTGTGCCCAGCAGGGCTGTCTGTGTGTGTGTGTGTGTGTGTGTGTGTGTGTGTGTGTGCCCATCAGGACTCTGTGTATGTGTGCCCAGCAGGGCTGTGTGTGTGTGTGTGCTGTGCCCGCAGGGCTGTGTGTGTGTGTGTGTGTGCCCAGCAGGTCTGTCTGTGTGTGTGTGTGTGTGTGTGTGTGTGTGTGTGTGTGTGTGTGTGTGCACAGCAGGACTGTCTGTGTGTGTGTGTGCCCAGTCTGTGTGTGTGTGTGTGTGTGTGTGTGTGTGTGTGTGTGTGTGTGTGTGTGTGTGTGTGTGTGTGTGTGTGTGTGTGTGTGTGTGTGTGTGTGTGTGTGCGTGCACAGCAGGACTGTCTGTGTGTGTGTGTGTGCCCAGCAGGGCTCTGTGTGTGTGTGTGTGAGTGCCCAGCAGGACTGTCTCTGTGTGTGTGTGTGTGTGTGTGTGTGTGTGTGTGTGCGCGCCCAGCAGGGCTGTCTGTGTGTGTGCCCAGCAGGACTCTGTGTGTGTGTGTGTGTGCCCAGCAGGGCTCTCTCTGTGTGTGTGTGTGTGTGTGTGTGTGTGTGTGTGTGTGTGTGAGTGGCTGTCTGTGTGTGTGCCCAGCAGGACTCTGTGTGTGTGTGTGTGCCCAGCAGGGCTCTCTCTGTGTGTGTGTGTGTGTGTGTGTGCCCAGCAGGACTGTCTGTGTGTGTGTGTGTGCCCAGCAGGGCTGTCTGTGTGTGTGTGTGTGTGTGCCCAGCAGGGCTGTCTGTGTGTGTGCCCAGCAGGACTCTGTGTGTGTGTGTGTGTGTGTGCCCAGCAGGGCTGTCCTGGCAGGATCCTGCCCTGCCAAGCACAGCCAGGTCCCCCCTTGGGACTGGGATGTGGTGACCTGGGACAGAGTGTGGGGCTCTGCTCTGAGCTCAGCAGGGAGCTGCAGTGAGTGCCAGGCCAGGGCAGGGCATGCAGGTGGCCAAGTGAGATGTGACCTACTGACTCAGCAGTGAGCAGCCCAAAGAGAATGGGGTGAACCAAGGAAAAGGGGACACAGAAGGAGGCGTGCTCCAGCGGCACCGTGACACTGCTGGGCACTCAGCCTCCCACAGAAACAAGTTTAGCCTGGAATACAAATACACAAAATTCTCCAAGAGCTGGAAATATTGGCAGTGATGTGAAAAGACTCATTAGACAGTCTGATGAGGTTTAAGTGAAGGGGCTTCCCAGCCTGCAGAGCACTCAGCCTGGGTTCCCAAGGAGCGTGCTCTCTGCGAGTCACCTTGAAGCAACCCTTGGCAGGAATAGAAATCATCAAGTATTATTAATTATAATAGGTTGTTGTTGCTGGTTAAGATTGTAATAGCTTAATTGAAATAGTGTCTTGAGCCGTAGCATAGTGTTCTTGAAATCAGGAGCTCACTCTTGGTGAAGTTCACTGTGGTGAGAACTGGCCCCTGGACATTCTCGGATGTGCTGCTCTTAAACTGAATTGCATCTCTTTCCTTTTCTGATATCCTCTGGAAAAACAGCTTAATGCATGTCTAGTTTATCTAGCCTCAAGTCAAGTAGCTGGGACATTTAAATGTAAAAGCAGGCCCTTCCAAAAATGCAGAACAGGAGTAGTGATGCACAATTTCCTTTTCCACAGGACCATCCTTCGTCCTCACTCCCCCTCCGCGAGTTGTTTTGGTTTATCGCGCCACTGTTTGAAAGTGTATCTTAAAAGCCCGTGTTTTACTCATGTTGAATAATGTTCTGCCTCTTTGAACTTTGCCTCTGTGTGAAGAACACAGCCAAGTTTTAAAAATGCAGCTGCAAGCTGGAGCTGAAATTCCCCTGCTCCCTCTGGCAGCCTTAATCAGCAGAGCTCTGCCGGGGCTGCGCGCTGCCTTTCAAGCTGACAAAGCGGGGTGGGTGCAGAGCTGCCTGCCCTGCAAGGATGCTGCTGCCTTTTCCATGCCCACACCTCCCAGCTGCATCACACCAGCTCCTTACAGCAGCAAGGAACTGGGGCTGGAGTGGGATTTTCCCCTCTGTGCAGCACCAGCTGCTGCCTGCCGTGAGCACAGCTCCTGAACTCGTGCTCTGGGTGTGCAGGATCCCAGCAGTGTCCCTGGTGAGGGCTCTCTCAGGAGAAACTCCCACAGTTCCAAAAAAAAATTAACTCAGTAAGATGGCATGAAAATGCTTAAATATGAAAGAAGAAAGGTAATTTAATCACAAAACAATAGTGTGATGGAGAAGGATTATTTCCATCTCTGCAGAAGCTTAGTTTTGCTATAACCACCACAAACCCTTCCTCGTGGAAGGATGGGGATGTCTTACTTAACTGAAGCGTTCAGTTCTGAAAAGGTCAACGTGAAATGCTCTGCAGCGACTTGAGTGCTTTGCTCTGGGTTGTATCTATTTTGTTTTAACAGAAAGATTGTCAAAAATTAACTCATCTCTCCAAAACAATTTGTTGCTGTCAGACTGGCCTTTTCCATTCCCATTCATCCTTTCCACTTCACTAACTCTCTGGATACATCTTGGTCCCTTTCAAGTCCAAGTGACTTCTTTTAAACTCTATCCAGCCCCTTCATTCTCCTGGAGTTCTGCAGGACAGTTTACTCCTTCCACCCTTCTTGGGAGTGGTGTGAAAATAGAGGAATATTAGTATTTCTAACATGAGAAATGTTGTAATTTAAAATTTCTCCATCTCCTCCCGAGTCCATGGAACTCTGATAGAATAATTGTTGATAACATGCCACGTGAAAAATGAAATAGCTGGGAGCCAAATCTATATGTGGCAAATTGAGTTAAAGAAATCTCATAAAAAATAAGCAGTATATAAAAAAACCCAAGGATTTTAAAAGCCGATTATTCTACTAGTGTCCCAGTTTGTTTATTTTATTTCTATGCCAGCAGAGATTCCCTCAGAGATTAACACCATGGACTAATGCACAGATGGGGCCAGAAACTCGAAAGTCATCTGAATATTAAGAATTTAAATCTTTAGCCTCAGTGATTTGAACAGAAAGCCAATTATGAGGCTGAATTAGTTTTCAAATTAAACTGCAATTTAAGGCTTGTGAAATTAATCTTTTAAGGCATATAGTTGCATTTGTATATATATATTCATGGGGAGAATTTGGATTCTGCAGTTCTGGCTTGCTCCTCTTCTCCAACCTGACAGTGCAATTCATGAGGAGGTGCCTGGTGTGCCTGGTTGTTTGTTCAGTGAAGGAACAGAGCAGGTGTTGCTGGGTGGCAGGGCTGAGATCTGAAGAGAAGATGTTTCATTTTAAAAAATTAATAGGACACGGAGTGAAACCCTCTTCCTGCCACTGCAACTCATTCCAGAAATGCCATGGTGCTGCTCGTAGTCAAAACATTCAATATGTTTTTTCCAGCTTAGAAGTAAGTTAATTTTAGAGCTCTTCATTTAGGAAGGTCCCAGTTCAAGAGAGCACCTGAACAGGTTCATGGTTGGGGCTGCCACACGTTCTGGTTTGTAGCACTGAAAATTAAAAATCATGCAAGTGCTGGATGTTTCAGAGAGATTATGCACAGGCAAAATATTCCAGAGGGTAAGAATAGGACTCAGTGGGTTCCATTCATCCCACAGGTATTCACAGGTTGGGTGCATTACTTCTGCATCCATCCCAAGCTTGAATATATTCATCTATGGCAGTGCCATCTTCTGCACCCTGGGCAGGTGCTGCTCTTATCCTTGCACTTTATATGCTATTAGAAATGGCTTGGTCCAACCTGATTCTGTTCTCTCACACATTACTAACAGACTTAGGATACACAATATTCTTTTTCAAGTTCTTTTGCTCAGCCAAGCACAATTTTAAGATAAGAAATTGTTTTTCTGCAGACTCATGTGGTAGTGCTTTCCATTTTCTTTCGAGGTGAGTGGTTATGAAATCTGTGCTCTTAATTTCCTTTTCAGAAGCATCCAGTCCCAAGAGCAAGGAAGTGAATTATAGGACTGTAAGTGAGAAAAAAATGCAAATCCCAAGACTAATGGGTTTTCCCTCAGAAAAAAAAAAAAAAAGCCAAGTTGATATAAAGGAAAAAAAAAGAATGTGGAAATGAAGGTCTGACACCAATGTAGGAGGAAGTTACAACTGGACACTGTAATAGCCTACACTCTGCCTCCTTTTAACCAGCAGTTACAAATAGCATAATATGATACATATAATAACATTTATATAATATTGCACCACTTTATATCATATTGCATTCTAGTATCAAAATTCAGGGAATGGATTGAAGCCCTGTGGAGGAGGTGTTCAGTGTCAGGCTGTGTGCAGCTGGGGCTGCATGATTCCTGGAGTCACACATGCCTTCAGTGCAGCATGAAACCTGGCTGTTCAGCACACTTCAGTGGGGATGTTCAGGATTCCTTGTCCTAAGTGGTTCCTGCTTTCCTCTTCTTTAAATTAGCCCTGGAAATTGAGAGGCTGCATGTCCAGGAGCTCAGCAGAGCTGAACCTCAGTTTATGAATTGATGCAGCTCAGGGCTGGGTGTGCCTTTGTCCATCCTGCTGTTTGGCTGGTGGGATTTCTCTGGGGTGAGGGGGTCTCAGTGGGCTGCAGGCTGCTGGAGGGGAGTGTCTTGGGTTGTAATACAGGATGTGGCCAGAGATGTGAATTCTGTCACCATCTGTTGGAGCAGGGTGGGGCAGTGACCCTGATCTCCTGGCACATATTATCTCCTCATGGGCCATCTTTAAACCAGCTGGGAAATCATCTTTATCTTCCCACAGCCCATCCTCCCTCCAGGAGATATCTCCTGTTAATGGCCAGTGAGTCCCAGGGCATGACTGATAAAATTCCATCATCCCACTGGGAGATGCTCCAGCCAGGGGAGGAGCCAAGCCTTTCCTACCCAGATAAAAACTGAGATTTTTGACACCAAGGCACCTTCTTTCCACTGGATTCCAGAGGAAAACCAGACCTTTCCACATCATCCCTGGAGCTTCAGAGGAAACTGCACCTTCTCCAGGAGCACTGCTCCAGCTGAACCACATCTGCCACTGCAGGAGGATGCAGCCACCATTGAATGGGACTGTGCCAACACCCTGACTGACTGACGGGTGTCAGCTTGGATTCTGACTCTGGCAGGGTTGGGATTGTTCTTTGCAATACTGCATTTCTATTTTAATTTTCCTAGTAAAGAACTGTTATTCCTAATTCCCATATCTTTGCCTGAGAGCTCCTTAATTTCAAAATTACAATAATAATTCAGAGAATTCATTCTCCATTTTAAAGAGAAGCTCCTGCCTTTATTAGCAGACACCTGTCCTCCAAACCAGGACAGGGAGGGATCTTTAAACCTGGCAAGGGCCGTGTGTGTGCTGCAGTCAGTGCATCTGCTGGTTTGCTCTCCGGAGGTTTTTATCCCATTTCTAACAAAAAGGAGGTTTTATTTCCGTCGGGGTGGCAGCAGCCTCTCCAGCTCTCTCTGTTGTCTCTCCAGACCTGCTCACTCTCTTTATTCTCATTAGCTTGGCTTTTGCCCGGTCTGAAGCTGAGGATCCAATGTCTCTGCTAATTAGGAAGTGGCATCCGTTATGAATTAGGTTAGCTGCTTGAAAGGTCAAAATTTGCCAATGATTACAAAAATTATGGTGAAGGAAAATGACAGTAGCTATCAGTTACAACGGAAAGAATATCGTTTGGAAGGGAAGTGCTGCTTCTGTTTCTTCCTTTTATCCAGAGCATGTGGGATGCAGTTTAATTTAAGTATATTTGCAATTTATTTGCACTGTCACCTTGATGTCCTGTCCATGTTCCTGCTCACCTCTGTGACTCCACTCGGCACCATTGCTGGGTCAGCTACCCAATTTCATTTGAAACCCTTAACAATGAGTGTGTGAAATTGTTTCACATCATCCACTGAATACATTTAAATTTTTTGACTAGAGGGTGCAGGTTTGTTAGATTAAATGCTTTGGTCTTTAACACTGCAGAAAGTTCAGTTTTACTCTGAGGACTTTTTCAGGATCCCATCATACTTGTCATTGGAATTTGGTTTTGATGCCTTTGCTTTTCTTGTGTGTCTTTCTGCCCCTGGACCTCCTTTCAATGAGTGAAATCACTTAAAGGGTCAAGTGTGCCTCTTATGAGTAGGGGCATGAGATTCCCTCCTGTGTGGGGAAGGAAACTAATGTCAGGAAACTGTTCTGAGTGGAGAATTTTGGTTTTAGGAAATGTTGTAAATTTTACACTGTTGTGGAGTATTTAATCTTCCCACAACTCTTAGTGTCTTCTCTATCTAGCATCAGATGCAGAGGATTCACTAAGTGAGCTTTCCAATTTGGGGGGAAAAAATGAGGAGTAAGGGGAAGTTTCCATTAGTACAAAGCCATTATTAACTTGGGTTAATGAAGATCTAATGTAATATGGCTATCACTACATGTCTGCACATAATGATTCCATCCTTTTCTATGGGGGAATGATTAAATTAAGTATCTTGTAAGTCAAAATTAGACTGAGAAGGTTAACCAACCTTTAATGATTCTGCAGCCATTTAAAAACAAACTGTAAAATAAAGCAGGATAGGGAAACAGCATTATCAGTAAAAAGTGGGTGAAGTTTTAGCATTTCCTGTTTATATCATAGGAGAAGACTGAGAGGATTATGTGTTTTTGCAGTGACATGTGAGATAAAGGGCAAAGTGAAAGGAGTTTTTATTCTTATATTTTGTTGGCTTCCTGGTAAAGTGCCCATTAGCTCTTTATATTAACATGCATTAAATCTAACTAATGGATATCAAACCAGCTTAGAAAAATGGCAATTATAAAGCAATTGTAACAAAGACTTCAGGAGCACAACTGTGCCAAAATATTGTTTGTGTGCCTTAAACTCCTGAAAGCTCCATCTTTCTGGAGAGATGAAGTTGCATAGATGGGAGAGCAGAGATTGCAGACACCGTGAGGGGAATGAGCAGCGCTCAGCATGCTTTGGGATTGTCTGAGCTACAAAGAGCTGAGCTGATTCTCAGATTCCAGAGTGATTTGAGGGGGGCATTTGTTTATGACTGTGCTTATCTGCTTACACATGCTCGGGGCAGCTATCTCTCTTGTTTTGCTTTTCTTTTTCCTCAACTTGTACAGATGGAAGGAGATATGGTGAATCTAGCAAAAACTCTTTGCAGTCTTTTACAAGGAGATGCAATTAATTTTAAAATTGACAAACAAACAAGTATAAATTATCTCCCTTTGCTTCCATTCCTCCAAGTTCTATAAAACCATTTTTTTTTGCCCATCATGTAGAAACTTTAATTAATCCAATGGGAATATTTTCCATACGGGTTGCTTCCAATCATTTCTCTCATGTGTCTTATCCATGGCTAGAAACAAAACCATCTCATTTGACAAAATTTGACAAAATTTGGGAGGTCTGGGAAATCAAAGGGAATGCATTGGGATGTTACAGATTCTGGAGGTCTTGCCTTTTATTGATAGATCTCCTTCATCATGCCTTCCATTAATTTTAACTCAGGTGATATATGAACTCTGCACATTAGTTAATGAAGGCTAATGCACAGTAATCTTGTCATCACTAGCTGTGCATGGTAATTCAATCTGCTGCTCAGAAGAGCTGTTCAACATGCAGCAAATTTGATTTAATATTGACATGATGTACTAGGTTTGGTACTTTATTTAACATCCCATGTGCCTTATTTGATGAGAAATGGTTTTCTTTCAACAGGTTACATACCTGAGTTAGGCCAGGTGTGGAGTTTAATGCAGTTATATCAGATGTATATCAGTTATGCCAGCACTGGGTATTCATCCTGTGATACACTGCACAGGCTGGGGCAAATTTCTGACTTTGGGCACTTTATGCATTCATTTAATGTTGTCAGTGTGCTTGAGAGAAAATGCTGCAGAGCAGAAAAATAAAGGTGATGCTTTTCTCAGGCACTGAAAAGCATAAAATCCCTCTTGCCCTATTTACACTTGTTCAACCTACTCTTGTAGCTTCATCACCACCAGCAGGGTCTGATGCAAAATTGGAAGAGTACAGATTGGGGGTCCTGAGTGTGACTTGGAGTTTTTTCATTGTTTCTGGTCTGTTTGGGTAGGATATAGGTCTTTCAATAAGGTCTTGTTAATACTTTAATTTCCACACACATCCTGTGGGCTAGATTGGGCAGTCAGTGCTTTGTCACTTAAAACCAAAGTTACTACCAGCTTCAATCCTGGAGTGTGTTAGAGCTGTGCTCTCTGCCACTGTATATTTGCCTAATTTGTGTAGTATTAGGGGCTGGATACAGGGATATATTGCCTTTATTTTAACATAAAGTACATGAAGATGTATCTCCATGCAAAGGAGATAGAAGCATGACATTATTTACTTTTATAGCAGGTAAATCATCACCAAGCATCTGAGTATAGTGCAGGAGTTTATACAGCACCCAGAGGATGTCAGACACTTTATCTGTGTACATCCACATCACTCTGAATACTCCTGTGCACAGATCTATGTTTGTGTCATTCACTGCAGCACACAGGTATCTGGAGGGTACATCTGGCTTAAAGACAGGCTAAATGCAGAGCAAACCAAGTGGAACATAGGCAGTGGTGTAGGTTCCACCAGCTGATCCCTCAGGAGCAGTCCCTGGGGTGGTGCCCTCAGCATGGGGAGCAGGAGATGCTTCAGCCAGCACTGCCAGCTGGGAAAAGTGTGTACAGAGGAAAGGGAGGGGAGGCAGCAGCCACTGCCCAGACTGTGGAGAGGGAGAGGCAATTTGCAGCCAGTTCAGAGCAGGCTGTGGTCAGACAGGCAGCCCCAGGGAGAGGCAGGAAGGAAGAGGCTGCTCCAGCTCCATCATGTGCTGCAGCCTCACAGGGCCCTTTGCAGAGGGTGTTTTATTAAGTTACAAGGTAGTAATTAATGCCAAGTTCCTCTCTTTATTTTCTCTGTGGTTGAGTTTCATAATCAAAATTGAAGATAGGAGATAGGGAGCAGATTGCCTCTTGAAATACAGCTCCCTGGTGCTCAGTTCATGGCTTTAGAGACATCTGTCCAGCCCCATCTCCCTTTATGGAAGTGCAGGTCAAATGCTGTTGAAATAGTCCTTTTTCTCTGGAGCAGATGTGCTCAGTCCACTGCTGCACCACAGGAAAGAAGCAAAAGGGTCAGAGAAAGAGTAAAGGACACCTTCCATGCTCTCTATTCATGTACAGCTGCTGTCCCCCACCCACTCCCACCACAGTTGCAGCCTGTCAGGTTCCCCTGCCAAGTTGGGAACCCACCATCTCACACATGTGCTGGGTAATTTTGGAATCCACAGTGCAGTCTGGGACATCCCACATGAGGTGGGACCACAATTGGAGGTGCCCTTGTCTGAGCCTGGAAGTCCAAATGATTTTCAGAGCTGTTTTTTGAGCTGGAAGTGCATCATGAAATACCACCTGTTTTTTGGAATGCATCCTAAGACTGCACATGTCCTAAAATAGATTCTGTTTTCCGCTTCTGTTTTCATTAGCCCCAGGTTTTGACATTCTGTTCAAAGATATTTTCAGTATTGAATGCATTAAGATAACATAAATTCCAAATCAAACATCTCATTCAGCGTATTTCCTATTTAAATTTCTCCTGTACATTTTCCCTGTAGTTATCTGAGAGTTGGTTTCATTATTTGTATCAGCTGTCTCGTGATAACTGGTTTTGCAAAAGAGCACAGAACGAATGCTTGTAGAGAAAATAGAGAAAATTTGTTGCTTGCACAGCCTGGTTTCAATTCAGTGTTCCTTCCGTCTTCTGAAGTTTATTGATCAGGAGAATGTTAAAGTTGTTGAATAGTTTGTTTTCATTTCACAAATGTGAATCAGGATTATTGCAGAAAAACAGGAATGTATTCATCATTAAGATTTGCTTTACACATTCATTTATTTTTTAATCTATAATTCTTATTGAACTAAGGAAACTCACAGGAATATATGTATCACACCGAGAACAAAAAGAGCCTGATTGAGGCAGATGGAAGATCAGCAAATTACTTCACACAAATGCAAAAATACAAACTTCTTGCTAATACTGAGAAACACTGGCTTCCCAGAGTTGGGAAAGATACTGGGGGGATTTCCTATGTGCTGAGTGGCTTAAAGACACTTGGCTAAGGTACAAAATGCTGCAGCCATTTCTAGATCTGCCCATTTGGGGCATGGGGTATTTTTCAAGTCCTTTGCAAAGCTCTCCAGCTCTCTGGTCCTCCTGGGGGTGTGACCAGGCTGAGGACCTGGGTGTGCCAGAGGAGACACAGCACACGATGCTGATGCAGCCACATGTCCTCAAGTTTGCCCATGGCTCACACCTAACCCAGAGAGCAGAGCAGACTCAGCTCTTTTTGTAAAGCTGCTTGAGGCTCCGTATGGAATCATCTCAGGTTCTCTCTGGGATCACTTTGCACCTCTCTGGCACTGCAGGCTCATGAGCTGGTCTGTGTGCTCAGGCTTCCTAAGTGCACAGTGTTGGAGGGGCACTTTCCCTCTTTTCATGGATGCTGTTGGGTTTGGTGATCACAAAATGAGGTTATGTCTGGTTTTGCTGTCTGTCTTTGCCTCCCACTCCTCCTCTCAGGTCTCATATCATCATGTTCATCCACTGTTGCAGATTGCCTTGTGTGAGCAGTGTGTGCCTGCCCTTCCACTCATTCCCTCCCACCAATATGACAAGTGTAAAGCTGGGCCCTACAAGCTCGGGGGGGTCACAGGACCATGCAGCTGCAGGAGTCCATCCAATCAAGTCACATCTTTTACCCTCATAATGATAATTTCCCACTTTAGCAGAACACCCTGCTGCCAAACTCCAGTGCTAATGAGCCTGTCAGTGCATCAGTGCTCCCGACAGCATCGAGAATGTAGGGATTGTTTTTTGCAAGGCAAATGAAGACACTGATGATTAGCAAGAAACACACCAACAATTCAATACATCACTGGCCACACATACCAAATCATTGGTTTTCTGTCCTGCTGGGCAACAGCTGTTGTATTTGCTCTGCAGAAATGGATTTTTTAATCCTGGAGGGCCAGGAAAGGTGGATGTTTCTCCAAGAGCTGGAAGCAGCAGTTCTGGGCATGAGTGTGTTGATGGTGTCCTCCTGAAGCTGCTGAGAAGTCTGATGGGCTTTCCACTATTAAATTCTACTTCTGAATGCATGTGAATGCAGTGATTGGATGGGAAAAAAAATCTCCTGTGAGAATCTGTGAAATTACAGGACAAAAAATGCTGCCCTAAAACTTACAATCACTGAAAGAATTAGAAGTTAATCATAGATACCCTCACATGACTTCTCTCTATCTATGTAATCAGCATCCTTCCACATCATCTGTCTCAGCAGTGTTGCTATTTCCATAATCCTTGCCTGGCTGGCTGCATTGGAGTGAGATGTCTGTTCCACAGCCTTTCTGAGCAGGGTGCACAGCCCTGGGTCGGTGGGAGCCCAGTCTGCTCTGCAGTGAGGTCACACTGATCACTCTTGGCTCCTTCCCAGGCACCTACGTGATGACGGTGACGGCGAACGACGCGGACGACGGCACCACGGCCAACGGGATGGTGAGGTACAGGATCGTCACCCAGACCCCGCAGAGCCCCTCCCAGAACATGTTCACCATCAACAGCGAGACAGGGGACATTGTCACCGTGGCTGCTGGGCTCGACAGGGAGGTGAGTTGGAAACCGCCGCACCCGCTGTTGGTGACGGTTGCTGATGTGAAAAGCCCAAACCCTGTCTTGAATCCCAAGCCTCTAAAAGCTTGAGTTGAGGTGTGGAGATCACAGTCTTTGCTTCTACAGCAACTGTGGGGCACTGTGGCTTTGATGTGATATTTTTGTCTTAATCCATATCAGTCGATGAAACCCTGCGAGAATCTTCAAACTCCAGGAGCTGATATTTTCCTTTCCTTAGTTGGTAAAACTCAAAGATGCAGAAAACATTCCAGGAGGTGTAGGGGGATGAATAAATGGTCATTTGTCCCCCTTCTGTTGGGGGAAAATAAAGTGCCAGACACCTATAGCCCTTTCTAGACCTGTCTTTCTTAGTTCTTTGTGTGTTATCCCTGGAAAAGGAACACAGCCTGCACTCAGCACACTTCATGTCCTTGTGTCATTTCCAAACCAGCAAAATGCCTCCCAGTGATTTGGGGTTTGTGTGATGTTCTGCCTTAAGTGCCTCTTCTTTCTGGCATTTTACAATGTGCAGCTTTTCCAAATGCAGCAGAAGTTTCACTTTTACTTACAAAAAAAATACCCTGCCAGTGTAAAAACTATATAATGTGATTCTCAGAGCTCTGCCTCCCATGGCTGTGGGTGTAGCTCAAGGACAAAGTATTTAAACCTCACACATCAAACAAAAATGAGTGCAGTGTGAGTGCTGGGATGGAGTGGGGAAGGAGGGTATGGGGTCATTGGGTGTAAAGGGAGAGAACCCCAGAACTTCAGCTCTGTTTTTATTCCCCATTGGACTGTGCAAGTCATGGAGAACAGCTCAATGCAACTGGGGGAGCTCCATCAACTAAATGATGGGAAGGATCATTTGTTCATGGAGCAATGGGCCAGAGAGAGTATGGAAGGAAGGACCTGCTTAGTCTGAGACTCAGATGTTTATATTCAGGCAGTCCCAGAGCTAACACATCCAGTGGGACAGTCCAGTTTGGGAGAGTCCAGTTTGGGAGAGCCCCGCGTGCTGCGTTTCTGGGAGAAGGCACCAGAGACTGGTTTTGTTCTTCTTTGTCTGCTTTCCTCCCCTGTGGTGATGGCAGGGGCAGAGCAAGCAGGAGTCCCCACTTGTGGCCTGGCACCTAAACTCTGAGAAGTGAATCCTTGGAGATTTTCCCCATGCCCATCAGGCCAGAGCACACTTGGCCCCACTGCTGAGTGCTGTGCCAGGCTCCAGCCAGGAGACATTCCCTGCCAGGGATTGTGCCTGATCCATCCCCAGGTCTGGGGCTGCTTTTGGCTTCAGAGCAGCTCGGGGAGGAATCCCAAAGACAGCAGATATAAGCCCTGGCAGCAGCTCAGCAGCACGTGTGGGGCTCCAGGACACTGGGATGGGATGGGATGGGATGGGATGGGATGGGATGGGATGGGATGGGATGGGATGGGATGGGATGGGATGGGATGGGATGGGATGGGATGGGATGGGATGGGATGGGATGGGAGCAGCACGGGTGCTGTTTCAGGGTGAGCTGGCCCAGGGGGACAGGCTGTGTGGAACAGTTTCCAAGGAGAAGGTCAGGAGAGCAGACCTTTCCAGGTGTGCAGACAGAAACATTGCTGGGGGAGCAGGAGGAGCTCCAGTGCCTGCTCCTTCCCACCTGACGTGGCAGAGTCTGCAAGCACAGCCCAGGGCAGGCTTGACCTTTCCCTGCTCCTTTTATTCCAAGATCTGGGAAGTTGGCTGAATCCTAATCAGGTAGATCATCCCAGGCAGTGCTGGAGCCTGCAGCAGGCTCACAGTGGAAGAAGAGAAACAAGTGCTGGAGAGATTGCTGGCAGCCCCTGGGGGATGGTAACAGAGTACTCAGAGAAGAAATTGGAGTTCTGGCAGGAAAATGCTGATTTTATGGAAATGAAAGAACTATTATTGCCCCCCTGACATCAGTGGGGGCCAGCATTTTAATGCAGGGCTTTATGGGCAGAGAAAGGTCGTCGGTTTATATTAATTTCAGAAACACAGATTGGGATAACTTGGTGGGAGAGAGGTTTTAATCTCAGCAAATCAGCTCAGAAAGAGGCAGGTGATAATTAGGGGGAAAGGATAAGGCAGAGTGGTTGTTGTTTCTTACTGTTTCTCTCATTGCACCTGAAGGATTTTAGAAACTTGCAGGGGAACCATGTGCTTTGTGTGAGTTCCCTTGTGCACAGGGGCCAGGAAATCACAGCTGGCACACTGTGGGTGGAAATGTGGTGTTGAGTGTCCCAGGCTGAGTACAAGGTTGGGCAAGGGACACTTGGATTGAGGCAGAACAACCAGCTCTGGGCATAATCCTGGGGCTGCCCTGAAGCTACAGGCTTATTGCCAGCTCTCTCTCCTGCTTTCAGGATTACATCTGGAATCAGCAAAACTTTCTGGGTTGTTAGCATAAAGTTATGCTGTGTCTAAAATTGTGTTTAAACACCCCCATTACTGTACCACAGACTGGTTTTTTGTTTTTGTTTGTTTTTCCTGAAAAGTTGAGGAAGCTGTTAGAGGAGTGAATTTGGGGTTGCTGCTGACATTTCCTTGTCGTTAGGAAAAGGAGACGAAGAGCAATATTTGGAATGCAGATTTGTGTAAATTAAAATGTTAACAAATCTGACCTATTCAGCTGAAACTCATATAACCAAGATAAATTCCCTGGATGCCAGTTATTTCTCCAAATGCTTATTGACACATTTATCAGTGCCTGAGACACAATTAAGTTAAGCTGTGGTGATACAGAACCAGGTTTTCAGCTTCCATTGGACCCTTCTCTCTTGCTTCTGCAATGCAAAGCAGGTGTAAAAATAACTTCCAGAGCTATTCCATATCTGAGAGACAGGTCCATGTTCCAGATCCAGCATTTGTCTTTCAAAAGGGAGAAAAGTCACTTCAGAACTGGTGTTCCTAGCTCAGCATTTCTGTTGCATGCTCATTAAATGAGATTTCCTGATGTTCTCAGCATCTCCACTTCAATATTGGTTCTTTGCTGGTTTCCTAAATTACCTTCAATCCATGAAAGAATGGACTGGATGAAGTTTTAGCTTATTTTGTGTCAGGGCAAGTGTTCTGTTTGACCTGCAAGAAACCTATTTTAAGACAAAGTCATGTATTTTTGCTGCTGTTTCTAAACCCCCATTTCCACAAACCATGGAGGAAATTAAAAACTCAGGCTCTCAAATTGTGCTGGTCTCTCCTAAATGTGTCTGACACTGAAGATAGCACAGTCAAAAGCCAAAGTATTAAAATTTGGATGTCTTTAAAGTTTCCTTACCTGGTTCCCATTAATCTGGATGTAAATATGGTGGCAATGCTGTGTGTCCACTCACTCACTATGACTGCACTTAATTGAATGGATCCCCAAGGAAGATAAAGTTAATTGGACTGCACTTCATAAAAATTATTAAAGGAAGACAGTTTAGCAACATGCTAAATGCCTGAGGGTGAGAAATGCCAAGGGTGGGACAAAGGAACACCTGTGCCTTGAACTAAGGGGAAAGTGATCTGGATTTGGGGTCATCAGAGGTTCAGAAGTACAATCAGACAGCAGGTTTTGATGAGAAGGTTAAAAGCAGACACTTGCTGCAGGAAAACATTAGAGTAACATGGGAAATCTGCAGCTGATTTAATGAAATGAAGGAGGGAAAAATCATGTGAGGGTGGGAGCACAAGATGTGTGGATTACAGGGAAAGCTGTGAGTGCATGAGATGAGCAGGTTGTGGCAAAGTTCGGGGTAGGAAGGAGCCATGGCAGCTGATTTAAATTGTGGCAGGCTGCTGCAGAAGTGGGTGGTCCTATGTGAGATGCTGCCAGACTGACAGCTTCATTTAGCAGCACATCTGAATTCCACATTTCATTAAGCTGGGCTGTTTCTTTTTTCCACTGGGAAGAAAATTGCAAGAGGTGAGAAGGGGTCAGGTGAGTCTCAGACACAAGCAGAACATTCATATTTTTGTTTTCCATCCTGAAAAGTAAGATTTCTCTGTATAACCTTGCAGAAGCAGCCAGCTCTATTCCATGTGTTCCTTTGTTCTTCCACTCAGCCCAGTGTCCCAGGTGGGATCAAGCCCAGACTGTCAGTCTGATGGTGCTCCTGGTGCAGTAACTCAACCCCATCACCAATTTTGATTTCTCTGGTGGCAGAATATCTGTCTCAGTAGCACAGTAAACCTGCACTGGGGCTATAGGATAGGCAATATCATCCTCTGAAGAGCTTGCCCTAAATATTTTATGAACACAGACTTTGAGCCAAGCAGGAGGAAAAAAAAAAAAGGAATTAGAGAAAAGAGAGAAAAGGAGGTAGTTGATCCCAGGCTCTGCTGGCAGGCCAGTAAATGTTGAGACATCTCAAATGTCACCCAGGTTTATTTGGGATAATAAGTATTTCAGCACTGCAGTGCTTGTAGTGTAATGTTGCTAACTTTTTGAGATGTCCCTTAGAAAGGAGTCCCTTCCCAGCACATTCATCTGGTGCTGGAGAAATGAAGGTAGTCAGGAGCACTGAGTTGCTTCTTCCAGATTTCTATAAGTTTGTATTTCTTTTTAAAGTGATTGGGTCTCTGCTGCTGCAAGTGCTTTTAAAAATACATGAAATCCGATTCTGTGATTACTGTACTTGGCTTTCCAGAAACGTGATGTTGCTGGGCCTTCTCAAGTGAGTGAAAGATAAAAGGGAGAGCCTGCCAACAACTGAGTTAGAGGTTTATTTTATTTATGAATGAAATGACAGAATTTTTGTGGGGAAGAGGAGAAGTTCTTCTTATTAGCAGAGACAGTTGATTTCTTTTCCAACACTCTGGGTTTGGTACAGCTAGACATTTTTGATAGTGCAGAATTTGAAATGCTATGTTAAAGAAAAAAAACCCCAATGCACACTGCTGCCAACACTGAGCAGGGTGGTTTGTTACTCTCTGCAGTAACTATTTTGGGTGCATTTATCTCCAGGTCACTGCAATAGCTTTTCAAAACCTCCTTGTTCATTCAGATGCTGGCTGGGTGTAAACAAGGCATTGCCCTGGTACAGGAATGATTTTAGCCGTTGAGACTGCTGTGAAACATTCCCACAGACAGACAGACAGACATCCACTAGTCTGAGATTACCCAAACACACTGGGTTTAATCTGGGTTTGTCTCTTCCAACCAGGCAGCCAAGTGTAGCCAACAGGTAACTCAGGCTGAGCCTGGCTCTCTGTACCAGGAAACTTCCCTGGGACAGTGGAGTCCAGAAGCTTTCAATCCTTCATCCAGCCCTGGAACTCAGCAAAAGGAATTTATTCTGTTCTAAATTACCATGGCCCATGGTAATTATTTCCCTCCCTGCATATCAATGTGATGTTCTGCAGAGCTGCCTCTCCTGCTCCGAGCAGGGCTGGAGGAGCATCTGCTGCAGCTTGGGGCTGAAGGATCCCCAGCACAGCAGTGATGGATGAGTTCACCTGGGCAGACTGGCACTCCTGTGTGTGTGTGTACTGACAGAATACAGAGAACATGGGGAAGTGACATCCAAGTGGCTTGGCTGCATCCTGAGAGCTCCTGTTGCCATGGTCCTCAGTCAGATGAGCCTTCTGCAGGGAGCAGAGAGAAGTAATGCAGGATTGCTACAGCCATGTCACCTTCTGACATGCACAATCCAGCATCCACCCTCTTTGCTATTTGTATCTATTACAGGAGCTCTTTAAAGTGAGAGGGATTCTGCTTTTCGTGTTCTTTTCACTACTTTTTCCAGAGAAGAACTAAAACAAGGTTGATAGGCTCTGCAGAGCCACGAGTATCTTGCTTTTCAAGATGAACTTCCCATATCACTGCATCAAAACATGCAGAAAAATGCCTGCACAGCTGAACTCACAGGAGGAGAACCAGAGGGAGAGATTAGTAATTATTTTGCCAGTGAGGCACATCCATTTCTGTGAATTTGGACCACGAGTCCTTGTATTTAGCTTCCAGGCTTGCAGGCTCCCCAAGTGTTTTCCAGTGACTGGGATGATGAAGGACTGGAACAGACTTCCAGGGTTAAGTGGCTTTTCCACTTCACACAGCATTCAAATAGTGATTGGGAGTCCTTGTGGAACATGTCTTCAAGCCACACATAAACTACCAGACTCTTAGCAGGGATAAGCAGGTAGAACACTTCAGCATCCTCTGTCAGACTGTTTTACTTGTCCCTTCCAGCCCTGGCCCTCATGTGTTCCTGCCACATTACAGAACAATTCCCCTCTGCCCCTGAGGAGCAGTTTGCCCTGTGCTGTCACACAGCAGGCTCTGCCCTGGCAGCCACGTGCCATCCCAGGGATTTGTGGAGCACAAAGTCACTCTGGGGGATGAAATCCACTCTGTGCACATCATTTATCGTCAATGCTACCTTGTCCCTGATACCTTGTAATTTTTCAGGGCCATGTAACAAAAATGTAAATACTGAAGCTTTATGTATTAATATGCCTGAAATCATTACTTAAAGATAAAACTGGTTAAATTATTCAGTTATAAAATTATCCCATTTCCACAGCAGCATATCCTGTCAAAGGAAGAGCTGATTACCCATAAGCTGAATTTAGCCAGCAGATTTATGCTGGATTCTGGTTTATGTTTCTGCATTGTACATAGGACTGATCTGAGTTTGCTCCATCATTCCACTGCATTTCATTTTCTCATTACAGACAAGAATGACCTTTCTGAGCAAATTATGGTGAGGAGCACTACCACTCATCAGTGAAGAAGATTCATTTTATTAACCCTGTTTAGTGCTTTGGAAGTGTGTTGTGTGCCCAGTGGAGGCCACTTGCAGTAATTTGAGATACCAGAAGTTAGCAGGGTGGGAGGGCTCAAATATGCTCTGAGCACTGTTGGTCCAGCACAGCTCAAGGGATCCCTCATAGCCTTTGTTACAGGGAAAGATGTGAGGAGATCCATGTCACAGAAATCACACCATTTGTTTTAACTGAGAAGGGAATAATGCCAGTGGTTCTGAAGCCTTGTCACAATTCCCAGAAGGAATATGTCTCCCCATTTGAGTTCCTCAAATTGCAGTGCCTGTGTGTCTTCCTGGTGGGTTTTCTGGAATGATTTGAACCTTTTGCTCTTCTGCATGATTGCTGCAACTCTCTAAACAAGAGGCTGACAATCAGTTTTAGAGCTCCTGTGTATGGAAAGGATTTTTTGATTACTTTTCCTTTAGAAAAGCCTGATAGCTAGATAGACTTGTAAAACTGATAGAGGAAGGACTATGAGCCATGGCCTTGGAAGAAAATAGCGTGAGTAGGGGGAAAAAGAAAAAAAAAAAAAAAAAAGTGGATATGATAGGAGACACTTTTAGAGAATAAAAGAGCTTTCAGAGAATAGGGCTGGTAAATAGCTTGAAACCTGTGGGAGTCCTATAAGCAGACACCAAAACAGCCACGGTATTTATCTCCCAAAAAGGTGTACCAGGGGACAGACAGAGTGTGACAGGCTGGAGATCATCTGGCTGTACAAACTGAGCACAAATTGGCAGAGTCTGGCTGTGAGTTTGTGTGAGCTCAGCCTGGCTGTGTGATCTCCTTGCACTCATCTTGGCCTGTCCTGTCCTGAGGCCTTTCATTCCCCATCAGATTTCGTTTTTAATAAAGAGCATCAAGCAGAGCAGTAGGGCTGGTTTTATTGGTCTGGTGGTTCTGTGTGGTTTTCAGCTCTGGTCCCAGTGCACTGTGTGTCCTTCCTGAAGATGTGCACAGGAGGATGCTCCAGCCCAGGGCTGGGCTGTGGATGGAAACCTGCAGCCACTTCCACCAAGAGTGAGTCCTGCCCTTTGGCTGAAGTGAAGAGTTTCCTCCCACTCAGGCAGTGCCTCTGACATTATTTACTGCCTGCCAGAGTAGCTCCCAATTTAGTTTTATAATTCATTCTCCCATTCTCTCTTCATACACCTGGCTTGCTCTCAGTATCACCAGCACATAGATTCTGGAGCCTCTGGAGGGGGTTGTACTGACTGACATGTGGAACTGTAATGCCTTTTTATTCATATTTGGGTGAGCTATTGAAGAGATATTACCAAATTGAAAAGCTGCATGATTTGGGGTTGAACTATTCAGATAAAACAAAGCTTTGAGTTTAATTGGATCTGATTATAGAGTCCAAGCAAGAATAGGACTGGTACACCACTTAATCAGTTTCTTCCTTTTAAATATGGAAATCTTCAGAGCCTCTCCTATAAGAAAATTCCACATATACTAATAGTCTATAGATCCTTATCTTTCTTCACACTCATTTTAATATGTTCAGAGAGTTCTGGTACAGTCTGGTTGCACTTGTTTCAAGTTGCTCATGAAATCCCACCTCTGACTACAGTGGGTTGATTTATACATTATTCAGTAGTAAAATCCCAGCTGAATAGGGAGGAGGAAAAAAAAAAGTTAAGTATCAGAGTGGAAAGCTCACCAGGTCCTTAGCATAATCTCTCTGGTTCAGACCTGCATTTCTCTTTCTATTTGAGCTTGTCTTACAGTGGAGAGGAGTGTATCATTCCAATTTCAGATAGAAGACTACCTGCTCAGCTCAGGCAGATTTAAAGTTTTTCTTTTGGTACATCACATACTTTCCAACAGCCCCTTCCCCTCTCTAAAGGGATTATTGTCTAAATCTGCACCAGGTCAAGTGAAATAATTAAACACAAGCTGGCTCCACTAATTAACTTATCCACAGACCATTGTCTGTTATTAGCATTTTAAAGAGAGACTTGGTTAACCCCTTCTTCCTAGGCCTAGAAGTACTATTTTAATAGCAGAATTCATTACTGTGAGCATCTTTGGCTCCCTTTCTTGCTTAAATATTGTCTTCAACTCCTTTGCCAGAGAATGAGTGAGTTTATGGGATGTTTCACCCTGCATCAGTTACTTTTCTTGACTGGGCATAAGAAGAAAGCAGCTTGAATGAAAAGGGCTGTGACTGTCAGAAGACCAAATACAGAGTTTTGTATTCTGAAATATTCTTAGAATAGAAAGTTCTCAGTGTAAACAGCAGAGAGGCTGTTGCATGCTTTGTAAAATATAATTTGAATTGTGATGTATCTGGTGTTTTTATAGCACATCTCATCTGGAACAGTGTCAGGATCATGGCGTTTGTATTTGCAGAGGATGTAATACTTCCAAAAATACAGGAATGTGTGCACAGGGACCAGAATGTGGGTGTTTGCTGTTCTGCATCACGAATACTGTCTGTTTCCTTGAGTTCTGCACTAATTAGTACCCAGAAAGGTGGCAGAAGGTGGCTCTTTGAAGGGGAGGATTATTCTTGTTAGACACTTGTGAGCATCACTAGGCTGGCTATAAATAATCCAAACATCAGGTGCTGAGGTTTGGGCTATTCTCCATTCTCTGCAGGCTGAGAGAGGGCTCATGGAAAGGCCAGCAAGGTGTCATGTGCAGGCAGGATGGAGCTGTGTGTTATTCTTCCCAGAATTCACATTCAAGCATCCAGGAGCTTGTAGTGGCAGAGCTGAAGCAGTGAGACAGTTTGTTCTTTTGTCATGGTACCCTCACCATTTTTCTTCTAATTTTTAGGCTAAATATTTTCCTTCCCTTGTTGTTTTGTTATACCAGTTTCTAAAAAATTCTGAGGACTTTGTGTAAGAAATCCTCATTAAATAGAGTACATGTCAGTACAGTCATGTTTTATTCAAGCTATTCATTTTTTGCACTTAAAATGCTTTCTGTTCCAAATGCCTTTCCAGAAAAATAAATGTGGTTTTCAGTTAAAGTAAACAGGTCACATACTCAGTGACCTCAAATCTGATGGCTCAAACTGAGAAGGGGAACTAATTGCATAAAAAGGCAGTGACTTGTATTATCCAGATGTTCAGTAAGTTGGTCTTCCCAGTCTTATTTATACATGCCTGAAAAATAGATTGTAGTTTCTTATTCTTGCCAACATGGAATTCACCTCAGTTTATAGGGAAGGATCTTGTTTTAATGGTTCATGGTTTGGGCAGATTTTTACCCCAAGGAGGGTGAACTGACCAGGCTGATCCCTGAGGTTGGGAATGGGGTCTGTAACTCAACAGCAAATGGCTCTTGTAGAATGGGGGAGCTTTCCTGCCAAGTGTCTGCTGTTCTAAAGGGAGGGTTTGATGCCACCCAAGCAGGAACATGCCAGCTAAAATGCCTGCTTAGGAATCATTGTGGTCACCTTCTGAAGGAGTTCCAGAGAGGTCAGAGGAGCAGCACCCTTGTCTCTGCCCAGAGCTGGCCCAGCCACAGAGATCTGCTGTGATCCAAATACCTTCCCCTCTTTTGGGTGTGCTTTGCTCACAGGGGAGCCTGTGCTGATGTGAAGTAGCAGATGAGAGGACACTCCATGCACTGCTCACTCTGGAAGTGGTTTGTTTTGGAGATGTGTATGTTTCTGCAATTATTTTAGCCATTAAACTTCATCCCTGAAAATGCTTTCATCTTGGCTGATTCCATCTTTTTGTGGCCATGGCAATGCAGAGGAGTGTGATGGGAAATGCATTACCAGATTTGTAAATTACGTGCAGTTCCCTCCCCCCTGTATGTTTGATATCAGAAGACAATGTTTGACAGAGAAGGTAATGAACACACTTGCTGGTAAATCAGCAGCTAGATGTGATTTGAAAGAAAATATATTTGAGCATAAAGAGACAATCTTGAAGGGTTATCAGTGCTGAGCAGTATCAGAAAATCTGCCCTACAGATGAGCAGCAGAGCAGCTTCCACCAGTGAGTGCTGGAGAGGAGCTGGGTGGCTTCATGACTCAGGGTATGAGCTCTTGACAAAGCAACTGAGCAAACTTCCCTGGAAAAACAGCCTGCAGGGAAACCTGCAGGGCTTCTTAGGGTAGGCAGCCCACCCCCAGCTCCTTTGGCCATGGCCACACCCCTGAGAACCCCTAAAGTAAAAAGCAGGAGAATCTCTCCAATCTATCCATCAGATGAGAAATTGAAGCATCAGCAATAATTTATTTAGATTATCCTGATTAAGCAGGAAACACCCCACAACATTTTCCTCTCCCCCAGATCAGGACAAAATAATGAATTCTTTTAATTGTAATTACCAGTCAGAAAATAAAATCTGGAGAGATTGAGCATTTTTGTTTTAATAGGTGCAAAAATGTCGCATTGATATTGGTCTTCTAAAATGATGTTTGACATTTTGAAAGATCAATTTTTGTCAAAGTTAGCTCTGACAATTAAAACCATTTTAAAAAGGACTCTTTTGAAATGTAAAAATAAATTCCAAGTGAGGGAGAGCTTTCAAGTGCCTGTCCTTGGGAACAGTTTCACTTTTAGTGTCTTGTGATGAAAAACCATTTTGTCACAATATTCTCCACCAGTTTTCATCCTCAGGCCCCTTCAGCTCTCTCTATGGTCTCTGCCACTACTGTCATCCAGCCATATCCAAATGGGTATTTAGGGATGTTCTTCTGAAAACTAATTCCAGTGTTTGCAGTAAGAGCTGCTAATGTATCAGAGTGACCATTGCCTGCAGTATCAGCATCTTCAAAGGCTGACTGACACATTTGAGAAATGGATTTTGTGTTACTCTGCTGACCCAGAGTCTGTGCCAGGGCAGTTCAGAGAGGGGCACAGGCACAGTCCTTCCCATACAAGTTCCATAGGGAATTAGGAAAGCTAAATTCATATCCAGATGTGCAGGGGAGCGTTCAAGGAAAATGCATCAAAACATCTTGCAAAAACTCATTTAAAGTTACATAAATTATTGTTTGCATTTTCACATGCAGTTATTTTCAAGTCTAACCAGCTGTATCAGATTGAAGTGGCCCTAAATAAATAGATGGTTACATAAACACAACATTTGTTTGGGGATTTTTTCCCAATAAGGTCTGGGCCCTGTTTGCTTCACAGCGTTGCACAGACTGTGAGAAGGAGGTGTCTGAATTTCAATGGGACATTTTGACACAGAAAATCCCATTCTTAGTATGTTCGGAGTTTCTAAGTCATATGGTGACAGCTACCTTAAAAGAAGACACAGTAAATAGTATGGCACAAACTGTGCAGAGAAATTGGAATGCAAGCAGAGAGTCCAGAGAGGTGATCACATTTCATTTCACGTTTTTCACCCCATTTCAGTGCATCAGGCTGGTGTCTGGTGTGTGCTGATGCACTGAGCAGGCGTTCTGCTGCCATCCCCAGCAGCACCTGGGGTTGCTGTTTGTTGGGAAGGGCTGGTGTTTGCTGTTCCAGGAGAGCCCTTTGTCACATCCAAGGTGGTAACACCTCACTCCCTCTGCCCCTGTTACCATCTCACAGATCAGTTACCTGATAAACGTTCACCAGAGCCAGGCTTTGGTTACAAAGTGCAGAAGTCCTTAAGCACCTCTGAAATGCTTTCTGGCAGGTCCCAAGGTTCTGTAAATGAGGAAATAAACCAAGTGATGCAAGGTGCAGGGATGCTCATCTGTGCTGACTCTGTTCCAAACCAGAATAAAACATGAAAGAATAATCTGAAAGACGTGACAGTTTTTATTGAAGAAATAATCAGAGAGTCACTTATCAGAATCAAGAAACCTGCTTTATCCTTTGTTGCATTATAAATAAGAATTATATTTGTTCTTGGGAAACAAGCCTGAAGTACACTGCAAGACGTTATTATGAGTGATGCACCAGGAGGAACTGAATAAATACTGCCTGTCTGCTCCATTAGGTGGTTTTGTTTCTTATATTTCTTTGATTCCTTTGCTAGGAACGAGTTGTTTTATCATTTCAGAGGTGAGCCATGATTGCTTTGCTTGTGAGGGCCTGAATTCCAAGCTGATGGAAGGGAGGATGCCAGGCAAGCAGTGTGGTGGGGAGGAGGCAGGGCTGGGGTCTCCAGGTGTGCCCCAGCTGCTCTCTGCCCAGGTGGGCTCTGCTGCAGGGAGGGCACTGCAGGCCAGGGCAGCCCATGGTGGTGTGGAGGAAACAAGGAAGAACAGGAAGATAAAAGGGAAAAACAAATGGAAGGAAGAGAATTTGTAGGAATAGAATATTAAGGTGGGTGGAAGAGAGGAGTTTACTTTTTCCTCTCTTGTAAACTCTTGCAGAGGCTGCTAGCTCTGGATTTGAAGGTTATAGAGAATGCCATCCTAGCTGAAGGAACAGACCAGTGCAGCATCCTCTGAGGATGCAGGCACCTGTCAGAGCTGCAGGCACGGGCTCTGTTATGTCTCACACTAGGTGATTAGATGTAAAATTACACAGTATCATCCCAGCTTGGAACATAAAACCCCTTCCATGCTTTGCCTTGACTGTTGATAATGTTTCTTGGCAGAAGCTGTTGCAGACACCAGCTTTCCATCCTTCCAAGTGAAATGTCAGTGGATGGCAGCGCCGTGCCCTGCTCGTCCCGCTTCCCCCAGCTCTGCACCTCCTCAGCTGCTCAGCTGGGAGCAGTTTCACAGGAGATCTTTGACTTTCTCTGGCTTCCCAGAGGAATTCATAATTATTTCCTCCTTTATCATGGAGTGCAGCTGGAGTCTTCAGCTCCATTAGAACTGCCCTGGTAATTTCACAGTGTGAAATTTACAGCAAACTAGGGACATTAACGTTAAATAAATTTATGCAACAGCAACCCTCACCCAAGTCATTAAAAGTGTGTGCAGTTTTTAATGGATGCTTCAGCATGGCATTTGATAAGTTTGTTCATTTCTTTTCCCACTCTGTTAATTATACATACACACACACATTCTCCTGCCAGAGGTATTGGTGGAAGCTGGCTGTGGCCGTGGATGTCACCTCCTTGCAAACTTCAAACGTGGCTGTAATCCCAACCTCAGTGGAGTGAGGAGAGGCTGTCACTGAGAGTGGATTCAGGGGGGGAAGTGTGAGAGTGTGGCTCTGTGTGCAACTCCAGTAACCCAGTTGAACTATGTGATTCTGAATCACATCTATTTGAAAAGACAGGATATCATAAAGGCTGCTAATATGGTGGAAAATTGCATTAAGCTGAGACAAGACAAAGTTGATTATGTGCAGGAGTAGTGCAGATGTGGCTGGCACTGGTTGTTTGTGCATGTTGATTGATCTTAAATACAGCAGAGCAGGGGATGGGGATGGGATGGGGATGGGGATGGGATGGGATGGGATGGGATGGGATGGGATGGGATGGGATGGGATGGGATGGGATGGGATGGGATGGGATGGGATGGGATGGGATGGGATGGGATGGGATGGGAAGGGATGGGATGGGATGGGATGGGATGGGATGGGATGGGATGGGATGGGATGGGTGGGATGGGATGGGATGGGATGGGATGGGATGGGATGGGATGGGATGGGATGGGATGGGATGGATGGGATGGGGTTTCTGTGGTTACTGATTTTGTTTCAGCTCCTTGGGCTGTCAGCAGAGCCTTTCAGGTCCAACTGCCTTGACCAATACAAGCCCTGATCAGAAAGCTTGATAAGAGCAGGCATGGAGCTGGTGTCCTGGGCAGAGAAAACGTGCTGGCTGTGTCCTTTGAGGAGCAGATGCTCAGCTCCATGGGGCTGGGGTGTGGGATTCCCTGGGAGGCTGCAGCTGGGCTTTGGGGCTGCCTTGCTGGGTGTTCCAGCGTGGGCTGGGCAGGACCAGCCTGGGGTGCTCACCAGGTCATTTGCTGTGTGATCTTCACTTCACTTTGCCAGAGGAGGACTTGGTTTCCTAATTGTTTCATTTTGGCTTCTGTAAACCTTCTGGAGCAGAGCTGTTGTTTTTCCACCTCTCCCACATTCCAAGCAGAGAAGCAGGAAGCAGGAGGTGTTCATCCTGTTCTTTGGTTGTTGTCTCATTCCTCAGGAGTCTTTATTAAGGCAGTTTTCTTTAGTCCTGCTCTGCCTGGAGCCACTGACCTCTGCCACCAGAGCTTCTGGCTTCCAAGGGCTCTGTGACTCTGCTGGCTTGAGCCATTTAATGGTTTCCAACAGAAAGAGAGCAGGTTTACATTAGATATTAGGAAAAAATCCTTTACTGTGAGGGTGGGGAGGCCCTGGCACAGGTTCCCAGAGATGCTGTGGCCTCTCCATTCCTAGAAGTGTCCAAGGCCAGGTTGGATGGGGCTTGGAGCACCCTGGGATAGTGGAAGGTGTCCCTGCACATGGCACAGGATGAGCTTTAGGGTCTCCTCCAACACAGGCTGTTCCATGATTCCATAATTCTGTGGTCACTGGCATGGAACTTGAAATGCAATGTGGGAGTCAAATCAGATGCTGGTTTTGTAATAAACAACATCTTAGGAGTAGAGATAATTCAGCATCTAGCAGTCAGTAGAAAGGATTTGTGGATGTTTGTCCTGGGAATTCCCTAACATCCCAGCCCTAAGGGATTTTATATGGATGGGTGTCTCCACCTCCCTTGGCTGCAGCCTGAGCTCTGACACAGGTGAGTTTTCATGGCTGTGGTTTAGTTCTGAAAGAGCAATTTGTAAGCACATTGAATCGAGTGCATATAGCATACTTTGATTGATATTTAAACTGAGGTGAAAGGACTCTATCTGTGATTATGGACATCAAAGACAATATATTGAAATTCAGTTTTCTAATGTACACATCATTTATCAAATCTCTGCCCAATAATGCCAACACTTGCTGCACAGAAATACAACGTGATGGATTACCTGCTTCCCACCAGCTTTCTGAAGGCCAAGGAAGATAAACACAGGATTCTTGTAGAAATGTCAAGTTCAGGCTGGGGAGAGGAACTGAAATCAAAAACCCCAGGGCAGTTAGGAAAATTCATAAGCAGGGTGAGAATTTCAGGGACCTTACAGTCCTCAGAGGAAACAAGTTTCTTTGTTTCTTGCTGTCACCAAGAGCACGAGCAGCCCACCTGCTGCAGGCAGAACGTGTCACCTTCTGCAGAATTTGACCTGGTTTAGTGTCTGCTCTTGAGATGCTGATGATCTAAAAAAAGCACATTTTTTACATATAAAGCAGCAGTGATCTGGACTTGGATCCATAACAGCCAGTTCTTGCCTGGAATCTGGAAAAAAAAAAAAAAAAAAAAGAAAAAAAAAAAGCTTAGAAATATGAATTTCAAATTAAAACCAGGAAAAAAATAAATAGCAGAAAACACTTTTATTTCTTGCTGAGCTTCTATTCAGTTCCTGCTTCCTGTGTTGACAGTGTAAGTTATACTTGGGCAGGAAAAAAAGGCAGCCCACAAACATAATTACAACCATGTCTAATTAGGCAGAGCTATGTAAATTTAGCGTTTCTACATGATTATAAATGTCAGGAGAGCCTTAGATAAGACATGAGAGTTTGGAGTATCTCTTGTGTACCTAGTCTAAAACGTCCTTATTGCTAATCCTATTCATCTGGAGTTGCTTCCTAATTAGAATATTTATGGGCTAATAGGGAGGTGAAGAAGACACTCCAGTTCAGTTCCAAAGGTGAGAGCAGGGATTCATTAGACTCGGCGTCTCTGTTTTGATTGCTGTACAATGTAATTAACATTGTGCCAGACAATCATTTTAGATTTACCTTAACAACAAATGTTTCAGAAGGTTCCTGTTGTTCTGCCTTGGTCTGCTGCAAGCAAAAGCAGTGATGTCAGCAGCTTTGAGAGGTTTGGGGGTTCCTGGATGGTTTTTTTTCCGTGTTTTATTTTCTGAACTGTTTTGACCTCAGTCTGTCAGTTACTGATGTTTCTGAGTTTTGGCCATGCCAGCTAAAAGTGAATCTGGTTTGCATATTTTATGAATTCATGTTTTATAAATTTTATATCACTAGGACCTACTTTATAGGAAATGCTTATTTTGATATTTTGGTGGGTTTTTTCAGAATTTTCACTTGCATGCCTATAGCCAGTGACCTGATATAAAACAGAATTTTTAAAATCAGATATAGTTCAGCTGGTTTTACATTATACTACCATGAAAGCACTGGGAGTGCCTGACATTCAGTGTCTGAATCTCTAAATTTTCTTCTGGAAGGTTCTTCCCCACCAGGAGCTCCACTGAGCCCAGGCACAGCAGCAGCAGGAAAAATTCTCCTGCACCCAGATGGAGAGCCAGGCAATGCTGAGCTCCAGCCCAGGGGGTTGTAGACCTCACTGATCCACCACTGTGTGAGGATCTGGCTGCTTCCTTGCTGGGATCATCCCTTCTCTTCCCTGCTGGGGGAGGGTCCAGTCTTTGTCCACAGCCCCACACCTTGCAGAACACATCTTCAGATTTCCTCCTGCTGCCTCCTCTGGCTTTTGCAAGATGCTTCTTCCAACCTGCTGCCAAACTCCCGTTGTGGAGGGTCCCTCAGCACTGCCTAAGGAGAGATGCTCTGTCCTGGGTCCAAGGGGAAGCTGCTGTGGGGTTGCCAGCCCCAAACCCCTGTGGCATTGATGCTCAGGCCAGGGAACATGGGGGCAGCTTTTAGAAAGGACAAGACACTGAGTTTGTGTTCTCCCTCCCACATCTCTCTTTACTTTAAGCCCCACTTCTGCCTGCAGACCACATCTGAGTTCTGCAGAGCAATGCCCATAATTAATACAAATGCTAAATTGTCCCTTTATTTTTGCCAGTGCTGTGGCCAGTGTCAAAGTCAACAACTTTCCAAGGCAAGGTGATCAAATCAAAACCTGGGGGGCTTGATCTCTTCTCTTTCCTTTCCAAACTGATCTGTTTGTCTGAGAAAACAACATTCTGTGGCTTTAAAGGTGTGATCAGAAAAGTTGTTAAGATGTCAAGTCACGTTACTTCAAGTCTTCTCTGTATAAATTACAGTGAGGTACGGGGATCTCATAAATAATGATAAATATAGCAACATTCTACTGCTGATGGAAATCATTATCAGCCATTATCAACTTTAATTAATATATTCACATTATTCAAATCCAGGTAGAAAATGTTCTTTGGCATCAAGTCTAGAGGAATAGGTGCTTTTGTACAGCTTGAAAAGCAGCTGGCAACAGGGAAGCAGCTCTGGGGAAATATTTTGTTAAGATTTAGGGTCCAGCACATTGATTGTCCCATAAGTGTCCCCCATTTTCCATTCTTGTGTGCAAGGGCTGGTAGCTATCATGTTTTCCAGGGTTATTTCTTCCCTTGGAGCACTGCTCCTGCACCAGAAGAGCTTTCTGTTGTTTGTGGCATCTCAGTTGTCTCCGTGGCAACCAGGGCAGTGCTGGGGAATACACAGTTGAAGATGCTGGAGATGAGTACTGGTAGCAAATGTTCTTTAACATGAAAAATGAGTGAAAACAAACAGAAAATATGGGCTAAACAAACCTCTGCTAGTTCTAAATGGAATGGCTCTTGAAAATTTCCATTAGGGCTTAACAGCTCTTTAAATAAATAACCAGTATGTCCCCTTCCATCTGAGGGTTTCCATCTGTTGATTGTGTTTGTTTGCTTTTCTCCCATTTTGTGAAAATCCCGAGGCCCAGTCCTGCTGCACACCCAGCCCCTGGGTACAGGGCTGAACATTCCTTCCCTTTGGAAAAGGAGCTGAAAAACAGCATCAGACTAATGTATCCCACCTGGCACCCCAGCAGCTAGCCCATAAAACCCTGCATCCACACCTGGAGGGTGGCCAGAGGCCTTTGCAGCTTTCCAGGGGAGAGAGGAGGGTTTGTTAGAGCAGGAATTCCCTGGTTTTCCACTGTGCTCAGCCTGCCCCACGCAGCCAAGGCAGAGGTTCTGCTCTGTGCTCACAGTGCAGCAGGTGGGAAAAGTTCCTGGAGAGATGCTCCTGCATCCATCCTGTCCCTCTGTGCCCCCTCAGCACACCAGGAGCCCAGCTCATGGCATCTGTCCATGGCAGTGCAGAATCTCTGGGATGATCCCTGTCCCTCAGACATGCACCCTCTGATACTTAAACCAGGAAGGTGCCAGCCTAGGATGGTGTTTTCTGTTCCAGACAGAGCAGTGAAAATGAGATCTCTGTGGTGTGTGCTGTGTTTTCCATGGGAAGGGCTCCCATCAGCGATTCCATGGGCTAATGGCTTAGTTAGAGACCTTAATGACTCAGAGTGAGGACCTGGTACAGCTGCTGTGAGGCAGCACTTTGTTTCTGCTGTCAGATAATACATCTCTAAATCTGGACTGCTCTGATGTTTCCTGTGAGAAAAAGGAAATAAATCCATACAGCTCCCATTAAGCAAGAGAGAGAGGTAAACACTGCTGTTAGTGGGGTGAGATAAAACCTTTTCACTCTGGGACACAAATCTGAGTTCAACTTATGATAAAATTAAATACATTTCATGGTCTCACTCCCCACAGGGAATCAATCCATCTCACAAAATTCTTGACACACACTTATCACAGCCTCCAGCTCTTGAGAGAGACCAAGGACCAGAGTCCTAAATCCCTTTGCATTCTGCCTGAAGAGGATGGTCACACTTGGAGACTGGTCTTACAGCCCTGCTTCTTTCTTGCAGTGAAGAACCTCAGCTTCTGCTTCTGCTGCTTTCCCAGCATGGTTTTGTCTGAGAAGTGGAGGAAATACAGCAACACACACACACACACATGATTTGCTTAGTGTAAGTCCATACACCTGAACCTGAGGTGAGCAGCTCCAGCACTGCACACTGCTGTAGGAGTAGGAAAATTGCTGATGTGCTTTTTCAAAAGGACACATCTCAGTATTTTGGAGAGTATTAAACTTATAATTCCAATAGCTCTTCCTAAATCTGATGGAGAGCTAAGATGTTCAACTGGATTCTGGAGAAAATAGGGAGGCAGTTTTGGGGATGTTTCCCTTGCATTGTACAGGCAGCTGAGATTTTGGAGCGTGGACCACAGATGAGATGATTTCATTTGAATTCCACATCACAACCAAAGCAAAAATAGTTTGTTTTGAGGAAATTCTTTATCCCACAGTGTCCATTTTCCTTTGTAATTGCCAGATATTTTCAGTACTGGAGTAAGGACTGTTGTTTACAATTAACATAGCCTGAATAAATTCCAGCTGGCACGTGGTACCCTTAAGTGGGATAAGACACCCCAGGTTTATGGCAGGTGATGGGTGGCATGAATCAGATCCTCTGGGGGGACTAAAGCACTGTAAACCCACACCCCAGCTTTTCTCACAACAGTTTTGTTCTGTATCTGTATCCTCAGTCTGCAGTTACATTTTTGGACTGGTTCTGTCACTGAGCACAAAGTGATGAATTGCTGCCCAGAACTCACTGCCAGTTTATCTACATGTGCAAAGAACTTTCTTTTGGGAATTATTCTGCTCAGGGAACTGATGCAGCTCAGCAAAAGGACTGTCTTGCACATAAAAACAGGTCTAAGCTGAGGGTGGGGGGAAAAGAAGCAACATTGTGAGGGTGGATTTAATCAATACAGTTTTACTTCTGCATAAAGAAGGCTTAAAACTGCATTCAGCAGCTCCAACTGGACTCTGCAAACCAATGAATCCCTCTGAAAAAAGAGCCTTAATTCCTCTGCCTGTTCCCCATTTGAGGAACAGGAATAATTCTCAGCTTGCAGAAGTTTAATGAGTATGAATTTGTCAATATTTATGCCTACAAAGAAAATAAAATATGCTGGCATTATTTATAGCATTTCACTAAGCTCGTCAGAGCAGCATCATATATGATCAGGTCATGGGTTAACAAGGATTAATTATCTTGGCAAAATTATGCTTTGCAATTTTTCATTTCAGTCTGTTACTTTTGAGTATTTGATAATGTAGCCTGCTAAATTCAGGGTCATTTTGCTTCTTGCATGAAATTCAGCACTTCCCTACATAAATGTTTTTTAAGCAGAAATGTAGCCAGAACTGGGGAGAGCTGAAGTGCTGAAATTCCCTCTTACAGCCAATAGCCAAGAAACTGCTACATTCCTCCAATTTTGTGACTGCAAGAATTGTATTTTATCACATAAAGGTTGTTGGCAAGTTCCTCTTTCATACCTGGTGGCAATGTGAAGTTAATGCCATATTACAGGAGCCTGGGCAGTTGTCAGGGGGGTCTCCACAGTGCCAATTCCTTTATAAAATTTCCCCTGCTACCATGGAACCTGCTCCTGGTCACCTAAAGGCCTTTGACACTTGCAAAGATCCTGCACATCCCTTAGATGACAAAAAAGCCTAGAAATTAAATGCTGTTTGATTAAGGCCCTGATCTGGGAAAATTAAATTTTCCCTTCATTTATTGCAGTGGCTTGTGGCTTATGGCTGCTGCTCCATCCTCTTGTCACACACAGTCACCAGAAAGGGCCCCAGGAACCCTTCCAGGGGTCTCCCTGTACCAAAAATCCTTCTTGCTCTACCCCCTCCTCTTTCAAACAAATAAACAGGGCATTTAATTTCACACTCCATATATCAATCTGATTTTTCTGGAGCTCTGCTCTGACCAGACCCCTCCTGTCAGTGGCATGGAGCAGTTTTCCATGGAGCAGTTTTCCATGGAGCAGTTTGAGCAGTTTTCCAAGGAGCAGTTTTCCAAGGAGCAGTTTTCCATGGAGCAGTTTTCCTTGGATGGCAGTGGCTGCTCTCCCTGGAGTCTCACCTGGGTGCACAGAGACTCTGCTGAGGCAGATCTGATGAAGGCTGACAGGCTCAGTATGGGAAGGAAAACATCCCTGCTCATCACAGCAGCTCTGGCAGTGGCACTCTGCCAGCCTGGCATCTCAATCATTTCATTTATCAGCAGTTTTGCAGTTTATCATGAAGTCATTTGTTCCTGTTCCTCACTTGCCTGGTTTTATCTCGTGTCTGAAGCCCTCTGAGCAGGCAAGGTATAGTTGTGACAGGGTGAGTTGTACTCAGGATAGAGAGTTGTACTCAGAGCAGTGAGTTGTACTCAGGGCAGTGAGTTGTGCTCAGAGCAGTGAGTTGTGCTCAGGGCAGTGAGCTGTGCTCAGGGCAGTGAGTTGTACTCAGAGCAGTGAGTTGTGCTCAGAGCAGTGAGCTGTACTCAGAGCAGTGAGCTGTGCTCAGAGCAGTGAGTTGTACTCAGAGCAGTGAGCTGTACTCAGAGCAGTGAGCTGTGCTCAGAGCAGTGAGTTGTGCTCAGAGCAGTGAGCTGTGCTCAGGGCAGTGAGCTGTGCTCAGAGCAGTGAGTTGTGCTCAGAGCAGTGAGCTGTGCTCAGAGCAGTGAGTTGTGCTCAGAGCAGTGAGCTGTGCTCAGGGCAGTGAGCTGTACTCAGGGCAGTGAGTTGTGCTCAGAGCAGTGAGTTGTTCTCAGAACAGTGAGTTGTGCTCAGAGCAGTGAGCTGTGCTCAGAGCAGTGAGCAGGTCCCTGGAGGGCTGTGCAGCCCTGCTGGAGCTGGGCCATGGCTCAAAACCATCTGCAAAACCTCTGGATCACCAGAGGCTGGGGTTCAGACCTCACTGCTGCTCTGCTGGCTCTTTGGGTGTAATGGAAGCCAAAAGTAAGCTTGCCCAAATGCCCTGCAGCCAATTCCTGTTGCAAACCCATGATGAGTCAATATAAAAGTCAGTATTTTCCTGGGATCACTGTGTCCCATTCCCCAAATGCTGTACCCCAGAGAGCAGTGAGTGCTGACACCCATCAGGAAGCTCTGCACTATTAAGACTGCTCTCTGAAAATAGTTCTTCATTTTGGTGGCCTTTCTTTTGTGAGAATATTCGTGACTTCTCTCAAATCCATTAATACAGTGTTTAACAAAAAATCCTTTTTTCCTATTTGTCTAATACAACTAGATATAAACATCAGGATCATTAGCTTGTAAAAAAAGCTGAGACGACTCCTTCAGAAAAGTGTAGCACTTTATCCTCCATTAATCCTAGGCCTTGCTCAGTGAATGATTTGTACCATTGAAGTAATTGTAGCTGTGCAGCTTTTGATAAGTTATCAAAAACTTTATTGCTGTATTTTTATCTGGACCTAAGTGTTTTTTCTATCAGACTCAGTCTGAATTGTAGCTCTTCTACACCAGGACATAGTACAGGTCAAGTATTGAATCAACTGCATGCCCTTATTTCCTGTGTGTTACATCTTTAACATTATTATATATACAAAATTAGCAAGATCAAATATTGCTTGTGTTCAAGTGCCTTTGTTTCTTCTCATGGGTCAGAATTTCCAGCCAGAAAAAAAAAAAAGTCCTTCACTCACAGGAAAAGCTTTCAGCTCATTTTCCCACAGCACTGGGGATCTTTTTCAATGCACCTGTTTTCATGCAGCCCTTTTCCAAGGCAGGGAAACAAAGCCTTTGCAGGCAGAGCTGGTTTTGACAAAAGCCCCCTTTACTGTTTCCAACTTCAGCACCAAACTGAATTTCTTCTCCAGAAGTTGTCAGTCACATTCTCCCTCAGCAAATCGACACAACGTGACCCTGCCCACGCTGGGTGAAGCAGCTCTGAAGAGAAATACAATAGGGAGCATCTCACATTAATCTCTTCTCTGCTATTTGACTGTTTTCCACTAACCTTTCCTTCTGCCAAATTTAATTAAATCAGCTGCTTTTGTGGCTCTAACCTGTTCCTTCTCTGTTTGGACATTCCCTTCAGTTCATAAGGCACATATGATATGCAGCCAGCAGGGACTTAGCCAAGCTATTTTCTTAAAATAATTCTCAGCAATGAATAACAAATGACACCAAATGAGTTTATTTTATCCAGACCATAAGGAGGCAACACAGTGCAGATGCCCCAGACTTGTGTTGTGCTCCTGACTGCCAGTAATTTTAAAATCCAGGATCTTAGTGTTGCTCATACCACGTGTGTACATATAGGATTAGACAAAATGGTTTGAATATATTACATTGATTGTATTTTTTGGTTGCTGCACTTACAGTGTTTTTTAAAAAGCTCATGTTCCTCAGAATTAAAAGGTCTGGCTACATCAGGGGTGTCATGAGTGTAGAATTTCAAGCTTATCTGCAAAAATGAGACCAAGTATAAATAATGAGCAATATTATGAATATTTATTCACCTACACTGATCCTCCTGATGATCTTTTTCAAGCTTCCAGCCTGACAGAGCTTTAAGAAGGCACTTTTACCTGAATTGTGAAAGGTTTTTCTTCCTCTTTCTAATCAAGCATGATATACCAGAAAACAAATCAGGCTGATAAAAACAGAAGTCAGACTTACAAGAAAAACAGCTGTAGCAGCTAAATGGCTTAAAGCAGAGAAAGTAGGAAAACAGCATGTGGGCCTAATGATGGGTGGTTTTCAGGTTTCAGAATACATTAAGGCATTCTCCCTGTTTATTAAATTGCTCTGGCAGCATTTGACAGCAAAGGTTTTGTGGATTATAAGAGTGCAATGGACATAACTAGGGTATTTTTTTATCCTAAAGCTTGGCCTTTGGGTAATCACCAGGAAGTCACACGCTGCAGGAGGAATTTGCTTTGCACAAGTCTAAAGAAGGTTGTTTTTTCACTTTAAAAAAAAAATGTTTCCGAGATTGTTGTTTACTTTCCCTTCTCTGCCTTGAGATTTTGAGTTTTTCTGTCTCAGCACTCACTCCTTTTGTCAGTAAGTGGCAGAAACCACCTGGAAGCAGCATCAATTTGCTGCTGGCATTTTTACCAGAGGGCACCTCTCTGCAGCACAGGGTGCTGTGTGAGCACCCAGGCTCTGAACTGCTGCTCGTCTCTCCCTGCCCAAGAAAAGCCAAATGCAATTTCATGGTTTTACAGAAACTGCCTCAGCCAAAAGTTAGAATGCTTATTATTCCTCAGGTCTCCTTTTAAGTGCTTTTTTTGGGATGACCTGGAATCTCTGGGGCATAAAGGCTGGAAAGTTTTGATGGGAGTTGGGTGGGAGCTGGTTCCAGTTCCTGGGGGATGCAGGTGGACTCCAGCTCTGTCCTGCAGAGGGAAGGGGCTGCAGATGGCAGCTCTGCAGCCTCCCTCATCCAACAAATGGATTTCTCTCCTCACAGTATCCCTGTTAGATAAGAAAGAGTTTTAATTTCATTTTGAAGTGTTATTTTCAATTTCTCTGATGCACGGAAAAATTAAATGACCTGCTAAAGGTCACTTGGGGAGGGTTTGGGAAAATGTTAAGGAAATCCAGATCTTCCAATTTGCAGCCTGCAGCCTTAATCACAGCCCTCCTCTGTTTTGGCACAGTGGCTGTAGTCAGAATCTAAATACATTATCCAAGATATTCATCACATCTCTTTTTTTTTAGTGAAATATATCTGTAGCTCATGCCAGCCCTCTGCCATCCCTTTGCATGACTGTCAGAAGAAGGTAATTCAGTTTCCTTGTTTCTCCCCTGCTTCCTTGTGGACTTATATCTGATCTGGAGTTTGGATCACTGAAAAGAGAGATGCCCATTTCTAGTGATTCTGTGATTCTAATGTTGTATGAATGAGAGAACCATATGAGAATCTCACTAACTGACAGTCTCTCTAAACAGAAAAGTTGATACAATCCAAGGACAGAGATTGTAGCAATGGGGTTTCTGGCAATAATTTTGATAATAATTCTGATTGTAGTTTTGAAGTCAGTTCATAGCACCTGAGTCACTTCATTCAAGTTTTGAGAAATGCCTGTGCTCAAATACCGGATAAGAAATGTTGTGGCCTCTGTTGCCCACCCAGTGCAAGTCAAAATGTAGAACAAGTATTGGGTTGATAACAAACCCTACTGTGCTGGACACTTCTAACCATGCTGCTGCCAGGTGGTCAGAGCTGTAAAACCCTCTGCAAGGTGAGTTTGGGTCCCTTTACTGTTTTGGTGGATGTATTCTCCTCTATGCCCCTTTCTTTGGGCAGAAGTTGCTGCATTCAAATTCCACATTTTTCACTGCAGCTTGGGTGGTTTTTTTCAAAACCTTGATAGCCCAGGCTCAGTTTCTAATCTCTTAGGGGTAAAACACCAAAGAAAATAATAAAGTGTCTGTCTCAGATGAATGTGCTGGCAGCATATTGCACTTGAAGCACCTCTGTTCCAGTTTAATACAGCCCTTCCTATGCACAGCATTGTTGGGAGAATCATTAAAATGATCCATCAGGATCCCCAGTCTGTCTTACCATTTCCAGTTATTTGTCTGCTCTGGGTTGGTTTCATTTCTTTTTTCCTCTTTTTTTTGCTGTTTTTGTCTCAGGGCTGTTTAGTGCTTGGATTTGCTATTCCTGAGCATCCCTGAGTGTCCCTAACAAGTGGCAGATCACTTTCACAGAGATGCTGGGTCAGTAGGGATGCTGGCACTCACCATGAGATGAGGTGGATGAGCAATTCTGTTTGGTTCACAGACCTTCTGTCTGGGGGGCTCCAGGGGGATGTGGCCAGGATGCTGGAAGCTTTTTGGGATGCCTGCTGGGGTCTGCTCTGTGGCCAGTGCAGGAACATTTTCCACTTCAGCACTTGCCCTGCCTGAGTGACAGAGAGAAGGCAGCCGTGGGCAGCAGCCTCTGAACTGTTTGCTCTCAGCTGCTAAAAGGCCAAACAGACCCTGAAAGGCTTTCTGGGTTCTTTGATGCTGCAACCTCTGTGTGATAAAAAGATCATATTCACTTTCTTTCAGGGAACTTTTAAAGCACTTCCTTCTGCTTTCATAGGAAAGCTCAGCTTGCCAGTGCTGCATGTTGTACCCAGCACCAGAGGCTGTTTTGCTTTCAGAAGCTGCCACACAAAAGAGGAAAGAGCTGCTAAAAGCTGGAGCAGGTCCCATTTACACTTATGTGAGAGCTTCAACACCTGCCCTGGAAGAAGCTGGAAAAGTTAATGGTGTGTCTAGTGGTTCCAAATGGGTTAAAAGGTGTAAATTGTAACACATTAATACACTGTCATAAAGTGCAGTATCTTAAGAAAGAATAAGATGAGTTGTGTAAGGTGTGAGACCCCCTTACGGGTCTTAGGTGCTGAGAGGGAAAGTGTTTAAAGTTTAATTGCTGGTTGTTAATCAGGCTGCCAGGAGAAAGCTTGGCTGTGGACCTTCATTTGTATCTGACAAAATGTTTTTTGAAGGAGACAGCTCCTCCAGACTGGCACAGAGTTTATTGGTGTTTGGGTGGAGGCAGGTTTGGTCTGAGCAGCACATCACAGCCAGGGGTCACATCTCCACCTGTGCCAGGGAGAGAGGCAGCAGAATAAACTGTGCCTTGCTGGGCAGAGCCAGGCCAGCACCACCCCTGCCTGGGGCTCTGCTCATGAAATCAAATGCACCAGAGGCTTGTGAGAGGGGAACACCTTGCCACTCTGGGGAAAAGCCAATATAGCCCCAGCCACATGGAGAAAACAGCCTGGCTGTTGGCTTCACTGTCTGTGGCTGTGCAGCACTGAGCAAGTGGCCCAGTTTGTTTTAAAAATAGCATTGCCTCCCTTGTTTTATGCCTGTCTTAGCAGAAACATGAACACCTCAGGTCCTGTGTGGCGAGGCTGTGATGGAGCAAAACTGCATCTTTTTAGCTCAGGCAGCAGCCTGTGCATTGGGATTTACAGGCCCAGGGTTTGATGTGTGCCAGGGACTCTGCAGCCACAGTGTGATGCTGTGTTGTATGTGAGAAATGAAAAACTCAAAGTTTATCAAAGGCTCTGCTCAGCTCTGGCACAGGGGTGAAGCTCACCATAGCTGGGGGAGCTCCAGATGTGCTGGCTTCTCTGGTGATCTGTCAAAGCTGCCTTCTTCCCAGAGCTTCCAGAAGAGGGAGATTTCCAGCTTTCCACTGGAAATCTGTTTTTATTTAGCCAAGGCTAAGTAGGGAGTATTAAAGGATAGGTGCTTTAAAAGCTTTTCTTTGTGTAAATGGTGGCTAGTTAGGTCTTTGTGGAAAAAGTACTTCTGCTTGAAGTGAATTCAAGTTAATGTTTGAGAGAGGTCTGTTTATTTGCTTTTAGTTGCCTTTCCTGGTTCTGGTGCAGTATTTATTAATGGTTTGCCATCTCAGATACCCAAAAACATGAACATCAAGTCTTCACTAGCATGCAGAAAAATTATTTAGAAATCAAATCACAAGAACATCTCATATTCATCTCATTGGTGTTGCAAAATTAAGTGGAGATGCATAGATATAAAGATGTGAGTATAACCACAGGAGGAAATAGAATTTAGATTTTCTATCTCCTTCACCAGTAGATTCCTGCTAATACATCCTACATCCTGGTAACCTTATTTGCTTTACCAGACGTGATGCTAGAATTAGCAAGTCATATATTTCTCAGGAAGTAGTAATTAATTGGACAATATTTGTACAGAGCTTTGAAAATGTAGGTCCTAATTTTGCAAACCTTTTGTCCGTAATGCAGATTAATTTAATCACATAATTACTGCATTTCTGGACTTTGGTATACACAGTTCCCCAGCTCATGTGTGATGTATAATAATTGCCTGTGTAAATTGGCAGTAGCCACATTTCTCAAATACTGTGCGTGCACGTTTGAAAATTGGGATCACAGGTAGCACTCCATTATTAGGACTTCATTTTAAAATACTTTGTTCTTTTCTAGTCTGTGTCTGAGTGTGATTTACTCTTGTTTATACCTTCTCTCAGCAGGACTGTGCTCAGCTCAGCCAGGGATTTGAGCCGGTGCTTTCTGTGCCAGCCTCTGTCCCGATGGAGAGAGCCACTTGCAATAAGTGTGATTTTGTTTGGGGCACCTGGTCCTTTGTGTGTGCCAATGGATTGGGCTGGTCAGTGATAACCATCAGTGTTAAGCCTTTTCACACCAACAGTCTGTGCTGTTTGGACTGAAAGGGGTTTTCTTCTTTTCCTTTTTAGAAAGTTGTTTGTGCACAGAGAATGCTGAGAGATCTGCCTTCTGCTTTAGCTCAATTTGTCATAATTTCTACCTAGACCAAGAGGATTTAGCCCTAATTTAATACATCATTTTGAATGTTTTTCCTCCCCCAACCCTGTATTAGATTGCTCCAGCATCTCACTCCTTTAGTGGTGAAGGACCTACTAATTTCCAGCCTAAATTTATTCATGGCCAGTTTATACCCATTTGTTCTTGTGTCAACATTGTCCTTTAGTTTAAATTGCTTCTTTGCCTTCCTAGTGTTTATCCTCCCCACGTTATTTATAGGCAGCAATCATATCTGCTATCAGCCTTCATTGTGCCAGGCTCTTCTCTGGTGATGGGCTGCTCAGTGCCAGCACCTGGCAGGGTCTGGGGGCTCAGCACAGGCTCTGGCTGGTGCTCAGCATCCCTGGGTGCTTGGCACAGGGAGCCAGGATTGCCAGATGTGCTAAGGGCTGCACACAGGTGTTTGCCAGCAGCATTGGGCCCTCCTTCCTCGTGTCCTGTAAAACAGCTTCCAGGAAAGTTGTGGTTTATTGGTGCCTTGCTGCACTTTCCTGTGTTTTGTGCTATTAAATCACATCTTTCTATTATCCAGTTGCCCTTCTTCCAAGCTGCCATTCCTCCTGTACAAGGCACCTTCTTAACCTTCTTGACTAATTTCCCATTAACCAGCTTAACAAATTCCTTCTACTAATTCCCTTCTTCTGGAATTCAGCTGATGTATTTCTTTGGGGCACTGTATCAGATGATTGACAGAAGAGCAGACAGATTAGATCTGCCACAGTTCCTTTAATTATTCCTTTCCTTCATAATTTTTTCCTTCAAAAGTCCTTCTTAGTTTTTAGGTCAGACTAAAAGCTCTGCACTTATCAAGATGAGCTTTTTCCTTGGCTGGAGTAGAAACAGCAGATTTGCTTTGCTGTAGCATGAAGATGTGTTAGATTTATTAGAAACCCTTGCCACAGGACCTCCCACAGGCTTCAGTAGGGATGGGTTTTTAGTGGCCTTGGGCCACTCATTTCCTGAGTTCCACAGCATCACCACCAGAGCAAAAATGTAGTAAATGTTAGGACTATTTTGGTTTTAGTTTCTACCCTGTGCTATTTAAAATTTCATTTTTGCAAAGAAAGAGAATAGAATTATTCTGGATGATCAAAATGCCATCGAGAAAATGTCTCTTGTGCTTGGGGGCATGAGGCTGCCTTTCTTTTTAATAGTTGTAACAATAATAATACTATTAGGACAACAAACTGAGATGCCCCTGGAGATGATGTGACAAATTGGAAGGACATGCTGAAATTGAAATTGATTGAATAGTTCAATAAAATCAGCTTAATGCACAAAAGCAAAAAGATTAGCTAGAGAAAAACAAAAAATCAGTAATTTGTTATCTGTTGGGGCCAATCTCACTGGAGATTGAATTAGTTAAAAATGAAAATAGGCACTTGAAAGGAGCACCCATAATGCCCAGAGTGCTGGAGCCTTTCAGATGGAGCTGGATGTGGATGGCAACCTGTGCCTGAAGGTTTGGCAGATCAGATCTCAGACTGTTTCCATTTGCTGGCCTTGGCAGTATTTGCTTTTTGTCTGGCTTGATCTTTAAGGACTTTTCCAACATAGATATTTCTGTGATTTCAAATGTCTGAGTTCTTTTCAGCTTCCCACACCATTCTCCATGTCAGAATCCACTTTTGCTCTAAATATGATATCATATGATCTGATCAGCATCTTTCTTTTAAACTTCTTTAATTTAGTATTCTAAATTTGTGTGGATTTTTTTTTATTAGCACTACAGAGCTCAGTGAATTGTGCTTTGTTGAATAAAACAACTCTGTTGTAAATCTGAGGTCTGTGAGTACACACACAGAGATGTGTTTTTCTCATTTATGTGAAATCTGATTACTGCTATTTTTTTTAAGTGTCCTCCCAACTTCTGTGATTTAAACCTTCTGTTATTGAAACCAAAGTAAAAGGAAATACTTCCATCAGCCTCCCAGGTCATCTGTAACAGAGAACAGGAAGGAAAAGCTAAATGTGAAATAGAAATTACATTCACTAATAAGGACATTTCAGCCTTGTGCAGTGCTTTACAAATGGAATAATGAACAGCACCTTCTTGCATGAGGCAAAACAAGGGCTAACAATAGTTTCTCCCTCATGTTTTATTATACAAGATAGGAAGAGATAATGAAAGTGCATTTCCATAATATATTCCAGTTGCAAGGTGCTGATGGATCCCTGAGTGTGATGTCTTGTCAATTTAGCAGGTCAATTAAAAGCCCTGGAATCAAGATAAAGCTAAAATGCAGATCTCTTATTCTGGCAACCCAGAAGAATTAAAGAACTGAGCCAATTACAGCACTTCAAGGATGTTTATATGAGAATAAAGGGACCTAATTGACCTAATTCTTGCCCTTTGAAACTTGAGAGGACATTTGACATTTCAGACATGGCTGTAGCAGTGGCACCTTGAAGGAGCAGCCCTGGGTACCTGAGCTGTGCTCTGGGGGTAGTTGCTCTTGTATCAAAGTCCCTCCACTTGACTTCACAAAAAAAAAAAAAAGCTTTTCCTACATAAAATTCTGTCTCCACTTGGTTCACACATCCTTGGGGCTCTCTGGTGTGCCACCTGCAGCTGTGTTGAGCTTTTGGCTGGATCTTTCCCTGGCTCTCGTGCATCCCTTGCCCCATTCCCAGGAGAGGAGCTCTGCCTTCCTGTCTGCCTGTGAAGTGCTCTGTGAGCACAGCACTAATCAATAGTAAACTCTGCAGAGCTGAATGAAAATTTACTGTTGAGGCCAGCTGTAAACATCAGGAGACTTCTCTTGGTGCAAGCAGATACTCCTAAATAAAGAGATCCCAGGAAGATGTGTACACATGCAACATCAGATGGCCTCTCCTATTTTATTCAGGTTTATTTTCCAGTTGCATTGACTTACAGCATCCTTTAGAACTTCACTGTGTGATTTTTATGGCTGGCTCTGTGAGGTTTTTTCCTTTGAGAGCTGTGTTGTAGGGGGTACTCAGGAATTTAAATTAGTTCTGCTGAACTGCTGTTTATTGCATTGAATTATTTTCTTCTTTTCTGGACTTAAATTCTCTTTATTTACCAAGATTGTGTTAAGGATTTGAAGCACCAAGAGCATTTTAATGCTTTTTGGGCATCAAACTGTGTGAGCAGAACGAGCTGGAGGGCTGCCAGGCAATGTTGATGTCAATTTTGGGGGTATAATGTTCTTAGCAATGTTTTCAGTGAAAACACATGAACAAAACTTTTACTGGTTTTCAGAAGACAGAAGCTAATGTTGCAGAAAATGTTTAAAAGTTAATAAAAATGTCAGCTTCAACCAGGGAATTTGCCCATAAATGACTTCTGTTTTCCCATGAGACAGATGATGTCCACCAATCTATGCAAAAATCACTTCAAAAACGTTGCAGAAAAATTCATTGATTTTTTTTTTCAACTAACATTTTTAATCCAATTAACATGTTAGTCTGCTTAAAGATCACACTTGTATATGGAAAATAAACCAAGGCATTTTACAGGGTGCATTTTTTGTCTCTCATCTTTCCCTTTTCTCCCTTTTTTCTTTTTTCCAGAAAGTTCAGCAGTACATAGTCATTGTTCAAGCAACAGATATGGAAGGAAATCTTAACTATGGTCTCTCAAACACAGCCACAGCCATCATCACAGTGACAGATGTGAATGACAACCCCCCTGAATTCACCACCAGCACTGTGAGTATTGCACAGCAGCAGGGCCATGCATGTCTTAATTCATGGCTCTTGGTATCTCTGTCTGGTTAGGAGGAGCTTTGATGGATAACTGGAATAAAGACTTCCAGGGGAGGAAAAGGAAAAAGGAAAAGACTGATTGATGAAGCAGCAAAACTGTTTGGTGACCAGTTTGGCTCAGGCACTGCAGGAGCTGAAATAACCTGGCAAACAGCCCATGTCTGATTGCACCAAGAGGATGCAGGTCTTTCATAGCAATTGGCTGTAGACATGTCAGAATTATTAATACTTAGGAGTGAAATCCTGAGCAGGGAGAGATATTTGGGGTTTATGGCTTGGATATGATTTCAAGAGGGCTGTAAGTACTCTGAATGGAAACAGGTAGCTGGTAAAATTTGTATTTCACTGATAGTTCTAACAGATGTATTTGTGTGTGCTGGCAGTAAATGTGTAGACAGTCTTCAGTACATCTGGTTTTAATCAGTTAAAGATTTTTCTTATGTTTTATTAGCACAGTCTTCTGTTCTGTTCTCATGTGTTCCAAGGTATTCCTGGGGGGGCAAGGGGTGAAAAACAGAGATTGTAAATGACAAATTCTTAGAGCTGGTTAAGGTAAAAATGAAGAACTGGAAGGTGAAGTGATGTGGTCTGTTTCATTCCAGCCTTCATAATCCATAGATTTAGAACATCTGAAATGTGCATAGTAAATTTAGAAATCACAGAGCAGTGCAAAGGTCTCTATGTCAAAAAATGAGAAATGCTTGTGTACCTTCTGTCTGTATTCATATGAAGGTCAACAAGGAGCAGTAAGTGATGTATCTTAAATGGACATCAAATCTTTACAAATACAGAAGGTCTGAGTTCTTTGTGCTCAAGTCACTGAACATCCTTGGAGGAATTTTTATTATTTATATTATTCCGAATTTTCATTCCCATCCTAAAAGGTCTCTAAATATTTATTAGCATAGGACCAAAGTTTCCCCTTAGTTATACTCTTACAAACTGCAGATGTGTCACAGAAGTCATGCAGAGCCCAGTTTATGCCCCTGTGGACCCAAACTGGATTTGTGTCAGTTCTGGAGTCTGGTCCATCAGGAGCTGGGCTTGGGGCTGGGACATGCTCAGCTCCCAAACAGCATTTTCTCACTTGGGCTTAGATTCTAAGAAGAAGAAAGGCACTAAATTCCTCCTGAGTCCCAGCAGAATGGGCACCCAGCACGTTTTCAGGTGGGGCATCAATCCCCACTGTGCTGCTGCTCCAGGGATGTGACAGCACACGTGTCCATCAGGGATGCTCCAGTCCTTCTGCTGTAAAGCTGTGGTTCAAGATCTCCTGCAGTGTGGTGCAGTCATGAAGAGCCATAAAAACACAGCACAGGCTTTGGGCTGTGTGGTCCTTTCTCCTGCCAGGATGGAATTATCCCCTCTGGAAGGATGTTTGTGCCTGTGGGGCCACAGGACCTTGCACCAGAGCACTGCCACAGCTCCCTGGGGTGTGGGGGGGCTTTATTCTGCCAGGTGAATCCTTCTCTGCCCTCCATGTGAGTGACAAAGGAATGACATCTAGTGGCCATGTCACTTCAGCACAGGCTGTGGGGTCCTTGTCTCCAGGGGCAGGTTGGGAGCTGAGGTTTTGGGGAGCAGGGTGAGCTGGGACAGGGTTGTTTTCACACTGGTGCAGCATCCCCTCCAGATGTGTGTGTTTTAATGGATTTCCAAAGCACTTCTCAAAGCTGATGGAGGGTGGGATAATGGGGATTTTTCTTTCAGGTGAATTCGGAGTATTTAATGTCTCGGTGTGTGTTAAACCTGGAAGGAATAAAAGCCATCAAGAGAATTACCCACAGAATTGTGTTAAATGGATTAGAAAATGCTACTCTTCCTCTAAGCAGAGTTGATGTGTACCATTATTTCTCTAATTTCAGTCACTGAGGAAAGAGTTTTGCAAGGGCCAAAGGGCTTTACACAGTGGCACATGGGACTTCTCTATAAAGAGTTGAAAACCGAGGGTGTTTTACAATAATGCTTTCTGATTCTATGGAAACAAATATCTTTGATATACTCCTGGGTATAGCCAGGCTGAATTTCATGTGAGTATGAAAGTATAATATGTTTTTTTCCCTTACTGGCAGAGGGAACAGCATCAGGCTGATGAGTTTCTTTAAGCCTGAGCTGAATCTCCTCGCTGTCCTCAAATAGTCTGATCTGCATTTTAACACCTCTGAAAAAAATAGCAAAAATCACTTTCCAGGAAATCTATAGCTCTTCAGAGAGTGAGAAAGCCCATGGTCTCTTTTAAGTCTGTGGACTGTTTGGAGAGATATTGTGTATTTTTATTTTAAATAGTTGTATTGAGATGCTTCTGTAAAAACAAAAATGGGCTGAATAACTGAAACTGTGGCTTGCTCTTGGCAGGCTGCCAGATGAGAGGAACTCAGGAGCTGTATTCATCCCAGACAGATACAAAGTCCCACCCTATAGCGCTCTTAAATTACCTGTCATTCAGCCGGGGTGGTTTTAGACTTAATCGTTTCTGGATGGGAATGTAGCTCAGGAGGACACTGCACCACGCTGGTGTCACAGCTCATGTATTCAGCAGCAGGAATTAATGTTGCTGTGTAAAATTTCACAACAGGATGGGAGAGAGGAAAGCATCCATGTGATGGTGGAGAGAGCCAGGGCAGGTCTGTGGCCAGGCACAGTGCAGGGGGGGACAGGCTGTGTGCATGGACCATGGAGGTTCAGGCACAGGAATGCCAGAATGGCACATCCAGCACGGGAGTGCTGGGGAATGGACATCCAGAACACCAGATGGGCTGGCTCGGAGTGTAGTGCTGGATGAGAAGTGGTAAAAGAGCAATTAAATTACAGAGAAGATCCTTAAAGGTGCAAGGTGCAGATACCTCAGTAAAACTGCAGAATGCCTGGGTGCTTCCATGAAAATTGGTGTCAGTGGGTTTCACATCTTTTGGTCCACCACCTGAAAGGTAGGGGAAGAAGGAGCCCCACCTTCTCAAACAAAGGTTCTGAAATTGTGTGGGAGGAAGGAAATCAGAGTCTCTGGATGAAACAGTTTGTATCTCCAGTCTGCTGTTAGCTCCAAGGCCAGTCTCCATCAGGAGGGCCAGTCCTGGCAGTCGTGAGCACCACCTGCATCCAGCTGCAAGGCACCAGGCTCAGCAGGGACCAGCTGCCTCCTCTGGTCCTTCCCTGCTCCTTTTTGTGATGGTGGATGTTTTCTTGTTTCAGTGCTACCTCTGCCTGTGCTGAGAACATCAGAGAGCAGCCAACAGTGGGGAATTGTCTCCTGAGAGACACCACAAGGGTGGAGCATCCCCTGAAATGCTGTAAACATCACAGGCAGCTTTTGGGGGCATTTTTAATGCTTTAATGCAGGGCTGTGACCCAGGGAATGCTCTTCTGGCTCTCTAAGGGACTTCAGCCTGTCCACAGTGTTGTGTTCTTCATCTGACATTGTTGCTTGCAAAAATAAATGAAGGGAGGCAGCTCTTCCCTCTGCCAAAGGAGAGGTAGCACTGACTCCTCATGGCCCAACCACCTCATGCCCACAGGCTCTGAATCAGATGCCACAGAAAAAGGTATTTTAATCCCCCATGCCCAAGTTTTCTGTGACTCATTCATTTCTGTGGAATTTTTGGTGGATTTTTGCACCTGCCAAGTCACCAGCTGTTGTAAAATATTGACATTTTAACTGGACTGAGTTACAAAGGCTTTGTAGGAATTTTTACTGGAAATCTGGCTCTCTAACAGTTGTAAGATAAAGGGATCACTATGCCCTCCATTATCCAGAGTCCTTGTTACTTATAACAGGGTCATGTCCTCTGACATGTCTTAATTATGGGGAAATTCCTCAGTCTCCCTTCAAATATTTATCTCCTGTGTGCAAGTGAGTTGTGGTTTTTCCATATTAATATGGATCTGTAGCCTCTGGCCAGATGCTCACCTCAGATACAAGGAGTGCAGTGAAATTAGACTTGGTATTTCAGAGATTAAAAGTCAGCTGAGACAGAACAATGCTGGATAGTCTCAGGTGAGATTTTATGTAAGATTGAAGCATCTTTCTTGCTCATAAAGGAGCACCTCTAATTCCAGAGAAATCTTTAACTCCTCTCAGGCAGGATGCCCTTTCCAGTCTGACCCATGGTACTGCTAATAGCCATCCAAGGATTTCCACTTTATCTATGAAAATGCATAATCAGAGGGGAGGAGAAGTGAAAGAAATCCATGCCTACACTTGACTCATACAAAGTCTATTTTTATCATATTCAATCAGGAACAATCAGGCACAGAGAGGAGACGCAGATGAATTTGCATGATCAGACTTCTGTGTCTGAAATGTTAATTAAAAGTTATTTTAAATTTGCCTACTGTGCAGGACTTGTTTTTATAGTAGCCCATGTAAGGAAAATATTATTTCACAGGGCTAAAGTGCTCATGATTACTTGGGCTTGTGGATTCTTGGGAAAACCTGCCTAGCAATCAACCTCTTTAAAAAATAAAAAAAAAAAGTTGGAGGGGGTGCAGAAAGAAAGGAAAAAAGAAACTGGGCTATTCAAGTTCTTTAAGCTCCTGAGCCTTATGAGGTCTTATTTAAAGCTACTTTAAAATCTGCCCTTTGGCACTGCTTTAGAATCTCCTCTTCCAAAGCTGAATCCAGTGGAGTGTTTTAAAGAGGCAGCTCTAGGACAGCATCCCCTTCCCTGCCTCACTGGCTAATCCTGACACTGACACCACTCAGGAACAGCTCCAGAGGTTTGAGACAGGGCTGTTGGGGCTGGGTGGGTGCTCCCCAGCTCACAGGGCAGTGCTGGCATGTGCTGGCCTGGCCAAAGCCTGGCTGAGCCCAGAGCAGGGTTGCTGGTGTGGAGAAACCTGAATTCAGAGTCTGAGTTGGAGTTTCTGGGTAAGGTTAATCTGGTTACAACATGGACTTGGCTAATCATTGCAGGAGCAAGTCCTTGTTGCAAGCACATTGGAAAAAGCAGTTCTTGCCAGTTTTTAAGTGGTCTGTTTAATTAATACTGTCAGCCCAGGCTCACCCCTGGCTGCTGCAGTGAGGCTGAGTTGACCTGGCTCGTGCTGGGCTGGATCAGGCAGTGCTGGAGTTGCAGAGGAGAGCTCAGTGCTTCCTGCACAAAAGAACACAGAGAGACACAAATTAAAAGGGCTTCTTGGTTTTGGCACCACACTGCCAAAAATGTCTGACCTCTGTCTGTGCAGGTGTTCTGGTTCCTGGAGTACTATGGGAGATGTTCATGAGCCCATTCTGAGAAGGGCTTTGGAATTTGAGAGTGCAGATGCTCTCAGAGCATCCCTGCCCTGCTGGCTTTGTCCTTTACCAGAAATAGTTATTCCTTCTCCCATTCTGGTGTTTCCTTCCCATTTTCTCTCCCCTGTGATTTCCTAGTGTACATCATTCCATGAAGCAAAACAAGCCAAGATCCTCCAGCTCCTTCTGCTTTACAGCTTCCCTTCCCTTCTTGCTAACCCTGCTGTGCTCCACTCTCTGCTCAGTTTTCATTCTTCTGACCCAATTTGGATATAGTAATCCAGTCTCAGTGCCTTGAACAAAGGCATTAGTATTTCCTTTTCACAGCCATGGTGTAGCTCTCACTTAGCCTCCTGCTCTGTGAACTTGGCAAAATTGTGGAAACAAAGCTAACAAGCATAACCTAAAATTGTGTTCCCTGTTCTGTTTGTGTTTGTTCTCATGTTCATTGTTTGTTTGAGGAGAGAATATAGCTGTGCATCAACCTATGCAAGAGCAGCACTGCACAGAAATAGCTGATGTGAGCTGGAAAAATGTGACTTTTTTTGCAAGTGGGGTGAATGCTTTGCTCCAGCCCCCTCAGTCAGATCCTGCTAAGCTCCATTTTTAATGGTGAGTTTCAGAATAGCAAAGCAGCAGGAAAAACCCTCAGCTCTTCCTTCAGGCTGAAAGATTGTGACTTCCAAGTAACTGGGATGCAAAGATGCAAATAGGTCTGCTTTGGAAAAATGGTATTTAATGGTCATAGGAAACCAAATCCAGCATCCACATCAGGCTGCCTTGGGGTTTCCTAAACACATTTATAGGCAGATGTACCCAGAAGCATTCAGAGCATGGGAGTGTTGTGAGGAATCCCTTTTACATGCATGCTCATGTTTTACAAATTAATCTTACACTGTGGAGGAAGAGCCCAGCAGGAGTGGGATGTCACTGGGATTTCCTGCATGCAGAAAATTGGACCAGGATGCCTTTGAGGGCTTTCTAAAAAGAGATTTTAACAGGCTAATCCAAGAAAAACTAGTGAGAGTGGGTAGCTTGCTACCTCCCAGGACCTTGGCATGTGTCCATCTGCCTTCTCCCTGTTCCTTGACCCTGGAAAGATCAAGGGCTTAAATCTTGAGCACATGATTTGCCAGTGTACAGATAAAGCTGCCTGTATAGCTGTTCATTCAGATCTCACTGTCCCTGTCACTCCACCTGTGCCATTCAGCAAGTCTGCAGTGACATTTGGATGCAGATTAGCCCAGATCATACAGCATTTTTAAATCATCAAAACTGTGCCTGTGGCATAATTTAGAAAATTTGGCAGTTGTCACACGAGGCAGAATTCAAGTAGATTGCACAGGTCAGAGCTGGCAAGGGGAAGGAGCAGGTGCTGTGGTAAGGGAGGTGCAGGGCTGTGTTGTTTTACAGCTGAAGACAAACCCAGGAGTTCTGTACAGTCCTGCAGACAGGCTTTATTGTTAAAAATCAATTATGCTTTCATGGAAATTCCCAGATGACTGTGTTCACTTGCAATTTTCCAGTCAAAACGAGGCTCAGCCAGACTACCCAGCAAAGCCTGGGCTGTTACAGAGCTGTCAACCTCTAACTGAAATAAATTATTATATTCAAGTGAATCCAATATGCCCAGTAGCATTTGGGTATATGAGCATCTACCTAATTCTGTGTGCATTTCCATTAAATATATAGTCAGTGAAGTTTTAAAAACCACAAATCAAAGTGGTTTTCCTAAATAAGACCCCAGTGCTTGCAAATTGAAATGGGCTTCCTGCCTCTCCTTGCATGTCCTGGTGACAACCTTTGCCATGAACAATGAATTAGATTAAGGATGTTAGGTTGGGAGGTAGCAGCAACAAACAGAGCACAAGGAGAAACAATATTCACTCTTCCCATCCTGTTTCAGCCTTGTGCTGAACTCAGCACAGTAATTCCAGGGTTTTGCAGGTGTAGGCACAGGCTAACCATGGTTAGGAAATTATTTACATGTTGATCTGCCTTTGGAGATGGATCCCACCTCAATGCAGTGTCCAGTGGGGCTGAGGAAGTGTGATGCCCACACAGTTTCATTCTGTGAGAGAGTGGGGGTGATCCCCAGCCCTGAGTGCAGATTCCCTGGGAGCACTGTGCCTTTCTCTGAGTGCCTGGAGAGTTCCCCTTTCAAGGGAACACAAGATACACTTGGTACTCTCCTGTGGATTCTCAACTTTCGGTTTTTATTTTATCACCTCTTTCATCCAAAATGAAAGATACTTCTCACTTTATGAGAAAACAATAATAATTCCTCATGTCTTAATGAAAAAAGCATCAGCTTCTTCTGTGATGTCTGTTAAGCCTTTACACCAGTGTAACACACAACAGAAAGGATCAGATACCTTTGAGGCTGCAAAGCAGATAGAGATGCAGAGATGTATATGTGTAAATACCAAATATAGATGTGCATATAGCTGGATCCAAAGCATAGATAGATGCTGATGCCAGGCAAACAGTCATCAATTATATCCAAGTCTCTACTCACAGATAAATTGTGGTTTATATGAATTATTCCATTGCATTGTGTGGGTATATATGCATTGATTTAAGAAAAAAAAGTCATCTCCTTGATAGAAGTCTCTTCCTAATAGACCCCATTAATCAAAGCCTAAATTTACAGTGCCTTTTGTTTTGTTTATTTCCTTTCAGCACATTCATTTTCAAATTATCACCAAATTAATCATGTACAGAGCTTTAAACTTGGCTGCCACGTGGTAAAGCAGTTCTGGTTCCTCTCCAATACACTGAGCATTAGTTACTAAGGCACAGTTCAAGGCTCTGTTTAGCCTGATTCTGCCCTGAACCTAATTGGAATCAGCTGGACTCTTCCCTGTAAATGGGTCAGTCACACAGAAAAAGCATCAAATGTAATCTCAAGATTGTGAAATAAAGCAAAGAAAAAGAAAAAAGGAGATAATTTTATTTCTCCTCATTGATACCTGCCTGGTGGTTAAAAGAAGGATTAAAATGAGGTCATTAAACTTTCCTTGGAGACAAAACCCAGACCTCAGTGGTAATATGATTAATCAAATACAAAAGTGAAGCTATTCTGAATGAATAACTCATTTTTATAGAATATCTAATTACTGAAATGTCGTCTGCTGCAGAAGAAAAAAATGGGGGGGGGGAGGAAATTAATTGCAATAACAATTCAAGAAGATAAAGTTTTTCTGAATTAGGTCTACACAAGAAACTAAATTGAGTTGATTAAGTAATTTTGGTTTCAGGAACACCCTTGATGGAAGTTAGTGGTAATGAATTTTTCAGACCTCAGAGTTTAAAATTGCCAAAGACCAGCAATTAAAAAAAAAAAAAAATAATGGTAGTTTCATTACAAATTTCAATTTTCTGTCATGAAAAAAAGAAGTGGGGGGGGGGATATAAAAAATACTCTTTTGGTACATTGGACACATGTAGCACTTTGTGTAAAATCAAGAATAATACAACCTCCTCTCCCTGCTGGTGAGTGTAATCTCAGTCTGAAGCTGCAGCACCACAAGGGGGGCAGAGCAGCACAGGTTCCATGTTCCCCTTGGAGCATCCAGCACCAGGCCCCCCTGCCCCTGCAGAGCTTTTCCAGCAGCTGTCACTCCTGGGTGACATGGGACACTCACCTCCATCCTCAGCACCGTGGGGATGATGTGACACTGCACGTGTGGGATGCAGCAGTTGCTTTGACATTTGGCTTTCTGACCTGCTGGTCTGCAGGGTTAATATTATAGTTAATATTATGATAGAAATATATTAATAATATAATTTTAAATTAATATTAAAACCATATAATATTATCAAAGCACAGAGAACCCCCAGCCCATGGCAGCACCCAGCAGCCATCACTCACATCCCACATTTGTCATTGGCAGCATCTGGCACAGCTGGCTCCTGTTCAATGTCCCATTTAGCAGGGATTTCTCTCCTCCCTCTCCTCCCCTGTCCAATCTGTGCAGGATCACAGAGCAGATCCCCACCCCATGCTTTCCATGGAATTGTCCAGGGAGAAGGAGTTCCAGGCAGGTGTGAGCACCTGTGACAGGGACACGTGCCACTGACAGAATCTCTGGGGTCCAGGGAAATGTCAGAGGGAAATGGCTCTGCTGTGCTGCCATGGGAATCACCCTGGGCTCCCCCACCAGACCTGTGTGTGGATCAGACACTGTTCATCATCTCTGCTGTGTCAGTCAGGCTGGGTTTCAAGGAGAAATCAGACATTGATGCTCCTATTTCACATATCTACCCACTTTTCTTATCTGACATTTTTCTACCTGTAGCATTTCCCTCACATTTGCATGGTTTCTTGTATACTTTGTGCCTCTTTCTGCTTTTGGTTGTATATGAAATATCCTGATTCCCCTCCCCAGCCCAGACCTGGCCTTGGAGAGCCTCATTCAGTCTGAGTGTGGACACACCATCGTGGATAGGCTGGATGTCCACACAGCCCTGGCAGGTCCATGTCTGCCAGATGTCCCAGCAAACACCCATTTGTGCTGGATTATTTCATTATCTGAAAAGTCCACAGCATCTCAGGCACTGGTGTGAGGCTGAGAAATTTCAATATATTCTGTAACTCCATTATTTGAAGGCACTGAAATAAATCCCCTCCTGAGGTTGGCTAACTTCCTTGGGTAGGCAGGTTTTTAATTCTTCAGTATTCTGTTGCTGCTTCTGAGGGCTGTCATTTTAAGAGGATATATATCTGAAATTTCATTAAGTACATTTCACTTATGAAATCTTCAGTGACAAGCTGATGGGGGGGAAAAAAGGGAGATTTAGCAAAGGATTTGGGAGTGCTGTGAGTTTTCTCTTATCAAATCTTTCTAACTGTCCAGGATGTCTTAAAGCTTCCCTGTTGTAGAAGAAAGGGTCACAACACAGAGGGCAGCCAGTTGAAATAAGAGAATGGTTGAAAGGTTCCATAAAGTTTTTTTCGAGTGTGGTAGATTTTTTCATACAGCTCAGAATAGTGCAATAATAAGTTTTAATTGCTGAAAAATAAAAAAGGAGAAGTAATAGTCTTTTCTTTTCTGAATTTGCTAGTATAGAGTGACTCCATCTTTTCTTTGACACAGTATCCCGTGTTTCTCACTGCATTTCTCTGCTCCATTCCACAGGAAATGTTGTAAACAAAATTTCAGCAAGAAGCCTTTTTTCATAAATTACACAGTATTTAATGTAGTCTGTTCTGTGCTCTGAGTTACTGTAAACAGGCAGGCATTTCTCTAGAATGCCAGATTCTCAGCTAGGTGAAGGTGGCAGGGAGTTGGACTAGGTGACCTTTACAGATGCCTTCAAGCACAAACCATTCTGTAATTCTGAGATTTTAAGGACTCCATCCCTTCCTGTAGAAACCCTGGCACAAATCTGTGAGTGCAAGTTCTCACTCTGCTGGCAGGCACTGCCATTATATTTTAAGCATCAGTAAGGACATTGTGGCACCAGTGCAGAAGATCATGTCTTTAAACCACAGGATAAACCACTTTTAGAATAAAACACCTGCTTCAGTGGCTTTCTCCTACAGGACTGCTCTTTTCATGGCCAGACCAGAGGGTCTTCCAGTGCCTGGTGCTGGAGTTCACATCTACTCATTAAAAAGACCCAAAACCCCCCTGTGTGCTAATTCTCAGACTAATCTGGAAATAACAGATTTCAATTGCAGTGCAGAGGAAGTTTGAGCAGGAGTCAGTGTGCAGATGGGCTGAGCTGTGCTGCACAGGAAACTTGTTAAAAATCTCAATACCAGGATTATAGCACATGTAAAAAATCAGTTTCAGTACTTTCATAATTCTTCCTTTCCCAGATACCCATTTTGGGATCCCAGAGGCACATGAGCAGCTTTCAAATGCCTTAAAATCTGAAAAAATTAAATTAAAAACTAATTATGGGGAATTGGCAGTTAATAAGAAAATCCTAAACCAGACTTATCAATTTAAGGCCCTTCTTTATGAAACTTTATTACAGGTGCCTGAATTGAAACATCCCCTTCTAGACACATTTCACCAAGAGATAGAGAGCCAGACCTGTGCAGCACATTTTGCTCACTTAGGAGCTCAGCTCTCTCACTCAATTTTTGCTGCTCTGGTTTACATGTAAATCAGGAAAATCATGTTTTCAGAGTGTTGTTCAAAGCAGCCTGGTTATTTGCTGCTTTGCAGTTTGCAGGAGAAGGAATGTGAGGCCTGATGTGCCAACAAATGAATTTTGCATCCTCTTTTTAGGGAGCTGGTTATTTTAGAGAGTAGAAGTACCTTGGGAAGCCCCCCTGGGCCATGGTGGGTCAGGTATCCAAACCCCTGCTGGTTTGATTTGAGGTGGTGGAGCTTCCCAGCTGGGAAGCAGAGCAGGTTTATTGTGCCTGCTTCTCCCCAGCCCATATAAAGCTGTCTGGGCTCCCCAGTGGAGCTCAGAGCCTGGGGTCAGCTCATCCCAGCTCCCTGCCAGCCTTCCCAGGGCTCCTCCATCCCAGCAAGGATCACAGGGCTCTGTGACAATGCACTGGGGAGATCAATAGGCTAATCCAGGCTGACCTCATGGATTTATCAAGTAACACATGAATTAATGATGCTCTCAGGATTCTGCCCCAGCACAGGGCTTGGCTCCAGCCCCTCCTGCAGCTGCCTCAGGAGACAGGCAAGTCACTTCAGCCTTGGGTTCTGCACTGAAGGGGAGCATAGGGCTGTCAGGCACTGTAAAGCTGTGCATGATGCATCTGTGCAAAAATAGTGTTATATAAATGTATGTATATAAGGGGTTTTTTTAAGAATGAGGCTTTGTAGGCAGTTCCAGCTGTTTTAAAATCTATGTCTCTATTTTAAAGAGAGCATTACTAATTACAGCTGACAATCAAATAGTCTGCAGAGAAGTATCAGCCACCTTGTCCTGCTGTTCATTCTGTGGGCAAGAAACAAAGGTGTGTTAGACAAGAGAGCAAATGAAATGTTCAAAGGATCCTTGTCTAAAACTGAAAAATAAAGGGCTGTGCTATCAGATCAGAATTTTAATGTATATTGTTTCCACTGGCTCCTGACATAAAATCTTTCATTGTTGGGTATAACCATTGTTAAAGGTCACTGTTGCAAAGGCTACATCATTTAGAGGAGATGAGATCCCATTTTGGATAAATTCACAATTTTAGTTCCTAACAAGGAGATAGTATCAGGATTTGAATGTACAAGAGTGTCGGTTTACGGATTAAAGGCTTTTGTGTTCTGGAAACCACACTATGCCAGAGATTTCATGAGTTTCAGTGAGATGTGCAAGTCCCCAAAGTCAAGTAGGTTGATTAAAGTGGTTCTTTATAGCCTTTGAAATAGAGATAAAGTACAACTTTCCTACACGGGGTTAATGTAGAAATTTTTTTTCTTGACAGGGCTATATGCCTTCCAAGGACATAATTTTAATCTCTTTTTAAACCTTTCATATGAACATTATAAAAAGCTCCTTTGTGTTGTAATGCATTTTTATAAAATATCTAAATTTCTATGCAAACTTCAACCCTCATTTCTTAAGATATATTTATTTGGAAATGGTTATCTTGCAGCAGAATGGTGTCTTGTGTCATCATTCTGCAGCATCTTTCCATACTATCAAAAGAATGTAACATCTGATAATGAAAAAAAAATTAGTGCTCTTTGTTAGATATGCAAACTGCTTTTTTTTTTTTTTTTTTTTTTTAATATCCTTTTACTATTATGTGTTCTGAACTCCTGGCAAGTACTCAAAGAGTCTTTGAACCAAGGTGAAACCTACACATTCCTTCCTCACACCGGAGTCTGAAGTGAGAGGATTTTCTTCTGCTGCTTCTGAAAGAGAGGGTATTGCTTTATTCTCCTCTGCTCCAGCTTTATCTTCATATTCAAAGAGTAAAATTTGAATACTGATCCAGAGTTAGTTATTACTGGAGATTTTATAAAAATGACACCAGTAAAGTGCAAAGCCAGTGGCTGTCATCTGTGGCAGGAACAAGATAGAGTTTCTTTGTGCTCCAGCCTGAGATCAGCTTCACAAGTGCCAAACTTTTAACACTTGCTGTTGTTTTTCAAATTCTCCCAAAGAAAACGAAACCAGAGGGTGGAGATCACACTGAGCATCACTCAGGCTTCCTGCACAAACTCCTGTGAGCAGGTGGGTGCCCTGTCTCCAGCACACCATGCACAGAGCTCAGAGGGCTCCTGTCAGGCAGGTGAGGTGCTTCAACTGCACTGAGTGCTGAGGACAAAGGCAAAACTTCCAGAGAATCTTCTCAGAGCTGGTGTGCTCATTGTCCTGTGCTTCCTTGACTGAAAAAACAGCAGCCCAGAGGTTTATGGAGGGGCTGCTGGCTGGTGTAATGCAGAGCAGCCTCAGAAAGGAGTGAGGACATCATCACTGGAGACCTCACCCGAGTGAGTAGTTTAATAAAACCAGAATTGAGCATCTCAAAGCCTGGCTTGCAAAGCAGGGCTGACTTTACAGGGGTTTTGTGGGGATTTGAGCAGGCTGGTGGTCTCCTTTGCACACAGTGTGGCTGTCACAGCAGCTGAGAGCGGGGCTGGCATAACTCACAGCCCCAGCACAGCCATCCCTACTGCAAAGGATATTGGAAATTAAAGGTCACAGAATTGATAGTAAGGCTTAAGAAAACAGCAATTAGTCTGCTAGGAAGAAAAGCTAAATTACCAGTAGTAGGAGTAGAGGGGGGAAAAAAAAAGAGCATTATTGATCTAAATATCAAGTTGGCAGATACACAGAGTACAATCTAGAGGTTTTTTACACCTCTGGGCTTATTCAACCACCACAATAAAAAATGCAGCCCTATAAAGATGGAATAAGAAGCAATCAATTAGGATGGCATTTGCTTGTTTCCCTGCTGCAGTTGGGCAGGCACATCACAATTAATGATTTATTAGGAGATTTTCATCTTCCCCCCCTCCATTTTACACAGATTGCTGCAACCAGACCGCAGTTGTTTATTAATTTTCCTGCTTTTCAGTCTTTGTGGGTTTTACTCAGGCAGTGGAGCCCCCTGAGTGCTGGGCTGCCTGGCTGCACAGCACCTCATCCCAGAGCCCAGTGGCTGGCAGCAGGGACTGGGCAGGGATGGGACCCCCCACCACCACACACACTCACCCTCATTCCAGTTTCTCCCAGCCTAAGGCACCCAGAGGGAAAATTCTGCACTTTTCAGCAGTCACAGCTGTCAGGGGAGGGGCTCAGAGTCCAACAGGAGGACTGAGATGCCCTTTTTCCTCTGTTAGTCCATAGCTATAGGTCATGAAACACTGTTTGTCCAGCCAATTCAGCCTTCACAACGCACTGCTGCCTGGAATGAATGTTGTGTCATCGTTAGGAAACCTTGGAGGCAACAGAAAGATCTTTCCTGCAGACATTCATGTGAGCAAGTCTTTGCCTTCACAGCTTTTTAGCAAAACCAGGCATGGAAAAAAGTAAGGACATTGGAAAAAAAGGAATTCCCTTTAGAAGGAAGCCTGAATAATTATCTTTGTGTTCATCTGTCTCAATCCTGCACCTCCCTAGGAGTGGCTGCAGTAGCTAATTGGTTTTACTCAGCTGTGCATGGCTTCACTGCCCAGACTCCAGATTTATTGCACAAAGTCAGGTCATGGTGTGAATTCATCATTTGTCCCCCACATCAATCCCTTTCTCCTCCAGAATGATATTTGTCTGCATGTTTATGTGCTGTCAGGTCCAAATGACATGAAAGACAGATTCTGGGATTAACTGATTTTAGTACCAACCCAAAAATCAGAATGAATTATTTCCTTTTCAGCAAGGCATGATGGAGAAGGAGTTTTGTCAGCAAATGTCTTTAGAGGGAGAGGAAGAAAAAAAATCCTACAGAATGTAAGGATGTAAGAACATGCCAGTTTCAGAAAAAATCCTTATCTGAGAAGGGAAGTGTGTAAAAATCAGCCATAGAAATCCTTGTGAACAGTCTTTAAGATTTTTTCTGGAAATTATGGACTTCAAATGCAACAATTGAAAGTGAAGCTAAATGAAATACAGGGGAATAGGAGTAAATGCTACAGGTGTAGGTCAAGCACTGCTTTATCAATCTTGTGTTTACTCCAGCAGCTCCTCCGTTGCCCATTGTTTTACCTTGTTTGAATAGATATGCTTCTCTTTATTTGAAAATCAATTGTAATCTTATGAAAGAGAACTTAGAGCAGAGGGAATGCTGGAAAGCAGCATAGTGAAAGATGTTCATTATCCTGAATTACTCCAGGGTAGGGAGGGAATGACATTAAAGAAGTGTGGGTAGCTTTGAGCTGCCATCCTTCTTTTAGCAGGTGTAATTTAATGTCATTACTTAATTTTATTAAAGGTAAAGACAATTGTGGACAATACACATTACAGCATTTACCTGTAATAATGATAGTGGGGGAGTGTGAGAGGGAGGAAAGGCAGACTCCAGTTTGAATTCCCAGTAGCTGCTGATCTGTAGCTGATGAAAATTACTCTTCTCTTCATGGCACATCTCTCCAAGATTTGCTTTTCACCCTGAATAGCTTTGGATGGCTCCTTTGATTCCAGTGAAGGTGCTCTGTTCTCATCAGAATAATACTTTGCTTTTTGAGCACAGTAAGCAATATCCACTCTCAGTGCTGCTTAGGACTGATAATTTCCTACCAGAGGTCATCAACAAGTGGGTGAACTCCTGGACTGCCCAGGATGTGCTGAGCATTGTGGTATTCACCCCACTGGAAAAGCTTTATAGGCTGCTGTAATCTTGATCCAGGCTTTATATTGGCATGTGCTTGTGTGTTTATAATTTTTAATATAACCTCATGTTTCAAAATGTGTAAGCTCTGGCACTGTGGGCTGAACACAGATGTTGTGATGGCTGCTAGAGGAGCTGCTGTAAAATCTAATCTGTGGGACTTTTCCAAGTAACCCAAACTCATTGGAGGCTCCTGGGCTGTGACCAGCTGAAGATGTTCAGGATCATATAGGACTGACCCTCTTAAATGGGTTAAATGCACCTGATGGTTTGTTTTTGATGACTTAATTCTGTTTGATTCTGCTGAGCATAGGCCTAGGAGTGACAGACAAAATCTGTGGTCTTGGGCTGAAGATTTGAGATGGTTTAACTCCTTTGGAATTACAATATGATACCTTGTTGTCAGCAGTGCAGCCTAAAAGAGGCTGGGGGGCTCATCAGCTTGTCACTGCTGCTGTGCCATACAACATTAATTTAATGTAATGGGCAATAACTAGTGTGGATTTAGGAAGAGATGATCCTGTTTAACTAATCTTCTTCAGTTCAGACAAGGTTGATAGCAGAGTGTACATATGACATAATCTAATGGATTTTTCAAGAGGCTTTTGATAAATTTCCATATATTTCCCTTGCTTAAGCTGTGTGCCGCAGAGACTCCAAATTGGGCAAGAGAATGGGTAAAGAACAAGTGAAATCAGGGGAAATAAAGAGAAAAGAAGAGCTGTAGCATGTAGTGGAATAAGAATTATCCTGCAGCTTCCCACTGTTCTTCGCCACCACTCGGCGTGGCTGGAAAGAGATGCCATCTGCATTCACTAATGAAAACTTGTTTAGGACAGGTGCACAGCAGAAAAGAGGGCAAGATGCCATTCAGGATACCACTAAAGGGCAAATTTAAATTTACATTAGCATAAGGCAGATTGAATATTTTTGCTGTCAGCAGTGAAATAATATATACCAAATACAAGCACCCGTAACGGAGAGATGCCAGAGGATGGGGATGGGTTAGGAGGGGAAACAGACTCTTGTGCTAACAAAGGAATGATTTATTATCTTGTACACAACCTGGCATTCGTGCACACCAAAGGCCAGATTTTAGAAGTGCTCTGCTCCTGCAGTTTGGGGCCAGAATTTCAGTTGCAGACTCGGAGCCAGCCGCTCCCAGCGTTTCCCCAGTGTTTAATTTGCCATATGTCAATCAGAGTGTTGATTTGCAAGTGCTGCTAATAGGCAGTGCTGAGACATGAGGACAGTTGAAAATTTGGGAATGTGTCTTACTGGCAGCTTTGGAGCCCCAAACACTGGAAGTATTCACAGGCCAGGATCCCTGATCAGCCATGTGATAAATCAGGGACTGGAAAGCAGGAAAGGATGCAGTTAATGTGTCAGGATGTGCCTGAACAGGACATGCTCCATGGAAATCAGTGCTGAATGAGAGAATTAAGCACCAGGAAAGGCTGTAGCAAAATCACAAGAAACACTTCAAATAATGAGACAAAATCAAATCATGGGCAAGAAAGAAATACAGTGAAGTAAAATCGCTGAAGAAGCAATAAAATGCCATTACTGAAATCTGAGTGAGACAAAATACCTTGAGATAAACTGAGATAGTCATCCTAAAAAATTTAGACATTTCAGTCTGCCATTTTCCAGTGCTGTTGACAATTAACTCTCTGGTTGCTGTAACTGAGCAAGAATGTCAGGAGTGGTTTTTGTTGGATTTCTTGGAGCAGTGGCTGTGCAATGGTGGGTTTGTTCTCCTTTGGGCTGAGAGGTGAAGTTGGGCTTTGGGAAAACACACAGAGGAAGAAAATAGGAAAAGCAGAATTGAGGAAGAGGTGAGGTGTGTTGCTCATTACAAATAACTCTTCATGGGTTGGCATCCCAGTGATGGTGATGGAGGGGAGAGGGGAGGGCGGTGTGACAGAAAGCTCCCAGCATGACCAGCTTCGGGTTTTTTTTTTGTTTTGCAGTACTCAGGAGAGGTGCCTGAGAACAGGGTGGAGGTGGTGGTGGCCAACCTGACGGTGCTGGACCGGGACCAGCCGCACTCCCCGAACTGGAACGCCGTGTACCGCATCATCAGCGGGGACCCCTCGGGCCACTTCACCGTGCGCACCGACCCCGTCACCAACGAGGGCATGGTCACCGTGGTCAAGGTAAGGGGAGCCCCACGCCCTGTCAGCCACCCCTGCACCTGCAGGGATTGCCTGGAGCTGCAGCTGCTCTCTGCTGGAAACACCAGTGCTTGGAGCTGTTGTTTGCCATCTCTCCGCATCCTGAATCTGCGGGAGACTCCTGGATTCTTTGTGTCAGGGTGGACCAGTGGGACAAGACTCAAACGCTCTGTAGGTAAAAGCTACAGTTGTAGTTTATTATAAGAGAGCCTGCTAGGAGCTGCCCAGCACAGCCACAGAGCAGGTTAAAGAGATAAGGGAGAGAGAGAGGAGGGTAAAGAGAGTAAAGAGAGAGAAGAAGTATTAGATTTAAGAGGAGCAAGGGGGAGGGAGGGACAGTAATGGGATAAAAGGGTATTGGGGTAATAGAAGAGGCAGAGGAGAAGAGAAGTGGGAGAAGAGAAGGAAAGAAGAGTAAAGAGACCAACTTCCTGTTTGTAATACAATAAATCTTTTTCCATAATGAATATTCTGATTTCCAAGAACCAATCTAATACAAAATACAAATGCTATAGCATTTACATGCAGCCTATAGGAATCCTTATATTAGTATAATGTGTGGCATTCTAAAGTCTAAGATGTAATCTTTGGGTGCTGGCTAGTCTTTTGTGTCCTTTGGTCTTGCCCTCTGGCCGAGGGCATTGTTTAATCAAGAGGGGATTACCACCAGGGGCCATTCTATTGTTTTTTGGTAATTCAGTAACTAGGGCTTTCCTGTTTTACCTTCCCCAACATGAATACTCTCACCTCCACTGGTTTTCCCAGCTCAGCCCAGCCCACCATGAGCTTTCAAAAAGCCTCAAATGCTGGAGGGATTCCCAGCACTGGAGCCTGACCAACACCTCCTGCTTCTCCTTGGCTCTTTGAGCTCTGTAAGAGGGAATGGGGCTGGGCTGGGCAGCCCTGCCCTTCCTGAGCCAGAAAATCTCCTGTTTGCTGTGAATCAAGGGCAATGTTTCACTGCCTGGGTCAGTCAAGGGATCCTCTGGGAAAGCAGGGTGTGTCTCAGGAGAAGTGAATTTTCTGGTAACAGAAGGGAAGGAAATTTTCCCTTTGACTGAGTTGTTTAGCAGCAAAACTGTAGGAGAAATTTTCCAATTTTCATTTTCCTGGTAGTAAACATATAGTGTGGGGCAGATCCTCAATTCAGGACAGCTCCACTCAAAGCCACCCCCCCTGGTTGGATCAGCAGAAGATCTTGTCTGAAGACTCCCAAGAAATCAGACCAGAAATATCCACCATCCCTTCTTCCCTCCATGTGCTGGTAGAGCTGGAAGCCTCAAGATACCTGCAGCAAGTGCCAAATGGTGTTTCCTTCCTTGCCTCCAAAGAACATGACTCTGTCTTCATTGAGGCATTCACTTCTATTTGAGTTTTGAGGCCAGTGAGTGTTTCTGCAGTCATTACACACAGCCAGGACATCAGTGGATCTCTTCAGCATTCACTGAAGTTCTTCCCAGATAGGATGTCTGTGGATGCTCCCTCTGACTACAAGAAGCAGCAAAGACATCACACACAGTCTGTGGAGATGTGCAGGAGCTGCACAGCACTCACCATGGACGTGGGAAGGATTAATACCTGCTGGCATGGATAAAGCCAGCACCTTCTGATGAGTCTGGCCTGCCCTTATAGAAGGTTTTAGTCAACACCATAGGTAAATGTACTAAGTTTAAAGAGCAGCATGATTCCAGAATAGCTCTGTGTTGAGCCCTGTTTCCTTGTTGTTAGCTAGACAAGTTGCAGTCATTCCTAGTGGGCACAGTTTGTGTTTTAGGAAAATGACATCAGTGAAATGCCAGTGAGGTCACACTGGCAGGAACGTGTGAGCCTGTCCTGTTCCCTGGCCCTGGGGCTGTGTGTGTGTCTGCAGATGCTGCTCTGCTGAAACTTCAAGGGACACATCATCCTACCTGCCAGATGGTATTTCAGCAGGGTCCTCTTATTTATCATTTTTTATTGCTCTGTGATGATGGTTGACAGCCTTACCTGGTGCAACATTATGAAACCTCTTCAAGCTTAGACATGTGTATATGATTGCATATATGTGTGTAAGTATACACATATCCAAATTTTCTGCAGAAACAGAAAACGTTCAGTGGAGAAAAGTGCAAAAATTTAACTTCACTGACATCAGCAGCCAGTCTGAAATCGAAATGCCAACATTTTCACTGCAAGTAGGGGAGGACTCTTTATTCTTAATCTTGCAAAGTGTCAGGACTGTAGTTTAAAGGCACATCAAAGTGAACAACAAGGGATTTGCATGATAAACACTGCTGCACAAGGACTTGTGCATAATGAACCATCCCTTATTCACAACTTGCAGGCAAAAAGCAGGGCAGATTTGTCAAGACACCATTGATGCTGGTGTTGATTTTCCACTGCTGTGTAACCCACAGTGATCACAAAGCAGAGAACCACATGAAAATCCCATCTCATCAAGCTGAGCTCAGAGCTTGAAATTGCATTGGATGTCTTCACTGCATCACCTCACCTGATCCTCCTGGGCACCAGGGCTCCCTACCCCTAACTGGCTGGGAGGCTTTTTGGTGCATTTTCAGCAAGGAGAATGAGTGAAATTGCTTGTGATTAAATTTTCATGGTGAAGAAGGGAAGACTCTTAGGATTCCACCTTCTTCTTTGAAATATTTTGTTCTCTGTTAATAAGTGAATATGCTTAAAGATTTGGGGGATGTACTCTCATCAGACTGGGTGGCCAGTCAGAGCTTGTTCTGTGCTGTGTTGGAGCAGTCTCTTGCTGGTTTGATCACTGATGTGGGTTGAAAACACAGGTAAAAAATGAAGTCAGGTAATGAACCATTTATTTACAGACCCTACAAGGCTGGATTTTCACATGGCTCTTCAAAGCCACTCATCCATAACTCCTGCTGCAAGCAAAGGAGTCACAGCAGCAGCACAGGGAGAGGGGCTCTCTGCAGAATCCCACCACTTCACCAGCATGTTAGGGGCCTGAAATGGAGGGCCAGAAATGCTTCCTAGCCAGATTTCCCTTTGGAGTTCAGATTATGCTCGTGGGGGCCATTGTGCAGCTGCCCTCAGCAAAACCCCATCTGTAGCTCCAGTGTGATCACCAAAAGTATAACATTTCCCTTTTCTGTTCTTGCCGTTCCAAACTATTTCCATAACTGTTCAAGACCCTAATCTTCAAAGAGAGCCTTGATCAAGGGGAGAGAGAAGCTTCCCACTCAGATGAGACACCACAGAGTCTGAAGACAATCTCCCAGAGCAGCAGTGGCTGCCCTGTGGCAGCCAGCTAAGTAAAATGTTATTATAAACTCTGCATGGATCAGAGCTGTGAATTTATAATGGAGATGCTGCTGAAGCTTCAGTTATTATTTGCCTCAACTCTTAACACCAGGCAAATTTGTTCACTTCAGTTAAAAGTACCCTGAGAAGAGGAGGACACGTGGCGAGCCCTCGGCATCGCTCTGCTGCGTGTTGAAGCTCCAGGTTGGAGGTGCTGCTGAAGGAGGAGGATGTGCAGCATCTCCAGGGGGATATTTCACAGCCAGATCACACACCAAACATCCAGCAAGGAGTATCTGCTAAAGTGCTGCTTATTTCATGTCAAGATCTTCTTGGATATGAAAGTAGGCAAGGGTCCCACATGTCCTTGTCCCAGATGTAGTGGCTCTGTGGCTTCTTCAGGATCCTGCTGTCATGGAATCACAGAATCATTTTGGTTGGAAAATACTTCTAGGATCATCAGGTCTAGCTGTTAACCTAGCAGTGCCAAGTCCACTGTGTCCCTAAAACCTATCAAGTGACCAATATACAGAATTTTCAGTGAGATGCATGGAGGTGGAAGGGGTGAGTGTGGTGTGAGGAGCACAGAGTGCCCTGTGCACCATTGTCCTCAGAGGGAGACAGTTTTAGGAGCAGAGGTATGAACAGTTCTGTTATTTTTTGCTTGTTAAGGTATGGAATAACTGCTGCTCTAGGGCTGGGCAGTGTCTGGCTGCAAGGGGTGCAGTCCCATGGGGTTCAGTAGCCCCAGCTGCCAGGACAGCACAGACACTTGGGTTGTTTTTTTTTGTTTTTTTTTAAACAAAACTATGTGAAATAGGACTCAGTGGACACAGCTATGCTCATAGAGATGGCCAAATCAGCTCTGTCTTGCAGACTGAAGTGTGATGGACACTGGTGACACTGATACCTCCTGGACAGCTTTTGGGGTGGCTCACCCTGGTCCAGCTCTCCTCCTTGCACAATTTTTTTGCAGCTGTAGTTTTGTTGCTACCAGAAGAAAGATGAAGAAGCTGAGAGAACAGCCCTACATTTTATGGGAGGAAAAACCCCACTTCTTTGCATCAGGCCACATCCTAGCAGAGCTGTGTGTGGTCAGTGTGTCCTGAGCATCAGGACACCATGGAATGCTCAACTCAGCCTTCTGCTGCCCCTGAGCCCCTTTGGGGAGGGAGGTGCAGAGTGGCTGTGGACAGCCTAGCAAACTAAGCAGCATGAAAAAAAGAAAAAAAAAATTGAGGGAATATAAATTAGAGGGGGTGTGAAAAGAAATCAAGGAAATGCATTAGTCAAATTGTTTCAAGGCCTTGAATAGTGTTTAAATGGGAACTTTTACCATGCATCATTTTTGAATTCAGCTCCAGTCTGTGAGTCAGCAAGGGTGGGTGTACTGGGAATCTTTATGCTTCCTTTTATTTATTAAATGTTGGCCCTGCCTGTCAGGAAGCCATTTAGCACCAGCAACATTTGCACTTCAATCGAGTAAAGATTCCGCTTTTTTACCTTTTGCCCCTGAAATTTGTTTCTCTCGTGCAGCCTCCTGTGATTTGATTTCCCTCCTGACAATAGTGGGTTTTAAACAGGACATGGCAGGCAGCTCTGGCTGCTGTAAATCCCTGCCCAGGTCGGTGGAGCTGTGGCATTTTACACCCTGAGTGAGTGCTTTGCAGACTCAGCGCTGCACAAGGTATTAGGGAGGATGGATATGATTCTAAATTTATAAATCATGGCAAAGCAGCTTTTAACAAGCAGAGGTGTGATCCTGCATAACTCAAGCCTCCCTGGCAGATGATTAGCGACTTCCCTCATCATAATTAGTGGGATGGTTTAGAAATTATTATTATACTGGGCTCAGTCAGTCATGCCAGCAAAGGCTTTTCATTCTGTCTGGCTCCTGGGACAGACACATTGTCTTCATGTGTGTGTTGAGATCTGTGGGCTCCCAGCAGCAAAACCCAGCTGTAAGAGCTATAGGCAACCTCCAGAGACCTCAAGGTGCCTTGCAGGAGGATGAGAGGTCCCACTGGAAGGAACACCTGCTTAACCTGACCAGGGATTGTTCCTGGCAGCTCCACCTTTGCTTATAAACTCATTTAAGAGGGAGAATAAGGAGCCCTTCAGGCTCTCAGTCCACAGAGACTGTCGTGGCTCCCCTTCAGCAATTTCAGTGCTAATCCACTGCTGAGTGCTTGTCACAGCCCCTGAGCAGGCTCCACCTGTTGCATTAGAGCAGCCCTGGGTGGGTTTGCTCATTTGATGCTCAGCTCTCACAGGCAGGTTGTATTTTGGAAACCACTTAGCATTGGAACAAAACACACAGCAAATGCTCCCTGCTGTTTGCAGTTTTTCCTTTGTGGAATGTTTTTTAACTATTTGACCCTCCAAAAACTGGAAGGCCAAATCTTCCACTGGATTGAAGTTGCTATGGATTTACATTCAAAAGAAGTGAGCTCAGGAGGAAACAAGATGAGGCAATGACTTTGATATCATCTGCCTTCTAATCTTGCAGCTTCCATCCAGAAGGTAGAATATGCTCTGTGCTTGGCTCTAGACTTGCTTGTTTGTCTGTTTCAGGCAGTGGATTACGAGATGAACAGAGCTTTCATGCTGACAGTGATGGTATCAAACCAAGCTCCCCTGGCCAGTGGCATCCAGATGTCCTTCCAGTCGACAGCAGGAGTCACCATTTCAGTGACAGATGTCAACGAAGCCCCGTACTTCCCCACCAACCACAAGCTGATCCGGCTGGAGGAGGGCGTGCCCCCGGGGACCGTGCTGACCACCTTCTCAGCCGTGGATCCCGATCGCTTCATGCAGCAGGCAGTGAGGTGGGACACAGTGGGGTGGGACAGCAGTGAGGTGGGACACAGTGGGGTGGGACACAGTGACTGGGACACAGTAAAATGGGACAGTGAGATGGGACACAGTGAGGTGGGACAGCAGTGAAATGGGGCAGCAGTGAGGTGGGACACAGTGAGCTGGGACACAGTGGGGTGGGACAGCAGTGGGGTGGGACACAGTGAGGTGGGACACAGTGAGCTGGGACACAGTGGGGTGGGACAGCAGTGAGGTGGGACACAGTGAGCTGGGACACAGTGAGGTGGGACACAGTGGGGTGGGACACAGTGACTGGGACACAGTAAAATGGGACAGTGAGATGGGACACAGTGAGCTGGGACAGCAATGAGATGGGACACAGTGAGGTGGGACAGCAGTGAAATGGGGCAGCAGTGAGGTGGGACACAGTGAGCTGGGACAGCAGTGGGGTGGGACACAGTGACTGGGATACAGTAAAATGGGACACAGTGAGGTGGGACACAGTGAGATGGGACAGCAGTGAACTGGACACAGTGACTGGGACACAGTGAGGTGGGACAGCAGTGAGGTGGGACAGGACACAGTGAGGTGGGACAGGAGGCAGCCTGGGGCTCCCCTGCACATGGGGGGCTCAGCTGCACCAGGGGGAGCCAGGCAGCTGAAAGCTCCTCTCCAAACTGCCTGGTGGGATGTGGGTGCAATCTGGGCAGGCAGTGGCACCTGCAGTGTCCTGCAGGGCTGTAAACTCACAATGCCTGTGCAGGTAAGGCAGGCTCTGGGCTGGGTCAGGGAGAGCAGACTGGGATCCTGTGTTACTGGCTTGCAGTGGGGCAGATCACACCTTCAAGTGAAGCAGATTTCTGCTTGTTACAGAGCTCAGGGCTGCTTTGTACCCAGTCTCTGGCTCTGCCTCACCCAGGGTGCTCTGACCTGTGTGGTTCATGCACTTCATAAACACAGAGGTTTAGAAAAAGGCACCTTTCTGTTTCTGTTTTATGGGGGGAGACTGAGGCACAGAAAGGGCTAGGCCTGGGTTTTTAAATTGAATGGCTGAGGTTTTTAATCATGCCTTGTGTTGCTTCCAGAGGGTTCAACCTTGCTCAAGGTGCAAGAGGAGCTGTCAGCTCATCCAGAGCAAGGCTGGTGGGGTTACAGACAGCTGCTGGGCAGGCTTTTAAAGTGTCCAGTTGTTCAGTGTTGCCTGAGCAGTCAAACACCCATTCACAGGCCCCTGGCACTGGTCTGTGTCTCACCAGTGCTCCCCTTGCTCCCAGTAGGTGCAATTTGTTCCAACCTCCCCTTTCTCTTCAGAGCACCTGCCAAACACAACCTCCTCCTCCTTAGCTGCTTTCCCTGTTAATGGGATTCAGCTGGCAAAATTTTAACGTTGTTAAAGTCAGATTTCTGTCCAAGCAGCTTAAGACCACTTTTAATTCATGCTGTGACCAGGAGGGTGTCACTCACTCTGTTTTGTCCCACCTGGGCAGACCAGGGACTGAATCCACAGTCCAGGAGCCTGGCTCACACACATTCCCACCAGGAAATCATTGGCAGGAAAGTGTAGGTGAAAATGAGTCTTTGTGACACTTTCACAACTATTTCAGCTTCGTCTGTGCAGAGAGGAAATGCATTTCCTGCTCTTGGATACTTTTACATCCACAGAAATTGTTTTCATTTTTTGCTCTCAGTCTGGAAGGGCTGTGGTATTTTTGGCAAAACCTGAGTATACAACGTGACCATGGCTGAGGCCACTTAAATTTGCATCAGTTGTGACATTTTGTGTCAGGAAGAGTTTGAAATATTTCACCTGGCACAGAGCTGTCAGGTCTAGAAAATGATAGTTTATTCACTGCCTTATCTTGTTGTCTTTAGACAGGCATTGTGTCTTTGGAGGAAAGAGACCATCCTAACTAACAAGCCCATTTTTCTTATGTTCTTTTTGAAATATTGGCCTTTGAAGGGTCTTTATTTCCCTGATGTCTGTACCAAGGCTGGTTTTCAGAGGAGAGAACAACTCATTTGTGATTGAGTGCTCCCTCTAACCTGGAGGGGGGTGATCTGTAATCCAGACAAGCACCTGCTGTTCCTGTCATTGCACAGGGCGTGGGGAGGGTCCTGTAAGGCTTCCTGTGAGTATGAGCAGCCAGTTCGTGAGTTGTTTCTTTCTAAGGTTTCCAGGACACACATTTAGTGCATCCACCAGCACCTCATTTCCAAACCCCAGTACAATCTCTCTCCCTTGGCATCAGGACAGCCAATGCCCAGGCTTTGCAAAAAGCAGTGGGGTGTTTTTGGGGTCCTGTCTTTGTGAGATGTAAAAAAGATATTTTATTTTTTACTTCACAGTTGGCATTGGTGAGTTAGAAAAAAGATACCCAAAAGGCTAAGCCTACAGATCCATGATAAGCACTTTGCAGAGCTGATCCAGCTGATAGAGCCTTGCATACAAATTTCAGTCTCTAAATAGTCTTTGATGAAATAGAGTTTTTACAAATAGAAGATGAGGAATCAGGAGTATCTCCAGTAGTGCACAGCTTGGCATGGCCAGTGTCACACCTCAGGTTTTCCTCATTAGCCACAGACACATTCACAAAGCCAGCTTTGAAACTGGATCCCTGGTCATTTAGCAGAGAAAGGGCAGGAGCCTCACAGCAGTGATATTGAAATGAAAACATCCCAAAGAGTCTAGCTCCATGAAATGTAATTCTTTCCTTTGGCAGGTGTTTGTGCAGCTGTGTGTCTCTTTCCTCTTCACATGGATTGGTGCAGCTCAAGTTTCCCTTTGAGTTTCTGCATCAAACAGCCCAATTCTGGAAAGGGATATTCACCAGAAGCCAGGAATGCTCCCACCTGCATATCTAATGACAAGCTATATAAAACTGTCAGCAGGTCTGAGTTACCAATGAAATAAGCTCAGCTTCTGTTTGCTTATTTCAGTAATTTATAGTCTGGCCATTTGTTAGCTTCCAGTTGGATAGTTATGGTCCATCTCAGTTCAAACAGTACAAAACTGGAAGGCAGAAAAGCAAGAAAACAAGAAAGAAGGATGAACTGAACACACTGATCTGGAGAACACAGGGGAAGTTTGCCCAAAAACCCCTCATGTTCCCAGCTGGTTGCATGGGACATGAATAGACAGTAACTGAGTTGGCTGAGTAGCTGGGAGGTGACTCTGACAGTGTGGTATTTCCAGACTGTTGTTTATTAGTGGTGGGCAGGAAAAAGGAATATCTTTGAGTTTAAAAACCTGTTTTCAGAAGGGCAAGGTCAGGAGCAGGAGAGAGCAGGAATCCATCCTCTAATTCAGGCATATGAATGCAGTGGTTTAGTCACTGCAGACCCCCTTTCTCCTGAGCTGCAGAGACCTCAGGAAATGTCCTCTCCTAGCAGCAGGAAACAGGCATGTAAGTGGCACTTAGTGGAAAGAAGAACCTTTAAAACTAAAGTAATTGGAAAATTGAATAATTGTAAAGGTCAGAAACCGGATACTCAATTAGCATTGTGTTTGTCAACAAAACCAGTTATCCAAAGGTCCTTTGAATCACGGGTCAGGAGTCCAGAAAAAACGTATTTCAAGCAATATTAAGGAGATGTCAGTGAAAAGAATGCCATGTATTTATTTCCTTTCTCTGTAGATACTCTAAGCTGTCAGATCCTGCAAACTGGCTGAACATTAATGCCACAAATGGTCAGATCACTACTGCTGCTGTCCTTGATCGAGAGTCAGACTACATTAAGAATAATGTCTACGAGGCCACATTCCTGGCTGCTGACAACGGTGAGCCCAGGCTTCACATTGTTCATGCTTCAATAAGACTCTAATGTGATGCATTAAGAGAAATGATGCCCTGACAGAGTTGTCAGTATAAGTTATCTTTTCCCCAGGTTTTTATGGTCAAAAATGTGAAAGTGGGACGGGAAATTGCTGGAGTAAATTAAATGTGCACAGTGTACGGAGAGTGTTATTAAGGGAAGGGGAGGACAAATGGAAAATTGATTTGGGGAGTTCGGTGTAGCAGTGTAGCCTGAGCTTAAAAAAGTGTCAAAGGGATGTGCTCTCCAGGGTCTGCCAAGCACACAGGTCCTGGTAATCCTCCCAAAGGCACTGATCAGAGCATTCAGGAAGCCTTCCATCAGGAAACCAGAAATCATTGTATGGGGTGGCAGCAGGGTGTTAGAAATAAGCCCATCTGCTGAACCGTGGTGGCTCCCACAAACAGTGTGTCTGTCACTGGAGCTGGGCTCTTCCTGGCCACTGCCTTCCTCAAGTGTGCAGCCACCATCACACCATCTGGCTGCTGGTGTGCTTGTTCCCAGAGCCACTCAGGCCAGTCAGAGCTCCTGGAGAAGTCCTGCTTGCTCTTCTCCTTGAAGTGCACTCTGTGCTTTTGGTCCAGTCAGCCCTGAGAACTTCTGTGCTGGCCTCACTCAAGGGCAGTGCTGCTGCCCTGCTCTCCTCTTCCTGGTTAGGAGGAATTGGTGAATTTTGCTAACCACTCCCAAACATGGCCTTGCTGGTGTTTCATTCCTCAGTTCCTCCATCTGGAAAAGGCTCAGGAGTTTCCCAGGACAAGGAGAAGACCTTCCTCCCCACCTTCCTCCCCCTCACCCACCCTCACTTTCCTGCTGCAGGGTGCTGAGCACTCAGACCAGAGCCCTGCTTCAGCAGCACAATTCAGTCCAGGCTTGGCTGTGAGCATAATAAATATAATAAATACATTGCTCACACTCTGCAGGTGCTTTCAGGGCAGTGTTTGTGTGATCCCTCGGGCTGGAGGTGCCATGGTCATCATGAGCAGATTCAGTGGTGGTTGCAGGGCTAATGAAAACTTCTTCCCTCTGGGGTTCCATGCATCACTTCCATCATTGCATCCCAGGTCACAGGGCTGAGGGAAACTCATGGAGGAGTTTCAGTGCTGAGGAGCTGTGCCAAGAAATGCATTTTTCCCCTTTTTTGTCCCATGAATGGTAGGACTCATCCCACAGCTCCATCCTAAGCTTCCCCTCCATGAAGGCAGCCAGGACAGGGAAATTAAAAATATTCTCAAAGGGGTCTAGTGGTGTTCATCTGCAAAAGCCACAGGGCAAAACAGGTCAGGTGAGTAGGCCAAGGCTGTTCACAGATGCAGTGGTAGAGTTTGAACTTATCAACCTAATCCTCACTAGCTGACCTTGCAAATTCCAGGCACTTGGTGCACTGTGATGTGGAGTTAACCCCTTTCCCTGGCCATGGTACTGATGCAGCAGTGCATCAGCACCTCCACATCCATCATTCAGCAGCTCAGAAAGTGAGTGCCTAGATAAATCTCTTTATTCTGAAAAATTAATCTATCACTGGTATATTTCAGCCATTAAAATGCATATAAAGCAACACCTTATTTAAAATTCTGTCTAGAGTGCTTAGGATAACAGCTAAAGTTTCATCTAGGCTAATAGACTCTTACCACATTGCTCCCAAGTTCCAGGTTCTCCAGCATCAAAGAAAAGCTTTGGGTCAAGGGTTTTGGTGGGGATTTTTCTCTTTCTTGAAAAGGCAGCAGCATCTTCTTTCCTTGAAGTTCTTTTTGCTGTTCTCAGTACATATAAAGAAGTTTAGCCAATACTCCTTGGAAATGCTCTCTTTCTCTCCCTGGGCTCCAGTGCAGAGAGAGTGTCTTTAAGAAAAGTCTTGGCTGCAAGGTAAGACAGCTGAAATAATGTGAAATGTTCCATAGTTTGTAGGACTTGGCCATTTAAAGAATTGCTTACTTTTCATTTCTCCTAAAACTGCCCCAGAACTGCACTCAGGAACACAAAGACACAAAAATACCAGGACTCAGATCCCAACAACACTCAATGGCCCAACAAAAATGCATTTATATGTGCAGCAATTGCAGGTTATTTCAGGCACGTGCCAGTTAGTGCCTCTCAGGACTGAGGGTTTGTGTTCAGTCTGTCTCAGAGGTTACAGTGGGAGCCTTGCTTTTATCCCAGAAGATACTCTGGGTAATGTGAAAGCAGTAAAATCACTTGGCTTGGTCCCAAAAGTCAGTTTTCATGTGCAGCCCCAGTATCCTGGTGGGCTGTCTGCCTCTCCAGAAGCTTTCAAGGCTGATCAAAAGACATTGTTTTAGAGGGAGACCTACCCATGCTTACAAGATGAAAGGATGAGAGTCCACGATTGAAAAGCTTATGTGGGAACCATGAAAAAAGGATTTCCAGGGCTCCTTCAGAATCCTTGAGGCTCCCTTCAGAAATGAAGCAAGGAATGTAGGAAGGAAGATCTGTGGAAGCAGAAGCATGGTGGGGAAGTGGTTTGTGTAGCTTTGTATCTAGCACTGTGAGGAAGGGCCAGGGCTGAAAATACAAACTTTTGAGTTGCTGAAGTCATGCTGCCAGATGAGAGAGGCAGGCAGAGGGCAGGCCAGCACAGAGCTGCCAGATAGATGTGTGGGCAGAGAAATTCAAAGCACTGTGCCATTTCTGGGAAGGCTGTTCTCTCCTGCCAGGGCAGATACTACTTTGTGTGAGTAGTCATTATCTGACAAATGTGGCTGTCCATCAAGATGGGGTGGAGGACCAGGACTGCTGTGCTGTGACATCCCTGCTGGTTGGGACAGACCTGGAGAGGATGAGGAATTGTGTTTTGGGACATAACACTGCTGCTGGGGGTTAGTGGCATCACCCAGCATGTCTGGTGATGGGTCATACTGGGGCTTCAAGCAGGTACTGGGTGTGAGACATGCTGGAGAGTTGGGCTTTCTTTGAAGCAGAGTGATGGTCTGCAAAGCTGAAAACTGCCCAGCAAGTGCTACAGTAAATGCTGACCAATGAGTTACACTATGCAGGTTTTTCTCCCCTCCAAGCCCTCTGCTTCCTCTTGTCAGCTCTCTTTCTCTTTTTTTTTTTATTCTTCAAAACAGCCATTACCAAGATTTGCAGGAACAGCTTGGCATCACCTGCTTGTAGTTTTAGTTTGGCTAGGGGCATTGCTGCAGGCTACAGATCTGCAGAACTCAACCTGCTGTTCTGCAGGACGGAAAAACAGCAGCATCAGGAGGCTTGGGGAAGTTTTATACAGCATGAAGCAAGGGACCATGAAAGTGCAGTGTGTCCCTATCGAGGTCCAGGGAGGGAGGGTGAAAATCCTGGTTTATTGGGGCTGGAAGGCAGAGAGGGGGCTGGTGAATGGTGGTGCCAGTCCCAGTGGCTGGTCTGGTGTGTGGTGTTGCCAGTCCCAGTTGCTGGTTTGGTGTGTGATGATCCCAGTCCCAGAGGCTGGTTGGTGTGTGGTGATCCCAGTCCCAGTGGCTGGTTTGGTGTGTGGTAGTGCCAGTCCCAGTTGCTGGTTTGGTGCCTGTGATCCCAGTGCCAGAGGCTGGTTGGTGCCTGGTGATCCCAGTGCCAGAGGCTGGTTGATGTATGATGATCCCAGTGCCAGTTGCTGGTTGATGTATGATGATCCCAGTCCCAGAGGCTGGTTGGTGTATGGTGATCCCAGTCCCAGAGGCTGGTTGGTGCCTGTGATCCCAGTCCCAGAGGCTGGTTGGTGCCTGTGATCCCAGTGCCAGTTGCTGGTTGGTTCTGTGATCCCAGTCCCAGAGGCTGGCTGGTGTGTGATGATCCCAGTCCCAGAGGCTGGTTGGTTCTGTGATCCCAGTGCCAGTTGCTGGTTGGTTCTGTGATCCCAGTGCCAGGGGCTGGTTGGTTCTGTGATCCCAGTGCCAGAGGCTGGTTGGTTCTGTGATCCCAGAGCCAGGGGCTGGTTGGTTCTGTGATCCCAGTGCCAGAGGCTGGTTGATGTATGGTGATCCCAGTGCCAGGGGCTGGTTGGTTCTGTGATCCCAGTGCCAGTTGCTGGCTGCCAGCTGTGGTCTCAGGCCCATGTCTGCCGTGCAGGAATCCCCCCCGCCAGCGGCACGGGCACGCTGCAGATCTACCTGATCGACATCAACGACAACGCGCCCGAGCTGCTGCCGCGGGAGGCGCAGATCTGCGAGAAGCCCAACCTGAGCGTCATCAACATCACGGCCGCCGACGCCGACATCGACCCCAACGTGGGGCCCTTCGTCTTCGAGCTGCCCAGCGTGCCCTCCGCAGTCAGGAAGAACTGGACCATCACCCGGCTCAATGGTAATGGGGCAGCCAGGCCCACTCATCCCCACCGGCCCTGTCTCCTGAGCTGACATCCTCACAGCAGGACATGCAGGTGGTTTAAATTCAGGTGTTCTCAGCTGGTCACCAAAGAAGATTCAGGAGGCTGTTTTCTGAGGTTTCCAGGGTTGTTTATAATTTCTTATCTAAGAAATTCTTTCTCTAGCTAACAGTGGTCTGTTCAGCTTGAGATCCGAGGCACACTGCCTGTCCTTGGGGCAGGGCTTATCTTTTATACTATAAATTACATAATATTTACAATTACTTTCCAATATATGACAATTTTATTACACTGTCCAACTCTGTCTCAGACCAATCCAATAATGCCAGCCTGGCACTTAACATGGATGGAATGAAGAAGAAGAAAGAAAAGACATACCATGCCCAAAATCCTCCATATTAGCTTCAAACCCCCTAATATAAACATTTCTAAAAATTCACTTTTCTATCTTCTAACAATATAATTTATACTCTACTTATTTTTTGTGACTTGTAATTTTTCCTGCAATGGCAGTAATTTTTCCCAGGGGCTTAAATCCAGTCCCCAGGAGTCCTGGGCACCATGCCAGGGCCTCTGAGACCCCTGCCAGGGAGGTCTCAAGGCATCCAGGGAAGCCAGGGGAGCACCCTCGACTCCCACACCCCATGTGCGGCTTCCAACTTCAAAACTTTCCCACTTTTTCTGTCTGATTTTTATTTTTTATAGCACATTACAGCTGACATTATAGACAAGATAGTTAATCAGAAATGATTTGTATCAGACCTGCAGCATAACTCTAAGAGCCTTGGCACTTGGCTTTTTTTAATGCAGTTCATAATTATGAACAGTTATCAGTAGTGAACAGAGTATAAATCATCCATAATGGCCAAGGGGAAAAAAGCTATTATCAGTCTTCCTTATGTTCCTCCAGTGTAATTGTCATAAGCCACAATCAGGATCAATGTTCATTTCTCTGACCATAATTGCATAAAGGCAGCCTTTTAATTTACCATGGAACCAGGAGGGCTAGGTAAGTGTGAAGATTACCAGTATGTGAAGGATTTTTATATTGCAGCGTGCAACCACAAATGGCCCTAATTGCTCTACTTATTGGTAGTTTCAGCAGAGGATAGAAAATACCAGGGAGTGGTTTTGTGGGCTGGTTTTGGCTTCAATGCTGGTCCCTCTTGCTGAGGTCTGGGTGCAACAGCTTGTGCCCTCACAGCTCAGGGCTCAGTCATAGTGGGATTACCTGCCTGTCACCAGTGAGTTCCCAAAATCCTGAGGTGGAAGGGTGAGTGAGTACAGAACCTGCACAAGTGGCCAGAGGCAGCTCAGGCTCAGGAAGCATTGCCCATGTGTTGCTATTTGTGCTTGATGCCATTTTGAACAGATGCAGCTGGGTTTGCAAACGGCATCCAGGTAGTTTAGTGCAGCAGAGAGAACACAGAGTACTTTGAAAAGCACAAGTTGGCCACAGTGCTGAAGAGGCCTGAAGCTGTCCTGCCCAGGTGTGCTGCTGCTCATCCCTTCTGCAGGGCTCAGCAGAGGGCACAGGTGTGGCTCTAATTGCTCTGTCATCTGTCTGTGTGTCTGTCTTGGTCCCCAGGGGACTACGCCCAGCTGAGTTTGAGGATCATGTACCTGGAGGCAGGAGTGTACGACGTGCCCATCATCGTGACAGACTCGGGAAACCCGCCCCTGTTCAACACCTCTGTCATCAAGGTGAAGGTGTGCCCGTGCGACGAGAACGGCGACTGCACCACCATCGGCGCGGTGGCCGCGGCGGGGCTGGGCACGGGGGCCATCATCGCCATCCTGATCTGCATCATCATCCTGCTCAGTGAGTAACCCTGCCTGAAACCACACTGCTGGGGTGGCAGGCACCTCAGAGCTCCAGCCCTTCTGTCACAGGCTGGATGCTTTCCCCTCTCCCAGGTTCCTTCAGCTATTCCAGTGCCGTGGGCACTTCCAGGGATGGGACCGCCACAGCTGTGCCACACCCTCACAGTTAAATCTGCTCTAAGTCTACCCTCCTTCATGTTTCCCTGTTCCCTGGTGTTCTTTCCTATAGCTTGTATTTTTCGAGCTCCATGCAGAGGGCAGGTCCCCAAGTTTGGGCTGTGGGGGTGGTTCACACATCTGCATTCAAACCTCCTTCACTGCAGCATCAGCAAAATGAGCTCTGCCTGTGTCAGACCTGTTTTTCTAAGACTTCCAGTAGCTTTGCAAACATTATTACACCTGACAACAACTTGTAAGTAGTGAGTGTGATAGGATTGTCCACATACTGCAGGAAAAGGTTGAAGGCTTCTTCCAAATTTCTGTCAGATTCACCCACAGCTCTCATGTCTGGCTGGCTGTGGATATAATGGCTCCCAGTACCAGATACACTGGCTAGTCCCTTGCAGAGCCAGTGCATAACTGTGTTTTTCTGGTTGTTCCAAGGAAAAGAAGAATGGTAGTTGTTCCCATTGCATTTTAAATGACCTTGGATTGGGGGATCATGGGGCATTATGAGTGTTTGTAGAGGAAGGATTCCCAGTTTGTCAGAAACAATGAGGACTGGGGATGCATCACAGAGAAGGACTGGCCATCCCCTTCCTCAAGGCAAAACTATCCCTTTTGCTGGAGTGCTGTCAGTCCCAAGCTTCCATGAGCATTACCAATAACCATGTGTGCACACACTTAAAAAGTAAAAATTATATCATTATAACTTCAAGCAGGAGTTGGCACAGTAGGAATAGATAAAAACAAGTGCTGAAATGAACAATGGGGTAAATATTCATCAAGAAACACAGGATGAATCCATGGGACTCTCATTAAAGCTAATGGGAGTTCTGGTGCTAAATCACATTTAATATTTACCCCCAGTGTGTTTTAACAGAGAGCAGACAGAGTGACATATGCTCCAAATGTCACCTAATGGAGACATGACATGGAACATTGGAGAATGGGTCACCCCTGGGCTGCTGGGAGTGTATTGATGTGTGGTTGTTTTACTGGATCAGGATGGAGAACACCAGAAACTGGTGTTTGTGCAGACCCTGCTCCTCTCCCAGCCCAGCTGAGCTGATGCAGCATCCCTGTGCCCAGACACTGTGCCCAGTTCCTGCCCTTCATTCCCAGTTTTGGCTGCTCCCTTCAGCCAGGTTGGTTGTCCAGGGCACTGCAGTCACACAAAGACTGCCAGTGGTGAAGATGAAGGTGTTCATCAGCCCCCATCTCCTTCTGCTGCTGCCCCTGGGCTCTAAGTTTGCACTGGAGCCACAGAGGTGATTAAACACAGGTCTTCTTTTTGCTGCTCTTGTATAAATCCAGTGCTAAAATACAATTTAAAACGGTTGAAAATCCTATTGACTGAAATTAACTTCAGCTGAAGGACATTTGATTTAAGAGATTCCTCTTTCCATTTTCAGATACATTATCCCATTTTAAATTATGGGTTTTATTACAAAAGCTTATTTTTACATTCATTGTAATTCTAATTGACTTTTTTTTTTTATCTTGGGGAGCTGCAAAGCACTGTATCAGTGATGAAAAATGTAATTTGCAATGAGCAGTTTTACAGTTACATCCTTCCAGTGTTTTGCCTCCTTTCTATCTGTTTCATATCATGACCTCTAAACAGTAGCCTAGAAAAAGGCAGAAGAGGGATTTTCTTGTGCTGTTTGTCCATTTTAGAGTCAGCAGGTCAAAGTTGGATGACTTTAAAAGGAAGCAGAAACGAGGGGACAGATCCAAGATTGCTCCTGTGAAGGAAGTTTATGCCTTTACCTTTGCTCAAAGGGGTTTTTTCCTTCTTGCTACCTGATGTATTAGCTGCACAAATAACACATTTAGAAGAGCAATGCAGTAAGAAATTGTGAAGGGTGAAGACAATAGATTTCAAGGAAAACTACATGCAGAGCGAAAATGGTTCTAACAGCAGTAATAGCACTTCCCATTCTGCAGAGTGAATAAAAGGAAGGAGAGTGCACTATATCCACCATTGACACTTTGAAGGTCTCTTTTTTTCCCAAGGTACCTGTAAAGGCATTAATGGCATCATTTTTTCCACAAGTGCATGAAAATGTATCATTTAAAAAAAAAAAAAAAAGGGAAATAAAAAGATAAACCCCAGTAACCATTATAATATTGTCTTTGTGGACCAGTCAGGTATCTTGTTGTGAGAGACTTGAAAAGGAACAATGAAAAAAGGACTTCAATAGTCTGCTAAATAGCTGAGGTTTTATATTACAGATGAGAGTTACATTTTCTTCCCTTTTCTTTTTTTCTTTCTTGACTAGATCTGGGGTAAGCATTAAAGAAATGCTGAACTATCTGAAAACAATTCTGTTAGCTGGCAGGCAGGGGTGGCTGCCAGTTGGCACACAATGGCAGTAATTAGCTGTCCCATCCTCTTCGCTCACTTCACTGCATTCCTGTTGGGTACAAACACTTTGGTGCTGGGAGGAAGAGTTTGGATCCTCCTAACCACATCTTCCTGCAAGCTGGACCATGTCCCCAGGGTCTAGTCTCAGCTAAAAACCCCAAACTTTGGGATCTCACATCCTTCCCGAGTTTGGTTTGGCACAGTGGAGGGCTGACCCAGGTGAAATGAACCTGGGACAGTTGTTCCCACCTCCACTGTCCATCCATTGCTCCCTTCTGCTGCAAATTGCCACCGGTGCAGCTCGGTGTGGGGCTTGCATGGGGAATGGAGGGGAGAGCAGACAGTGGAGGTGTAACTGCAGAGGCTGCCCAGGCTCAGCTTCACTCCTCAGGGCATTGTTTGCAGCTGCTGAGTAGGAGAATGAAAACGAGGATATTAACACGTTCTTGAAGAAGACAAGATCTGGCTGCCTTGTTAGTGGAGACTTGAGTCCCCAGATGATCTTGCATGCAGTAATTCACAGGGAGCACACAGCCCTGGGACATGGATGTCCCTTTGAAGGGTGAGGTTGTGGAGCAGTGAGCCAGTGTTCCCTGTGGGTAAAGTTGTTTAAGAAGGGAAAAAAATTCCCATGATTCGAGAACTGCTCATCTCTCCCTGTTACTGAGAGAGATTAGCCAAGCCTGGCATGCAAATGCTGATGCCTGAGGAGCTTGGCTGTGTGCTACCAGATTTGCTCTCCCTCGTTCTGCAAAGCTAGCCCTGCTCTCTGAAAGGATTTCAGATCATCTGAGATTTGCTTTCCAACTCGATGGCCAAATGCATGTGCTAATGTCCTGGCTAATCTGATCTCAGAAGCCTAAAGAGCCTCCCTCATGGACCAAAGAAGACTATGGGGGAGGCCAAATTGGATTACAGGACCCAGTGTTGTGCATCCTCCCCAGATCAGTCTTGCCTGGCCAACTGCAGAAAACAGCAGAGACTGTCACAGCCAGAGCTGAATGGGCTGAACCTGTGCCACGCTGCTGGAACAGCCCCTTGTGCACAAATGTTGGGTATCTGCACCTGTTTCCTTCTCTGCAGCTCCCTTCCCTCCATATTTATGCCCCTGAATTAAACAAAGGTGGAAATCTAATCTTGAAAACTCAGGATTTAGATCATATTTTAGAAAGCTGCAGCTTTCACACCTTCTGGTTTCTCCTCCTTTGATTGTGTGTTTTACTCCTGATTAATATCAGCTCAGTCAGCATCAGTGACAGACCTTAAAGAAATGTTTGTAGTGGGAATCCGTCACAGTATTTACAGCTCTCAGTGATCTCTCCTTCAAAAATTAGACCCTGCAAGAAGTTAGCATTTCCTTCCTTCCTTCCAGCAGCCAGTGAGGTTCTCTGCAGTGGGCAGGGGGAGGTGAGGTGCTAGGACAGCCTGAGCCTCCCTTGTGCTGCAGGAGGTCCCAGCTCAGCCAGTTGCAGCCGTGGTTCTCCCCGTTCTGCATGGTTCTGCTGTTCAGCATGGTTCTGATGGTTCTGCTGTTCAGCATGGTTCTCCCCATTCTGCATGGTTCTTCCTCTGCAGCCATGGTCCTGCTGTTCAGCATGGTTCTCCCCATTCAGCATAGTTCTCCCTGGTTCTCCCCCTGCAGCATGGTTCTCCCTGGTTCTCCCCATTCAGCATGGTTCTCCCCCTGCAGCCATGGCTCTCCCTGGTTCTCCCTGGTTCTCCCCATTCAGCATGGCTCTCCCTGGTTCTCCCCCTGCAGCCATGGCTCTCCCTGGTTCTCCCTGGTTCTCCCCATTCAGCATGGCTCTCCCTGGTTCTCCCTGGTTCTCCCCATTCAGCATGGCTCTCCCTGGTTCTCCCTGGTTCTCCCCATTCAGCATGGCTCTCCCTGGTTCTCCCCCTGCAGCCATGGTCCTGCTGTTTGTGGTGTGGATGAAGCGCCGCGAGAAGGAGCGCCACACCAAGCAGCTGCTCATCGACCCCGAGGACGACGTCAGGGACAACATCCTCAAGTACGACGAGGAGGGAGGTGGAGAGGAGGATCAGGTGAGAGCTCTGGCCAAGGAGCAGCTGTGCAATCTGTACTCTCAAAAAGGCAGAAAACATGTTATTTTTAGTTAAATACAAACAAAAGGTTGTGTTCTTTATTTATGACCAGGCAGCTTTATTGGTTTCCCTGGTGTGGTGGAGAGACAGCAGGTCCAGGAGATTCAGGATATTAGTGGGACACCCTCCTGTGCAAGCAGGACAGTACCAGGAGGCCAGTGCCACAGGGATTTTTCTATCCCCTAGGCAGCTTCCTGGGGAAGGATTGTAGATCACTCCATTGACACTCATGTTCAAACCATGTTTCTGTTCCTTAAGTCATTAAAATTGTTTATTTTACTACAGATCTTCATAAAACCAGCCAGCAGCTACTGCCCTGCCCAGCCCTGTGGCTGCAGTCTCCTGCCTTGGCTTGCTTAAGCCCTGAGCTTCTGTGGGCTTTCCCTGCATTTACTTAATCATCTCTAGTGTGCATTTAATTTCTTTTAATTTCTGGACATGGTTTGTGAGAAATGTCTGAAGAGATTTGGGGATTTTCTCTTTCGCCACGCGGCGCGCGGTGGCAAAGCTTTGCTGGGTGTCAGAGCCCTGAGCCACAGGCTGCCTGAACACGTCAGCTCCCTCAGTGCCTATTCTGCAGACACCAGAGCTGATGGTGTATGAAAACCTCCCTGGCCTGCACTCCTGGGATGTGCTTTTCCATTTGTACATGTCCAGTTCCTCAGCTAAAATAACAAAGTTTGGTGACTCATGTTGGAGTCACTGGAGTTTTTACTCCTGCCAAACAGAGTAAAGAGCCCAGGACACTCTCAAATACAATGTTCATGCAGATTTGGTGACTACACATTGTGTAATGGCTTTATTTATGCTTGTTGAATTGGACTGCATGGTTCCAGGTCAGTGCTTAGGGATCCACAAAACCTCTGCCAGTGGCCTCCAAAGGCAAGTGGGTGAGCCCAGTGAGAGCTGCCATGGCAAACTCTGAGACAGGAGTTTACCCAAACCTTGAAAAGTTCTTATTCCACAGAAAAATCCTTGCAATTAACATTTCTTTTTTTGTCTTGTCGCTGTCAAGTTATTTATAAATATTGCTCCTGGAAATTCAGTCATCCCTGTCTGAGCACAAGGATAGTTTTCCTGGTAGAACAAACTATTGTTCTAAGCATTCCAAGTAGCTGAAGTATCTGGTTTCAGGCAACTACACTGTAGCCTTAAATATTTTAGGAAGGAATCGTTAAAAATAACAGCAAAGGATGAGCAGCAAAACACCATTACCTACATGAATACATTTTTAATGAAATATTACCTGGTTCTCATTTTGTGATAGAAATCTATTCTGTTGGGATTTTTCACAAGCAAAAATAACATAATTACTTTTAAAAGCCTACATGCATAAATGCAAAACACATTTTAATGTTTTTATTTCTGTAGAAATGTAATTGCAATAATATGTCTACCAACACTGTGTGTCTACATTATATTGTGTATTTTGTCAAAAAAGTTATGCATATACCTATGCACACACAAATAAAAGCCTGGGCTTTATCCCAGATATTTAGACACTGGGTGAAGTATTCAGAAAGTATTTAAATACTTGATTTAGCTTATAAGATACACTCTTAGGAGGTCAATTTTATGAGCTGCTCAGAGGTCAGGTTCATCTGTAATTTAGATGGAGGTGCTACATACCCAGGGATAAGATTTGCTGTCAAACTTCAGCTGAAGGTGAATTAGAGCCCTCAACTTGTTTGCACATTGAGTGAGCAGGTGATCTGAAGGAAAAGCTCTGGGTTTCACACTGTGCCTTCCCATTTGTCACAGGATTACGATTTAAGCCAGCTCCAGCAGCCAGAGACCATGGATCACGTGCTGAACAAGACACCTGGAGTCAGAAGAGTGGATGAAAGACCTATTGGTGCTGAACCACAGTATCCTATAAGACCAGTAATCCCACATCCAGGGGATATTGGTGATTTTATTAATGAGGTATGTTCTGTAGGGGGTCCTGTGTCACATCTTCAAAGCTTGAACAGCCAGCTGAAGTCAGGTTTCCCTGATTGCACGGACCAAGCCGTGCTACTGCTCCTGCCAGAAGTCTGATGCCAGCCAGGGAAAGGATTGGGATGAGCAGAGGATGCAGGGCTTGGCTTAATGAAGGCATTGAACCAGGAAAAAGCCCAAGATTTCTGTCTTGTGGGTGTCACAAACACCATGCTTTTCAGCACCCAGGCAGAATGAGCCATTTGTGGCTCCTGGACTTGTAATTACTTCAGCAGTCTGTGCCTTCCTTGTAAGCTGTTTGGTGTAAAGCCTCAAAGAGTTTGCAGCACAGAGAGACTCAGATCAGAGAGAGTTTCTTTATTTTATGTTAGATTACTGCTCCTTTATCTGCCTGCACAAATATCTATCCATTTGGTCTTTCTTATCTCATTTTTAGTTTTGAGTGATTGAGTGGTTACAAACCAATCAATGCATTATTTCCTCCGAGACAAAGCACACCATCCATTTCCTAAGCCAGAAAAATAAATGTTACAGCCATTTAATTCTATTATTACATACATTTCCTGCTGTGTTTTTCTCATTTTCATCATTAAAATCCCTTCTTCCTTTGTCCCTTTGCCCATCCTTCACTCACATTTACACACATTCATGCTTGTGAAGATTTGCTCTTCTCACACACACCCCTGCTGCTAAAACCAGTTCCATCTCCCCACGCTGGGGCCAGGGTTTCTGAAGGTGGGAATGTGGAACATTTGCTTTATTGCAGGGCTATTCCACCCGGCTTTTCCTTGAGCTGGGCTCTGCAGCAAAGCAATTCTTTGTCTCCATATCCTGAGGCCATTTCCATGGGCTGCCCACACTGCTGCCCACGCTGCACAGGAGCAGCAAAGCTCCCCAACCTCTGCCCAGGACTCCACACCCCACGTCTGTCCTAATTGCAGAATTTTGCCGGGAGTGATTTTTTTTTTATCAAATTTTATTTTCCTAAAGGAATGAAAGTCATCAGAATTAAAATATTGGTGGGAGAGGAAGGGGTGCTGGTTTTTGTTTCATTGGCTAAGCTGGAAGTCTCAACAGGCAACACCAGAAAGGGCAGGACAGAAAGCTTTCCAAATCCAGTAGAGATAACTCCCCTGCTGCTCAATATGTCAATATGGTCAATATGGTCAATATGTCCCTTTCTGGGGACACTGGGAGTTACTGGGTTTTCTGCTGAAGGCTCTCTCCAGAGGTGCATCCGGGAAGCCCCGGGATGTTCGTTTTCCCCTTTTAGCTTTGCTGCAGGGATCCCAAACTCCCCCTCAGACCCCGTGGTGACATTAACCCCTTGTGTTCACCCCCCAGGGCCTGCGTGCTGCAGACAACGACCCCACAGCCCCCCCCCTACGATTCCCTGCTGGTGTTTGACTACGAGGGCAGCGGCTCCACCGCCGGCTCCGTCAGCTCCCTCAACTCCTCCAGCTCCGGGGACCAGGACTACGACTACCTGAACGACTGGGGGCCCAGGTTCAAGAAACTGGCGGACATGTACGGGGGAGGAGAGGAAGATTAAACTGACCTCATCTTATTAAAAAAAAAAAAAAAAAAAAAAATTTAAAAAAAATTAAAAAAAAAAAAAAAAAAAAGAAGGAAGAAGAAGAAAAAAAGAATTAGGAGGAAAACAAAAAACAACAAACAACCCACAGACAGCGTTAACAAAAAGAGCCGATGCAGGAGCAAGAACTGTACAGATGTGGCAGCTTTTTTAATTAATATCCCCTGCTGACTGTATTGTTATTTTTAGTGGTGATATAGGAGGTTTCTTTTTTTTTTCTTTTTTTTTTTCTTTTTTTTTTTTTTTTTCCTAGGATATTGAGCTGTCTCGCATGAACACTTGTCTCTGCTGCAGGTTTCTTTTTGGGTTTTTTTTGTTTTTTTAATGTCAGCTGGGATATTGCTCGTTTACCTGCTTTATGACTAAAGAGAGTGAAAGGCACTCTGTCTTAACTTGAATTTCTTAGAACAGAAGCACTGTTTTTAAAATATATATATATATATATATATTTGAAAGTGCCTTTTGGTGCATGTGTCAGATTCCCTTCAATCTCAGGAGTGATGAAAACAAACATACAACCATCCTGGGCAGCACTCCCTGTGACCCTAAGCCAGTTCTAGCTGGGAAGGAGTTAACAAAAAGGAACTGTGGAGATTGTTTCTTTTTTGCCTTTTTTGTTTGGTTTCGTTTTATTGGGTTTTTTTTTAAGGGGGTGACTCATTCTGGGGTGGAAGAGGACGGGGGGTGGGGAGGGGGGAGATGTTTTGAGTCGAAATCTTAACAGCCATCTTTAAGCCTCAGCAGGTGGTGAACTAGTCATCATGTTGTATATAATTCAGTGTTATCAGATGCAAAATACTGACCAGAGGGCTCTGCTGGCCCCTGGTCACACTCAATGTAGCTGCATAGAACTATAGCATTGATAAAGCCTTTGGTTATTGCAACAGAGATCTCCGACAGCCCTTGCCTAAACCCCCACCAAGTAAATCGTGACATGACCAAAGGCCCATCTGTTTGTTTTTCTGCTGTCGCCGTGTTTTGGCTCCCACGACCTCGTGAGTGACGGACACACCGGCGGGGTGAGGAGCTGCTGCTGGTGCTGCTGGTGCTGCTGGTGCTGCTGGTGGTGTCCCCCACCCCTGAGGATGCCCAGCGCCGGTGCTGCTCTCCTGGGCTGAGGCAGGGTTTGTGCAGTGCCAAGGACAGGGACAAGGTTCCCCACACTTCTCCCATCCCTAGGTATGGAGTTAGTCTAGTACCACATTAATGCCTTGGAGCATTAGTAGCCAAAGCTCAACAACATCGTGTAACTCAGCTAATGTGTGTCCTTTCTATTTGATGGGTAGGCGCTGCTATCTGTAGTAAATGTGTTTTTTTGGAGAAGAAGTGCAACGAGGGCCTGTTAAGTATCTTGTGGTTAATATGCTCAAGCATTGCCAAGTAAGCAAGAGGTTTCGCAGCATCCAGGCATAATTCAACATCAGTATTATAAATGGTAGCAAACTACCTAGTTTATATGTAGGGTCAGTTTAACCAATAACAAATAGTTATTAGCTTTTTTTATTACATTTTTTCCTTTACTGATTTGGACTAGTGGGTTTATGTCTAATGTTTGTAAAATGATTTAGACTGCATGGATGTGTAATATAAACCACATTTAATGGATTATGAGCCACTTAATTAATGTGCTATGAAATCTTGGATTACCTGTGTTTTATATTCTGCAGACGATTTTGCAGTGGGTTCGCTAAAACTTGTAAAAGTGCTTAGATATATTTTCCTTTAAATCCAAGAATGTGCACAGTATTGGAAGGTGATTATCCAGGGGATAATCACACTTTTTTTGATATCTCTATTGATTCTCAAGTTGAATGCTAAGAGTTAAAGGGGGGAGGCGGGGGGAGCGAGCGCGTGCACACGAGAGCGAGAATGAGAGGACGAGAGCTTGTGGTGGTGAGTGGGCGCCTTTCAGAGGGTAAACTGGGCTGCAAGATCGTCTCTATAGATTTTTGAAATGCTCCTAGTGCATTTTATATTTCATTGTATCATATTTTCTATAAAATGCAATTTCTGTAAATTAATGAGCATTTGGAATGTGTCTTGTATGAAGTGGAATATGGTAAAAGTCTGCCCGAGGGGACTTCAGCGTTTCCAGGATGTTATTAACTACCAAGGGTGAGAGCTTTCTTTTTGTCTGGTCGGTCAGTTGGTCAGTCAGTGGGTCAGTGTGTCTTTCACGGCTTGGAGAGCAAACTCACCTCACCCAAGGTTCTTGAGGAGACCAGGAGGTAATGGTGTGGACCTCAGAGGAGAGGGACGGCGCTGATGGCAGCAGCAAGGTGAGGATGTCACACCACAGGCATGGGCTGGCAGCACCTGACACTCTTCCAGATTCCCATTCCATCATTGTGAGCTCAGTCATCCTGTATGACCCCCATGGAAGTCTTGGTTTGCCTCTGCTGTGTGCCATCCCCCTCCTCTTGACCTCTCCTGGCAAACCTCACAGCCCCTGTGCACAGAGCTGCATGGCCCCACAGCCTCTCTTCCTTACCATGGCACTCTTGATCCTTCCCTGTTTCTTTTGGAAAAGCCACAGGCTGGAATATTTCACCACCAGGGCTTTGCACCTCTGCAGAGGCTGCCTGGGCACAGGTGTAGTGAATAATAAAAATGCACTTGGTGTTTTTTGCTGCTGGTGTCCGTCGCCGTGGCCTCATCACCGACACAGGAGGAGGATTCAGCTGGAGGTGATGCCCATGGTTCTCTCTGGGTTGGTGCTGCTGCCTGCAGGCTCCGTGCAGCTCCTGGGATGCTCATGTGGATCCTGCAAAGCCAGGTCTCTGCTGTGAGCTGTGCCTTGCCACCACCTGGCACTGCTCACCTGCGAGAGCAGCTCGATCCCTGCTCCAGAGGGCTTGGTGCTTGCCATCTGCTGCAGCTTTGGCTGGGATGGGGGTTCCAGGCAGGGAGGGGCTGGCAGGGATGTGGGACACGGCTCCAGGCCATCAGCACTGCCCAGTAGTGAGAGGAGCCCCTTAGCCATGGAGGGGATGTTGTCTGACTTCAGCTTGTCTAAACATTTCGGGTTTTCAAGAACATTTATGCAACCTAAGTCAAACAAAACTCTTTGAGTGATTAAAAATAAATGAACCTGTTATCACTGGCGACCTTTTTTAAAAATCAGCGGTTATTTTTTCTGCAGAATTTGCAATCCAGCTGTTCCAATCCCACGAGCCTATAAATCAAACCAACCAGATTATTGTGTTTTGACCCAGTTCTGCTCAGTCTCCCTCTGCAGGACCTCTCCCTCCTCCTCTTCTCCCCTTTCTGCTCCCTGCATCCTCCCTCTCTGAGTTTACAGCCCCACAAGCAGCAGCAGCATCAGGCCCCTTTTCTCACGGTGGGACTGGTGGAAGGTAAGCAAGGGGCACATCCAGCAATGAGAACAGATCACTTTTTACAAACCCTTTTGTTTGCTGATGTTACTGGTGGTTTGTAACCCAGCTAAGAAAATTTACATTAGTCCATGGGTCCCATTGACAAGGTGGCTTTGCCATCACACTGTCCCCCTCTGATCCTCATGGATGTGACATGGTGACAGCCAGTTGCAGCTGGAGGTGAGTGATGGTGACTTAGAAGGAGCTGCAGTGAGGCAGAGAACTCTGGCTGAGCCTGCAGCTGCTGTTTATTCTGAGAGGCCACAGGAGGGGTTAATGCATTGAGACCTGTTCCCTGAACAATCTAAACTAAAACATAGAATAATTTGAAGAAGTGATGCCCACTCTTTGTACCCTACAAGGCAGTGGGGAAGGACTTGCTTTCAGGCAGGTGGAGGGGATCCCATCTCTAAGACACCTCTGTCCCAGCCCATTACCCCATAGCCCTGCTCTCCTGCTGTCTAAGGGATGGGGACAGGGAGTTCCAGGGCACTGGGACACGTCTGGTGGCCTCCCTACCTCCTGAGGATGAGGATTGCACATCCCCAAACCAGGGAGCGTGCAGGTCCAGTGTCACTGCTGTACCCACAGCACCCCCAGCAGAACGTGACCCACAGCCCTGGTGGTCTTTATCGTGTAGCCTGAAGCTGGGAGCAGCAGCAGTCACAGGAATGCTGGGCAAGGCAAGGAGGAGATTCAGCAAGTGATTAATGACAGTAATTAATGACAATAAATAGGCAAGTCTGTTCTAGGTGTCCCACGTTCTAGTCGTGGTTTTGCTTCTGGTTTTGCATTTTCCATTTTTTTCCCTTTTTTGTTGGACCAGGCGATGCCATTGGCAGTTGTATGATGTGATGGGGAGTTTTCTCTCTGTGAGTTTTTGGGAATAGTCAGGTCCAAATCCAGATCCAGCCTTCAGAGGTGACTGTGTCACCTGTAACTGCTTCACGTAGGGTGGATGCTCGGGCATTGAAGAATGGTAATGGTCAGTGCAGCATCTGTGCCACACACTATGCCAAGATTGCAACTTTGTTTAATCTAAAAACAAAAAAATATTAAAGGTAAAATACAGAACTTTTATTTGTGATGTCTTTTGGAGCTCTTCATTTTAAGTGTGAAAAAAAAAATACTGGGGGAGGGAGGGGAATGCTGTGTCACAATGAATGTGAGTGTTTAAAACAGCAGCCAGACAACGTAGGTGTCTCCCACACAAATTAACTCGGTTTCATGGGGAAAATAAAAATTCTTTCCAGTCCACACCAACCCCACACACAACTGTTCACACACAGTGTACATAATGTAGTTAGTGCTTGAAGCTACAAACTAATAGGGGAAGAAACAACAACAACATGTAGATGTATAATTGGAGCACTTTTTCTTTTTTTTTAATTTTTATTTGAATGATGATTTTGCATGTTTCCTTTCTGATGGAGAAGCTGTGTAGCAGCCCGCATGACTGTGGTTGTTCTCAAGGAAGACTTCTGCTGTTCTGTATTCACGCTGAAGCGCAAAAGCAAAAGTTAACCCAGTTCAAAAACCTTTTTTTGTAACCGCCAACAGCACAAATATTTTGTATTGTTGTTTGTACCATTTTTGTACCAAAAACAAAAGAGGAAAAAAAAAAAAAAAAAGGGAAGAACGTAAATGTTTTCAATGTGTTTTTAGTGCCACTGCAATCTTGGTTTCCAAACTGAGTGACAGGTTTGCTGATTTATTGTGTATCAAAGCTGAACTGGCGCACTGACGCCTGGCTCCAGTGTAATAAAAATAAAGTCCCCCTTTTGAATAGTCTCACTTGCTTTTTTTTTTTTTTAATTATTTTTTGGTTTGTTTGTTTCATTCTCTTTCCCCACCTGTCCACCCCAGCTCAGTCACTGTTTGTGGTTCTTACAGTGAGTGTGGGTGCATGTGCAAGACATCAGAGGGGTTTTTGGAGATCCTGGGTGCTCCTGCAGGAATTTGTGTTCGTTAAAGGCAGGAGTGTGGCTGCCTCTGGCCCATGCTGTTGTTTGGATTATGGCTGAGGTGGTGCAGGTTCCTCCCACATCCCAAAGCAACCCAATTCTGCTGCACTGAGCTGTTGGTGCAGATCAGTTGGGTGGAGATTTCACTCCTGCAGCAGCAGATCTTTGTGCTTCAGCACAATTCCAGCACATTCAGGGATCTGTACTTGCTGACTGCTGCATCAGGGCATCAGCCTCTCCACCTGCTCCCTGCCCTCTGACTGCCAGGGAGCAGGAATGGTCCAAAGAGCTGATGGCCTGCAGAGGAAACCTGAGCTTGCTTCTCCCTTATTTCTGCACCTTCTCTGCAAGTGAAGTGACTGTGAGTGTGCAAACCCTTCATGTCAGCATTGCTGTGAGCAGCAGCACTCTCCTTCAGGCCAGCATTCCTGCTTTTCCTCACCTGCTTCTCCCTGGGAGGGGTGTTGGAGAAGATGAAACTGAGGAATCTTGCAAATATGAATGCTCAGATTCTGGGAATTGTTGGGGAAGGTAAAACAGGAAAGCCCTAGTTACTGAATTACCATAAACACAATAGGATGGCTCACCGAAGCTAATCCACTCTTAATTAAACAATGCTTTTGGCCAGAGGGCAAGGCCAAAAGACACAAAAGACTGACCCGCACCCAAAGATTAGATCTTAGAGTTTAGAATGTCACTTGCTATGCTAATGTAACATTTCCTATAGGCTGTATGTAAATGCTATAGAATTAGTATTTTGTATTAGATTGGTTCTTAGGAATTAGAATATTCATAATGGAAGTGGATTTATTGTGTTACAAACGGGAAGTCACTCTCTTCTCTTCTCTCCTCTCCTCCTCCTCTCTTCTCTTCTCTCTTTCTCTTCCTATCTTTACTCCTTGCTCTTCTCCCTCTCCCTTTACCCCAATACCCTTTTATCCCATTACTCTTCTCCTCTTCTTCCTCTCTTCTCTCTTTTCTTTTCCTCTTCTCTTCCTCTCTTTACCCTCCTTCTTCTCTCTTTCTCTCCCCCTTTTTATCTCTTTAATCTGCACGTGGCTGTGCCGGGCAGCTCCTTGCAGACTCCCTTATAATAAACTGCAACTGTAGCTTTTAGCATTTACAGAGCGTCTGAGTCTTGTCCCTGGCGTCCACCCTGATACAAAGAATCCAGCAGTCCCCCGCAGAGGGGGGACAGACACCTGGTGCTGGGCTCACCATTAGCAATTAGCAATTAATTAGCACTGGCAGCCGTGGCTCACAGCACCCTGGGGACTTGTCCAGGTGGGCAGTTGTGTCTCCATCATCTCACCCCAGCAGCAGCCCACTCATGCCATGAGCAGTGAGGCCTCAGCAGGTGCCCAGGCTCAGAGGGGACAGGAGGTCACACTCCAGTGATCCGTGGGGCTGTTCCATGGAAAGCAGTGCTGTCTCATTTTTAATAAACATTAAGATGAATGCAAATCCTGTACATGGCAATTTACTTCCCCCCGGAGTCAGCTAAGAATATTTTATTGCTAGTTTTGCTAATTCTCAAGCTGTTCTGTTTCTTAGAATTATCTTTAACTACTGAATAATGCAAGACTGTTGCATCACAAATATTAGTTTCTGCTATCAGTGGTAGGCTGGGCTCTCATCATCGTGTTATTAGGCTCTTATCTGCCTGCAGAAAGTCTCGTTCCTCAAATGATTTAGCTGCATGCTTAACTTTGACCATGTGAATAGTTTTCCTAAGCTGATGGAAACAGCTGCCCTCCCCTAAATCCAGCGACTTTTGTACCAAAATTAAAAATAACAACAATTACTACTACAGTTATTATTACAGGCTCTTGGGTTGGTTTTCCTCCCAAGTCATGTACCAGAATTTGAAATAGAATTTGGTTCAGATCAAATCAAAGCACACAAGGATTATGATTTTATTTTTTTCAATAAATTAAATAACTGAACTTTTCTTTGTTCTCCAGACTAAAACCTTTGCATTACCAAGACCTTTTCCTGCCCATCCCTCCCCCACAATTTCTTTTTAAATATAGAGCTGGGTTTTTAGCCAAAAACTGAGTTAACAGACACAAGAAACCAAAAAATAAAAGATCAACCCTAACTCTGTATGCCATACTGCACTACTGTCAGAACAGCCCTTGGGTGAGGGCAGAAGCAGCATTGGGGAGGTGAAATGCTTTAATAATCACTGGTCAAATTGTTTACTAGGCTCAAAAAATAGATTAATAAGAGGTAAAAGAGCCCAAAGAAAAATGTGCTCAGCTGTACTGATGACATGGTGAGATCCTGTGTGCAGCTGAGCACCTTCCCTGGTGAGCACATCCCTTCTGCCCAGCACTAGCATGCACTGGTGCTGGGACTGAGACTGAGCTTGAGCCTCTTTCCCTGCATTTATTGTTACCAGCACTGTCAAAAATGCTCCAAAAGACCAGGATGGGACAGACAGGGACATACAGACACCTGTGGGAAGCCCATGCCCAGCTAAGCAGCTCCCTTAACTAGCTCACTTGAAAATACCCCCAGCACTTCTTGCAGCAGGAGCACCCCTGAGTTCCAGGAGCAGCATCCCTCTAAATACTGGGATCAACTGGAAGGACAAGGGCAAGGGCAAGGGCAAGGGCAAGGACAAGGAGGGGCACCCAAAGAGGATGGGCTCCAGCAGGCACTGCCCTCTGCTCAGGTGGCCCCAGCAGAGCTCCAATTATTATTTCTGGTGTCCTCCATTCCCATCCAGGGCAGATCTGCATGGGGAAAGAGTTAATGAGCCATTCAGGGTTTGGATGTCTCAGCAGCAGTGGGGCTGCTCCAGCACAGAGGGAGGCACAGGCACCCTGGGACATGGGCAGCAGCATCATTTCACAGCAGCAAACCCTCCTCCCAACAGAGCTGTAGGGTTTCCTCCCTCTCCCCTCTCCTGTGATTAATTACAGCTGCTCTGCACCCAGCACAATCCATCTCTCCTCTCCTCACCTCACCCTCCTCCTCTCCACTTCCTTTTTTTAATGAGAACATATTTTTGCTCTCTGTTTTTGCTGCAATGCTCTTTGCAAGCAGGGCCACAGCAGCAGGGGGTGGCTGTGACCAGGGCAGTGTCCACTCCAGGGTCCAGGCTGGTGCCAGGGACCTGAGCCATGGCCAGGACTTACAGATACAAACTTAACTCACCCTCCTGGCTCCCCCTGGGGTTCTGTGAAAAGCCAGGGCTGGCTGGCAGTTTGCCCTCCCTGCTGCTGCCCTCATCCATCCCCTTCTCCATGGAGATCAGAGGACTGGGGAGGAGGGATGTCCCCATCAGCACCTTTCATCCACCTCCTTGTAAAGGTGGTTTTTGAGCCAGCCTGATCCAAATGACCCCAAACCTTTGCTGAAATGCCTGGAGGCCCTGGTGAGCTGCACTCAGTATACAGGCTGGAAGGGAAACTTTGCTTCAAGGTTTTGTGTTAATTAGTGATCAATGCCTTGAGGAAGGAAGAAGGTCCCCCTCCAGCTAACTGGGAATTCACAGCCTGTGCCAGATTCTCACTGTGAACCCCAAACCACACAGTGCCCCTACAAAAAGTGCATTTAGAGCAGCAGCTGCCATTCAAGGCATTTTTAGTCATTAAATCATTGTGTAAGCAGCTCCTGGTTTGCCTTTGTGAACAAGATCCAGTGCCATGGACTGGATGCTGGTGCTGGCCTGTCACTGGCACTTTTAAAAACCCATCATTAGATCTAGCCATGAGAATGCAGAAGAATCATCATTTGATGCTCAGCAGTTGCTAAAGGATTAGCTGGAGGTGAGATGGGAAGGACAGGTATCTGAGCTGGTGTCATTCAGAATGGTTCAAACCTACCTTGGTTTGGAGAATTAGCACAGCCCCTCTGGCCTGTGCTTATCCTGGCTCTGTTTTACCCTCCAAGCACTCACAAATGTTGGCAAATAAAAAACAAGTTGGTGTACACCCAGAAGTTTCCCTCAGAGAGATAAATTCTCTCTCTGCCTGTGCTGGAAGCTGCTAAAAGTGGATTGTCAAAAATCCCTGGCAGGCTGCAGAAGGAATAAGGCATAACCAGGTCTCTGTTAATACCCCCAATCTTCATAAACCAGATTTATAATATCTGAGGCCACATGGACTCTTTGTAAGCCAGTGTATAACAACCATGCCATTAACCTGTGCTTCCCACAGCCAAACTCACAACTTCATGAAGAAGTTTGAGTTACCTCAGAGTATAAAGGGCAGCCCAGCTAATCCTGGTCTGTGAAAGCCAAACTGATTGTGCTGGAGTGCAAATCAGACATACAGATATACAGATACACAGACATACAGATACACAGAAATACACATTTGTGTGAGGACTCCCTGGGCTGAGCCTCCTCGCTGCTCCCCAGCTCAGCTCTGGCACACAGCTGACAGAATGACACATTTATCATCACAAATCTCTCACGTTGTGCCTTGAGGAGGAGTGAGTACCTTGCTTTAATACAGTGCTATCGATCCTGGGGCTCAAACAATAACCACTGAATTATCAGAATTCACGTTTTGCCAGGAGCTGGGATTGAGTTGCTTTTTAGCATTTTGTGGGGGCAGAAAGGAATTCACACCCTGTGACAAGGCACAACAGAGGAGAGGATGCAGGAATCCAGCCCCACAGAGGACCCCAAATTCTACATCTCAGGCAAAAAGCAATGTCAGGAAGGCAATATATCACATCACTATAGCACTGTATAAAATATTTAACTTCTAAGTACATTACCAAAGTGGTTTCTTTTGACATTACATTTGTGCTCTTGTAAAAGGCATGAAGCCAAGAGCAAATATCCATCCCAGAACAAGCAAACATCACTGCAGTGCCACGGCTGTGCTGGCTCAGGGGACCTGGGACAAGCCTGACAAGAAATTCTCATTACCTCCTGCCCCAGTGCTGTGCACAGCCCCCAAGCCACACTAAGACACACTCCTGAGTACATCATGGCAGGAAAGCATGTTTGTACAGGAGAATCCTGCCATTTAAGTGCCTCTGATGAAAAGCATTTTATCATCTTCCCTGCCTTAATGCAAGGAAACATGGAAATGGAGAGCAGGGCTCTGCTGCAGGTTCCAGCCCCCTGCGAGCAGGCAGTGCCTCATTTCCAAGGCTTATAACAAATAGAAAAGGAACAACCTTTTCCTTGCTTAAAATGCTTCTCTAAATTTTGCACTGAGCATCTTACTTTTCCATTTGTTCTGCTTCTGTCCATGCTTGTCTCTCCCATTTGTTCTCATATTTCTGCAGCTGCAGGAGGACCCTGGTGGCACTGAGGCAACTGGATGTGCAGGGGAGGGGAGGGGTGGACCTGCTTAACTTGATGTTTTACAAAGACAGCTATTTCAGCACAGCAACCTCTTTTAAAAATAAAAAAAAAAAGTAGCACAAAACAGCACTAAAAACAAACAAACAAACCAAAAAGAATAAAAATATTTTCATCCTAGACTTATCAAAGAAACAAGTGAGGCTTTAGCCAAATTGAAAATTATGTCCAGTCATTGGGAATTCCCTGGCACTGCTAACCCTATGCAAATAGAAACTCTGTCCCCATGGTTAGGAAGGAGAGATTGCAGTCAACCTATAGGCTTCAGCCCAAGCAGAAGAGGGCTTCTTTTAAGAGAAACTCCACATTTCCTTGCCTAAGAACAGCTTAGGTGAGCAGGCAAAGGGTCAATCCAGGCTGAGCCTGCCTTCTGCAGGGCAGGGTCCTCAAGGACCACTTTTCTCAGAGCATCCTAATGAGCACAGCCCAAGAGCACAGAGGCTCCCAGCAGGCTGAGCATGGAGCAGAGGGCAATTCTGGGTTATCCCCAGAGAGGAGATGTCTTTCTAGCAGGGTTTCTTCAGCAAAAGCAGCTCTGCCCTGCCTGCATCCCCTGCCCTGCTCTGCAGAAACAACTGAACTCGTTGACAAAGAGAAACTAAACTGGAGGAAGCCACAAAGATAATGCAGCCCCTGCATTTTTTGTTACCTTTGTCCAGGCAGGGAAAGAGATCTTAAACCTGCCTTGAAGAGGGACAAAGCTCCAATGGGCCTTGCAGCCATGAGGAACTCCCCTCTATTGCACTGGCACCTGTGGATGCCTCGTTTCTATGAGGTCACTGTCCAGCATCCCACCAGGTGCCTGGGGTCCCAAAATGAGCCCTGTTCCTCCAGCAGTGAGACATGGTGGCACAGGGCATCTGGAGGAGCAGCATGTCACCCCTGGGGCTCAGCAGGATGGGGAGCAGGGCAGGACCAGCAGGGTCAGCCCCAGCCAGGCAGCTCCTGCCTCCCCAGCTGCTCCCTGAGCTGTGCAAGTGCTGCCAGGCCATGGCCCAGGGCACTTCAAATGTCTGGAAATCATCCCATGGGCTCCATCCCAGCTATTTATAGGAGCTTATTCTCAAAAATCTCAGTGGGGATTGGAGTCTTGCTATGCTAAATCCTCTCCAAACACATATTAACAGACCCCAGACCAGGCTTGCTGCTCAAGTTGTGATTTAAAGTCTGCACAGAGATGGCAGGTCAGGAGCAATCCTTCCCCAGGAATATGCTGCAGACCTCAAAATATTCACTGCCATCTGTCCTTTTTTGTGGTGGGTTTATGGAGCTCTTCTCAGAGCCCTGCCCTGGGCAGGGGGATGCCAAGGCTCCCAAGGAGCACTGGGCAGATGATAACAGAAAATGCCCAGGAAATGCAGTTCCTGGTGGAGACACAGTGGGCTGGGTAATCCTGACAGTGTCCTGCTCTGGGACAGCCTGATGCTGCTCCTTGCAGACAGAAGGTCTTTTGGAATGATTGCATTATAATTTAATCCATCCTTCAGCGATTTCAGCTCTCAAGATTGTTGTTATTTTACACCTCAGCAGAAGTTCACAAGGAACAAAATGAGGTTGAGATCCTCTAGGGGAAGCTGGCAAGAGTCACAAATCCATCTTTGTGGATACAGATTTAAGCTTAGGTCCAAATAATTAGTTCTTTACCCAGGCCTTAAGCTAAGAGACAGTGAGTTCATCTGCAGAGGCTGCAGAATAGCTTCCTGGGAAGCTGCAGCATGCTCACATCCCTTTTCCACACTCATTTATAAAGCAAAGATTCCAAGCAGTGCTGGATGTGGCTCAAATCAGGAGCCCCAGCACAGAGAGGGCAGGATGACCTCCCCTGGAGGAGCTTTCCCCACAGACCAGAGACCCCCTGGCTCTAAACTGAAGCTCATTTGGATTAAAAGCCTTTTTTTTTTTCACTGTCTGCTTTCTCTCACCACCAGAAAGTCCAGCAGGGTGGGAGGAGAGAGGCTGCACCCACTTAGGAAGTCCAAGGGCATTCCCAGCAGCAAGTGTCTGCCTTTGGAAATTCACAATGAATTTGCTGTGCCTTTAGCACCACTGATCAGAGACACAGTAAGAAGATCCTGCTGTCAGTGCAAACAGCATGAGGGCCTTGGGAGATAGGAAGTGGCATTGTCCTGTCCTCCCAGGAGCTGCTCCCTGCTCTCCCTGCCCTGTGGATAATATCTTTGTGGGGAGCCCAGGATGCAGAGCTGTGGAATGCTGGGCTTTAACTCAGCTTTAGCTCTTTGCCACAGCACCCTCAGCTCAGACACATCCAAACCAAAGCAGGGCTGTAAACCCACCCCCCATGTCCCTCCTGCACCCACCTCTCTCAGACTTTCTGAACTGGTGGTCAGTAAGTTCTCCATCCCACACACAGGTTTTATTTTGCCCTTGCCAGGGAGCATAAACCCACCCTGCAGGCTGGTGAGCACAAGAGACCTGACAAATTTGTCTCAGGTTTCATCCCTTCTGCTCCCCATAGGGTGACCAAACCCACCAGGAGGCACTGGCACACCCCAAACCTCCACTTCTGCCCTCCTTCCCCCTGGCTGTGGGGACACCATGGGGACACATTTCTCAGGCTGCCACTGAGGAGTGATGGCTCTCTCAGCCTCCCTCTGCCTGCCTGCGCCTTCCCTTATTTATTCCCCACTTGGAGCTGCAGTGTGTGGCTGCTGAAGCATTTGGAAGTTTGTGTAAAGGTTTTATTGCTTCATTTTTAACCTCTGCACAAATGTCTACATCATTAGCTTGGGTTTTTTCACCCTGGATCACATCCCCTCTGTGCTTTTCTCCTCCTGGGCATCCCCATGCTCCTCTCCCTGTCAGGCAAAGTGGAGTGGGGATCTGAAGGGAGAGATTTATTACTGCTGAGGTTCTTTTTTTCTCAGGGAGGGAGTTGGTCTGGATTTTTTTCTGTGCCATTTGCAAAGATGAGCACACACAAGGTCTGGTTCTCCACCACTCACTTCATTCCCATGTCTTGACTCCTCAACTGCAAACAAACCCACCCCAGTTCCTCTCCCACAGTCTTGTGGGGGCAGGAATGCAAAGCCATGGCACACACACCAGCACCCAAAACTGGCACACACAGCCCACTTTCACCAGGAAAACACCAAAGCCTGGCTTGGGAAACCAGAGCTGTGACCAAGATCACAGCCACCACTTCCCTCAACCCACTGGGACATCTGGGGAGCAGATTTGTGCCAGGCCATGGCTGGTTCCCAAGGCTGACAAAATTATCACTCATTTGTGATGCCCTGCTTTACATTCCCACCAGCATGAGCCTATCCAGCCTGTGCCACCTGTGTGATGACCATGACAAACCCAGCTGGAGCTGGGCTGTGTCACCAGCAGCCCCAAATCCCAGACCCTGAGGAGAAGCTGCAGGAGATGCTGCCCCATCCTGGGAACAGAGACCCCTTCACCACCTTCATTTCACACCTAAACCCACCACAGAAAACATCTGATCACATCCCATGCAACCAAGGGGTTAAAAAAGTGCAGGTGCTGCAAAATTTATCACGCCCTGGCATTCCTGTCTGATCTCTTTGCTTTTCTACAGGCAATAAAAAAGCAGCACAGATTTTCTTCTTCCTTTTGAAGATGAGCTCCTGCAGCCCTGGGTACTTTTTGCCCTCACCCTGGCTGGGCTTGGCACAGTTTTCCTGGTTTGAAAACCCCCCTTTGTCTTTGCCAGCAGGTCTAACCCACAGCCAGGCACACAGCACGTGTGACTCCCCATCCCAACACTCTCCTGATTCCCTGGACTTCAGAGGCCACTTTGCTGCCACCAGTGGTAAAACCCAACCCCCAGGAACAGTGTGTTCAGCGTTTCCAACCACCTCAGACCATGTCTTCAAGGTGGGGGATAAGATATGCAGAGCACAATTCTCCCAGAGCAGGAGTTGTGCCCCTGCAAATATTAGCGATGCTGGCGTCGCATGGGGGATTATCCACCGTCATGGCATGTGGAGGGAAGATGGATTTCCAGATGATAAGAGGAATGACACACGTTGCTTTTTCCCCTTTCTGCTGACACACAGTTTAGCAGTCACTGCAGAATTTTCTTCCCATTTTAAATTTCCGTTTAATAGCCAAGGAGCTCATGTTAATTCAGATGATCTTTCCCGCAGCACGATGAGGAAGGCTGGCTCTTCTAGAAGCTTTTTTCCCAGTCTCAGTGGCTAATAAAAAAATACCTCCTGTGGCTTCACAAAGGCCAAAGAGAATGTGTCCTTTACCCTGGTGTCAAACTCCACTGGACCCAGGGCTGGGCAGAGTCAACAGTGTTTGAAAATTAAGACTCTCCTAATAGCATCTCCTCCTGGGAGAGATCCAAGGAGGTTTCTCAATTTATTTTCAGACTGAAGGGGAGGCAGTGAGTGTCCTGCTGCCACCCTGTCCCTGTAGGAGGATCCCCACAGCAGGCAGGCCAGGCACTGGTGGGGACCCTGTGGTGACAGCATGATGGGACACAGGGACATGGGGCAGCAGGGACACTACAGACACCCCCCGACAGGGGAATGTGCTCCCCCATCCTCCCCTGCAAACCTCACCCTCAGAGGGCTGGGCTAGATGGGATATTTTACATGTGCTTGTTGGTTTTATCCCAATTTTCCCATTTCCCCTTCCCCTGAGTGTGCCCAGCCCAAAGCCATGCTGGCCACAGGGTGTGGGCTAGCAGGAGGTGGCAGCAGGGCTTTGGCCTCCCTGACCTCCCCACGTGCCAGTGAAGGTGTTGTCTTGGCAGCTCACCTCAGTTGGGAATTTCATCCTGCTTTTATTTATATATTTTTTCCATCCAAGTGTAGCTGGGGGTCAGGAAAGCCCACTCAGCAAACTTCCTCCTCACCTAAACAAACAGCAGAATCATTGCAAAATCCTCTCCTGTGCATTGCAGTGCATATATTCACTTACCCTATAGAGCAGAACGTGGGGCATTGCTTAATTAAGGATGTGGGTGTAGAGGCTCCAGGAGCAGAGATTTCCCATGCAAATCTCCTGGCTCTGAGCACAGCCAGGGCACACAGGGAGCATATTAATGCTTTGTGCAGTGAGCCCACCTGCCTGAATCCGTGGCTAAACCCAGTCTGAGGGAAGGAACTGAGCAAGCCTGGGCTCTCTGCTCTTGCTGAACTTCATTTATTTACCCAAGAGCATTCCGTGGAGCTGGAGAAGTGAGGGCATCTCCAGATCTCAGTGAATGCCAGCCCATCAGCCTCCCTCATTCCTCTCCCTGCCCTGAAATAATGATATAAACCCAGCCTTTTCAACTTCTTCCTTTTTTTTTTAATGGTAGGACATAATTCAGGTTATTGCCAAGAACTGCAAATTGTTTACCAGCCTTGTGCAAACAAAGACTCTGATCAGCCACAGAAGCACAGCCCTGAGGCTTTCCAGCAACCCGGAATTCTTTAATTACTTAACAAAAGCTCAGCCTAACTTCTTTTTTTCTTTTTTTTTTTTTCTTGTTTTCTTCCTTTCCTTCAGCTGTTACCTTGGAAAACCACAATGCTGGATGCCTTCCATACCACACACTGCTAAAAACCTTGTTTAGTGATGATTTTGCCAAAGCTGTTCCCCAGCTGGGATTGAAGCAGGGCTGAAGGAAGAGCTGCTTGGAACCAGCAAAATAGCCTTGGCAGGAATTTGGTGGTGGTAAAAGTTTCTGCTGGACACACAGATGTGCTCATGAGCATCTCCTACAGAGCATGCCCTGAGCATCCTCCAATTTCTCTCTGATTTTGTACCTCGTTTTTGCTCAGGTCCGGTTTTGGCCACCCCAAGAAGTGTTTTGGAGACAAGCAGAGAGATGAATTTTCTCTAATGTAATGGGAAAGGAGAACAGGCACTGAATGCACACTGCAGCTCTCACAGGCAATGCCCATCACTCCTCCAGCAGCAAGAAAGGAATCACCATCCTTTAACTCCCACCTAACACAGGCACCACCCCACCACAGTCAGGGAACAGCAAGGCAGGTGAAGGCAGAGTTCACTAAAATTTTATATTTGCTTTATTTTGCCATCGCAAAAAATCCTCCAGCCTCTTTTCATTGACAAAATAATTTTCACGTTTGGGGAAAAAAAAAAAAACAACACCAAAACTTTTTAACAAAGGAGCCAAATTTGTGTTGCATTAACTGAGGAGCAGTTCAAGGAGCAGAATAATTCACTGTCAGTCTGGGGAGGTGTCTGTGGAGGGTAAATAAGGCTCGTGCACAGCTCGGTGTAAGCTGTCATTGCAGCCCAGGCATCAGTCAGGAGAAAAACAGAACGTTGGCGGATCTCAGAATACATAAATAAAACATGCTTACCACTTGCCATCAGCGAAAAAGTTTTAAAAAAATAAAAAGGCTGCCTTTCGAGCTCCCCCCTCACACCCCCTCCCTTATCTCTGCTGCTCCTCCTCGTAGCATAAATTCAGTTTTCAGCATCTCTGTTTTCAGACATCCAAATGGACTCTAAGGAAAAGGGGGAGGGATGGAGAACAAACCCAAAAGTTTGGCAAAGCTGTGAAAATGCCAGCTCAGCACGGAGAGATCAGCCTCATCACAGCCCCAGGTGGTGATTCCTGAGGTTTGGAAGGGCAGGAAAGGCACAGCAGGGTGGGCCAGGATGGCTGAGCTCTCTGCATGCTGCCAGAACCCCGATTTCCCAGCCTGGTCCATGGACAGCCATGGGGCCAATGGCATCTCCCAGCCCTCTGGCAAATCACTCCATCAATCCCCCATCACATCCCTGGCAGCACCAATGTCACAGTCAAATGCAGTGAATTGATTTGCCATAAGTCATATTTACTGTCTCAGCCATAAATGTGTCAAAGCCAATCTTTTTAACTGTAAATAATGCCAGAAATTCTCCTTTTTTTAGAAGCCTCCACTACAGAACCTCCAACAGAGAACAGGAAGTGCTGTATTAAAGTGTGGGGGTGTCAGGGCTGTGTTTACAAAAAGATCTGATCCAGACAAGTTTTGCTTCATCCTCTGGGATCTACCATGGATGGGGAGGCCAAGAGGGAGGTGGGATGGTGGCAGCTGCAGGACAACCCTGGGCTTTGTGCTGCAGGAAGGTGCAGGTGAGACCCCACACACAGAACTCCCCAGCAGGAGAGGAAGGTGGAGAGGGAGGACTGATATTGCCTTGCACTTTGCTTTTCCTTCAGTTCCTGGGGAATTGCACTCCTAGAGCTGCTTGAGATTGCTTTTTGGGATGATTTGATAAAGCTCAAGGTGAGTGGCCCCTGCCTGCTCTGTCCCCACACCCTGAGTGCTGCAGACCTCCAGAGCTGTGCTGTGTGGGTCTCTGCCTCACAGGGCATTTGGGAGGGCATTGCTCACTGAGGCCAGCTTGCTCAGGGTCTTGGTTCCCACTAAAGCAGCCAGAGCTGCACAAACCCAGTGCCCTGCCTCATTCCCTGCTCTGCATCACATCTGAGTCAAGCACATCTGTCTCCAGGCTGCACTCCCTGCTGCTGCCAGACCAGGGACAGACAGCACTGCAGTAATTGATCTCAAGCTGCCCTTCCTGCCAGGGTTTTGGGGCTGATCTGATGGTGCCAATGGAAATCACAGCTCAGGTTCAGAGAAAGCTCTCCCTGAGAAGGAGCCTGAGCTCCTGGCCTCCCCCTGCCTATCTCAGCAGGGTGGGAAGCATCTCCTGCCACATCCCTCACCTCCTCCCCGTCTGTCAGGACCATCCTGGTGGTGTTTCCCTCCTCCCCTCTCCTTCCTTTGCATTCATTTCTCTTTCCATCATTCTCCCATCTCTGCTGACAGGATCAAAGCTCTCCCCACAAACCCATGTAATCACAATCATTCCCATTTCCCTGGAGATACACAAGAAAATCAGGTGTGAGGCTGCAGGAGTGTCCCTTTGGCACATGGATGAGAGCATCAGTCCTTTCCTCCAGCCCTCCCCACCACAGGCATCACTGGTAAAAGCTCCATGTCCAAATCTACCCCACCCAGTGAGACCCACAGCTGAAAGAAGCAGTGGGTGATGAAGGTGAGTTCTCCTCCAGCTTTCTGCAGCAGAAAGCCCAGCCCTGAGCCCTGTGCCTCCAACACAAGGCTTTGTCTCCAGAGGGCCTGGCTGATCCCCCTTCATCTGTTGTGCCCACAGAGGCATCCCCCAGAATCCTGCCCCAGCCATGACCCACAGCCATCCCTGCTGGCTGTCCCAACAGGACTCTTGTTCTCATTGCCAAACCACCCTGGCACACAGTCACCTTACTCCCACCTGGCTCAAAATGAGCTGTTTTGGGCACAGGACACATTCTCAGAGGATTTGTGTTTCTCCTGCTGTTACACAAATGCTGAAGCAAATTCAACCCTCTGCAGAGTGGAGGAGCTGCTGATGGGTTGGTGGTGGAGTGAAGGGCTCAGAGAATCACAGGATAAGCTGAGCTGGAAGGACTCACAGGGACTGAGTCCAGCTCCTGTCCAGCCCTTGCTGTATAATCAGCATTCACTTCATGATATGGTTCAGTGGGCCTGGTGGTGTCCACACAGGGGTTGGGCTTGAGGGTCTTTTCCAGCCATAAAAATTATATGAGTCCATGATTTCTGTGTCTGCCTGACCTCACACCTGCCCTGGTACAGCTGCACCACCACCACCCACTCTGAACCCAGCTCTGGGTTCCTCTCAGTATTAAATTGCAGGAGCTGCAGGTGGGAGTTCACACTGGAAATCAGAAATAAGGGCAGCACTTTGTGAACTTCCAGCTCACTGACACTCTCCCTGATCATTGAAGCCAGCATCCTTTCAAGATGAGCACAAATCTCCCATTAAACATGCTCCAAACCAGAAGGCACACGATGGAGGCAGCAATTAGGAGCAATTGCTGCATAGACAGAAAAATAATTGATTGGTATTTCTTTGGGAAAGCAACTGGAGAACAACTGAGCTGGGGTGGAACAGGCTCCCTGGTCATCCCTGTGATCTGGACATTTTACAGTTTTATATGGGGATAGAAGTTTTTAAAAAGGGTCTGTGATGAATTTTATTTCCTAGATGTTGAAAGGTGCAAGCATCAGAAAGCTTTGGGAAAGGACACTCCAGTGGAAGGACAGGATGACTCTGCTCTGACTGAGAACAATTTCAATGTCTACCCCTAAAAATGCCACCTCCAAGCACCCAAAATGCTGCTCCAGCAGGGCAAGCCATGGCCTGATGCATCATTTCTTTATTTTTGTAACAGGTTTTCTGATTTGTGTCATGCCCAGTATCTCCTGGGCTTTGTCTGGGAGCTGTTGGTGGCACTGGGCTCTGTCCCCCCTGGTAGCACCTGTCCCAGGAGGGATGTCCCTCACTGGAGCAGGCTGCACACACAAATCCACTGCTGCATATTCAACAGCACCAGTTTGCCTCCTGAGCTCTCATTTACTCAAGGTCTCTATGGGATCCTAAATGGACTTTGAGATATTTAATAAATGGACCATTAGTACTCCCTTGTTCAGCAGTGTCAACATGTTTCTAATGGAAACCCAAGGCAGAGCTTCCCAAACGAGCCAGGCTCCCTCCCTGTATCTCAAACAAAGCTTCCTGCTCTCCTCTGCTGCACCAGACCAAAGCCAGTCTCACACAGCCATGGGAGTGGATGTGAAACCCCCAAAAAGCTCATGCATTAGATCCTCACAGCAGCAAAGCCTTCCTTTAAATCAAATAAAGAAGACAGCCCCTTCCTTCCATCCACTGGCAAAGTTTAAACTCCAAGGATAAAGTGTGCCACCAATTAAAGAGAAAAATGTGCTGTGCTGAAGGATGCAGAGGGGAGATGGTGGTGGATGGAGCACAGCAGTGAGGGAAGAGCGTGCTTGGATGCTTGATTTAATTTGGGCTGAGAATTACACGCTTATCTACATTTTTTTTCCAGGCTAATTGGAAATTTCACAGCTTTTCACGAGTGGCCCATGGATGATTACCAAGGTACCCGGTTCTGCTGCCCCTGGCAGTGCTGTGAGCACAGGGGCAGCTCTGGGATCACTGAATTCCAGCGCACAGGGACGGGGATGTGGGATGGCTCACACCACCGTGGAGAGCAAGACAAGGTCAGGTGGGGATCCTGCCTTGCTGTCCCCTCTGAGAGGAGGAGGAGAGCAGCCTTTCCTGCCTCCCTGCCAGGGATGGAAGTGGTTGTGGCTGAGAAACAGCCTAATGCAAACACTAATTACCCTAATTGTGATACAGTCTAAACTTCCCACGCTCAGCTTGGTAACAGTGGTGTCTCCTCCCCATCCTCCAGTCGGGTGTGATTCTGTTCAGGAGAGAAGCTCAGGAAAGCAGAGCTGAGCTGTGCTGGAGCCACGGCACGTGTGGAGGAATTAATGCTTCAGAGGCTGCTCTCCCATTATCTCACACCTCACTCACCATATAATCAGACATGAATCCAATATGCAAAGGAGACACTGCATTAAAAAAAGCACTTGAAAGTTGCTTATGGTTTTGTTCCACACAGACAGCATTGATCTCCCAAAACATTGGCATTTCAAGGTGCAAATGAGCCTTTCCTGCCTCTTGCAGGCTTTTCTAACGCTTCAGCTGCTTGTAAGCGAGGTTAAAGAAGGTGTGAGAGGCACTTAATTACAAACACACCGAACTCCTTTGACAAGTCCAAATGAGAGTTTGCCTAAGCAAGAATCATTTCAATCCCAGCACAGAGCCACCACAGGCTCTGAACCATGCACGGGGAGGTGAAGGCAGAATATTTTAAATAAAAACCAGGGAAAACAAATCCTTTGACTGCAAAGTTCATCGAGGAGAGTTGCTGTTTTTATACAAAGCTACTGATCTCAAGGGAGGGAAGAGTTTGCAGATCCAGTGAGGGAAAAACACAGAAAATTTGCTCAGAAGTCTGAAACACAGACTGAAATTAATAGTATGGGAGCTAACGCTTGGGTGAGTACTGCAAGAAATAGCCACTGAATTTGGAAGCTGAATTTTTAAACATACTCACCTCATTTAGGCTGTTCCTCTCCTCACATTCACTTCCCATGAATATTCAAGCAGAGCAGAGAATTTGCTGGCAGGAATATTAGCGAGAGCAGTGCCAATATCAGAGCATATATTAGCTGGTCCTGGAAGGGATTCAGAGCAGAGTGCATTCCAGAGCTGTAATTGCACTTGGTGCTGCCCATTCAGCAGGGCCTGGCAGTGCAGGGCTGGAGCTGGGGCTGAGCTCAGAGCCAGGCAGGTCCCAGGGCTGTTCTGGCTCTGGCACCTCTCAGACCCTGAGCATCCCCAAACGGGCTGGAAGCTCCAGCCAAAGGAGCCAAACCCAAGGTGGGATAAAGCAGGCTGTGGAACAGAACCCAGGAGAGCCTCTCCTCTAAAGCTCCTTCCAACCAAGCTGTCCCATGCCTGTCCCAGGAGAAGAGCAGGACACACCATGGGGACAGGGCATTCATGGTCCCATTAAGTCTGTTCTGATGAAGATGAAACCTGCCAGAGCTTTAGCAAATCCCATTCTCTTCAGATGTGAGTGGAGCACATCTGTCCCCCCATGGCTGCAAAAATTTATTGATGCTCTTGATGCCTTTTGCTCAACACACTCCAATTTCTCTGTCCAGCAGAATGTTACATGGGAATGCAGACTGAAAGCCATTGGAAATCCTGAGTGGGACAGGGCTGAAGGATTGTCCTCACAGCCTTCACAGAATGGAGTCTGAAGAACAAAATTTAAGGGATTTTCCCATGTGTAATCTCACCCCAAACCCACTCCCACCTGCCCTCTCCCCAGCCAGCTGAAAGCAGGTTTTTGCTGAAGAGGAAGGAGGGTTGGTCCAGCATCCCCTATTTTTGGCAATGTCCATATATCTTGGGGAGCATATAGGCAGTGAATTACATGACATGCTGAGGGAAGTGGCACTGAACATATGGCTCTGCAGTGTAATATATTCAGAGAAGTTTGATTTAAAGGTAGGTGCAGGTCCCACAATCTGTTTAGGGGAAGCTGTGCCTTTCAAAGAATTTTGAGGCTATTTGCAGTGAAATCAGATGTGACACTGAGCCAAGCTCAATGATGCCAGTGCTGAGAGCATGGGGATGACCCCAAAGAAAACACCAGGAGATGCACCACAGCTCAGAGGTCACTGGGGCTGCTCATGCTAGAAGTCTGGGTCAATGTCAAGCAGTTTTCAGGAGGGGCTTTTTTGAGCTTCCAAGTCTTAAAAAAAGTCTTAAAAAAATATTTAAACAAGCAAACAAAAAAATTAAATAAAAAATAAGCATCAGAGACCATGCACAATGTCCCCACATGTGCTGACCAGGAGCAGGAGGGAGCCAATGCTGAGGTTCCAGCCTGCAGCAGAGACCTGCTGGTCTGGCACAGGCTACTCCATGTAAGGTTTAAAAGAAATAATTAGGTACAGTAGTTTAGAACACACACAGCAGCATTGTGCTGGTCAGATGACCTTAATTAGGCTGTAAAGTGTGGAAAACGTTAACAGGAGCAGTGCCTGCCTGGAGATGATAAATGAAATGCATTGATCTCTGACTACCAAGCTGGCAATTCTTTGTTTGGAGGAAAACACATGATTAAAAGTAATCCAGCAGTAAATCCAGCACAGCTCCCTGTCACCTGCTGTGGGACAGGTTAGGCAGGCACATCTCTGCCCCAGTGCAGGACCAGCTGCCTGGAGCTACAGGTCAGCTCTGTACAGAGCTTGTGATTGTCCTTCCCAACCTCAAAGCTTTGCAGCCATTGATGTGCTGCCAGTGAGGCAGAGGGAGATCTCCTTGGAAAATTCCACTTGAACTCACAGATGCCGAGTTGGGAGGTCATCACTCACCTGCCTGTATCACCTCCATCCTTCCCCTGTGCCACCAGCAGCCCCTGGGAGCCTCAGGGGTTCCTCCAGGGCACAGCCTCAGTGCTCAGTTCCCCCAGAGCCCCTGGAGGGTCAGTGCAAGGTGCCAACACTCCTGAGGGCACCTGGGGCCAGGTGCAGCCAGGTTTTTAACACCTGCTTGTGGCCAGCCTGGCTATAAACTGATCCTCTGCAGACCAGGAGTTCATTACTGGAGCTGTGCAATTCAATTACATCTTCTAGGGCTCACCTGGGAGAGCAAAGGTGAATCTCTTCAGAGCAGGAGGAAGGATTTCAGCACTGGTGTGTCCCAGGGGTTTGCAGGTGGTTTCCCCAACAAGGCATCCTGGCAGCATGTGCATCATCTCCTTCCCAGCACACAGCAGGGGATGGATTTTTCCCCTCACAAAGCCCCTTTTCTCCCTCTTAAAATGTGTCCCCAGTGTTATTCTGTCTGCAGTTAATGGGGCCACAATGTCTGGCACATCCACTCACTGCTGCCCCTTGCTTGGGGAACTGAGGGGATAGCAAGCAGGGAATTCATTCTGTTGGTTTTGCCATTAAGTGATTTCCCCACAGCTGAGGAAGTCAGAGTGTGTGGGTGAAGGAGCCCTCAGTGAGCAGAGCTCAGCATTTCTCATTCCCACCATTCCCAGGGTGTTCTGCTGGCCCCTTTCCCCTCTCATCTCTCAGTCCCCAGGGTCCTGTGCCTGTCATTGTCACCCCTGCATCTCTCTCCAAACTAAACAACACCTGGGATCATCCCACCCCTCTGCTCCCAGGAGGACACACTAAATGCTGGGAGATGGGCACACACAGCATTATCATCAGATTTGCAGGCTACAGGCAAAAAACCTGGAGCACAGTGTCTGCCTGGGTGTGCTTTTAATTGCTCACATCCCTCCTGTTCACCCAGAGGTGCTTTCCCTGTCCAAACTGCAGTATTGGTTTGCATGACACGTGCTTGGTTTGGGATGTGTTTTAAGGGACTTCTCTGCAGAGCTATGTATTAAATTCCTTTCCAACTCATGCTTGTTTGGTACCAGCAGCATGTTATCATACAGCAGATGGAGCTAAATAAAAATACCACGAGTGCTGCAGTATATTGATGTGATAGATATATAATAATTAGATGTGCTGTAAAGCTATTAAGGCTGCAAATCTGAAGTATCTATTATATTTTCTCCATTTCTATTTCCACAACATCCCTCATAGCATGGTGACAACTGGCAATGTTAACATCCACATATATCTTTTTTTCAGGCACAAGCAGGCTGTAATATCTGCAGGATTTATCTCAGTGTGACTCAGTCTATCTGATAAGAACAGGAAGAAAGAAACCCTCTTCCTGCACAGGAGAGCTCGACCTGGGGGCATTCCTCCCAGTCTGTGGGTGTGGGAGCAGCAGAGCATCTCTGTGAGGATGGCAGGGACAGAGGGACAGTGCTCAGAGCATCCAGGGACAGCGTTTCTGATGGGGAAGAGTCACCACACAGCAGCCAAAGGTTGGGGGACACTGCTCCCTGCTTGCAGGCAGCAGGAACACAAGCTGAGCCAGCGTGGGGAATGATCCACCTGCCTCTGGCAGGTCCTCTGGAAAAACCTCCCTGAAACAGCACATCTCTCCTGCATTTGCCCTCCAGCATCCCTTACATTGAGGGATCAGCACCCCCAGGCTTGCACCCGATGGCTCAGGCAGCAGCAGCAGCCAAATGTGCAGGGGATGAGCTGCCAAAGCATTTATCTGCTCTTGTGGAGAGATGGCAGCTGGCAGGGGTGCCCTGGCTGGGCCATCAGCCCTGCAGCATCCCTACAAGGCTGTGGTGGAAACCACCCGCCCCTGTGCCCCTCCTCTGCTCCCAGCCCACATACCACACAACTGCCCTGGGCAGCCAAAGGCACCTGGACTCACCTCCCTGTGCCAGAAATGCCCTCCCACCCCTCTGCCCCATTCCCTGGCAGGGGAAGCAGCTCCCCAGCCCTGGCTGGTGCCAGCACAGCCCCAGCACAGCCACCCACCCTTTCCCCATTGGTTTTCCAAGTGCCTTCGGGCTGTTGTGTTGGCATTTCTCTCCTGGAACCCTGGATTTTGTAGCTACCCTGTCATCTCTGATGAGTGGGCTCTATTTTAAATCACTCTTTATATTCAAAAAAAACATGCCACTTCCAAGAAAAACATAACAAATATCCCACAAAAAGCCATCTCAGGAGCCCTGTGCCAGCTCCACACAGAGCAGCAGCAGATGCATTCATAGAATCACAGAATTATTAAATTTGGAAAACACCTCCAAGATCATCAAGAGAACCAAACACCACCTTGCCCACTCAACCATGTTGTGAAGAGCCACATTTACTCATTTTTCCAGTGCCAGTGTTCCTGGAGCTCTAAGCTCTTCAGCTCTCTCAAGCCCTACCCTAAACCCAACTCTTTAAAAAATAAATGGGAAGGGAGGTGTTTTCTGCAAACACAGCTTTCAAATAACTTTTAATTTAAGTAGTTGAACAGGCAGCATTTATTTTTCCTCTTGTTTTTATTTTCTTACCAGTTTCCCTGTCAGTTTAACTCAGGTAATGTGTTTGTTCATTGGTGAGCTGGGGGCATGTCTGTGTGATGCCATGGGCTCTGGACCCCTAAAGATGCTTCAGGGTTTTGGCACATCTGTGCAAGACCCATGGGACTGGTCCCATCCTGCCTGTCTTGGATGATGTTTCTGCCCTCTTGGGACACAGTGTCCTCTCTCACTGTCAGTCTGCAGGGGCTGCCTTCACCTAACAGCCCTCCCTTTCCCCAGAGCTGCAGCCAAACCTCCAGAATTTCTGCTTTCAGTTTTTAAAGAGCCTTGGGATACATTAGACAGGATAAAAATTTTATAAGGGAAACATTATATACACTTTTATACCATGTTTCAGGGTAAAAGGCACCTTCTAACTGCCTGGGGTAAGGGGGAACTCCTCCACTGGGGGCATTAGAGCCTAATTATTTGTTATGGATGTTGTATGGCAAGTTTTTAATAAAATCTCCAAACTTTCCTGGAGGCTCACACACACAAAAAAAGTCCCATGGGACAGGACAACTGGGCTTGGCACAGGGCATGGTTCACCATCAGCCACAGAAGATTGGAGGGAACTGGGATGGGATGGGATGGGATGGGATGGGATGGGATGGGATGGGATGGGATGGGATGGGATGGGATGGGATGGGATGGGATGGGATGGGATGGGATGTTAAGGAGGGGCTCAGGCACAGCCCATCCTGACCCCCCAGCAGATGGGATCCCCCTGCTCCCCACACAACCCCCTGTTCCAGCCCCTAGAACACATCACGTTCTTCCTACAGGCAAACACAGCCAACAAACCTGTTTACATCTGAGTTGTGAACGGTGTCACATCCCCTAAGTGTCTTAAAGTAATACTTGATGATATTCTCTCCTTCAGTAAACATATTGATTAGATTACAAATAAGATTAGGACTGAACACGGCCCTGTGCGGAGCGCAGGCAGCGCCGCCGCTTCCTCCTGTCAAGTGGGTTCGAGTTCATTTGTTAGAGAAGCTCTTGATTATTGTGATTTAATGTGACTCTGCTCTTCCTCCCCCACGGGGACAGCAAACAATTAGTGGCTGCATTTTAGGGTGATTATAACATACCTTGGGGGTGTTCAGGAGGCAAAGAATTAAAGAGCAAAGGATTTAACAACCCAGAAAATGGCGATTCCCTGACACGGCGCTGCCCGGGGTGGTCTGACCTGGAATCCATGCAGCCTGAGCCACAGGGTGACATTAGAGTGTGGCTTTGGGAGCACCTTGGAGGTTTACAGTGACTTGGGCATCCAGGGAGAGGGGAAAAGGGGCAGAGCCAACCCTCTGATTGCTGCCAGCAGCATGGATGGATGGATGGATGGATGGATGGATGGATGGATGGATGGATGGATGGATGGATGGATGGATTACAAGCAGGGTCACCCCACAGCCTGGCCCTGCACCAATCTCTCTCCATCACTGCATCCCTCTCTGATGGATGAGGGGAGGGAAATCCCTCTGATGCACAGCTCAGCATGGATTAACTGGGCTTTAGGGCCAAGTGCCACGGGGATCCAGGCAGCTGGCAAGCCCACAGCAGCCTGCTCCTCCACGTGCAGGAGTTAGGGTGGGGGATTAGGGCAGGAAGCAGCAGTGAAGCTGACTGGGAGAACCCAAACAGGCCCTGCTCTGCAGCCCCGCAGAGCACATTCCTGGGATAGGTGGGATTTTTTACCTCCACCCTTTCCAAACACAACTCACGTGGACTCTCATTTGCAACTTGCAGGAAGTGCAGCACTTGAAAGAAGGGAAAAATAAGGAGTGATGTGTAAAATTCTGTGTAATTCTGTGTGCATTGTGCTTCTTGACACCGATTTTCTTGTATTTTGCCATCACCAAAAGTTCCCTTTGAACATCTCCGTCCTGTTTGCAAATGTTTCTAAACAACAGTTTCATTTTCTTCTGCACTTTTTCCCTTGTACCTGCCTTTGCTCTTGTAGCTCACAGACGTTTGCTCCACTCAGTGACCCCAAAAAGACTTAAATAGTCTGTGGCAGCCATTCTGACCAAACCCTACTGAAGCACATAGTGCTCTCACCTCATTCCTTTTCTTTAAATTAAGATTTTTAATTGGAGTTGGGGGGCGGGAAGTCCTGTCACATCCCCTTTTCTCCTCTCCCCATTTTTTATTATTTAGCAGTCAGCAAATGAATAATTCATATTTGGCACTAAGCAGAAAAAACATTGCCCCCACCGCGGGCCGTGGTTTGGGCAGGGCTGTGCTTCCCTGAGGGGATGCACGGAGCGGGGATGGATGGAGTGGAGAGGAGGGGATGGATGGAGCGGGGATGGGATGGAGCAGAGGGGATGGATGGAGAGGGGATGTATGGAGCAGGGATGGATGGAGAGGGGATGCACGGAACGGAGATGGAGCCGGGATGGATGGAGAGGGGATGGAGCAGAGGGGATGGAGCAGAGGGGATGGGATGGAGCAGAGGGGATGGATGGAGCGGGGATGGGATGGAGCAGAGGGGATTATGGAGCGGGGATGCACGGAACGGAGATGGAGCCGGGATGGATGGAGCAGGGATGCTGGAGAGCCGTAGCCGGGCTCAGAGCACCCTCTGCCGCCCGTGCGGGCTCCCAGCCTTTCCTGCACAGGGAGAAAACGGATCCGGCTCCTTCCTAATGAAATACCAGCAATTACAGAGCGGTTCCCAGCCGAGGGTTTCCATGCCCTCCCTCAGCGGGAATCCAGCTGAGGCACGGATGGGATGCAGTCGGTGTTAATCCCCTCTGACAGGTGGAGGCACGGGAAAACAAGGACCAGCTGCCTGCACGATTCTCACCTCTTTATAGGATTTTTCCCAGGAGTCATTATTGCCTTCTCGCTCACCCCCAGGGCAGGGAGAGCCCTGCCCTGACCTCTTTCCTCTCCCCCACCCGGCTCCACAGTGCCCCGGCTCTCTGCCATTAAACTCCTGCTGAGTGTTGAACTACTTTGTCAACACTTTGATTTCTCTTTTTCTCTCAGCTTCTCACGCTTCCTCATCCCACTCCCTTCCAGATCCAGCCACAAAAATACAACCAGAGTGCTCGCTGGAGATAAGGGGAAAAGACCCAGGAGTTTTTCTTGAAAAGCTTCCTTAGGATCCTCATCCTCAGAGGGAGCATCCCCCTGCAGTTTCCACGTGCAGGATGAAACATCCGAGAGGCTCCTTGCTGGCCAATTATAAAATGATCTTATACCTTTAAACAGCTTTGAGTGACACTTACACTCCCCAGTTTTGCAAAATCAGCTTTTGTCAGGATCAGGATAGAGGAGAGCTGGTGGGTCACAGAGTCACCCTCACTTGTGTGTATGAAAAATGTGCATCTTTAATACATACAAAAAATATTTCTATAAATATCTCTCAATGTATGCATGTATTTATGCAGAGATATATAAAAAATAGCTATACAGACACACATATTTCATGTATTTATGTATCTATCCATAAATTAGGTGGGCTGGATGCAGGGGCAGCCAGACCTCCTGACCTTGCCTCCACAAAGCAACTTCATAAACTCACTCATCCAAGCCTATAAACCCTCCAAGACAGCACTTCCCATCTCAAGAATGTGGTGTTGGTACTGGGGGGGGGTTGAGCCCTCATCTTCTCCATGGCCACTGCTGACCACACTCACCCACCACACTCACCCTTCCCATCTCCCTGGCTGCTTCTGTTGCCAAGGAGATGGGGATGCTCACACAGACCTGCTTTGTGTTTTGTAGGTACCAGATTAGCTATTTTTGAGTATTTATTTATTTATTAAACTAATGGGCAGCACCAGGCACAGCCCCACAGTTTGAATGTGCTCAGAGCTTCCAGCTCACCCAGCCTGCACTCTCACACCTCAGCTGTCCACGTCTCTCATTTCCTCCTTTCCAGGTCCTTCATTTCCTCCAGCTGGTTTAGAGGTGTGCTCTAAATTGAGAGCTTGAAATATCTGTATCAAGAATAAGCAAATACACACAAAATATATTCCCACCACTTAAGTAGGAGTAAGTAGGAAAAGTAGGAATTTGCACCAGGCAAATAGAATGAAAAGGACAAAGTGGGACTGTCCCACAACTTCAAATCACACACCACTGCTGTGCATCAGCGTGGAAGGTCAGAATATATATTTTTTAAGGAACTTAATTCTTATTTCCCAAATATAAATTATCAGTCCCACCAATTCCACCTCAAGGTAAAGGGCCTTACCTCTAACTTACCCAGATTTTATTCCTGTCCCTGTCAAAATGGAACAGAAGAGCTGAACTCATTCAATATGACACGAGGATTTTCATTTTCACTGAGAGAGGCTGTGCCTAAACATCAGCACGCTGTTCTCCTGGGAAATTAGATATATTGTTCTTCATATTCCAATCTGCCATAATTGGGCAACTCTCCAACGTGTTTGCTTGAAATTAAAGCACCAAATGCATCACAGCAAACTAGAAAGCACTTGCAACCTTTTTTTTTTTTTTTTGGCAACTTGATTTTGTTATTGGATTGAAAAAGTACATAAGTGCTCAAGTTAAACCATGCAGTACTTTTACAGAGCAGTAAAAGCCAGATTTGTTATGCATTTATTCAGCACTTTCACAGCAGTATGGTACCATATCACAGCCCAAACGCTGCTCGTGTTGTTTGTACAAGTCCTCTCTTTACTTCAGAACAGGGAAACTCCCAAGAGGAAACCAAACAGGGTGCAACCCAGCTGCTTCCAGAGAATAACAGTAAATAAGCAGAGCAGGAAAACAAAGGCAAAATAAACTGTTTCACAGGAAAGTTATTTCTGAAGGGAAAGAACAAAGAAAGATCAGGCAGTGACTACGAGGCCTCCCCACAACGTGCCCAGAGCTCCCCTTGCCTTCCCACATCTGCAGCAGCACTGGGCAAGTTTCTCTCAGCTGACACAGGGAAACATGACTGAATTCCTGCAAGTTTTAAAGAATGTATTCCCTTTCTCTCACAGCTATATGGCATCTAATAAGACAAAACGAAGGAGCTCTGGCTTGTCCCCAAATGGCACAACCATTCCCAGGACTCCAGTGGAACAGGGGAGGGTGCAGGGTTTGGCCACAGCAGATTTGCAGGGGGAGGAAGATCTGGGCTGTTAAAATGAAGTTTTAATGTCCCCATTTGTCAGCCTGTAGGATATTCTAACCTTTGGAAGGATGGGTAAATAAAAGGCAGGTCAGCCATGGCAGAGCAGCCCTTAAGGTGCTGCCTTCCCTTTCCATCCCTCCAACAAACATCTCCCAAATCCATCAGCCTGGCACCTTCCACAGACAGGGAAATGTCACTTGCTAAAAAACCTCCTCAAATACTGAGGAGCAATCCTTGGGACTGCTCACATGGCTTTCCCAAAAGTTTCAAGACTGGGATCAACCCATACTACCTAAACCTTTCCCTCCTGGCACTTCACACCACATTTTAACACATCAGGTTGGCCTGTCCTTGCCCAAAGCCCTGCTGTGCAGAAATCCTGGCACAAGCACTGATGTCTTTGAAGAAGGAACCCTCCCACCCTGCACACCCAAGCACAGGGCTCTGCACACTCACCTGGGCAGGTGGATCCACACTCCCACGCTGCAGGGAAATGTCACTCCTCAAAGTGCCACCACCCCAGCCCAGCTGCCAGCCTCCCTCACTTACCCAAAGGTCAAGACTCTTCTCTGCAGATGGACAAACAGCTGTAAACCTAAGAAAATGGTTAAAGTTATCATTGGAGTTTTTAAATATTTTTAATTTAGACAATCTCAGAAATCTGGGGAAACTTCTTGAATCACAGGGAAACCTCCAATAAAATCTTAATTACTGTGAAATTGGTGCATCTCTCATTATATATTAAAAGGTTTCCTGAAAACATATATATTTAATCATAAACCTATGAAATAAGAAAAACAGGCTGAATTCAGAGTGCCATATTCTATCCTACTTGTTCTGATCAATTTTTCTGCTGGGAAAAGAATGATATCAACAGTTCAGCAACATTACAGCTATACAGTACCCTATAAAAGGTGTTAAAAAAGATAGGGAGACATCCAGACTTCTGTAAAACAGGGCAGAGAGCCCATTACAAGTCACAGACTTACAGGTAAGAGAGAAAGAACTTGTCCCTGACATGGGGCTGAAAAAGTGTGATAAAATAAAGGTGCACTAAACCCTCACTGACCCACACATAGAACATCCCAGCTGTGGTAAACTTCAGTTTTGGGGGTGCTGACAACAAAGGTGCATCAGTCTTGGTACAGAGTCCCAAGGAGAGGGGCAGTTAATTCTCTTCCACGTTCACCCTGTCTCTGGTGGAGCTGCACAAGCTTTGGGGCCAGGAAAGAATAATTTCTCTCTCTTTACAGGTCCCTGACACAGCAGAGGAGTGCTGCTGTACACAGGTATTGCCCTGTAAATGCTGCCCCCCTCAGCTGTGACTTTGAAATGTCCAACTTCTGAGCAGCTTCAAAAACAGTTAGGGGCTTTATCATAAAAAAACCCAAACCAACAAATAACAAAAGTCTTCAACTGCCAGGAGAACTCCTCACAAGAGCCAGTGTACTGTACAATAATGTGCCAATTTCCCAGTCCAAAACTCCATGAATTTGAACTACTGGAGGGAGGTGGATGCTACCAGCTTTTCTGACTAACAACAGGAACATTTATCTTTTAGCTGAGAAAAAATTATACGGAGTGAAGGGCCGCCTATGCACTCAAAACCAATTTTATTTAAAACAAAACCAAGAGCTCTCCTCTCACAGGAGATCTCTCCCTTCTCCCTTGGCCTCTCTAGAATATTTCTAAGCTTCTACTGAGCAGAGAGAGCAAAGTACAGCACACCATGTAGTAACTTTAATTTTTCAGTTTCTTCCCCACTTACCTGCCACACTTTGCAGACACTGTGCCCAGTCACTGCCTGGCCAGTGGTGATTAACAATTACAACCAGGGATGCTCTGACAGTGTTTTGGCCAAAAGTCAAAGGTGTTGCTTTCCACTTAATAACATGACACAACTGAAAGGCTGTTTGGAGTTTACAAACCAAGTCTTGGGGTCAGTGTCACAGGGTGTCAGGTGAGCACATCCCTTTAGGAGCTGATCCTCTTTTTCACAGACACTGATCTCCCACGGGCCTGCTGCCAGTGCCTGCTCCACAGCAGGGCTTGGGCAGCAGCCCGTGGACAGATTTGTCTGTATGCAAGGAATAATCACCAAATTCATGTATTAGCAGGATTAGGCCCTCAAAATTATTATGTTAAGTGGCCCATGAGAGAAGGAATTACAAAAAATACAACCCAAAAGCTACATAGTCAGTACAGAATATCAGATGCTTCTCAGATTTTCACATGGATAATCACAAGTGTCCCTGATTATTTTCTTTTATAATTGTTCTCCAAATTGTGTTTTATGTCCTACCTTCCTCTGCAAAACACTTTAGCTGTGTCTGAGGGAGCAGGCTGACCTCAGGAGAGGCTGTTTTATTAAACCTCCACTAGACAAACACAAAATATTTCAGATCCTTCAGACACCTTTCCCTGCTTAAAATCCAACCAAACCAAACCCACTCTGGTGTCTCCTGATGCCACTCCAAGACCCTTCAGACAACAATCAAATGCCAAGAGTCATGAAATCACATACATCCAAAATATTGAGAAAACAAAATAGTATAAAAACATCCCAAAGTGCATCTGTAGCAAACAGCATCCCCTCAGGTAGACTCATCTTTTACTGTACCAAGAAAAGATTTAGAGAGAAAAATACATTAGCAAATACAGATAAATTTGTTTTTAATAAAGGAGTTAATTTTCTTTCAATCCTATATAAAACAATAGCAATTAAAAACTTCATTTTTGAAAGTAAAATATTTACATATGAACAAGTAACTGTGCAAAATTTACATGAAAAAAAAATGGAAAGACAGGATTTCCTAGAAGACAAAATAAAAGGGGTGTAACAGTTGTCAGGTGTTGATAAAAATACTGATCAGCATTCAGTTTACACGCAAGAGTTAAATTCTACCATGAGAGTTCACACAAAGAAAGCCAAAGTATTTACAGTCATAAAAGTACTATCAATAGACAATTTAATACAATAACCTCTGAAAATATAAAGAACCAATTAGTATATTTGTAATAAAAAAATAGGTACAAAGAAGGGACTTTGCTCTGGACATCTTTAAAGTAGGCCCACAGCTTGCATACAGTCTTTTAGCAAAATAATTATAGTTTACATAGCCATTTTTATGTTATGTGCCAAAAATTATGTACAATTACTGACAAAATACACCAACCATTTTTCAACACTTGATTCACACTGAGAAACAGTCTTTTGATGATTCCTCTCAACTTTTGATTTTATTTAATCTAAGCTTTCACTTTAGCTAAAAAAACACAGTGCAAGTAAAATATATTTATGCTGAAAAGGTTTGTCTTTTTTTCCTTTTTTTCCTTTTTTAACTTTACAGCTTTACAAACTATAGCAAATAAAATGCATTTTTACAGATGCTGCTAAAACATTCAGAAGTAACCCTCCTTTATGGGATTTCAGGGCCTCTAATAAGCAATAATGTGATTAAAATTGAGGTTATGTTTAAAATTAACTGTATATCCCTCTAGATTTTGAGCATTTGGGGGGAAAGATAAATATTCTTAAAAAAATCAGTTTGCTTTGCTAACTGACTGTTTAAAAAAAAGCTAAATGAAATGAGGTCATTTGCTGTAGACATATGCCTATGTAATGGATTTAGTTGAATAAAACTGAACTAAAATGAACAATTAATGTCGAAACTGCTACAGGGCTGACAAAGGGTAGCTAGTTATTTGCTAAACGATTCCATCAGTCTTTATATATGGCTTGTTTGGCAAGAAGGCCACTCAATCAAGAGATGAGTTAAAATTTAATTGTCCTTTTATAGCATCCACAGGCCTTGTAAGTATCCTCACTGTTACAGAAATGTGTTTCTCTTATACTGAAGAGTTTATTTATAAACAGGAATATAAAACTGTTCCATGTAAAGAGGTGGTTGTTTTTTAAACAATATCCCATTCGCTTGTTACAAAAAGGCGTAATTTGCAAATATATTAAAAAATGTCCTCAGGCGTCTCTCCGTCAAAAATACCTTGATCTTTTCCATTTTACTTAAGGAATGCTTTGTATAGCAATAGTGAATGGCTTGTCTCTCGCTCATTTTCTAAACAAAATATGAGGTCCCTGAGGTTCACCCGCGTTATCCTTTGTCGCGTAAACTGTCTGGTTGTTCCAACTCCAGAGCTGCCTGGGACTGCTGCACTCGAACCAGATCCCTGGAAAGCACAAGAACAGCTCAATCAGTCCATGCTGCAAGCATTCCAAAACTTTTCAGAGAAAACATGTGATTTAATAGTCAGGAAGCTGTATGCTACCAGATTAGAGATTCTCTTCCTAATTCTGAAGTTTTCAGTAGCATTCAATACAGACAAAAAAGCCCCAAAGCACTGTCTATATTTTTAGGATGGAGCTAAGGATGGGCAATCCCAACAACTAAACCAAACAGAAAGGACAGGATTCTTCACAATTCCAGCACGGAGATGCCAAGCGCAGCCCTGGAGCTGTGGATGAACTGGGGAGCAGTCCTGAGGCCTTGAATCATGCCCTAGATCCCCCTGATCCCCACGGCAGGGTGCTCTCCTTATGGTGACAACAGCTGTAACCAAACTCAGGACTGTATCTAGGAGAAGCTTTCCTAGACACAAGCACACAATCTCCAATGACCTCTGAATGCTTCTCCACCTCTCAGCATGACACATCCCTCTGGCACACACTGCGAGTTCGGCGAGGCGGCAGGATAAACAAGCAGCATATTATTATATCTATCACTTTGAAAAGAAGAAGAAAAAAGCAAAAAGCAGAAGGAAAGAAACGCGGCACGGCAGGGCAGGGAAGGAGCTGCAGCCGCGCGCAGTGCCCAGCAGGTGGCGCGCGCGGAGCGCAGCCCAGGCTGCTCTCCCTTCCCAGCGGGGAATTTTCGTTTGCTCACAGGTGATTCACCTCAACCATGAATTCTTCAGGAAATTGGTTCTATTTCGCTGGCTCAGCTACGCATTAGTTTGTCCCTCCAATTTAATTCACTATCATAATGTTATCTTTTTTTTTTAATGGAAATTTTATACTTCACGACACCAAACACATTCCAGGTAGTGAATAAAGACTTATCTGCCCCTGAGTTTGGAGAACTTTTAAAAATTTTTCTTAAAAAAAACCACTCCAGACTTGAAAAAAAGCCCAAATTTAGAGTGGTGCATGAGCCATGTGAATAAGCTGCTGAGGATCCCACTAACACACATGAAAATAATGTATTTAATCAATGAATATTACTGATGATCAAATCAACCTAAACCTGCACTGGAAATGATCACACTGGGTTAGCAGAACTCTGCTCAGTGCAGATGAACTTGCTTCACCACAGTGCTAACAGGAAAGTCAGATTTTTGATTCTCAAGCATTCTGCTGAGCAAACACCAAATCACTTAAAATCCTGTAGTTAGGGTTGCTCAAAGACTGGATTTTCAAGGGATACTTTAAGGCACTTTGACAATTTGGCCATTTGATTTTCACCAGCTTCAGTGGAAATTAAAAGATGCAGGAAAGTATTGTATGCTAACTAAATTTTCTCACATACATATGATTGCTAGACAACAGAAAGAATGGCTGGAAGGGGCTTTATTCTTGGGTTTTAAATATTCTTTAGTGAAAGCTCAAGCCTGAGCATTATTATGTAGACCATAATACTTGAAATGCAAAGGTAAAATTTCAGGAGTCTTTAAAGACACAGAATTATGCATGGAATAAGTTAAGAAGCTTTTTGGTAACTTTCAGTAAAATCACATGGACATAAAACTCTCAAACTGCCAGCAACCTGTTTTGTTGAATTTGGAAACAAAACAGTGCAAATACTACTTAGAAGTGATTTTACATGTAATTAAAAGTCAGCATTTGTAGACATCAAAAGCTTCCATTTGCAGAACTGTGTCTAAGTAACAGCAAACCTTATTTTCCACACTTCTTGTAATATGCCTTAACCACAAACTGCATACAAATGGTGACAAGTGGAGCCCAATTTAAAAATGTCAAGTGACACAGCAGCAAAAGCACAGCTGTGAGTATCAGATCAAAGGCAGCTGCTTCTTAATTAAACAGACAAAAAGATTAGATTTCCAGGGAACCTGCAGTTAATTGGTTAACCAGTGATTAATCCAAGATAACTAAATTAGTCAGATTTAGATGAAATACAAACAAGTGTTCACAGGAGATGCAAAAAACATCCCATAACCTAAGTGACATTAACAGACCATTAAGGTGGCACAGCTGAGCATGCAGGAGTAAGCAATACCAACATTAACTCTGCATGAGGTACTTCAGCATATTCCTCTGAGACAACTTCATTTGTGTACACATCTATCTTTGCAAAGTGCCCCATTCTGCAATTTTCATAATTTCAAACCACATCTATAAACCCTTAATAGAGTAATTTGTCAGCTTATATAAAAACAAGTCTTATTCTCAGTAGCAGACATTTTACTAAATTTCAAAACTTAAAATTACTTTAGAAGATGCTCAAGAGGCTTGATTTTTTATAAACAAAAATAACATTTGCTAGTATTCAGATTTTTCTCTACCGTTTTATATCAAGCACATGTAAATTATTGCTTCCAGCAATTCAGTACAAACCAAGGTGAACTCTTTTGAGGCTTTTCTACAGTATAAATGCTTTAGCACTGGAAACTCAGAATGCTCAAGGACTAATAAACAGAATTATTAAACTATTACTATTCTGTCACTTGCTATCAGACACAAAACCCCACAGGGAAAAATCCTCAAATTATGAACAGAGATTTTGGTCCAATAAATGACAATTTTCAAGAATATTTTTCTCTTTTCAAACATTAGAGAAATCCCACATTGAACGTCTCATGTAGAAAGCAATTTTATGCATTTCTTGTTTATTAACTTGTTTAGAAATACAGCAGACAATCCTGTACCAGAATGTAAATTAAATGGATCAGACACTGAGCATTCCTATACCTAGTCTGCAGAGAGTTTTTTTAAAAGGCAGATTCAACAGCAGAATACACAGAGGATGTGCAAGAACATCCTGATTAGATGGAACTGGTCAAACTGATCTGATGTGGAGACACTAAATCTAAGGCCAAGCAACTGCTGAAGAGAGAAATTAGGCAAGCTCCTGTAACTTGAAGCTCCTGTTGTCAAATTTAGCAGTGACTGAATTCTACCAACCCACCCTACCCTCATCATTACTCTGCACTTCAAGTCAGATTGGTTACAAGCACAAAAATCTTTCCAAAACTATGGAGGTCAAAAAGCTGATACTTGTCAGATCAGATATGGTTTTTCTAACATCTCTCCAGTTCCATGAATCAGGGAATGACCACTTAGATTCTATTCCCTGTGCCACTACAGGTGCTAAAATTGATCCTGGCCTTGGAGTGAGCAAATCTGAACACAAAACACTTCTGGCTGCACCACAAACTGGGGACAAAGCTCTGAACAGAAAGGTGTGCACAGAGGCTGAGGCAGCAATACCAAAGGTGACAGTGATACTGTACCTCTGTCCCTGATCCAGATCCTGGTGAGTCTACTTTCCTTTTCTTCCTGGGACCGATGGCAGCTAATGCAGTCAGGTTGGCATCCCTCTGTCTCATTTGTGCGAGCTCTTGCTGCTGCATCTGTGTGTGCCAGAACAAGGATGGGTCATTATTTCTCTTTCAACTTCCAAAATACAAGGTGATGTTAAGCTCAGCACTCACCTCCTTGGCCTTCTGTTTCAACCTAAGCTGTTCTGGATCTTCTTGTCGAGATCGAGACTGTGTTGGTAAAGGATGAGCAGGAGGTGGTTGGAGGAAAAGAAAGAAAAATTAATTCAGTTACAAAAGCAGTTAAAGATTACATATGAAAGCTTTTCTTAAATTTCAGCAGGAAGCAGGGAATATCTATCACTCCCACAGAGGGCAACAGTGGTAAACAACTTTTAGAAATTAAAAGTTTTCCTTTTCTTAACATATCTGTTTTTGAAAAAGGCATCCCATTTTTCTGCTTTGTTAAAGATAGCAAAGGAGTAGCCAGACAATTATGCCTTAAATGCAACCATTACAAGGCACAAATTACACAGATCTGTGAACTGAATTACACACTTTGCATATGAACAAAGGAGTCAGACCTGTACTTTTTGGAACAATTCCTCCCCTTGCTGGGTAACCAGGCACTTACTCAGAGTAGATATTTCTGCTACACCTACACACACAGGTCAGGCTTCAGGCTGAACAGAGTGTGCCTGAGTGACCCAAGACCATTTACATCAGCAACTGCCCATTTTCACTGGGCACCTGCAATTCCTTGTGTGTGTCATAGTTTTAGAATAATGAAATAATTTAGATAAGACCTTTAAGAACATCAAGCCCAGCTGTTTCCCCAGCACTGCCATGCCCCCAAGTACCACATCTACACAATACTTCCAAGGATGGTGACTCAACCACTGCCCTGGGCAGCCTGTTCCAGGGCTTGACAATCCTTTCAGTGATGAAATTGTTCTCTATATTCAATCTAAACTTTCCCTGATGCAACTTGAGGCTATTTCCTCTCATCCTATCAAATCCTGAGTGCTGTTAATCCCTCACATTCTTTAGGCCAACAACAAAATAAATCTGGATTTTGACACTGTCAACTCATGCTGGATCACAAAATTAACAGAAAACATAGGCTGTTTTGTGCATTATTCCTAGGGTGCTCTAATCTAATCATATTAATTCTATATTCACTGAGTAACACCACAGTTTAATGTTCACATTCATGTTTACATCAACTGCTTCCTATTGATTGTATTTCTCCAATTTGTAAAAGCTTTCTGAATTCTACTTCTAGTCTTCAAAATACCTGTAACCTCTCTATTACATTTAAGACTACCACCAAGCTATAAAATTCATCTTTCCTTGCCAATGCAAAAACTAAATTTCAAGACTCCCTTTAATTTGGGAATATGCAATGAGAGTGGCAAAGAACCTGTTTCCCATGATTAACAATGAAAAGCAAAACTGAGCTCTAGTTAAGAACACATTCATCAAGTTCCATCTTCGAAGATTAGTCTTCCCCTTCATTGCAAGTGTTTCAGAATGAAAAGAAACTCTGCAGTTTTGATGTCAAAAATGACACTTTGCAAACACGTGTGAAAGCCAAGCACTTGCCTTTGCTGCGCGCATTAAAATTTCCCTTTCTTGTTCATCTTTACGCTGCTTTTCTATTTGATCAAGTTGTTCAAAGAACTTGAGCTGTGCCCGAACGTCACTTGCTTGTTCATATCTTTCATCATCCTGAAAATACAGCAAATATGTTTCTCATTACTCCCTTAAAAACAAAGCTGTTAACTTGTACTGTGCTGGGGAAGAACATACACATTCAAAGCTCCAATGTTCACTTTGTCCTTTTCAGACAAATAGCAGGAGTATATTTACACCAGTCAAACCAGCTAGAACTCTTAAAAGCATTTTGTTCTATTCCATGAATCATCAGATTTTGACTTCTAAACTAATATCATCACAGCTTTAACCTCTCAAACATATTTCATAGAGCTGTGTGGTTTTTTTAAATGCTGCTCAGGCATTTGCATCTATTAGGAACACACATCTGTCAGATAGCAGTCTCCTGGGAATTCAAAGCAGTGCTTTTATCTGTCTGACTCTACAATCACTCACACACTAAACATTTGACATAATAAATAAAGGGGAGGGCACAGCTTCTCTGCATTTGTTTTAAAACCATTTTGAATATGCAAGACAAAAAGTTCCAGTCACCCATGTGTATTAATATCTTAATGGAAGGTGAATCAGTCAAAGAGAATAAACAACCTGATTTCACAGAACAAAGAACACCTGAACTCCTGCATTACAGTCAACACCACAGCCTGCTGAATTTGTGCAATTTTGCCATTTGATTTGAGCAATTAAATACAGTTACCTTGTAGGAAATATTCCTTTGTTGAGCAGTCTCTGATAGTTTTTCCACGAGGTTTTGTAGTCTTTGTTGTGTAGCATGTGATACGTAGCTAACTACATCAGGATGGATTTCTGTTATTCCATGTTTTTTACCTACAATCAGAACACACGTGGGTTGCAAAAATCATTTTACAATACAACTAAATATGAGTATAATCTTAGTCATAGAAATTTAAATCTCTTTTTCTAAATATGATTTGCAGGTTTGTCTCAGACAAGGACTAAACAGGAAATTAGAAACATATTAAAATTCATATTAGCTTAACAAAATTGACAATCTGTTAATAAATGCTGTGTAACAAAGAATTCAGATTGCTTTTTGTTCCACCATCAATTCTAATTTACTAAGTAAAGCTGATAAAAGTGCTTCTGGAATTATTTCATTGTTTGTGTCATGCTTGTTACACCTTATTAGTTTATTCAGTCAGACTTCCAGCCAGATTGAGTAGTTCTTGATGTTGAATTGCCACCACTTTAAAAGGCAAATCAATGTTTGTTATTCTTTGACACTATTCTACTTTCATAAGACAAATGATTTCCCAAAAGCATCTGAATAGACCAGAAAATACCAGAAGGTAACATCTCCAGCAACTTTTAATTATTCAAACCAATTTCTATGTAAAGTGCCTTAAATTAAACCCAAGAGTAGTGAAATTCATTTTTATTAATGTTCAAGATAAAAGAACATACCTATTTCTAATATCCTTCTTTGCAAAGGTGCTGGGAAAAGGAAGGTTTCGTCTTTACAGGACCTTGTTAATGTGCCCACGAGCTCAGAGTTTGTTGCCAATATCCGAGCACTTTCTTCTGACAGGTTGACTCCAGCCATTGATGCAACATCATTAATGTCATCATCATCCCTTAAAGGAAGGAAAATTTATTATAATCATAACATTTAGTGCTTATCTGCATACACTGCTAGGATACCACAGCTGCATATAATGAATTCCACCATAAACCTGAATACTTAATTTTACATTTTATTTGCTTTTCTGATATAATAAAATACAGCTCATTTATTTGTAAATGAGAAATTACTGCTTTGACTTCAAAAAGCACTAATTTTGTACTTCCTGTTTTTTCCAAGATCCTTTCTTATGTAATGTTTCAACACCTTGAGAAACAAGAGACCAGACAAATCACTGCTACAAAACAATAATCTGCCCTCACCACTAAGACAGGCTGTGCATCCGAGTAACTCAAGCAGAGCTGTGAGAAGTGAAGGAATGAATTCCACTTGCTTGTCTGGGCAGGAATTGTTTATGAGGTTCAGTGCCAACTAAATGCTAAAACCTGTCTGACACGAGTATGTCCAGTGCTGTTTCTTGAAGTCTTTAATGAAGAAGCAAATCTGCCCCCAGACAATCTGAGTTCAGCTGCCCAAGCAGCACAAGCACAAACATACAGTTCCTCACCTAAAAGAGCCTCCCCCAGGTTCTTTCAGTTTATTCTTCTGAGCAGCAGCTACTTGTGTCGAAACAGTGGCAATAGCTTTGTTTCCAGGTAATACTGCTGGTTTTACCACAGGTACTGCAAGAAGACAGACAGGATTTGTACTCCATCAATAAGAGTTCACACGTGCAAGCCAGTCACAGGTAGTTATGGCAATAGGTCTGGTACAAAGAGTTGACCTCAATAGCTTCTGTCAGCATTTCACCCAGGTAAAAATGGGACCCTTCCCAAATAATTGCAGCAGCCAAACCATTTCTCTGTCAATGCTGCCCTGATGGATCTGTACCCCCAGCCACTATGGCACTACACAGTAGAAAATTTTAGCAGTAGTACAAACAGGGCACTTATGAACTAACATTCACAGAACCACAGAATGATTTGGATTGGAAGGGACCTTGAAGATCAACTTGTTCCAACCCCTCTGACACCTTTCACTAGAGCAGATTGCTCCAAGCTCCATCCAACCTGGCCTTGAACACTTCCAGAAATGGGGTATCAACAACTTCTCTGGGCAAGCAATCCCTAAACCACACTTTAGGTAATGCTATCAAATACAGCATATCACAAGTATCTTGGCCTCTTACCTGTCTGAAGTTGATTCAGTTGGATTTGAGGAGTAGTGAGCATAATACGACTGTGTGGTTGCCGCAATGCCACCATGGGTGTCTGTGTCAACGTGACTTGTGGAGGCCTTATCAATGCCCCTGCTTTTTGAGACTGTTGGATAACCTGCAAATAATAAGAAAAAAAAAGAACTGTAAATAATCTGAGAATCAGGTGGGAAGAACAAACCCTAAGAGCATTTTAACCAAGACACAATTTAAGTTATTTTTTTCTCAGCTCTTTGATTGAGCTAAACCACCAATTCAAGAAGCACTATCAAAATAACCCCAGTGCAATAACAAACGCTGCACTTCAGCTCACATACCAGTGGCGTGGACTGTCCTTGTTTACTGACACCAACTTGTGTGGGCTGAGTGAGGCTGATGACGGGCTGCTGGAGGGTACTGGTGACAGTGGCAGTGGCCTTGCCTGCCGTGCGCTGCACTGAGGAGCTCAGCAGCACGGCCGCCGCCGACGGGATCGTGGCTATCGTCGCCTGCGTCGTCGGCTGCTGCTGCTGGCTCTGCTGAATGAAAGCTGCAGAGTCTGGTGTTAACTGTCTCAGGGCAGGTAAACTCCTCTGAAAAGGGGAAAGAAAGAGGTTTGTTGTTTCAGCCTGGCTCACACAATATTAATTCTAAACAAGTGATGCGTTTTGTTCCATTGGATAGGTCTGTGTGCACCTGAGGAAAGGTAAGCACACAGAAATACCAACCTGCTCCTATTTAATAAGCAGGACAGAGGGACAATACCTTTGGGATATCATGGGCATCTGGGCTATGCAGCCTACCTGGAACCCCTGGTATGTATTTAACAACCCAAGCCCATGCTGCCTTCCTTGACTGTTGTCCTATGGCTCATAAGTTGCACTGGAACACCGGAGAAGATTTCAGAATAGCCCAACAGAAACCACAGTGTCCTAGTCGCTTCTTAATTTAGTTGTTTTCTTATGGCAACAATTTTGTCCTCAGGAACAGCTCAAGGTTGAACAAGCATTTAAGAACCCAGAAATGTCAACAGACACCTACAACTATAGTACTTAATCACACATTAGTCAAGCAGTTACATTCTTACCATTCAATGCTGTTGTATTTTCACTGATTTCACTGATGGTAAATGTTTTGCAATAAATACTAATTTGAGATTTGTCCAACTACTATAAAATTTATGTCAAATGTGATTTATCATTGGGAGGTGACAAATTTCCTGCTTCTCCAAATCAGTTTACAGCACAGGCAAAACTTGCCCAGAAGGTACAGTTTTCTGTATCATTGAATCCCTTTGCTTTCTAAGACTAAAAAGAGAGCAGTAAATCAATTCATAGGTTTTTGGTTTAAGTCATAGAAAGAAAACTTTTCTGATTTCTCAAAAGAGCTACGATGCATCACCATGGCAGAAGTTACATTACTGACTGTGCCAACGAATGAGAATAACAAACTCTAGGAACAAAGACACAAAAAGTATTTTCTAAGGAAGCAGGAACCTAACCAGGCACCATTTAAAACTTCCTTTAACATCATTATGGAATTCCACCTATAATGGCAAAAGATGTGCTTGTATTCATTGCTGCTGATACATAAGCACAGAGATAAAGATAGAGTAGTGAAGATAAGTTACCTTCAGGAAAGGCACAAGGTAAGGTTGAGGTGAAGAATTAAGTTCTCTGTAGAGCCTACTGGTAAAGTCTTCTGGTTCAATTTTTCCATCCTTCAAAACAGAAAATCCAAATGAACAAACTTGTAGAAATTAATTTTTACTGATATCCAACACCAATTAAAAAAAATTTCAACTTCCTGACGTACTGTAAATAAGTGGTTTTATCACTCCTCACTATTTTTAGTTACCAACAGTTTTATGGTAATAAAAATTTTACTACAAATTTCAAGTTTTAAGACCTAAAGACCTCTGGCTACTGCATGATGGAATACACAGCTTCACCATAACTTAAAGGTTGCTAACAAGTAGCCTAAGCAAATTTAGTATTCACTCTAGAAATATTAAATATGTCAAGTTTTTATATTAATATCAGGCAATGTTAATCACCTTTTGGTAAAAACTTGTGAATTCCTACAGTCAGCTATTGCAGCAGCTGTAGTGTTTTCCCTCAAGTATGTAATACATCTTTTTATTTATTGTTTTATCAAAATGTAGGCTTTAAAGAGCCACTACTTGCTCTTACCACCTACACTTCAACAGAACTCATGTTTGCATGCATGAATATAATCAGTAATGTCTTAAACTTAATGCAAAATTTATGTATCTATTTTAATTCAGAAGAGGCAAAGTTAATTTGATTTACCTCAGATTTTATAAACCCCATCCTCTGAAGAAAAAAAAAAACCCAGAGAAAACCAGTTTTGAGTCTGAATTTACCCAGATGCTTTATTTTACAACTTTTGATGAACTTTCCTTACCAGCAGGTTCTGTACTAATTCCTTCACGTTAGCCGCAGTCTCTGAGGACTGTTTTCCAGATGATGCCAGTTTTATTAATGTGGACAGAAAGTTTTTGCATTTCTTCACATTTTCCATAGTTTCCTTAGAAGAAAGGGTAAGAGGAAAACAGTCAGGAAAAGGAAGACAAACTCCTCTTAATACATGATCTGACTATATATTCTGTGAAATCAAGTCCTTTAGTTCATCAGTGCTGAGTAATATTTATAGATACATGTCCCTCAGCGCTTAAAATATAAACAGACTAAAATGATTATTTTGCTTCACATATACATATGTATTGTACATTTTTGTTATCAAAATTTAAGAAATTGTGATTCTTCATGAAATTAGGAAATAACAAATATTTGGAGAATGGATATTGTATATGGGAAAAATATGTGTTTTAGCAGGACAAAAAATAGTAATGCTCTTGCTTCACAGGGCACAGTACATGAATTCTCCCTGTTTTGCAATCCTGGAAATATGCAACTTGAATCAATCAGTGCCAACTGCTTATCCCTTCTTATATTCATTCTTCTCTATAGTGCTGAACAATTCACTGTACCATAAAATATATCTAATATATTTTTAAATGAGTGCTTTAATACTGTTACAGAAACAAAAACACTTTGACACCTATCAAAACTCAAGTGACCTGTACCCATACCTTGTAAATTATATGGCTCTATTAAAGTTTACCTTTTCAAGGTCAACAGCTCACAGACTTCCTAACTTCCTTCCTTTACTAATCTCCACACCCATCTGTGTTTACATCTGTGTGTATATATGCACATCATGCATATGTGAGTGTACAAAAAGAGATGTTACATTTCTCAGTATCTTACTGTGGCAGCAGTGGAGGTGGCTGTTGTCCCTTGCACTGTTCTCTGAGGAGTTCCAGTTTGTACAGCTGTTGCTGTCCCCAATGTGGTTGTTTGTGCAGTACCACCCAGAACAATCTGAGGCTGCAAAGAATAAAAACAAAAGATTATTTTCCTTGGTGCGTTCCAAGAGCCTGTCTTCCTGAGCCATCAAACAGCAAATGAGCCACAGGGCAGCAGAACACCTTTCACAGATGCTATAAATAAGTTGCTGTGTGTGTGAGGTCTGGTGCAGTGGAAGGAAACAGCCACCAGATGGCACTAAAAACATTCGAAATGGGAATTCCAGACGTTGATTAAAAATTGCGCGATTTTTGGTCACTGAATCAAATACCATAAACACAATCTCAGCCAGTGGGGTTCAAAACTCAGCTAAAACAAGAGCAGATTTCCTGTGAATTCTACTTATCTTTTTGCCTATGTCATTACATGACATTTCCAAAGGGAGGAATTTCTAAAAAGGCACAACTGACACAAAAGCTTGGGTCTTACCAACGTCTTTGTGATGAACAATGGGACAAAACATTTTTCTACTTTTGTAGACAAATTGGTAATTTGAAGTAGAAATATCAGCTCCAAAGAATCACCATTGCAAGCAAGATCTTCTCACATATATAGCTCATTCATGGGCTTCCAACAGTCTAATTATTAACAACCCTGTCTGAGAGAGAAATTTCTACCAAGCTACAACTGACACCCAGAATGCTCACAAATCATTTGTAAACCTGCTCTTTATATAAAGATGCACAAAAATGATGCTCCCCTGCTGCCAAAGCTAACTTTATTGGTATTCTAGGAGAAACTAAGGGAGATAAGGATTTCATTTGCCTCATTTTTTTGAAATCAGGATAAATGAAGTCCATGGTGTGCTCATTACAGCACAAAACATGCAGATGGAATGATGCGTTTGTTGTTTTTTTTTTGTCCTGTATAAAAGCAGTGCAAATTAAGGAGACTCAGTTAGGTAAATTAACTCTTAGATTTAGAAAGATCACTGGCATAGAGAAAGGCTCTCTGAGAGGAAAAATGTTAACTGGATGCATAGCAAAACCTGCATGTTTTAAATTAAAACTTTCTAATCCTGCCTACTCAAATGGATGAAGAAAGCACAAGGAGACAGATTAGGCGACAGCAATCATATTGTATCACTGCAGCCTGGGAGCCATGTGGAGAATTTCACACTCTTGCACTGTTTTTTAAACTCTCAACATCTGAAAGAAAATTTCCAAGCAAACCCAAAATGAATAGAGGCCAGCCCAGAGTGACATCAGTCTCTCTGTGAGTTATCAGTCTCCAGAAGGACACAGACCAAAGCAGAGATTCATGTGAAAGGGAGAAAGCTTTGGGAAGAGAAGGCTGCCAGTGCAGTCATCTTTGCAATTGTCAATTTTGCTGCAGAATTCAGAGGACTGCAGATCCATCACAGGAATAACACAACAGCCCTACATCCAAAGGGAATTCTTGTCAGTTCCTTTAAGCAGAAAGCATAAAGGCATTTTATTTTAGTCAGCTGTGTCATTGTACAAATTAAGAACACAATACCTTTAAATAGAGATATGTATAGGTGTAATATGAAATAATAACAATATTAATATAAAAATTATACCTGTACATCCAAAATACACACTGAGACCTGCAGATGTTTTAGAAAGGCTAATCCAGAAGGCACTTCTTCCCTGCACTGAGCAACTGCATGTCTGTGTGCCTGGCAGCCTCATGCACACATTACCTCCCTGCACACTCACTTGCACAACCGGGGGACGCTGTAGCGTTGTCGTGGGTTGCACTGTTGTTTGAGCCTGAGACACTTGCTTGATGATAGTAGTTGGTGTCACCTGTCGTGCAATAATGGGTGTTCCTGGAGCCTGGGGAAGAGGGAAAAACATAACAAACACATCAGTTAAATACCATCTGCTTTATCTGGTGCTCTGGTTCTGCATTATTACAAATATCAAAGAATGCATCTGAACCACTAGAAAACTCTGAGAAGGACTTTCAGTCTTGAACTTAATGCAACTGTCAAAACCTCAGTGTACATATATCCATATAATTTTTTTTCTTTTAGTCTTGTATTTATTCTGAGGAGAAGAGTTGTACACATTAACCATATATGGTCTTTTTTATATCAAAGTTTTCAACTTAATGAGATTCAGATACATAAAAATACTTTTTATGAGTAACAGCCAAGCTGTAACAGAATTAGGAACAAAATGCAATGCCTGTGTCTTGTGGAAAGTAGATTTAGATCAGATATTTGGAAGAATTTCTTGGCTCTGAGGGTGATGAGGCCCCAGCACAGATTGCCCAGAGAGGTGTGGATTGCCTGTTCCTGGAAGTTCCAGTTGGGATGGGGCTTGAATCAACCTGGTCTAGTGGAAGGTGTCCCTGCCCACATCAGGAACTGGATGAGCTTTAAGGCCCCTTCCAACACCTTTCCAGCACAAACAATTCTGAGCTTCTTTGAGTCTGTAAGAAGTCTGTATATCCCAGTTAGATCTATGGTTTCTTCAAATCACTAGTACCACACCTTCCTTTCTTGTGTATTCTTCACAGGGAACAAAGCAGTTTTAGCAGCACAACTTGCTGGACTGACCTGCACTGTGGATATCTGCACTGGGGGTGCACTGGTAGGTGTAGCAGGACGAGGAGTCAGAGTGTTCTGAGGCTGAGACTGGGCATGTGCCTGTGCCTGCATCTGTGCCAGGGCTTGCTGGGGGATCATCAGCAGCTGCCCGTTCTCACTGCGCACCAGGACCATGCCTGCAAAACAGAGAGTGGTCAGCAAACACACATCCTTTGCAAATACCAAAGTACATAGCTTTGCATGTTCGGTTTTTTTTATCCAAGTTGAGTACAAATGGAATTAATGTACTGCTGAAGGACTAGGCAGCTAACAAAAGAGGTTTAAAATAAAAGCAAAATACCTAGCTGCATTATGGCATTTGTCTAGAATAGCTTAATATCAGAAATACTCTATCTAAATGCTCAGTATGGTGTGCATCAGAACATAGCCAGTTGTATCTGTGCCAACCACAAATATTCCATGGGACTAGAAATAAAAAGGAATCTTCCTGTAAAAATCCTACCTGCTCTTCACTAAGAAATTATGAGACACTACAAATAGAAGAAAATCCTGCCATTCAGCAAGATTCCTGTTAGTTTGTCTTTAAGAAGGGAAGAAAAATAATCAAACCTAGGCTTCACCATCAACAGCAACACAACTGTCTAAGTTCTAAATTAATTTCCCATAACCAATTTAGTAATGAAAGTGGCTATAAAATCATAATCCCTCTCATGTGCATCAGCAACAGACTGCACTGTGCCATGTTACACCCCAAATGAAAAATAAAACAGAGAGGGAAATGAGGAACTCATTCCCTGCTCAGTCACTCAGATCAATACACTTAACCCCACTGGGTAGCTGTAGGGAACCAGATTTTAACAGGCAGATTTTCAGAAGTGATTCTCTCTTCCTTGAAGGCATAAACAAGATCTGGACAACATGGACTGTTTGCCAAGAGCTCCTTCATTCAGCATGCCTCATGAAGTCCCTGAGAGCCTCAGGACCTTAACAGTTCTGAAAAAGCCACCTAAGGAAACAAACTGGGCACTCAAAATTAGTTGGCTTTTCTCAGCAACTACAGGAAGAACCATCGCCATGAAAATCAAGAGGCACTAGTGAAATCAGAAAGTTTTTCTTAAGTGTTATTCAGTGAATCAAAAGCCCATACACGCTCCCCAACAGTATCTGGAGATGTGGTCTATTGCATCTCAGAGCATGACTACTTCAAAAGAATCAAGCTTTTATTTGCTTTTCTGTTCTGGTGAAGTGCTGAAATGTTTACAGACAACGCCTTAAACAGTTTTCTTGGACAGTTTTACAAGTAAACTGTAATATACTGATTCTACAAAATTCATATACTGATTTCTGCAAAAATGAGTTCTAAAGAAAAGCTTTAGTTGGCTTGCCCCTAATTTTTTCCTTACATTCTCGACATTAACTCTCTTTTAATGAAGCAGAGTCACACTGAGATATTAAACTAGTTTACATCCAAAATGTGACTTCCCATCAGAACCTATTTAAAAGTGTTAAGGTGGGACCCATAAAGTGCTATGGATAAGTGTTATATCTAGAAACAAACATCCTCAAAGTGTTTTTCTGTAAGAAAGGAGGAGGGGGAGAAACTTATTTATTTGCAGACTGTAGAAGTAAATACTCTTTGTTCAGCTGTCAAGTCCAAAAAACTACTTTCCAAGCCATTCCAAAATGTAAGGTCTTTTCCCCTGTAACTTATGCATGGAAAAGTATTTCCTTTAAAACAGCAAAGGCACACACCACCATCACCTCCATCAATCTTAGGAGAACTTAAGGACCTTAATAGTGAACACAGAGCTTGATCCTGTGGACTGCTTATTGGAACCATCACTACTTTCTCACCATCAGCCTAACACTATGGGGAGGGGGTTACCAACAAAAGACAGAGAAACTTAACATTTTAAAGACTACAGAATGCACCAACAGAACCTGGCACCCTCTTCAACATGCAAACATAAAATCTTGGGAAATGAACTCACATTGCTCATTTTTGTCATCCCTCAACAATCAGCTAAAGCAGCTAAACCCTGAATCAGTGGAAAATTTCAATATTATTATAACTGAAATCACCAGTACAGCAGAAATCTGATTAGAGGAGCTATTTTCAAGTGAACATCAAATATTAAGCTTGTTGAGAACTATTTGTTTCTAGCAACTGAAAAGGCCCCATACCTATGCCTGAGCTTTCAGAAGTTCTTAAATGCCACAGAACTAAACTGACATCCCATAACAAACCCTTTTTCCTAAAGTTCACCAGTTTGGGTGTTCCCTAAGAGATCCTAAAGTTAACATGTCATCCAAATTCTTCAAACAGCTATATATTTTTTTCCTTAGAGAAGACAACATAATTTTGGATAGGGGGGCATGTTTAATCTTCTTTCTCAGTGCAAAAGTGACTGAAGTTATTTGAAAGCACCAAGGCAAAGCAGCTCCCCTGCAGATGAGACTTTCATGGCATCAGGCAGAGGCCCAGAGCTCTGTGATACCTGTTCCTGTCTCCAGCTCAACACACCCATCTGGCTCAGCAATGTGTCTGCACCACACACCAACACACCAGTACTGTCTGTTACTGCTTTGCTCCCCAAATTATGAATGAGGAGAGAGGAAAGAGGGGAAATAACCATGAAGTGAAGGTTCAACACCCCTGAAGTGCAAGCACATCTGAACAATGAAATATTCTCCCTGAGCTACATGCAAAATTAGAACATGCCTACACATTAACATAACACAACTGCTCAAACAGACAGTTGAAAAGCATATTAATGTGAGCTTCAGAAAAGATATCAAGAAAGTTCAGGTTTTGGCAGCAGACAGACAAAACAATCATTTGTAATTCAAACCCTGACTCTAAGAACTACCCTGCTAGATTTCTAACTACAGGAAGTCTGAAGTACTTCTTTCAAGTATTGAAGTCCTAATAAAAAAGTAACTCATACAAAGCCACAATTACATCTGTCTCTATTTAAATAGTTCTTTCATTCCCACTCAAATTTGATACACAGCTATTTTTAATTTATATAGTTCCTCACATGTCATTAAGTCAGCCTCTAGCACTGATAAATTCCTGTGCACACAGGCTACATACAAACATAGACAATTAGTACTATCTGACTAGTCTTGCATAAACTTTAATCACAGTATGATATGAGACATTTTACCTGCTTGGAATGTTAGCTTGTTCGTGTCTGGGTGACTTTAGAAAAGGTGTAAAAATTCAGAATCTGATGAACTTGACATTTCTATGCAGAAATTCTCCAGTACTATGGTGTGAAGTCTTGACTGAACACAAACCACTACTCCAGCTTGATGGGAATTCTTCAAAAAGGGAGATGGAGCTGCTCTCTGAGCTTCTCTCTCCCCAGTCCAACTACAGACTCTTTTCCAATCCAATTAGTTAAAAAAGGAACTCACCAACCTAAAACTATACCCAAGCTGGCATTAAGTGGGTTTTCAGTGAAGTTCAGAAGGGTCACTGGAGATAACTTGATTATGAATTAACAGCAATTCCCATTTATCTCCTACTTCTAAACATAATCACTGTGGGACTGTAATACCCTCTCTCTCCATCAATGAATCTCAGTTAACAATTCATGCCAGTGGAGAAGAGGAAGTGCTGACTACCACATGTGTAGAAAAAGAAATTTCTTTCCAAAACTTATATTTAATATATTTAAATACATGTAAGTATCATAACCTCAAACTCCAATGCATAAGGCTGCAAATGCTGAATGAAGCAGGACAGAACTGACTGCCAGGTATTAAAAGACAGCTAGAATTGTACAACTTATCTGACTGTTTTAATTAAATTCAGCAACATATTTAAAGATGGAAAACATCTTTCTGTTTTATCAACCAGGTTTTTGTTCCTGGATTAATGGATTAATTACTATTTGAGATCAAACAACTAATAAACATCACTGGAAATGTTCAATTAGAAAAAGGTGACAATAAAACTTGGCCATTTTAAATATCTTTCTGCCTTCTTTTTCCTAGAAAGTCTGATCACGTGTACTCTAAAATCATATTCACTATTAAAAATGCAAACATTCAAGAATTCTTTCCAAGTCTCTCATTAAAAAACTAATTAAAATTAAAATTAATTACCATTTTTGTTAGAAGTTAGATGCTTAAAAGAATCCTGAAAGAGGTTCATATTTTAGTTTGAATTAAACAATTCATCATGGCTCCAAATGAAGAATTAACAAAACTTAGTTGGCTCTTTCTGATGCCAAAAAGCCTTGTGTTCCTGACCAGTACAGTGGTCAGATCACATGTTCTTGCTGTCAAGACCTTCCCAGATCAATCCTGTTTACAAGACTGTTTGGGTTGGGAAGTACCATCATTATGTGATGTAGCTGCATGATTCTGCAGGGTCGTCTTTGCCTCTTGCTTATTTGTAACTCCACTTGCTAATGACATTTCCATTTATAAAGTATTGTGCTTTTTTCAATTAATAAAACGTGTAAAATCATGCACTGGAATAAAAAGTGAAGAGTTCTAGCCATCGGACATACCAGAAAAATACAAACCAGACTTTTTTTCTAACACTTCCTTCTTTCTTTGAAACATGGCTTGGCCTAACAAAGACTAAGGAAAAAATTAATAGAATGATAAGGAAGAATAATAAAATATTTTGTAGCCTTTGCAGACCACTCTGATTATCTGTGTAATTCCAAAGACACACAACCTTCTTGACAGAGAACCCCTACATCCAAAAAACAAATCAAACTAAAACAGTTTCCTGTCTGGTTACCAGTTTTTACTGGTAAATCTTGATTAATAATATTTATAGGAGCTGAACTTTCCAGTGAGGGAGATAAAACCATTTACAGACATAGCAGGCACCTTCAAATCAGTGTTCTGATGAAGTGCACAGTCCAGCAGTGTCCCCTCTGACAGCCACAGCCAGCAGGAGGCCACTTCAACAGCAGCATAACCCAATGCCACCTCTCAGGGGGACACTCCATATCCCAGTGCCACCTCTTAGAACAATGCTCCATATCCCAGTGCCACCTCTCAGAGGGACACTCCATATCCCAGTGCCACCTCTTAGAACAATGATCCATATCCCAGTGCCACCTCTTAGAACAATGCTCCATATCCCAGTGCCACCTCTCAGGGTTACACTCCATATCCCAGTGCCACCTCTCAGGGTTACACTCCATATCCCAGTGTCACCTCTCAGGGTTACACTCCATATCCCAGTGCCACCTCTTAGAACAATGCTCCATATCCCAGTGCCACCTCTCAGAGGGACACTCCATATCCCAGTGCCACCTCTTAGAACAATGATCCATATCCCAGTGCCACCTCTCAGGGTTACACTCCATATCCCAGTGTCACCTCTCAGGGTTACACTCCATATCCCAGTGTCACCTCTCAGGGGGACACTCCATATCCCAGTGCCACCTCTCAGGGGGACACTCCATATCCCAGTGTCACCATCCATACCATGGGGGACACACTGAGGGACTCCATCTCCAGTAAGCAAGCAGCTAATGGGAGGACACAGCAAGGTGTGCTCATGATTCTCACTGGGCTTAATAGTGTGGAAGGACAAAACTCTCACCTGTGAAATACAAACCCTACACAGGACCCTATCTGACCCTAAATCTCTCTTTCTGCTGCAGACACTCAACAGAAGAACAGAAGGTTCAAGTTTACAGATACTGCTTGTTACCCCCAATGTAGTTCATACCATTACTAAGAATTTAGACTTTTAATAAGTTGGTTTTTTCTGAGACATAACAGAAGAATTAATGGATGTATGAACTTTAAAGTGCATGGAGAATATCCTTTCCTATTCTCCTGAGGAAATTCTCTTCTTAAAGTAAAAAGGTAACTATAAACTTCCCAAGAAAAAACAACTGGAGTCAGGCAGAACTGTTAGGTGGCAAAGAATCAATAGACACACATGCTGGTGTTCAAAAGAATGTCCAAGCCTAAAACAATCACCAGAGGACTGATGTCTCTGGTATAAAAAACCAAAGCCCCTACAAACACCTCTAGAAAAGGAGGTTATTGATCATACAGTGCAATGACATCTGACAAATCTTCAAATCCTAACCAGATTTGCCAGGGAAGTTCACTACGAGGTTATCTTCATGTCAAAGCCCTTTGGGCCTTAAGCTCTTGAGCACACACTCATTTGTGGAAGGATGCTGCAAACATTTGACATGGCAGAAAAATGTGACAGTAATCCTAAGTGGGCTGTGCCATATTGTAGGAGAAAGCTTTATGAGAGAATCCTTTTGGTATTGTCAGAAGAGATTCTGTTACAACAAAAGAGAAAGTGAATGTGTGTGTAAGGTTATGCAAGTTATCGTATCCACCACAAAAACCATCTAAAGCAAAGGGGCTGATTCTATGCTATGTAAGTGATTGGATCAGGTTACACAGGGACTCCAGAACGACAAAACCCTTACAAAAGGACAAAGTTTCTAAGATTTTTCCAATACAAAAATGCTGTAATACCAGAGAGAGAGATGGAGAAAAAGACAGCTGGCAATACAAGTCACAGGAAGAGCTTTCAGAAGAAGTATATGTGACAGGGTCTCTTATTGCAGAAAAGGAAAAGATAACCTGGTACTGACATCAATGCTGTCCAACAACCCAACATTCCTCCTCTTCCAGTAAATGATCCTGGAAAAACCTCCCACTCTATAGGAATGAAAGCCCAAGGAAGGCAGAAATACCTATTGAAGTCTACTATTCCCCTGCAGCTCCATGAAAATCTGGGTCATTAAGGAAATCTTCCCTAACACCAGCCAATTTCTAGCAGATTTAGAATTATTTACACCCATTAAAAAACAGCCTCTGTAACAAACCAGATGAGTAGCAGCCCATGAAGGACCATCTATACACCAACTCATGAGAAACAAGGATTACAAATCATGATGAGTAGCACAGAACTGTAAATGGCAACAGAGATGTGAATTACATGTTATTGAAGACTCACTACTTTGTACCTGAGAAGAAGTGTGCACCAGTGTTAAGTATACATTAGATATACTTAAGTTTAGGTGCTTAGAACCTCAGGAGACCTGTACTGCACAAGTCCAGAAACAATTCTACTTGAACTTTCTAGCCAAAGCCTTTGACCTCATCAGCAATCTGATTTTTGTGTTTCACCAACAAACGCGGCTGTTTGGTGATTTCCGTAAAACGCTTTAGCTCCACGAGGACAAGCACAGTGCTTAAGGAGAAGTCTCCACAGTGCAGGAATCAGGAGGTATCAGCAAACCCAACAGCTCAAAATGACCCCATGAGCAAGTGAAACTACAGCTGCTCCAGAAGTGGCTGTCCTGCACTGGCATGAGGAGGTCAGGCTGCAAACATGAGGCAGCAGGAGATCTGTTCCCTGCTGAGCTGCAGGCTCCATAAAACTGTCAGGCAGAGACAGAGCTGTCCAGCACACCAGAGCAAGCTGTACCAATTCCCTCATGCCCTGCTCCAGAGTACTGGGCACCCCAAAAACATGAGGCTGAGGTTCTGCACACAGCTGTGCTGAGCACACAGACACACTGTGCCCAATGCAAGGGACCTGTTAAATGTTCAGCACCTGCTGCACTGAAGGCGAGCTACAACTTAACCATGAAAAAACATGGCATGACTGTCAGGTGTGGCTTCAGACCACCTTTAACACAAAATACTTGGAGTTTCTCCTGACAGACACTGAAGACTGGCATGACACAGAGCTTTAGACACGAACTACAAAAGTAAATTCCATTTCCTTTTCAAGTCATGTCACTCTGGAGTAAAGGAGAATTCTACCCACCACAGTGCCTAAGACTGAAGATACAACATACAGCTGCAGCACTCCACAGATGGCTACCACTACTCTATCCAACCTGCACACACAGATGCCAACCAGCATTATGGTCTCAGAAACATTAATTCTTCAACAGCTGATTTGATTGTTGTCAACACAGATGAAAGATATGTTTGCAAATATCCTCAAGAATCCTCACTGCAGTGCACAGAAAGTGCATTTTGTACAGAACAAGTACAAAAGCTCACATTATGAAAAAGTGCCTTTTTTTTTTCTTACAAAAGAGTCAACAGACAAAAAACTCAATTTCATTTTAAAAGCTTTTGCTTACTCTTACTATGTGAGAGTTCAGTTTCAAACAACACAACTGAACTGTACTGTCTGAAAGGTGAAGAAGTGAATAATTTGTAAAGCATTGATTCACAAACCTTTTAAGAATATAGTTGAAGGAATAATGTCATGTTGGAATGCCAAAAAGACACTGCTCTTAAGAGTGATCCCATATGTAAAAAATCTTACCTGCTCATTTGAAGAGGTGTGTAAGAAATGTTCCAGGAAATACATCATTTTATATAGCAACAATTGACAAATGCTTCAACAATGTGATTTGGAAGTATTTTGACTTCTCTGGAAAGCTATATTCCTTGGAAGTATGTTAACATGCCTTTCTAGTCAAGCATACAAAGCCAAAACACCAGTGCTCTGTCAAACTGCAACCCAATCATCACACAAATCTGTCTGGTGTCAAAACAGCTAAGAAAAACACTATAAAAAACAAAACCAATTGCTTTAATTATTGATCTCCAAGCAATTCAGATATAGCTCTGCCATGAATTTCAATACACTTAGATCAAACAACAAAGCAATTATACCAAAATCAGATTTGGGTTTGAGAAAGGAAGACACGAAATAAAGTGTCACTAATTCTTTATGTCTGATATTTTAAATAGGAGGTTCTAAAACTCAGCCTGTTCTCATTTGTGATAGTTTGTCTGTACCAAGGTGTATCAACATTAATGCTGTTAAGCACCTGAGAAAATGGGAATGGCTGAGTTACTTTGCATTTATCACCACAATCTGTACAGAAATACTTAATGAGGAGTAATGCTTTAAATCAATGTTTTCTTCCTTCAGAATGCAACTGCCTAAAACAACTAAATCCATGAGAAGACATAAAAAACACATTTCTTTAATTTGTTCCCACTGTGAATGCCCTACTCAAGGTATACACTCTGCAATTTTAGCTGATGCCACCTCTTCACCAGAAGCTGTGGAGATCTGGAGCTGGACAATTCTACTGACTGACAGCTCCCCAGGGCAGCCTCAGCACAAACATTCCCTCCACATCCTCCTCTGAGAGTTCATGCCTCTCTCACTGCCCATACAGAATTATTCTGCTTTGAGCATATGCCAAACACTGTGCCTGCTAGTTCAATACAAACCATCAACAGGGACATGATATTACATGCCATTTGGCTGATGGCAACATTTATTAAGTAGCTCTGCTTTTGCAGTCAGTCTGAACACAGAAACAGAATTATTTTCACACCTGTAAACTCGAATTCAGAAAGCTTTTCAACAAACTCAGGTTTCGTTTCGATTTTTACTAACCATCAAATGCACAGTCCTGAGTAATGACTAAGCTTAATGACTGGGTATGACTAACACTTATAAATAATTAGTGCCTTTTCTCCCCCTCCCCCATGGAGGACAGGGAAGGAAAGAAAATCAAATGATACACTGGTAAAAAAGGAAGAAAGAAAGAACTAAGAGGTTGAAGCTCAATGTATGAACACTTGTGTCTTCTTCCAATCCACCCTTAATACTACAGCAAACATGACTGCACGTATGTCTGTTAAAAACTAATAACTCCTCATGCTTGTCTTTAACTTCCACACAGTTTAGTCACTGTCAGCCTCCCTACTCCACATCTCTTCTCCCACACTGATCCCTCTACAAACACTCTTCTGGCCCCCTCCATCGACTCTTTTGCCACAGGTGCTGCAATTCTCCAGCTACTCCTTGGAGCTGGCACTTGTGACTCATGTGAGCACAACTGGTCCCACCTGCCACACCACCACTCAGGCTGAAAGCACCTGATGTTGTTACATTTGGAGAGAGGCTCTGATTCCAACCCTCCCTTACAGAAATATTTGATTAATAAACTGAAGGAAGGCGTGCAGACAACTCAGTATTGCCTTGCTGCCCCCCAAACCCTCTGAGAAAGACTTGAGCATAGCACCACACCTGACTGCTTGGGTTTTGTTTATACTCTGATATCTAGAGCACACGTTTTTCAACTGCACTGGTTGTCAGCACAGTCTATCCAGCACGTGCTTTATTCTGCACAAAAGCACTGTGATAGTTTTTAACAGTTCAGCTACTCTCAGAAGCTTATATTAATCAAGTTATAATCATAAGTTAGACCATTTTTACAAGAGAGGCTTACTCAATTCAATACAAATCTTAGGACAGTCATGTCAGTCATATAAAACAATATTGCACATTGCTGTGACTTTTATGTTATTTGTTGTCTAGGTACTGGGTACGTGTTACTGAAAAATACATTTTAGTAAGGCATTTTAAGTGAAAAAGCACCAAAATTAAGATACATAGCATTCTTAAGTTACAATTCAAATTTATAAAGAGAGATCTACCATGGCAATAAGTCACTTAATTTTCATGAATATACTTTTCCAAATCCCACAAAAAGAGCTTGGTATCCAAACCGGACCTTACACTGAATTCTGTACAAATACAAAGTAAAAGCAGCATCCCTATTTAACCTGTTTTATAACGTATTTACACATTTTCCTGAACATCAACCTTTGAGTTTTAAGTGTAACTTTCTGATTTCTGCTAATCTAAGTAGTGAAACTCATCCATTTAAAATGTTATTTTGAATCTGACAACAGTTATTGACCCAAAGATCAGCTCCATTTGTACAATGCCTTAAGAGAGCTCGACTGAGGTGCTGAACAGATCTCACTGCAGCTGTATCAAGTCCGTAAAAGTATTACCTCTTTCTTGATTACTGATAATCTATACCATAATACAGTGACAATAATCAATGTTTTGTTCTCACAAAAAATATTCTATATTTAAAAAACCCTTAAAGGCTTAAGACCTCAAGGACAATTTTTATATTTGACATTAAATATCATGCTAAAGGCACCTGAAGAGTATTACTCCATGAGAGGAGAGTTTGTGATAAAAAACTAGCTCTCAGATGAGACACCTGCACCTCCAGAAGACAACCAGCATTTCTGGGAGGAAATTCCCACAGATTAGAACTGGCACAAAAATTTCCAGAGTAAGCTGAGGTAAAACTGTCCTAGAAGGTTTAAAACAACCAACAAGCTCTATTCACGTGTACATGGCAAAAAAAAAAGCCTCATCTAATCTGAAATATGGATGATCACATAATCTTTACACCTGTTTAATTACAGCCTGTACACAGACCAGGCTGTATCAGCAATTTTGCTTCTCTCACAAGGAAGCAGATGCAAGAGGGCTGATACAATTATTTGCACACAGGAATGGACCTGTGGCTGTGCAAAGAAAAAGCCCTTTGTCACCTGTGAGCAACACACTCTCCCTAGAGTTTGGCCTTCCTTCACCCAGAGCTTTAGGGTACATAATACACCTGAAATAACTGTCTATTAAGCAGGACTAAAACCTCCTTTCTACCATTGTGATAGATGTATGTGTTTCTCTTCAGTTGAGAGAAACTGTATTTTCAAAATCCTTACCTTCATGCCACTACCTCTCCAAATCTTTCACAAGACATAATGTGCCTAACAAAGCTAAACTTGCTAACAGTCTTCCAACTAGCAAAAGCCTTTTTTTCTTACATGAAGCAATGACAATAAATTCAAGGAGAAGATTCAGACAGATTAATGGAGTTACAAACACTCAAAGTTTCAACACAAACAAAAATCTTGACAAGAGCAGCTATTTTAAGGTAAAAATGCTGATTTTGAATATTTCTGACAAAAAAATGCACATACCAACAAAAAATATTTAATGTGTTAAGTGACTTCTATATCCAGTTCTTTCTGAGCACACGCATTATTGATCACACAGTTTGTATATAAAGCAACCTTTCCACACACCAGTACTTTCTCTTTCCTTGAACCCAGATAGTTTAAATATCACTACTTTCAACTGTGTTCTAGAACTACATAAAATTGTTTTGAATTATATTTACATATAATTTCCCAAAACAGGGAAGACAGGCAACAGTAAGAGCTCTCATACACCAAAACACTTGAAGAGTTTGTGATGTAATTTGTCTCTTATTAGTGGCCCAAACTGATGAATTTTCACCTCAGTTTGCTAACTGGGCTGCAGCATTCTCTGTTAATAAGGGATTCAAGTTCTGGACAACATTCAAATTTGTGGTCCTCAAACCAAGAAGGTTCCACAGGCAACCTGCTTAGATTTTCAGAGATGGAAAACATGTAACTTCTTGCAGAGTGCAGAACACCTCAAAAGAAATAAATCACTTCTGGTTATTGACCAATAACCTTTATCACAAGCTTAGTGATACCCAAAACCCCCAGAAGATCACAATTTGAAGATCATACAGACATATCCATACATGCACTTCCAAAGGCTGCTGGGAACAGTATTTTTCATAACAGAACTGAACAATATGTAATCAAAGTTAAAAGCTTTCACAGCTTAACAGAATCACAATTATAGTCCCATTAGATCCCATCACTTAACAACACAGTCTTACAAGATGTGCACAACATCAAGATACTCTTTTTAACAGAACCAAAAAGCCCTACTGCACAGCTCTCTGAGCCCCAGGTTCTTTGGGGTACAAAGCCAAGCAAGCAGGAGTCCTCAGCAATGGAAGTGCAATGCGAACAAACACAACTTTCAGTCTGGTGACATATGGCAGATCTGATGTAGCAGATTCCAAATAAAGCAGAATGTTCCTTTTGCTGATGCATGATTTGAACATAAAATCCACCCCTCAACCAGAAGAGTTCTGCAGAAGAGATCCACAGTTATCTTCCAGAAAGACAGAGACTGCTTTACATGCCAAGTATAGGACTCCCAAGATCTAATCCTGGCAAAATATTGATTCCTGCATGGCCTTGGGCAAGTCAGAACTTCTCTAACTTGCTCTTTCCCCCACCTCTACAGCAGAGTTCACACTACTTTATTTACCCACCACACAGGCAGGTTGCAAGAATTAAGTTTTGTAAAATGCTTTGAAAGTGAAACATACTGTAAGTACTCTAAGAAACCCCCATTGTCATGGTGCATTGCAGACATTATTTTTAACAAAATCAAGCCATGCCAACACAGTTAACAGGCATAATATTGGCAGCACATGCTACATACAGGGAAACTATAATGAGGATATGTTTGAACTCGCTTCCTAGTCAGTGAGAAATAGAAACAACCACATTCCACTACTTCATAGTATTTCTCCTATTCCTTTCTGTATTCCTTATATTATGGAATTATTATTATTTCCTCATCTATCTACATCCTAGTTCCTTTGGGCACTTCTGGGGTATATGTTTCAAGTACAAAGTAACCCAAAGAATGAGGCACTGAGCATGAAAAAGTAACACAAATCGCGTGATTTTGTTGTTCTCAGTTGCCACCCTTCTCCATTTTTATACATTCTCCCATGCCCAACCACCTACTAACCCAACTCCCAACTGAAGGAAATGGAATTACTCCTGCAGAAGTTATTTTACAGTTACTCCAGCTCCCAAAAGTACAAAACCTCAAGTCAAAAGGACCCATACCCATGCTTTAAATTATGTGTTCACGTAGTTTTTCCATCCTAAAGTCACTATAAACATGGCCTGAGTTAGAATCCTTCTTGGATAGTGAACACAAGCTAAAAACCAACCTGTTTCTGTAGAAAAAGCTCAAATTTAACACCTCTAAGGCCATGAAGAAGACCTTGGGCATGCATATTCACAAAGAACATCTTCAAGGATGTGCAGATGTACAGCACTGATGCTCTTTCAAGTATCCTTTGCTTCTGGAAAGCATCAATGGTTTTAACCACTGCTAGAGTTCAGAACTCTGGAACATTCCACTGCTAAAGGGGCCCCAGCAGTTTCTCAGTCTATGAAAGGCCCACCCTCTCCTCACCAATGAAAAGGTACATGAGATGCCCTTCAGAAAGAAAGCAACAAAGAAATTTTTAGTCTCATCCCCTATCATCAGTGACTGGCAGATCCAACTGAGTTTTGAGAAAGTAATAAAAAAGTTTTATTTTTAGATACAAGGCAAAACAATTCTCTTCTACAACAGCTGCAGAACTGCACCGCTGCTAGAGGGAAAACTATTCATGACTGTAAAAGTGAAAAGAAAAAGTCATGAAGACAACCTATCCTATCTGCTATCTTCAAACAGGACTGCATGGCCCCAGACCATATTTAATCAGGAAAATAACAGTCTTTATGATCAAGCCACCAAATTTTCGTAACTACTAACAGTCACTCAGAAGGTAAAAGAAAAGAGAGGGACAGAGAGAAGTGAAAGTTTCTAGATTTCAATTTCACCTAAGCTAGTAGAGAGAACTGTCCAGACCTACCTGCTCTGTGCTATTCAGCACTCACCAATCTGCTCCCTTCTCTAAGCAGACACCTTAAAAACTTATTATTGGATGTCTGTACATACAGATAAAGCAGAAGAGAGCAGCAACACAAACTTGCAAGAAGAGAAACCAAATCTTTGAACCCCAAGCTGACAGCACTGCTAAGTAAGCATAAACTCACACATGCTGGGTTTCTACTACAGCACTGCTGGACAAGATGGGGCTCTCAAAAATTACTTTGAAGTACCCAATTTTTGCCACTTTAGAAGATAATTCTACCCTGTGTCAGCAATGACCTCTAAACACTTTACACACTCTCAGAGTGCAAAAGATAAATTTTAGCACATAATCCCAGTTATACTTTTCTGCAGACTTTTCTGAGCACCTCTAACAGTGGAACACTAACTTACTACTTTAACCAACTCACTCATTTTCTACCTCTTAGCATATGATTGTTCATAATATATTGCTCATTACTGAAGTACTCAAAAAAACAAGCATCGTTCAATTTATTTCCAGTCAGTTTCAGTAGTGTTGCATCCTTAAGGCTGTATTGCATAAACTTGTGTTCCCACCCCCTTACAAAATCATCTCACAATATTTCCATGTCTTTTCTAAGAGGGTATAAATAAGGTTATTTTGGGATCATTATCCAAATCTGTCCAATTGGAGCACAAAGTTCCAAACACAGGCTCCTGAAGAAAAGACTAAGGACAACAGTCTTCTTGCTAAAAGATGTCAGAAGTGGAAAACCATCACTAATATACAGATAGTCCCCCATAGCTTCGTTCCTTGGAGAAGAAATACACCAAAATCTAGTAAGGTCACAACAATTATGGCCCACTGGCTCTTTAAACATCTCCAGTTTGGTCAGTCAATGTTTGCTGCACAACTGCCTTGATGCAATACAAAGCATTATTCTAACAGTAATATATTTTAAAGACCATTGACAGAGTTTACTTTCCACGTGGTCTGTCAAAGAAAACATTTGAAACCTTGAAAGGTTTCTAATTTTCAAGTCCCAGCTTAACAACTCCTGCTGACATTTCACATTCTGCTTTCTATACATATGACACTGTAACTGTATTTTGGAGAGCTAGAAACAGTAATTCTGGATAAGAAAATAACTGTAAAATGTGTGCTGTGTTGGTCAAACCTTCCATCAGAATTTTCTAAGTGTTTCTAATTCTTGGTGTAAAAAGCTGTGTGTGCAGTGTGTGATTTCAAATTATTTCAAGCACTGTCTTAGAAACTCTTACTAGCACACACAATTAACTTTTAAAAACAGACTTGTGAATGCAAATTTGATACATGCAGTAGGTACACAGCACACAGGCACCACAGCTGCAGCTTCACGCTACCAAACTGCCTCCAAAAAGCTGGCCTAGGATGCTGCCATTTAAAATACAATTTCAAAAGCACAGCCACCTATTCTCCTTTCACTATGAGTGTACCTGCACTCTCCTGAAGATCACAGAAGCTGCATGTGCCAGAGTTGCAGAGGCACTTGGCCCTTGTGCCTGAGAGATGTTTGGAAGACCTCAGCATCCTCCAATTCTTAAGTGCTTTGAAAGAGATGGTTTATGCAAAGCATTTTTAAAGCTGGATACTTTTGCAAAGTCTTTAAAACAAACTAAAGCAATGTAAAAGAAATATAACCAGTTCCACTAAAAAAATCCTTTTCAATATTAAGTGTGTCTTAACACGCAAGAACTCAGTTTCCAATCTCTATGTCAAATACACTTGCTTATTTTAAGTCATGCTTATTCTTTTGAAGTCATAGATATTTCTTTAAGTGTATGACAGAATAAAAAGTGCTTCATAATAATCCAAGTGCTTAGAACCTGTATTGTTTCACTTTGATCTATCCAGAACTCCAAAGGAACAATTTATGGCCCAATTTTGCTTAAGGACTGGCAATGCTGCTTCTAAGAGTAATATCTTTCAGGATGCTGTGGCAGTCTGAAAATATCAGCTACCTGAAAAAGGGTCCCACTGGACTCCACAGTAGTATTTTCCCTCATAATCAGGTTTATAACACAGTATTAACAAAAAATGCAGGTATAAATGGCACCAGACTAAACTGGATCAATCCTTTGATACGCTATGGCAATAAATAAAATAAGGCTTTTCCAACCTATCAATTCACAGGCTTCAAATCAAGCACCATGATTTCAAGATCTGAGTTTAACTGCTATTTTTTAAATTAGCAACATGTCATTCAAATTACTCATATATGGAATAATCTTTTACAGAAAAAAAAGAGGAATATTTATACCAGTTATTACTTGGATACACAGAACATTTGACAGACTTCATCAAACTACATGGCATCACATACCACAGACAGCATATTACACAAAAACACAGTGTTTAGTTATACAGCACATAATTCCTGATCTATTTTATGTGACAAGTACATTGCTCTGAGGTTGGTCAGGAGGTCCAAGAGATGTATTTTTACTAAGACCATCCACTAAAATCACCAACAATTTCATTCAATGTTAGTAGCAAAATTTAACTAGCTGTTCTTTGCATACTGCCCTGCAAACAGCGAGCAGTAAGAATACAGCCCTTGTATGCATTATTATGAAGACAGGAAGCAATGTGTAGGTTCATACAAGTATTTGCAGTTAAAAATCAAAGTGGATACAAGCAACAAGCTTGACTCAAAATCACAGCAAATATATAACATTAAATCTCCAAATCTAGGATAATAAAGGACAGAACAATTCTGAACAAATAAATGCTTCTCAGCCTGCTTTCCACTCATCCACTGAGTTCAGAACTAGACTCCTTGTCCAGAGATGCTCAGCACTAAGCATGAGACTAGCTACTACAAAATCTGTAGCCCTAGACACAACAGGGTGAGGTAAGGACATAGGAAGTCTGCCTTTGTATCAGAATGCCAGTGACTAAAAAGATGATCATAAGCTCCAAATCTGTAAGTTTTTAAGTCAGACTTTGAAGGTTTTTAAAGCCAAAGTAGGTAGTTCTCCTGTGCTGTATCTGCTGCTTCTCTGTTCATGAGAGCTCTGTGGTACTGGGGGGCATACAGGGACAGGAGGGAACCGAGCAGCACACAGAGGTTACAAACTACTGACAAAACCACCTGAAAATTCAAAATGTCTTTTGTGCTAATGAAATAACAACATTTCATTGGATAATATTCCATTGTCACACTTTGGCAGTTTGCAGCTTCATCTACGCTTACACTGGAACAAAGATACCAGGCGGAATTATTTTCAGTTACTGCTGAAAAGACTTTCTGGTCACTTAAAATCAAACACTAAGTAGTGGAATGCTACTACTACTCAACACCAGACCATTCTCATTGTTACATGTCATGTCTTTTCCACAATTCACAATTAAATGGCACAGAATCTCACTTGGATTCCTTCCTCCCTGCAAGAAATACACTTCCAAAATAAAACCCCTCAATCCTCTGACTTACCTGGTGGTAACTGAAAATTCTGAATGTTAGTTGGATTCTGAGGTGGCTGAGGCAAACGAGGTGCTAAAACTGTAGGAGTCAAAGTTGCTCTGATTCCACTCGTAGTTGGTGTTGGAGTCCTCGGCAGACTTTGTGCCACTGTATTGGCAGTGCCTTTAGCCATTCCTGTGGGGGTGCCAGGAGCTGCAGGAGGTATCCCACCAGGATTGGGAGCAACATTGGAGAGCCCAGCTTGCATAGTTTGCCCAATAATCATGTTACCCCCTGTAGTACTGGGCTGGCCACCAGTAGCCAGCGTCTGCTGCTGGGATACTGCCTGGACTATAGTTTTAGGAGACTCAGATTTGATGACCTGTGTGGCAGGAGCTGCTGGCACAGTGGAACCAGACTGGCTGTTCACAAGTGATGTCTGGAGGGAAACTCCAGATCCCACAGTGGCTGTGGCAACAGCAGGAAAACTCCCCACACTGATGGTTGAATTGATCACAGTATTGCTCCCGTTCTGAGTGGCTGCACCAGCTGCAGCCACCGTGGGTCCTGCTGTGTGGATCGGGGGCCTCACCAGCGTTACCGTGGGCGCCCCGGTGCCAACGCTCGGCGGTGGCTGCGAGGAGATCACTGTGGGCGAGGAGGAGGATGCAGAGGACACAGCAGTATTAAGGAAAGAAGTCTGGATGACAGTGTTAGAAGCTGAGGGCAAAACAGCATTAACAGCGTTTCCTTTCCCCACAGATCCAGGTCCATTGTTAACGAGAGGGGCAACAGCAGGTGCAGGAGCGGGGTTGGCAGTCACGGGAGTCCCAGAGAAAGCAGCACTTCCTGTGTGGTGAGAGTTCATCACCACGTTACTCCCATTCAAAGTCTGCACTGTCGTGGTCCCAATCTTGCCATTCCTGGTGGACAAGGCAGTTGCCATGGTGCTGATAACCACCGATTTGCCCTGACTGAGGGTCCCTGGAGCAGCAGTGACTTCAGATCCTCCTGCTGCTGCAGTGGTGGTGCTGGTGCTCGTTGTGGTGGCTCCATCCAGAGCTGAAGTCTGGGACCTGGTGTTATGATTAATAACACCCCCCTGCACTCCTCCTGCCCCTGCAAAACAACAACGAGGTTAAACAGAGCGAATGAGCAAGAAGAGAAATCCAGCAAAGACAGAATGTTCTCCCTTATAACCAGGTCTTCTCCTTCTCCATCTCCCAAGCTACCTGCCTTGAACCAGGAAAACAGGACAGAGTACAAACTGAACAGGGCTTTGCAAACATTATCTTAAAGCCTCCAATGTTCCACCAAAGACTGGCAGATTCAGTATTAATTGCAACACTCTTGCTTTTGACACTACAGTAAGACAAAACAGGGAAAATAGATTTAATATGAAGCAAGGGAAGGGAGTAAGAATATCATCTAAGACATCTTCCCTATTCTAAAGACTGACATCCCATTTAGAAACAGGACTGCAACTGCAAGGGGGGAGGAAATGGCCATGGAAGACACATTATTAAGACATATTCCCTATACCCAGCACACATTACTCTCTAATCCTGTCATCTCCCAGAAAGAAAGTCAGCCAGATCAGGAGGCTCAACAACAGCAAAATATGAAAAGAGAAAGGAAAGAAAAACATTGGCCTGGCAAGATAAGAAGGTCTGCAAGGTCTGGAGTAGGTTTCTAGAAGACCCCTCTTCCTTATAATAGAATTTGTTCTGACAGATCTGAAGTTCCCACAGCCAGAGATAGTTAAAAATAAATAAATAAAAAGCAAAGCTGGTTTTCAGAAGGACAAAATGATGTAGCTTCTTGTCCTGAATAATCCTCATGCCCCTTGATAAGGCCTGGTGTTAGCACAAGTACAATCACACACAGTCCAGGTCCTGGCCCTAAGGAGACAGAAATGGGAAAAGAATAGTGACAGGCAGACACTGAGATGCACATTATAAGGGTCAAGGAGATCCTCCTAGAAGAGCTTCATCAATCATAACAGACGGTCTGTAGTATCTTCTTACACTTCAGCAAGATGAAATCAAAAATAAAAAAGGGGGGAGGGGAAGAATTGCAGAGATTCTGGGGAGACATTTCTTTCAACCCCCCTGAAAAACAGCTTCCCTCCATTGCCTGAGTGAGCCCTCAGTCCCAGCCTTCACGCTGCCCCCCTACAAGCCTCACGACACGAAGGGGGGAATATTCCCAGGAGCTCCGGGGGTGGGCGGCTGGGAGAAGGCGCTGTGCAAGGTGGGGTGTTGTGGCCTGAATTCCCCCCCTTCCCGGGACCCGGCGTTGTGACAACCCCCCCTTGAGGGCAGAGGAGGAATGGGAGGTGTTAGATGCCCCCTCCAAGCCCCTGGAACAAGGGAGGGGGTGCGGGGGGAATATCAAGGCAGCAGATATGGGGGGGAAGCATTTTGAGGGACTTCCTCCCCTTGAAATCCCCCCTCGCTTCCTCCTCTACAGGAAATAGGTGTCATGATTAATAACACCCCCTTCCACTTCAGCAACAGCGAAGGGGGAGGGGAAGGAGCATTTACACAGACAGCTAAGGCGGCATTATCAAGAGGGAATCCCCCCCATAACCTCCACCCCTGGAAAGGCAAGGGGAGCAATCACAGGCGGCATGGGAGGCACAGCCATGACCAAGGGGGTGGGCTCTGCCTCCTTCAGTCCCCGAGATTAACAGAGCCCTTTTACACTCCAGCAACAAGGGCAGGAAAAGCAGAGGGGACCGACAGAGTCACGGACGGGCACTGCCGGCTCCTTCTGCGGGGCGGCTGCCCCCACACATGATCCAACACCCTCGAGTAAGCACAGGCGAGGAGGGAAAATAAAGGGGAGGGAGCAGAGGCGCGGATACACACCGAGGGGGCATGATGAGGGGAGGCTCTCCCCCGTATGATCGATACCACCCTTTGCACTCCCCTCCTGCCACAACGAGAAGGAGGAGAGAGGGAAAAGGGGGGAAAGCAGTGAGGGAAGGAGGCAGCGGGAGCTGGGGAGTGGGGGGAGGGGAGGGCCCCTCTCCCTCAGAGCCCCCCACCCCTGCCCACGTTACCTGCTTTTGTGATCTCTGGGGCACTCAGTCCCATCTTGCTGCCGCTGCTGCTCTCTGTTTGGGCATTAGCATTGCCTCCTACTACTACTCCTCCAGGGCTGGGGCTAGGGCTGCTGCTGCTACTGCTGCTGCTCACAACATGGTTCCCCAGCAGCCCCCCAGCGGCCCTCAGGGGCTCCTGCGCCTTGTGGTGCTGGTGGTGGTGGCCGGAGGCCGCCAGCTGGGACTCCAGGGAGCCCACCAGGTCGCTCACCACCTTCTCATCCACCTCCGTGTTCAGGAAAACCTCATCCAGCAGATCCGAGCCCGCCGCCATCTTTTTTCGGAGGGTTCCTGTGAGCGGCTCCCTCCTCCCCCCCCCTCCCCTCTCACGGCTCCCTCCTCCCCCCGCCCCGCTCACACTCGGCCCCCCCGCCCAACCGCGCACGCGCGAGCGCCCGGCCCGCACATCACCGGCCGGCCAGGGATTCCGCCCGCCGCTGATTGGCCGGCGCCCGCGCTATAAAAGGCCGTGCAAATGGCTGCGATCGCTTAGTTGGGAGTCGGGCGGCGGCGGCGGCCCCCCGGCGGCTGCGGGCGGGCGGGGGCTGCGGCCCTTCGGTGCGGCCGCGCCGCGGGTGCGGGGGGCTCGGGAGCCGCTCGGGGCGGCGGGGGCGGCCGCGGCCGCCGGCGGCTCTTTGTCTGCCTCGGCCCAAAATGGCTGCATGTTTTCCCTGCTGCTCCCTGCGTCCGGGTCTCCCCCGCCGGCGCGAGTCTGAAGGGCGCCCCGCACCTGTGCCAGCTGCGTGTAACTGATCCACCGGCGGGGCGGGCGGGGCACACGCCCAGCCCCGAGCGGGGGCAGCGGGCGAGGAGGAGCCCCCGCTGCCTCCCTCCCTCCCACCGTCGCTGGCGGGGCGAGCGGGGGCCGCAGCCCCTCGGTGCGGCCGGGCCGCGGGGGCGGGCGCCGGGCGCGGTCTGACTCAGCAAGGCCGGGGCCAGCTCCGGGAAAGCGCGCCCGGCTGCGAGCCCAGCGCCGGCAAGGCGAAAGGAAGAGGAGAGAGAGAGAGGGGAGGCGGGGGGGAAAAGAGAGGGAGACGGCAATTTTGAACGGTCCAGTCGCAGCTGCGAGCCGGCACGGCGGGGCGATCCCCGCCCGTGTGTCAGCCCGCGTTACACCCCCGCCGCCGCTTAACCCTTGGGGGAGAGCCGCGCTGCGCAGCGGCGCTCGGCGGGGAGCGCGGCCCCGGCCCGGCCCGCGGGGCTCGGAAGCCGCCGGCTGCAGGTGGACATGATCGCTTACAGGAGGCAGCTGCACTTTGACCTTGTTGTGCAACCATCATAAAGGAAGTAAATAACGTAAAAATACAACCCGCCTTTCAATAAATGCGCTCTTCTGCCAGGCGCTGTTTCCCCGGAAAACTGAATTACTGTAACAGTATTACCAGATGCAATTGGAACAATATTATCAGATGGTACGATTTATCTTTCACAGAATATAATCATAGAATCATAAAGGGTGGAAGAGACCTTTAAGATCAAGTCCAACTGCACTACCACTGTAACCCCTAAACCACTAAATCACATCACCCAGTGCCGCGTCCAGATGCCTCTTAAACACCTCCACGGGTGGTGACTCCACCACCTCTCTGGGCAACTTATTCCAATGCCTGATTTAACTTAACTTTCAAGTTTTAAGGGGCAGCAAGCTTAAAATAGCGCCTCTTATATCAGGATTTTAAAATAAGCTTTGCTCTTATGTTTTGGGAATGGGTGGCATTAGAGGCTGGAGCTCTTGTTGTAGTGGGATGGGCTCAGCACCTGCTGGTTGATGGTTCTGGGGAACTGACTGCCTGAAAGCTGCTGCCTGGAGGCTGGTGGAGACCTGCAAGAACAAGAGCCATGAGTTATCTGTGAAAAGGGGGTCATTTTAAATATGTCCAAGTTTTCTCTACATAGGGTTGCCCAGATGTGGGGTGTCAAGACTTCCTCCATTGCATATTTGTGGTGATCACTTAACCTGTAGTACTCCAGCATGAATTAAATTGATCTGCTTGACAGTCAACCCCATGAGCAATGGGAATGAAACATACCTACAAGGGAGAAGCTGTTTGCCAAAAATTCACGCAAAAACTGTTATGTATTTGCTCTTAACATACAAGCCCCAAATAATAGTCCAAGTACATTTGAATCAAAAATCCTAGAAATTCAGCTCATAGTGAGGATATTACTCATCTAGTTTCTATGTCCTCACCTGCAGTAAACTTTGGCTGTTAACTAAAAAAATTACAATGTTAAGTTTTTCCCAAGGCTCCAGTCACTTTTCCCCGTGGCACCACCCTGAGAGACTGCCTACATCCTCTGAGTTTTTATTAATATTTTATTCTTGTACTCAAATGCTTTTCTTAGTCATCACTTGAAACTCAAGGGTGAGCAAGAAACTGCCCTTTTCATCTGTATGAATTTTAACTCCCATTTTATCAATTTTTGACAAATTACAGTGCTACAAAGTAGCTGTGATTTTACAGATGTCACTGTGGGTCATGTTGCCCGTTTCTTACAAGACAGAAATGCTGCTTCGAGCAGGGCAGTCCCAACCTTTTTGCTCTGCCACAGTTGAGCCCGCTGCTAGTTTTAGCTATGGTGAAACTCTATAAGCAACATACCAAAGAACTCTCTGGAATAGAAGCCTGGTCACGTTCCCTACCCAGCAGAAGAGTTATTCAGCTGCTCAAATGATTTATTAAGAGTGAAAAAGCTTGACTTAAGCTAGACCAGTCTAAAGGTGCAGAGTGGCTGAAAGACATTCTTTGATGGCATTTAGCCAGGGTACAGCCCATGCTGGGCCACAGTGCCTGAGGAACAAGGGAGGAAGAAATGGAGGATGTTATCAGGTGGAAGCAGCAGTCAGCATGAAGGGGCAGAGCAGCCTGCATTCTTCCTCACATTCTAGGACAGCTTGAATGTAGTTTACAGATGCCTACAAAACTAGAAATAAAAACCTCGAAATCTTCACGTCCTCATTCTAACACTCTCTTTAGTGTACCATATGGCACATCTACCATATTAGGTAAACAACTTTACAAAATTACAAGAGCAACTGAGATTCATTACAACTTGTGCATTATAAGTATGTAGGATTCATTACTGAATAATTTATCTTTTCATACACTCTGTCTCTTGTTTGACATTGGAAGTAAGTTTCTAGACTGAATTCTTCAAGACAGGGATTCCAGTTCCTCTGTGCTGTACTACTCCATTTTAAGTGATACAAAAAGAGCAACTTGCACAAGAATTCTAGTAATGGAGTACAGGTAATTATTAGTGTTGGTGTAGAAATAGTCAGACTCAATCTACAGTGAATGCTGTGGACTTCACCCATCAGCACCCATCAGTTACATCAAAAGATCATGAACATTACAGGCACATATGGGTTCTCTGTGTTTCAGAGCAGAAGCTAGAAGCAGCTATCCAGGAAAAAGGGAGAATTGTCAGTTCCTTTAGCCTCCTTCCATTATATTATATTATATTATATTATATTATATTATATTATATTATATTATATTATATTATATTATATTATATTATATTATATTATATTATATTATATTATATTATATTATATTATATTATATTATATTATATTATATTATATTATATTATATTATATTATATTATATTATATTATATTATATTATATTATATTATATTATATTATATTATATTATATTATATTATATTTAAAATACTTATTTCCCCCCCTAGATCTACAATGTAGATCACGATACAGAGACTGTCTCAGGTTAAGGTAATGCCATTCTTCTTCTGTTTGTTTTCTAAAAATGAAATTAGTCTAAAACTCATTACAGAAACAACTGACAGAGGTATGGATTGGGGTGACAAGGGACAGAACAGAGAGGCCTATGGATGGTTTTAGTCTTAATTGACCCATCAGAAGACTAGAGGCCCATCAATAAATAGATGAAAAATGTATTGCTTTGATGGGTGATTTCTTGCTCTTCTTTCTGCCCCTCTCTCTGCTCCTCACCCAGGATCATTTGAAGCACTGAAAGCTGGGATTTAACCAGTAATACCTTGACTTCAAAAGTTCAGTCAAACAAGATGACAAAATTCACACTTGTGCCAGTCTCCACTGGAAAGTGTTCAGCAAAACCCAAAATTTTGGGTTCATTCGTAAAGCTGCAGTAACCTTGTAGCCAGTATCTCTTCTTACCTTCCTGCTTTGCACTTCATTTCCTTTTTCTTTTTTTCTTTTGGAGGAGCACAGGAGTTCAATGGATAATTTGGTAAGCAGAGAGTGTTATGAGCAAAGGAATGAAGTCCTGGTTGAAGATTATGCAGTTCTGTGCAGAGGTTCCCCATTGGTAACTTTGAAAGTCTATGTGCTGATTCTTCTGCAAATGGGTGTCAATCTCCACTAGCAAGTGATCAGCAAAAGCAGCAAGACGTCATTTGCATCCAGAATAAAAATATTTGACAATCTATAGGAAAAATATTCCTGGTTTAAGTATTTTTTATGGGTTTAGGGCCAAATGCAGTTTTACTCCAGACATACACAAGTAAATAAAGCAACTTTAGTGCCCCTTGTAGTCTACACTCTTGACTTTCTTCTCCCTGAAATCTCAAAATATTTTTAAAGTCCTGGTCTTCAACTCATCCCATGTACTTCAGTTGTCCTTAGGTGAATCTCTGAAGAAGTCTAATGCTCCTAATAGGGATTAATATTCATAATTAACTATGGTATGCTGCAGGAAAATGTCTTAACCCTTGCACTGTAAAATAAAAAGAGATGAACAGTAGACTTGGAGAGCAACAGTACAGTCCCTTTTTATTTTATGATAATCATACCTACCTGCACTCATATTTCCACTGAAGGACAGTGTCTGTCCTCATGGGTACTGCCATGTTCCTGCCAGCCACAGAAGCACCAGCTCTGTACTGCAATTCAGTGTTCTGGACAAAAACCTCACATGATGCTGCCAGGGAAGAGAAATGGAAAAAGCACCCACTTAAATAAGTGTTTGTATCTGCATAACAATTACTGGAACTTCAGAAGTAGAGCAGAAAAAAAAACCAAAACAACTCTTCTTTTCATAAAATATATTCGATTGAATAAATATATTATGTGACAACTTAAGGGGTATTCTCTTTTCAACAATATTTAATCTATTTAACAATACCTAGTTATTAATTAGGAAAGACATAGAAAATGTCTGTTAGAGGGACACTGCTTATGAGCTTGGTTTTCAAACCAAAAAGTTAGCTGAGCACACAACTGCCTTGGCAATCTCCTAAGTGTTTCTGGGACAGAAGACTGTGCCACTGGAAGATGCTACATGCAATTCCCACAGGAGTTATTTATGTGTGGCTCTCCTGAGGCATTGCAAAGTCCACACAACTCAACATCCGGTGCCCAAAAGAAAACGCCTGGAGAATATACTGTGGGATAAAGGATTATTGTTTAAAACCCTTCAAGGCTTTACAACATTAAAGAGCTGATAGAAAACTTTTTCCTTCCCAACTGCTCTTCATCTGGCTTGTCATGCTTGTTACTGCCAAGATAGGAAGTATCAGTACCAGACTCATGTGTAAGGGAATTCCTAAGGAACTTTGCTCACAGGAGAAAATGCAAGTTTCTAACCACACACCCCAGCAGCTAACAGAGATTTCTAAAGCAAACCTTTTGAAGGGGATTACTAGCAAATGTCCAGAATTCTGTCTGTGGAAGAGACAAGCAGCAGGGATGTCAACTAAGATTCATGTTTTATCTGTTCTGAAAAATTTCTTGTGCAAGCCTACATGATTCATGGGGAAAAGAAAAATATTATTAGAAGATTAGAGGTCCTTCTGGTCACTACAACCAGCTTCAGTAATTTCACGTATTTTGATTTTAGCAAATTATTAGAACTGACTGGGCAAAATGAAAACGCTTTTCTCCTAAGCAAATTAAAGGACTTTTGGAAAATTGAATCACTATTTCCAAGACAGAATGTGTCAAGAAAATGTGCCTACTGATGGGTCTCATTACTGGAAATCAAATTTGCACATTTTGCAGTCAGGATTTGTTAGAATATGTTTGAAATACTTCTTTTTAGAGAGAGGTGACTTTGGCAAATTTTGCTTCAATTTTTCTGTGAGTCTTTGTGAGCAAAGTATGATCCTGCCAGGGATGCTTTATCAACAATATATCCTCAGACAACCTAATGGTGCACGATACCATGGATATTCCAGCATTGGATTCCTACCCTCTCTTCATTCAGAGCTGGACACACTTAACAATTGACCAGTTATGGCAGTCAGTGTTATCCTCCTTCTTCATATGATTCCCTCTACTCACAGGCCTTAAAAAATACATAAATAAAATTAAGTGAAAGAACCAAAGATGAATCTTCATTTTGTTTGTTCTTGGTCAGTGCCAAGAACAGGTACAGCCAATGCCACATCAGCTGTGAAACAGCAGTTGCTGCAGATGAAAACATTTGTCCTATGGAATTTCATATCACAATGCCTAGAGACTATAAGTTACAGGAGCAGAGCTGGACACACTCTTTATCTAAATCATTCAGTAGCCCCATGGTTCCTCTCTTTTAAGATAGAGGAGTTATTTCAAAAGAAGATTCTGTGTGTGCCTGAATACACACTTTTTAGCTCAACCATAATATCAAATGAAACTAACAGGCTGTGAAGTTGGTAAAGCTTTCAGCATATGTTCAGTACATAGGGCAAAATCCAGATTCTTTTGCATTTGAACTGGAAGAATAATCACATGTACAAGCAGTTCTGAAAGTCATCTTCAGATGACAAAAATGGCTAAATCATTTTCTTACTCCATCTCTAGTTCACAGTCTGTCAAATGTTCTTACCAAGCCTTAAGAGACAATAGAATTCCTGACCAACCTTAGTGAGATTATAAAGAAAGCAGACACAAAAGACACTGAACTGAAAAGCCAGTGTAGACAGAAGAGGCATGGAAACATCATCACTTACAGAAAAAAATGAAAGCAGTCTAGTACAGGAGGTTTGTTTTGGTTGTAATGAAATGAGATTTTATCTAAACTTTTTGTGGATTTGGAATGCAAAAAGTATGTAAGGAAGGTTTTGCTGACTTTTTGTTTTGTTTTGTTTTTTAATGACTCCTCTGTAATAACTGATTAAAATAAATCATGCCATAGCTTCCTTATTGAGCTGTCTCAGACTTAATGAAAACATAGTTAGAAAGGCTATTAGACAAGTTTATTTTTTTTTTTTCTGGATTCTCCAGCAGTCTAAATAGTTAGGGATATGATTCCAGAGTATAAGTTACTTTCTTACAATACCTAAAATACATTCTCACTATCAGAAAGAGTTCTGGAATTGCCCCTATTCCTTTAATAAGCTTTTGCCCATTTTGGAAACTGCAAACAAATTAAATAACTCAGTTAAATATGGGACGTGTTCCCATAGTTGCCTGAAGAAAACATGTTTTGAAGCAAGTCAGACAAAGATTTTATCTCTTAAAAGACAAGATGGGCAAAACTTCCAGCCCAAAGGAAATTACACACCTAGATGGAGGGCCAAGGCAGTCATGTTAAACTGTTCCTTACTGTTACCTACCTTTGTTTGTATGGGGTACCTTGCAGTACTCCTCCAATACCACATAACAAAATTGCTGTCACCAGTTCATGCTCCAAGTTAAACTTGCACAAACCTTCTGTCTTCAAAAAGTCCTACCAGCAACTGCATGTCCCAAACAGCCTTTGGAAGTTTGGTACAGGTGATGTCATAGGCAGAGTAAATGTTGAGGATGCTGCTGAGTAAAATACAGTGCAAGATGAAGGTGGGAGGTGTTCTGGAGAAAAAAATTAAACACCTTAATCAAAATTAAGTGAGAAAATTGAAAAGCCAAGTCTCTTCTTTTGTTACTTTACAGGGAAAAGAAAAGTGGTTTAAAAGTGCACTGAATATCAAACACCTGGTCATACATGAAGTGATGGAGAAATGAGGTATGAGATAAAAATAATGCAAAGGCTTTGGAACAGTAAATGTCAGTATTGTCACATGTATGTGAACAGGGTGTACACAAATACTACAATGATAAGGAGAAGCATGAGTTAGAAGGACATTAAATACCAGTTTATTGTCATACAAAAATAAATTGCTTTCTGAAACTGCACTAAAATACCATTGCTATTATTTACTTTACCATTCTTGGTATCTTTAGCCTAAACTTGAATTAAAACCTATAAACTCCAAAGTTTCTTTAGTCTTGTTTTAAAAAGGAAAATATAAAAGACAAATGATGAACACCCTAGAAGATAAAACAATGACTAATAATTCATATCCTCAAAGACATTTCTGAAACATGCCTTTTAAAACAAGTCCAGGAACAATTCAAGACATGAAAACTGCCATGCAGCAGATGTTGTGCAGGGAAAGACAGCACACTGTCAAGGCTGGTAAAATGATCCCTTACCTCACTGAACAGAAAGAAGCCAAATCTCCAACCCATTTGTAAAACAGGTAAGGAGAGGAAGATTCTTTGGCTGAAGAAAAATCCACTGTAAAGAATGAATGCAAATGGGGTCTCTGAACTAAAACATCTCATAAAGAACTCTTTACTCTACATTCCCAGCCCAGTGATGTACGTTATTGCCCTATGGTTTGATTTGCACAGCAAGAGCTGTGCAGCTGAGTCTTGGTTCAACCCCACTGAAGCCTCAGTGCCAAGGAAATAGTGCTCAATACTGATAGCTGGAATGTGTTCAATAAATTGGAGAGAGAGAAAAATCAGGAGAGGGACGGAGGGGCCCTTAAAGAAACAATACTGGAATTTTAGCCAAACCCAGCTGGTGAAGGTAGATTTCTGTCCAGGGAATGGTGACATTTTCTGGTCTGCAATATCCAGGGGTCTGCAGCATTTTGTACTCTCAAAAACATTTGATTTTGTTCAGAAAAGCCTGGTCCCAGAGTGATGTATCAGGTTCTACTCACATCCACTTCTTGGTCTCTCCACTGAGACACTGTCAGGTGTACCAAGTGGGTCAGCTGTGACAGTCTGGTGTAACTTGGGCTCTCTTCAGTCCAGAAGCGGATTTAGATCATTGGTTGTCACTGCAGCTCTCTCTCAGAAAGTTAAGCATGAAACTCAATACACAGATCCTTATTCTCCCAATTAATGCATAAATGTGAACCTCTACAAAGTCTTACCCTGCAGACTAATCCTCTGCAGCATTTCATCCCTGTAAGCCAATTTTTTGCTTCCTTTCTCCATTTATTACTTCCTTTTTTTCTTTCATTGCAGTGTGTCTTCAATCCACCTTTTGCTCACTTCATGCCTGGAAGAACTTGATGAAAACCCACTTTTATCCCACACCCTCACATCAGTGTGTCTGTGAGGATATACAGAGGTTTGCCATTCACTTCAGTGCAACACATTCCAAAGAAAAGCAGCCTGTGCAGCAAAAAACCCAGTCAGACATTTCTCCTAATGGAACTTAGTATCTTAGGCACTGTTCAGTGCTCCTCACTGTCCTAGACAGACAGCTACATCTCTTCATGCCCTAATTATCTCTAAACTTAGGCCTGAATCCTCTTACTCTTTTCAATGGGAGATAGATGCATGAAAGCCTTCTTTAGAACGTGTCTGACTTGAAAGTCTTCATCCTTCAACTTTTGTCACCAAACTGCAAACTTCAACTTTGTCAACCTTTTTGTATCATGTACACTATCCATTTAACTGTCTTCATGAAAGCATCTCTTAAAGTTATACCCAGCTTCCACATCTGTGACTAAATCACTACCTACTTAGCCAGGATAACTTCATTTTGCCATTCATGATCCAGAAAATGTTGTATAAAAGGTACTTGCACTTCATTAACTACTCCATTCCCCAAAACTTCAGTGACAAAGAATTTTGGGCTGAGTTCTCAGTCTTATGTCCAGTACTGAGTGTGGTTTTAGTCTTGTATTCATTCTAATAAAAGATGTTACACATGTCCAAGATTTAGTTCTATAAAAACAAGTAAATTTATGTTCCCTCTTTACTGTTGCATCAAAAGTGACTCCTAACCTTGACAGATTCAGGCAATGAAACACAATTTTTAAGTAGATAAACAGAAAAGACTGGACAGGTCAGAACAGCACTGCTGGCTTATCCCACCCATTTAAGTGGATATATCGATATATCTTTAAAAAATGAAGAGTTTAGAAGTCAGACTGGTAATTTGAATATTCCACGTGGAAGTGCTACGCAAGCAGAAAAACTCTCCAGCATGTTTTTGTGATTTTACTGCTGGATTTTCACAAGTGTAGAAAGAAATTATAATTTTGCATTATAGCAAGGAACTGCATTACCTTTTAGAAAGTGGTCGATTTTTCAGGGAAAAGAATAACTGACTACAGTAAGAAAAGTGGCATTGAATGCATTCATGGAACAAGAAAATAATAATGAATCATTCTAATGTGAGTGTATTTACAATAAAGCTGGTTAAAATGTAGATTAAAAGCCTGTTAATTCTAGTAATACAAAATGCTGGGTTTTAATCTTTATAGGTAATTCCTTATCTCAGATACTGACACCATACATTATAAACACTGTATCTGCACAAAATACATTTGTTTTCAGCCAAACTCACCTGAGAATTTCTTCCTCTTGTGTTTGTATTTCATACAGTTGGAGCATTCAAACAGTGCCCAAAGTGTGGTTTCGATTTCATGCTCACAAACTCTGTGGGTCTGGATAAGAAGTTCAATCTCTCTGCCATCTCCTCCTCACTGGTAAAATATATTTTGTCTTGACTGTGCAATGCCCTTGGATTGCTGAGAAATGCAATGGAAAAATGCAGATTTATGCCAGTGCCACTGAATACACAATCAAGGTACTAATTAAGAGAGCCAAACCCCCATAAGACTAAAACTATGACATTTTATAAAATATTTCATTTAAAACCAGAAGTTAAATTTGATATATGGGGGTGGAATGAAAGATGTCAAAATTAAAATCCTTGAGGCAGAGACTCAAAACTGAGAAAAAGAGAAAGAGAGAAAGGGGAGAGAGGACAGAAAAGCATTACAGGTATTACAGTCTCTGTATTTACTTGTGAAATAAAAAAGAAAACAACACTTATTGTTTTGATGGATTTTTTTTTTCAGGAGACCCCTTTTCCCGAATTTAAGACAAAGTAATGTAATGAAACTATTTCCTCCATACATCATTGTATTTCTTTTTCATAGACTGTGAGAAATTGAGAAACTAATTTTACAAAGCCCACAATTATCTAAATACAGGTTACCAATTCTTCCAATTTTCTACTTATTAATATTTCCAATTTTTGTTATTCTTATTCCCTCACTCTTCCCATAATTTCAGTTTCCTTGAGTTGAATTTACATGCTTTTTTCTTTATTCTACTTCATCAGCTTTTCTCTATGTAGAATAAAAACCCTTACAAGGGTGGATAATTTTTTTCCTTATCTTTCCTGAATCTTTTCTGTTTCTCCATCCTGTTCCAATCCCTCCTTCATCCCTGGTCTCTTTTCTACTGCCCATTTCCCACACCTCCACAGAACTGTGTCCTGTACTTGGTGACTCTCCCCTCTTTCCCTGCAGCTACTACAATCTTATTTTGAAACTACTGCTCTAACATCTCTTCTTCTAGGGCTCAAGCATTTATCTCTTCCTTTGTAGCATTTGTTTCATTTGCCACATCCAAATTCAGATCTGTGTTCCATTTTCAGTTCCTCCGTTTTCCATGCTTGTTTCTTTACTTTCCTCTTTTTTTTGCCACCAACTGCAAATGCATCCCATTGTCCCCAGGTGCAAGAGGTGATGCTTCAGCAGCAGTGCCTGGCTCCTTTCCTTCAGCTTCTGGAGTTTGTTACATGTGTCCTGCCAACTGCTGGTCTGTCCTTAACTCTGCCAGAACTCATCTGAGTCAGTTCAGCTCACTTTTCCATGGATGATGTGGCCATCACACACCACACAGCCCACAAATTCTCATCACTGCAGTATGTCACAGGTTTCTCTTTTACCTGCTATGAGATGTGCTTGCATACATGGGTGGTTACCCTCTAGTTGCCTTCCAGCTGCCACAGGAGTCTCCTGAGTTCTGGCAACACAGGTTTTCCTGCAAATAAATTAGCTATGCAGTTACATGGTATGACTGTACCCTACTTCCACTCTCCAAAGACCACAGGTACCTGCATTAGGAATGGCTGTTGTGTGAATCTTGTGTCTGCTGTGATCACAAAGTGCCTCTCTGCCAAATTTCTTCCTACAGTTATGATGAACTGCAGTCAGCATCTTCATACAAAGCCAAATGTTCCCTCTTCATATGAGGGATGCCCAGGATAGCACACTTGTCATGGATTTACACAGTGAAAGATGCTCTTTGCTTCCCCCTTTCAACACTTAGTGGATGAGGAACTGTATTTTTTAGCAGAATAAATAATACTAACAGGCCACTTAAAATGTCAGGTGTCATATTTCTTCTTGCTGATCGCTTGTTATCTCTGACTGTTGTCAAACACAAGATATTGAGGAAATTCATTACAATATGAGTATCTTCCAGAAGCAGGCTGATTTATGGCCATGGTGATTATAACTAAAATCTTGTATGTTTGCATATCTCTCCTTACCAGTGTATAGGTCATGCCATCTTGGTGTAGTTTTCTTTTTCCACACTGCTTTAATTAGCTTTCCTGCAGAATACACATCACTGTATTGGTACATGTCATTGTCTCTGTCTTTCCTGGTATTAAAAAAAAAAAAAAAAAAAAGGCACAAAAAGTGATGGAATAAAAAAAATATAATAATACCTTGTGTTGAATAAGTAACAAAGCACTGGAAGTGACAGGTGTTTATGAACCAGTGACATTTTGGTTTGCATAAAGAAAAAAATGAAATTAACTGCAAAACCTGGAGCCCTATTTACTATTTCTAAAGAATATTTTAAGAGTGGAAATAAGAAACGTCAACTTAAACATACTGTGGAGTTGTAAAATATAAACCAAAAGAGGGTGTTCTGTTTCTCTACCTTTGGCTGCACTGGTGACATAATTTTTTCATTATAAATAATTTTTTTATGGCTGCCCCAAACTGAGCCACTGAGACACATTTTTTTCTATTGTTTCTTTCCCTGTTATTCCTCCATATTATCTTTTCCATACTCCTAAACTAGACACTCCTCATACAGAGGAACTAGAGGAGTTTTTTAGTCAGGGAAGTTTCTAACCAGCAATTTGCCCGCTAAAGGGCACTGTTTACTGCAGTAAAAAAGGAATCTCTGCTTCCTTTCTGTAAGTTATACTTAAAGCTGAGCTAAAAATCTAAAAAGATTTACTTTAAGGGCTGAGTTTCTTATTCAAAATTACTGCTTTCCTAATTAATATATATATTTTTTTTTACTTCATATATTTTTAGGAACTCTATGCTAGAACAATTTATCAGGAAAAGACTGCACACATGTGCCTGTACGAATGGAAAGGAAGCATCTGCCGTGTTCGGGCAGGGGAGATCTGCTCTTCAGGGCGTACAAACAGCATGAAGAGTAGCACCATAAAATAGGTAAGGTCACGGGGGAGCAGCTCTCCGAGCCACGGTGTGCAAGGACGCGGGGATGAATAAACCTGTGCGCTGCGTTCTGCCGTGTCGCTGTCGTATCGCTGATGGGAGACACGTAACCAAGGCACGGGCGCCTGCAGCTCCAGCGAACCTCCCTGCGCTCAGACAATGGCTCCCGCTGTATTGTCCCGGCTGCTGCGCTTGAACCGCATTCATCCGAGTCATACAAATTAGCGAGATCTGTGCACCCTGACCCGCTGCCCGAAATGCAACTGCCCTGCCTGATCCCCGCGCCGCCTCTCGCTGCTGAATGATTTCAGCTCCCGTGGCCGTGCCTGCCAGATGCTGCCGGCTGTGTCTCATTGACCCGCAGATGGCCGGGGAGCTCCCGGGAGAGCCGCACGGAGCGGGGCCAGCCTCCAGCTGCGGCCTGGCACGGGGTGACCGCGCCGGGCTGACCCGAGCCGGGCCATCAGAACAAAGGCGCGGGGCCACCCGCACAGGGCTCTGCCCGCGGCTGTGCCAGCACCAGCCACGGCACCGGAGGGAGAAGGGGCTTGGGCAGAGGCAGCCATGGCTGCTCCGTGACGGGAAGGCGATGATGCCCTTCTCTCCGCGCTGCGTGACAGCAGCTGTAGCCCAGCAGCGAGGCGCGATGGCACACGAGCGAGGGGCAGTGCCACACGGGCAGTGCCACACAAGGAGCACGGCACCGGCTCGGTGTCACAGAGCCGCCCTCACGGCCCCCCGCGCGCTCCCCTCAGCCGCGGCAGCGCGGGAAGCCGAGCGCGCGCGCTCCCGCCTTTCCCCGCTCCGCCCCGCCCGGCTCCGCCCCGCCCCGCCCCGCGGCGCACGTGGCACCCTCGCCCGCGCTGGTCACGTGACGCGGGCCCCGGGTGTTCCCCCTCCGCCCCTCCCCGTCTGACCCCGTCTCTCCCGTCTGGTCAATAGCGCGCGGCGCATGCGCGCTTACCGCATCACGCCCCCACCGCCTCCCCCCGGCCCGTCTCCCTCCGCCCTATATAAGGCGCGCGCGGCGGGGTCCCGGCTCCGCAGTGCGCGTGGGCGGCGCGGCGGCTCCGCGCGGCTCTGGGACCCCCCTCCCCTCCCCCGGCTCCGCCGCCGCCATGAGCTCGGGGACCCCCTACATCGGCAGCAAGATCAGCCTGATCTCCAAGGCGCAGATCCGCTATGAGGGCATCCTCTACACCATCGACACCGAGAACTCCACCGTGGCGCTGGCCAAGGGTGAGGCGGGGCCCTGTGGGGGGCGCGGGCGGGCCTAGGCCGGCGCTGGCTGAGGGGACGCGGCGGGGCCGCCGTGCCGCGAACAATGAGCGCGCCCGGGGCCCGCTCGCCCCGCGGGGCTGGAGCCCCGGGTCCGGAGCGCTGCTGCTCTCCGTGAGTCAGCACTGGCAGGGGCCGCGCCGGAGGGGCGGGCAGGGCCCGGGATGCTGGGCAGCCCTCGGCTCTCCCGGGGAGTTCGCGGGGAGAAGCGCTGCCGGCAGCGCTGGCTCGCCTTGCCATTGTCAGAAGCGGGGGGGTGACGCTCGGCAGGGCTGCGCGTGGTTCGGTCCCCTCGCTCGGCTGTGCTCGGCTGTGTGTCGGTGTTCGGCTCCAGCAGGGCCTCAGGCCGGCGCTGAGGAAAACAGTTGCTGTTGTGTCTTTGTTCCTTGTGTGATCGATAGCTGGACTCTGCTCAGGTGAGGAGGGTGGGAGCCGCTGCACAGAGCGCTGCGGGGCTCCTGCACGTGGGTCTGTCTGCCTTGCCGACCTCGCTGGTTCCTCAGCTTGTTTCCCTGTAGAAATACTGATCATTATCTTTGAAACAGTGTCATTTGGGTTCAGATGTCACCTGTGCTGGGAACTCCTGTATTTCGTCTCAATAAAACCTGTCCTGTCTTGTTTAGTCCCTCAAACATGAACTTATTCCTATGCTGCTTTTCAAGTCCAGCTTGGCTAGTTCAGCTAATGTGTATCGGCGTTTTCTTTCCCTGAGTTTTGTCCTTCCTTCTTCTGGGAGGTTCACACGTTCTTCATTGCCTGCAGCCAGCCGTCGGGGCTGTCCACAAAACAAACACCTTTTGTTTTGAAAGGCTGTTTGCTGGCAGGAGGCACTGACTTGCCAGATTCACAACTACCCTCAAGGCAGCCTGTGCCCCAGTGTTTACCCGGTATAATGATTTTTATATGATGGTGGACATTATTTGACACCCATTAGAGTGTTTTCTGAGGTTTAAAATGCGAATTTTCTCAAATTCACTTTTTCTTTAGGAATGTAGCAATTTCTTTAAATGCACAAATATGTTAGTGCTTGGCTCAAAGTACTTGAGAGGTTGCTGGAAGGATGCAGTTCCTTTCCTGTAAGTCCAAGAAGGTCTTTGTCGTGGACCCAGCATCAAGGGGAGATGGTTCCTTGCATAGTTCTGCCTTACACATAGCACTTGCTGCCTCAGAGCTGAAGTGGTGTGTTTCAAAGGCGTGTGTGATTAAAGTGCTTTATGATGTAAGTACATGCTCTGGATAAGATTTCTGGCAGTTCTTGTATTTATTGGTCTCTCAGCGTTCAGTTTTGATCGACTGGAATGCCTAAGAAGCAGTTGTTACAATAGGTGGAGAATATTTTTTTCCCCCTCTCCCCCTTAAAGAGCTGATCTATAAACTTTATTTACATCACAAACCCTTCTTTTCATTGTAGCTCAGAGGGTTTTTCAAATTTAGAAACTTTATAGCAAAGCGAAATTAGTGCCAGAATTGCAATGTAGCAACAATGTTAAAGTTAGCCACAGTAGTATCAACCCCATGTGTGTTGTCAGTGGTTTAAAACACTTGATCTCTCGGGCATTAGCAGGGCCATGAATTACTGATATGCTGCTGAAGTTGTCCACATTGCAGGTAAATTGTTGTTAAACTGTGGATGCCCCTCTTCAAGTACTCCCATATGCAATGCAGGTGCCATTCTCTTTAGTTCTATCTTTCATAAAGGAAAATTTAAGTTAAAAGAGACCTCAGGAAGAAATTTGGTTCAGCCTCACTTGAAGCAATTCAATTATATTTGTTAAACTTCAATTCGTGCACATAATCTTAAATGCTGGAGGTTCTTTACAAGAGAAAGTTGTCAGTTTTGTTAGAGGCTAAACTTAAATTGCAGACAAAGGAAGTTTAAGCCCACTGCTGTCGTGTCAGCAGTGAAGGCCAGAAACTTACTCCCCCTTAAGTAGAAGTCTGAGGAAATTGGAGTTTTTCTCCAAGAAATAGCCACTTAAGCTCTGCTTTCCAGTCACTCTTGCTGTGCTTCCTGTCCCTTCAGAGCTTAGGAACTGTGTTGTAAACCAGGAGCTGCAGTGTTGTGGGATTGATTTCCTGTTCATCTGTAAGCAATAGTCAGGAACTTCATGGGAGGCTGCCCTTCCCACCTCCACAGGAACTTTAAGCTGCATTTTGTGCTATGCCAGAAACAGTTAAAAGCCTCAGGTGCAGGGACAGGCAAGCTCAACTCCTACAGCCCTGTTTTTGTCTACAACAAGAACTTGGCTTTCTTCTTTTTTTGTTAGAAACCTTGGGACCAGCCAGCTCAGAGGCTGCCTGGGCAGCTTTGGGCTTTGCAGGTCATGTGTTTATCTGTGTGGAAGTTGATGGGATCATCATGGTGCTTTCCAAGTTAGTTGTGGGACCCTGCAGGAGCCCCTGGATACCCTTAGTACATCTTGCTGTAAGCTGGAATATCATTCTGAACAGAGAGATCAGTGGTACAATTATGTCCAAAAGGCTACAAGCATTGCTTTCAGTTTATAATCTGCTTCTGGTTGACTGGGTTACAGCTGTAATATGATCAAACAGCAGCTGGAGATCTAAAATAACTTGGAGAAGTTATTTGCCCTAGGAGCTCATGGAAGATGGCCATTGAAGGGAAGTGACTGGCAGCTTGTCCTTGTACCAGTGAAGATCCCCTTCCTGTTAGGTGCAAGCTGAGGTGCTGAGCAGTGTGATGGGGGCGTTCTGGCATCCACCTGCTTCCTGGGAGCTCAACTGTTTGTTAGCAGGGGTGAAGACCACTTGCAGCACTCAGTGCTACCTGATGTGAGGGTGAACGACCTGCATACAGCTGTTCACCCTGGAACAGGGCTCTTGAGTATCCCTGGAAAAAGCTGCCAGCACTCCTCATAAGTTAGAAGCAGCATGGTGTGCCAGGGATGCTCAGCACTGGGGGTCAGTGCATCCACTTTTGATGCTCTTTTTCCTGAGAGGATGTGGTGCCCCATCATCTGTGTGACAGGAAGAGTGGCACTGGTGGAGGTGTTTCAGCATTTCCATAACCTGTTAGAAACATTTGAAGGGGCTCTGATACAGAATTCTTCCGTTGACAGAAAATGTGCATCAAGCCAGTATGTGCTGGTACTCATCTGAGCTGGGAGTGCCTCTCAAAGACAGAAAGCAGCCACAGCAGTGAACTTGGGAGTTTCTATAACTTGTGGCTGAAGTGTCAAGCTTTTACTTGTCAGTATCTGATGTAACTGTGCTATCTATTTTCCTGTGCCAATAATCCAGTCTGACCTCTTCTTTCTTAATGGCTCAAATTAATTTATACTTCTACATAGTAGCTGCCAGTCAGGTGAAGTTGTTTTTTTTATTTTTTTTTTTTTATTCGTTCAAGTATTCTGGTAGCTGGCACTCAGTAAAGCCTCCCTAAGCACTGATATCTTAGATTTATCACTGACAGCTTGCTTTGTAGTCACATTTATCATAGCAACAGTGACATTGGAGTAGAGAGGGAATTTTAATAGGAAGTTTTTATCATTGATAAAGCTACCTCTATGTGCGTAATAAATGTATGAAGCCAAAGGTGCAGATTTGAGCTCTAAGCCCTTCTAAGATTTCCCCCTGGTGCTTCAGGGGCCTCTCCTGTGCTCTGATGAGTTGTCTAGGGCTGAATGCCTGCATGGGACAGCTGCTGGGGAGGGAAGGAGAGTACAGCACTGTGGGAACTCCTTGCATTTGGAGTAGGATTCTTCACTCCAGCTGGTCTATGGTCTTTACCTTCACAGCTTGTTGTAAACAAAACTGTTTATACAGGCTGCTGAAAAAGTTGGCATTTGAGGGAACAGATGTGTGTGAGGAGGAGATTGAGGGTTCTGGAAGTAGCCGTTGTTGTTGTTGTTACAAATGGCAAGTGTTGAAGGAGTACTTTTTAATTGCATGCATCTGCACTTGCAGAGTGCTGCAATGGCAGTACTGCACTAATGTCACCGTTTCCATGCTCCAGTGCGATCCTTCGGGACCGAGGACCGGCCCACAGACAGACCGGCTCCTCCCAGAGAAGAAATCTATGAGTACATTATTTTTCGAGGAAGTGACATCAAAGACATCACTGTCTGTGAGCCTCCAAAAGCTCAGCATACTCTGCCACAAGATCCTGCCATTGTCCAAGTAAGTTAGCCTGAAGTGTTGATAAAAAGCTGAGATAAAACATTGGTGTTGAAGGACTACATTTTGGTAAAAACTTATAGAAATGAAGGCAAGTCAGTGTCTCCAGGAATCTTCAGATTATTTAAAGCATCCTGAATTTTGTTTTAATATTTAAAGTAGCAGCGGCATTAAAGACTTCAGTCAACAAAAGCCAGAGCTAGCTGAGAATGCAGGAAAATCATGAAGAGGTAAACTAACCCTTCTCAGAATTAACTTAAGCTTTAGTAATGCTGTATGTGAAGTAAAGAATCACTGCCAAAGCAAGTTAACTTTTGGAAACTGTAAATGGAAATGTACTTTGTCTTGTTACAGTCTTCACTGGGTTCTGCCTCTACATCATCCTTTCAGCCACATGTGCCTTACAGCCCGTTTAGAGGTATGCCACCTTACAGCCAGCTTGCTGCCAGCTCTTTGCTTAGCCAGCAGTATGCAGCTTCCTTAGGTTTAGGTAAGTACAAACTTTACTTGCTAGAATAAAGGTGTGGCCTTGTATGCAGCTGCTGTGACAGCAAATAACGTAACTAATACCAAACTCCTTGCCAAGTGTCAGGCTGCAAGGAGCAGTGAATAAGCAGCTCACAACTTTGTGCAATGATTTTACTACAAGGAGGGCTGTGTTTCACTTGCACGTGCACATGCACATGAAAGAAACAAACTAAATAGCTGAAGTTTCTTTCTGAAATTAATGGGAATACCTGACAGTTGAGGCCAGTTCATTTCTAACCTAACACACCTCACATCACATGTGAAAAGAACTTGTATTTCCAGAGAGAACTGTAAATAAGCTGCTCTAATGCTGATCTAGAGAACCTTGTATCTCTTTCCAAGTCCTTCAGATGTTTCACTACCTTGTATCTTATCCATGTATCTCTGCTCTCTCTTCTTCCCTCTATCTCTTTAGAGAAATTGGTAAGCCCTCCAGCATCAGCAGCTGCTTCCAGCCCTAGTTCTTCTCCGTCTCCACAACCTGTTTCAGAGCCTGACATGTCTTCAGAGCCCCATCAGCTCTCTTCCAAGGGTAACAGCAGTTTGAGGACTCCAAATATTTGGAAGAACTGCATGGCATTTGCAAACACTCTGTCTGTTCTTGTTAACCCCTCCTAGAATGATAGTGCTCATATGGGTAATGCCAGTAGAACTAGTTTGTTCTCAGCTTTTATTTGCTTTCATTACATGAAGTATGATTCCTCCTGTCCTAGAAGTATCAATTAGAGAGACAGGAGAAAAGTCCAGGACAGTGGATCGTCTTGTGTAAGTATCAGGAGAAGGATGAAGTTTAGAGATGCTAATGTGCTGCATCCTGTCCAGGAACATGTGTCACCATAGGATTTGGGTGAGGAATTGGTCAGCCTTTCCTAGAAAAAGAAGCACACTGCTTAAATTGTGGGTGGCCTTGTGGTTGGAGACTTAGGCTGATCAAAAATTTGGGAGTTCTTTCTGTAATCAAGGAAACATCAGGGTAGATTTCATGCATGGTGGGGCATTGTACCTTGTCCAGACTCCCAGTTAGTAAAGCATGACTAACAGTTAGCAATTCCTGAGTAGCAGAGATAACACAGTTCTGGGTGCTTGTTTCTATGTGTAAAACCTTTAAAGAAGATTGAGTTGAGATACCAGACTAACCATCCTCATAGCAGGGTGACCAGCTGCAGCCTGCATTTAAACATGATAATTAGTTTCATCTGGTTTTAGCTTAAGCATGTATGCTTGCATTGGCATGAAGCTTTTTACTTACCCTCTGCTTTTGGCCATCCATTTGTACATAGTTTCTCAGTACTCTGGCTAAACTTTGAAACTTTCTTATGTTAAACTTTCACATCAGCTTTGTCCTACTCAATAATCCTTAGGATATGTCTGTCTTCCTTGCAAGTTTTCCAGGTGTACATTAACTGGGAACCTGCATGATGTAACCTACTGGGTATATCTCATGTGGACTTGGGTGACCCAGAAGTGTCAGTGGCTTGGTTTGTGCGAACTCTTCAGCTTTTCACTTTTCTTGCTCTTTTAATATATTCAGTTAAAGTTTGCTTCCAAGCAGTTCTTATGCATAACTACATGAACCTGTAGTACTCCAAACCTTCTAATTAAACCTAGAATGCAGTGTTTCTTCTGAGTACTGAAGACTGTCACTTTTTAATATAATTGGTGTAAGGTATACCAAACCATGAAAAGTATTTACATGTTTTGTAGTGTGAATAAATAAGCCTGGATGGAAGAGCAACAGAAGTCTTGGTAACACTTTGGCCTTGACCAAGAAGGAATTTAAAAGGGTAACTTTGAGATCCTGGTCTGGTTTCAGGTTTTCTTTGTCTGAAAGCTCTAACAATAAGCAATGAAGTTGAAGGACTTCTAAAAGCAGCTTACAAAAGGGGATATAGCTCAGATGCTTAAGCTTTTGCTGCAAAACCTTTTTGACAAAGTGGGGAAACTTTCTTGAACAGTTTCAGAATGGTGAATTTTTGCTTCAGATTTAAAGTTATCATGTAAAGTAAAATCCTGCATAATATAGAAATTAGATTTTGGTATAAACTGTCTGAGAGGCTGACTTGGCTTGGTTGTTTAATGTTTGTCTAACTTGATTTAAGAAATAAATGGGTATATTTCCTGAAACTGAGGCTCTGGATGTGAGAGCCATGACTTGTATGGCAGTGGTGCCTTACCTGGTGCCACTTAAACTTAGCCTGTAATGATGCACACTCAAGGCTTTGAGTCATTCCTGACAAAACGGTTTCTCCCTAGAAGCGGGCAGGGTTTGAATGTTGTTGGCACATTTTCCAAGAGACACTTAGTCACTGGGATTTTTTCCAGGTGCTGGCTTTCCTTCTGTTCACCCAGTCCGCAAGAGCCCCATGGTAGAGCAGGCTGTCCAGACTGGCCCGGTTGACAGCCTGAATTCCCAGAAGCTGCCCCCAGTGAAGGTGACCCCGGGGATCCCGCGCAGTGCCCGGCAGCTCCCGCAGGCCAACAGCAAAGCCAGCGGTACGTACGCACCGCTCCAGCCCCGAGCTGGAGCAGCCTGCAAGGTGCACTGCAACACTGAGCTGCTGGGCGTTGTTCTTGTGCTCCTTTAAAGCTTGTCCTTCTTGTTCAGTAGATACAGTGCAGGCAGCACCTGTGCAAACCCAAGGACAGGTGAATGATGAAAACAGAAGACCTCAAAGGAGAAGATCGGGTAGGTTAAGCTGATGCTAAACAGTCGCGACAGCCTGTGAAGGCAAGTGGTGTTAACCACAGTGAAGGATTAACTGACAGAAGATTGAGAGAAAGTTTTGGGCATCCAGAGATGCTTTCCTAACAAAACAGCTTCTGGAGTTGCAGAAGTTCAGAACATTCCAGGGACAGAGTTCTAGCGCCTTTTCTAGAAAGTGGAAGGTACGTCATAAAAATTAATGCTGTGACTTGGCAGCAGCAACTGGATTTCTCTGAAACCTTAAGTATTTTTACCAGGAGAGGCAGCCTGTTTGAGACTTTCCAGAGCTTTTTATAACAGAGAGATGTAGAACACTCACCTCCATAGAGCACAATTCTTATTCCAAAGTAGCAGTACAAGCATGGGTCAGAAGAAAGAGAAATTCAAAGATACTTCTGCCCAAGTAAAATGAGAAAAGACAGGGAAACAACACTTCAGACTCAGGTTTTCAAATTAACTAGTGTGTAGAATGGGTTATAGCTTTTCCAAAGAGGAATGAGTAACATCCTAGGTGGAAACCAGAAGCTAGACAGGGTACAAGCTCCTTTTGTAAGTACATGAGTCTTTTGCTGGATTTTCCTCTTTGCCATCACTACAGGTTTTACGCTAATTGCAGTGCTGTGTTTGCAGATGAAGAGTAGACAGGAAAGATAATTTTCCCCACCTCCCTCAGCTTTTCTTGCTGTAGTACTTGTTCTGACTTCCTCTCTCCACATTGGAAGGAAAGTTGGGTGCACTCAGTCTTAGTGGGAAGACTGACATCCAGGACTGCTGCTCAGAAAGTTAAAGCGTTGCTGTAATGTGTCTTCTACAGCCAAAATCAGAAGTTGCTTTCAAAGAGGTGTGGCCTAACCACAGGACTGGAAGCCAGAAACTCCTGAGTTCTATCCCTGGTTTCCTCTGGTCTTGAGCAAGTCATGTAACCTCCTTGTGCGTTACCAAGTGTTTAAACTCTGCTGCTTTCAGGAAACAGGAGAACCAGAAACCGTTCTAGAGGACAAAACAGACCAACTACTGTGAAGGAAAATACAATAAAGTTTGAAGGTGACTTTGACTTTGAAAGTGCAAATGCACAATTCAACAGAGAGGAACTTGATAAAGAATTCAAGAAGAAACTAAACTTTAAAGGTTTGTGCCTTCATTAAATATGAATTGCTGATCTAGTAGTAAACACTGCATAGACAAACTGGTTCTGAGAAACTGCATGATTACATCTCAGATCTTGTTTGAGGGAGCAAGAGAACAGATGGCTCTGCAGTGTGTGCCTCAAGGAAGTGTAATACATTTCATTATCTTCAGATGACAAAGCAGAGACGGGGGAAGAAAAGGGGGACCCTGGAGTGGCAACCCAAAACAATGATGGTAATGCAGAGGAGGACCTGCTGGGGCCCAACTGCTATTATGATAAATCCAAGTCTTTCTTTGACAACATTTCTTCAGAGCTGAAATCTAGGTGAGTGTTTTCTAAAAGCTTGGTTTTTAAATGGAGTTTTAGGCATAAAAATTCAGACTTAATCTATGTGGCATTGTTTAATTATTTAAAAAATTTTAGAATAGACTTTAGACGGGGAATATTACCATGCATTTGGTGGCTTACAAGTGATGTGAACCAAGATTCATGCAGTGGGACCAAAGAAAAAACATTTCAGCTGATATGATACACATGCCTAAACTATGATAGAGGAGTTTCTGTTTCCTAGTAGTGACTTTGAACCCTTTGATTTTAAACAAATTCCTTATCTGGCTTGTGGGAGAGGAGGCATCAGGGTCATGCTGTACTGAAGGTGCAGCTGGCAGACAGGAGTGAGCTAAGCCTGGAGGTGGGGCAGAGAGGTCAGCTCTGGCTGTGGAAATGCATTAGGTTAAATGTTGGTAATATGAAGGGAAAGCTTCAGCTTTCACTGCCACCACTGATGTCACCAAGTGCCTGGAGAAATGAGACATCCCTTTAGTGTCAGCATGAGGGATTCCCTCAGCTGTGGGGCTGCAGAGGGGTTGGGTTAGAGCATGTGCACTGCAGCTGGTGCTTGTTGCAGTGCAGCTCAACAAAATCAGGGGTCTGAGGCTTCCTCTCTCTAAGGAGCTGGTGGCTCTTTAATGTTTGTGTTCAAGCTGAGCTCAGCCTTGTTCAGTTCCAGGCGCACCACGTGGGCTGAGGAGAGGAAGCTCAATACAGAGACGTTTGGAGTGTCTGGACGGTTCCTTCGTGGCCGCAGCTTTCGAGGTGGATTTCGAGGTGGAAGGGGGAGTGGAGCAGCAAGGAGAAACCAAACCACTCATAGAGCTGGTACTGGCAGAGTGTAACTTCAGAGGCAAGTGTTCTAGGAAGAGTAAATACTCTCTCTGGGCCAGGTTTATCTCTTACTCCTCACCTGAACTGTCTGTGCAGCCTCTTTAACCCTCCAGCCCCATGGATATATCAAAAATTGTTCTTTATTGGATTTTTGATGGAGATAGGAGTGGTTTAACATGCTGATTGTTCTGTTGGTTTCTTGGTCGTGCCTCTTTAAGAAAAGGCTCAGCTCAAGCAAGCAGCTTTTGGTTTCTAACTAAGCATTTCAGCTGATACAGGGGTGTGAGCTTTTCTATTTTTCATCTTGGGAGAAGAACCTCATAATATCAAATATAATTATATCTTTTTTCTGAATAGGTTCAAACATCTCTGAGGATGAAACTGTATATAGAAAGAAAACAACCAACTGCTGCACTAACGTGGGAAAATGGTTCATATTGTTTACTGTCTCAGCTCAAGCGGCAGAATTTCATGTACTACTGCTTCTATTTTGGACTTACTTTGGACCAGCCACTGTCTGCTGGAATATTTTTTGGAAGAGGGAATGTGTTCAGGGGTACCTTCTTCAGGGTGTCTTTTTTGTGTTTTTCAAGTGCAGACTAACTTACACAGTTCTTCTTTCTGGGTCTCTCAAGGCTGCTATAGTCTAAGCTCTAAGTCAGACTCCTTTTCTGAACCCTGGAGAAGAGAAATCATGCTGTTTTAACATGGAACCAAAGCTCACTTGAAATAAACCAGCTATAATTTGTTCTGAGTAACCAAATGGATCCTTTGGTGCTGCTGGTCTCATGGATCTCAGCAGCAGGTGTGAAGTAGCACTTGGTATCTGGAGAAATGGATACCTGGTGCTGAGGAGTTGTGTATATTGTCATTTGGGAATACTGGAGTGTTGATCATGTAGTAGTGTTTCTGACTGTACAGCTGTTTGTGGGCTGGTGCTGGGCTGGAGGTACCACAGGACTGGCTCTGCCTTGAGCTGAAGGGTGCTGGGAGTGCCTGGGGCTTGGAGCTCCTGGCTGGAGTGTGGGGACATCAAGTTGGGATGGGAGCAGTGACTGTCCCCACTCGTGTGCAGAGTTTTTGGCAGTAGTGACTGTCTGGGAAGGAGACCTGAAGCTCTGACTTGTTTGCCTCGGTCTGTACCTCGCTGGAGGCAGCACCAAATGCAAACAGTTCTCTGTACTCTGTAGACTGTGGTGGAACTCTTTGGAATGTTTTCATTCAACTGGGGATGGGAGACCATATAATGAAGCTTAACAGATGGGCATGTTTAATTTCTTTCCTCTATACCCCCATACTGTAAATAGTTTAGTTGTTTTTCTTTTGTTTTTAAAAATCTGTATGTGGGGAGAGGGCTGGGTGGGAGGGGTTACCTTTGTTTGCATGAAATAAGTGGGTTAAATTGCTATAGGCATGTGTCCCTTTTTTGGTTTGTAGGGAATTTTGTTGAAAAAGCACCTTGATGACTGAACCCCTTACATAGCTCAAGTTTTTTTAGTTATGCATTGACCTAGGTTACTGTAAAAGCTTGGATTTATTTTTGTAGGACTTTATTGCTGAGAATTAGAACATAGCAGTGGGGCTGCTCTTTGGAGTAATGTAAATTGTAATTATAATAAACATGTAAATGTTTAATGTTTCCTTCCACCTCTGTTCTGTACATAGCTCCATAACATCACTCCCTACTACTCCTCTGGCACCTGTCCTTGCAGGGCTGCCATCCAAGCTGGAGAAAACCTGGCAGTGTTACACAGTATTGGGAAAGGGCTGAAATCTCCAAATCCAGACACTGCACCTTGCACTTCTGCCCTGGTTCCTGTGCTGGGACTCAGCCTAATGAGGGTTATGTTACTCCAGCCTGGCAGAGGGAGTCCCTGGGCTGGTGGGGGTCCCCAGGAGCCAGTGCTGCTGCTGCAGGACCTGGCTCACACCTCTGAGCAGGGGTGTGCTGAAATAGTTCACTCAGAGCTGCTCTGCCTCTAATTTCTCTGCTAGCAAAGCAGCCACTGTGGCTCTAAGTGTGGAGATGGAATTGCACTGCCCTGGCAGAGAATGGGTTGAGAAATCCTCACTGCTTCTGTGTAATTACCATTACTCACATGTAACTGTACCTTTTTAGTGGAGTGGGATCAATTCCTTTGTTTCCACAGTAAAGCTCCAAATCCCAGGCATAAGCACATCCTTGACACAGCTGAAGTTTGTGTCCTGATGTCTGGGAGCAGAGGGGCTTGGTGGCTGTGGCTCAGCCCCAGGGCTTGTTACCTGTGACCCCTTCTTCCCCAGAAGCACTGTCAGCTTCCCCATGGAAAATTCCCAGTGTGTGGGAACAATTGCAGTGACTTGAGCAGGGAAATCAAGTGCAGCTTTTTTGCCTTCCAAGGGCTGATAAATTAAGCAACCTGCTGTTCCAGGACCACGCTTCCTTTGGCTCATGTGGTCTAATGTGTCCCTGAACAGCAGCAGCACTGCTGCTTCCCTGTCCTTGACTCCTGTGGGATCCTCTGCCCACACTTTGCTGGGCAGCATTTCCCTGTAAACAGCTCCTGGCTGTGTGAGAGCCCAGTGCTGTGAGCTCTGCTGCCTGGAGCATCCCTGCCCTGCAGCCCCTTGGGGCTGAGGTATCCTGGGCACCAGAGCTGCCCCCCAGTCCTGCTCTGACCTGTCACCCCCTCTCTGGGTGTGCAAGAGCAGACTGAAGAGCTGCTTCCCAGGCAGTTTGGTTCTACCTACTTGGTGGATACAAATGGGGAAACTCTCACAGTAATGGAGCACCTGTTCCTATTGCTTCGAGTACTGAGACTTTGAGAGTATGAGCTCAGGTGCAGAGAGCCTGAGGATCCTCTGAAATGAGGAAACAGCTCAAACCAACTCCTAGGGTAGGAGGTAGAGTAGACAGGAACTATGTGAGGGCAAATACCAGAGGAGAAACTGCAGAAGAGCTTCAATGCTGTTGTATGTAACACTTGCTGTAGTTATTGTTTAGCTCCTAGTGCATAAATCCAGGGAATCACAGCATCAATGCTTTACTCTGAATCACATTTGGAAGCACCAGGTCATGCAGCTCTGCCCTGAGCATGCTGCCTGCAGCAGCACATTCTCATGCTGACCCCCAAAACACAACCCCCATCTCTAGCCTGTCCTTCAGCTTTAAACACACATCTGCTGTCACAGGCTGCTGTATCTTTTCACCCGAAAAGATGCCTGTTAGGGAATAAAAACCCCAACTCCATACTAGATATGGTGAGACCATAACACAACCCCCAAGACAGCTGCTTAAAGTAAAAAAAAAGGGACATGCTGAGAACTCAGACAGTGCAGAAAAGAACCATTAAACAAAGTAAAGTGTCCAGGGAAGAAAATGCAAGCAAAGTCTCTGTCCTTTAATGGGTCACTGCTGCTGTTCTGTAGCCAACCAGATCATCCTGTGTAATTAAAATCCAAGGAACAGACAGGTTGTTTTGGTTTTTTTTAAATAACAGCTTTAAAAAAAAATCAGTAGGTTTATTGTAGGTCTCAAGAGAGCACAGTATGAGTAACTGGAATGCCTACATGTCTATACAGAATAACCCATCACTTGAATTAAAAAGAAGCAGCTAAGCAGGTGCATTTCATTCATCATGATGTTTTCTTCTGCTTTTTCTTTTCATTTTCTTCCTTTTCCTTTTCAATTTCAGCCACATACTTCTCAATTTCTTCAGGGTTTAGGATCTAAAACAGAAACATGGGTGACCCTCAGGATACCACTAAACTTAAGAGACATTCACAGAGGAGATTCTAGTTCTGCCATGGGAAGAATGTTAACTGCTGTTTATCTGGAAGCAGGTACCTCTGCAGACACAACAACATTCCTTGGCCACTAAGAATAAACTGAAGTATTTGTCAGTGCAAAATGTGAGATTAAGGGCTGGAAGTTAAGATCAACAAGGACAGTATCAAAGACAGGCTCAAGGGGAGAGAAGCAAACAACAGCCTCACCTTCAGTGGCTGCTCCCGTCTCATGACCGCCAGCTCAATGTTCTTCCCACCAGACTGCACCACCTGGGTGAGGCAGAGGGAAGCTTTAGGAGCCTGGCCAGGAATTCACTCCAACAAACCCCTCCCAGGTCTCCTCGGAAGGAGAATGGGTGCATTTCACTCCTTAGCTCTTAAGCTCTCTTACCAGCAGCACTAACTCTCAAAAGGGTTTTTACACTGGTGCTAGTGTCCTGGGCAGATGGAGAACGCCTCAGCCCCACCACCTGACTTGTGCTATTTTCTGTATCTTAAACTTTAGTTAAAAAATAAAATATCTAGCATGTGGTTTGGTAGATCTTTGGTGCATTTGTGTAAATGCCCAGAAATGAAGTCTGTTTTCCTCCCCAGAGCTGCTAGTAAGTTCTGTGTAAACTATGGAAATTGTTACCCCAAATATTCTGAACCTTGAATTCAATCCAACACCCACAGTAAACAGCTCTCACAGATCCTCTGCATTAGTTCCTTGGGACATCCACAAATATTTTCCCATATTCACATCTAAGAAGTGAATCTGGACACAGTGAAAAGCCACAGAAGAGATGTGAAAACAGCCTCACCTCCAGAAGAGCCTTGATGACAAGTTTAATAGTCAGATCATCCGTTTCAATGGCCTCATCAGTGTAGTTTTTCTCCAGGAACTCACGCACAGATTTGGCTCCTCTGCCAATGGCATTAGCCTGGAGACATTCAAGGGAAAGAGAAAATGAATGGGAGCTTAGAGAAGATTTCATTTGCAGAGTAAGAAACAGTTGTACAACTGCATAATCTGTCACACACAAAGACAGTTGTCTGGCACAGGTGGGTTGGTTTGGGGGTTTTTTATGAAGCAGGACAAGACTTCTCAAGGAAAGCTGAACTGCAGATGGCCACTCTCAGTACATCTGATCATTAAGGACTTTTGCAGCTGTGAGACAAAACCATCTGGCCAGCGAGATCTCCTCTACCTCAATCCCACTTTAAGGGAGACATTAACTCCCCAATATTCCATTTCTGAATCCACTCACCTTCCAAGCATGGTAGGTGCCAGAGGGGTCAGTCTGGTACAGCCGTGGGGTCCCATCGAAGTCAAAGCCCACGATGAGGGCGGAGATCCCGAAGGGTCTGCGGCCATTGCTCTGCGTGTACCTCTGAGCACAAAGGACACACTCACTGGCAGCTCTGAAAACATTTCCAGGTGCAGAGCAGATTCTGGAGCAGTTACAGCCAGAAGAGCCACCAGAAATACTTTTAGCTGCCTCTCTCCATCAGTCAGGACTCAGTATCTCACAGAGCCCCCAAGGCAGGCAAGTGAGGGGTGGTTCCTGCCCAACCCCTGTTCCTACACCTGCTTACAGCTTCCAGAGGCACCTCCCCACTGCTGAGTGGTGCTGGGGCAGCCAGAGCCACCTCTGCAAGCCCAGTGTGGCACCAGTGTGCCAAAAATATCACGAGGACACCTGAACAGTTTTCACAATGATCTGCACTGATTCCACAGGAAATCATGGCAGTTCCATGGCTGTGAGCAGGTGACACTGGAGCCATGTCACAGCCCTCCTGGGACACTGCCAGCAAAGTCACTGCCATGTCACACCAGGAGCAGGGGGGCTGACACCCACAGTACCACAACAGCAGGAATTGGGCCAGGTGTGTTTGCAACAGTACAAGAGAAATGGTGAATGTGCCAGAAAGTGAGACAAATGTGAGACTGGATAAAGGAACAAAGTGAAACTTGAATCACATTATTACCATCACCACTGTTCCAACACCTCTGTGCACAAGTGAATTAGATTTTCTCTAATTCTCGCTAGTCACTGAAAATCAGTTTAATACAGTAGCAAATGAGTAATTTTCTCACAGAATGCATCTGGGCATATTTTGATGCTTCAATTCATTCTAAATTCATGACTATCAAACACAAAACATATTCAATACTGCACCAATTTGCTCCCCTCTTACCCATCCCTGCAATGGCTTTGCAGGAGGAAAAGCTACCAGGAGACATAAAAAAAGCCAGCAACCCAGGCCCACTGTTCTGGGAGTGAGATGAGCAGAGTGGTCCTGATGACATAACACATGGAATTGTGCAGTCCTTACAAGCAATAGTTGCTTTATCTTTGGGGAAAAAAACCTCAAATCAAACAGCACTCAATGGTTCTTTTCCACTGTGACAGCTCCATTTAAAATGAACACCCACAGTGTGTTTTTACCAGGTAAGTGAAGTGAGGCCAGAGGACAGACATTTACACAGCTTGAAGAGGTGTCAGATACTCCATGCTACACATGTGTGTTTCATGCTACACCTGTGACACTCTAGTCCCACATGGTACACACTCATTGCACATTACCCAAGTTGTACATGATGCATAACAGAGGCTGACACAACAGACAGGTAACACCTGTGTCAGGTCAGGACCCATCTTCAGCAGCTCTGTGCAGCCCCAAGTACCTGTTTCAGGCTGGCAATGTAGCGTGTGATGTACTCCACAGTGACAGGATCCTCCACGGTGAGCCTGTGGCTCTGGCACTCCACCCGAGCTCTGTTTATGACTATCCTGGCATCAGCTGTCAGCCCTGAAACAACACAGTGGCCTCAGAGTCATGAAAAACCTCAGAACACCAATCTGGCCCAGTGTCAACAGAGGGAAAATCAAAGCAAAGCTCAAACTCCAGGTTTGGTGAACAAGAGCATTTGTAAGGCAGGAGAAAGTGGCTAATACACAAAAATAACTAAAGGATTTAGTTTACAGCTTCCAAGTTTGTGTGTTAAGTGACACACATAATTCTGAACCAGGTAATGGGAATATTACTGACAGCATTCCATATCCCAGCAAATCTGCAATGCTTATTCTCACACACATTATTCCTCATGCAGTCCAGTTTCATCTGCCCAGCAAATCTCATCTAGTTAATGAGGCTACAGCAGCATCATGTCAGCTGATAAAAATGTGTCACTCTTTAAAAAAAAGATTTTAAAGAAATTTAGTTTTTTCTTTTTAGCTAATGCTGCCATTTGTCATTTACAGCCTCGTTTTTACTAGAGAATTTTTCTCCAAGTTTGTGAACACCCCTGCACATATCCCAGACCCTGGCTAAGGGAGCAAGGCAGGAGAAAGAACTGAGCTTCTCATTCCTCCAAACTGAACCTAAGCCCTGCTGTTTTAGTCAGTTAAATCAGACCTCCCCTTAAAAATATTGACACTGACACTGTATTTCTCCATACTTAAAAAAAAAAAAGAATAAGCTACTGTGGAAATACTGTGCTTCCCACAGTTCTGAGGCAGTTACACCCTGTATTTTGCATTCTCAGATTCTATGAACATGCCCAAAGGTGCCCCAGTAAGTGCCAAACCCCTGAAGGGACCAGGTACCTGCAAAAGCCATGCAGACATTATCATCCAGAGCACAGATCTTCCGCACAGTTCTCTCATCCTGCAGTTTTGCCACTGACTTCTTCTCCACACCAAGGACAACAATATCCTTCCCTCTTACTCCAACCTTCCATGCACGAAAAGAAGAAGTAAAAAAGTTAACCTGGGTCCCAAAAATCCTCACAGCTGCAGACTTTACTCAAATGAGCAGAAACAAAGCACAAACCCCCACACTGTAACCATTACCTCAGCTTGAAGTCAGGATTTTATTTCCCACTCAACACGGAGGCAGGACTGATGTAACAAAAATTGCAATGCATTTCAGGGTGCAATTTCATCATCAGTTTATACCAACCTAAACCCCTGTGGCTCCCAAGAGACAGATTCCAGCTCCTCTTTTCTCCAACAGCCCCATCAGTGTCCCCACAGTCCAGTGGCACTGGAGATCAGGCCAAGTAACACCCACAGCTGCCAAAATGCTCCGTCAGTAGCTGCCTCAATGGCCTAATTCATACCTTGAACACAACTTTTCCAACATCACAGAGGAAAAAACCCCTTCACCCTTCCCCTTCATTCCCACTGTTTGTCACAGGAGAATAGAAATAATTTTTTTCTTACGGGGTGGCCCTGCTGCCAGCATGTTCCAAATATTTCCAAAAACATTAAACTCAACAAGAGACAAGATGGATGGTTATATTGCATGCTGTCTGCACTTTTACAGTCTTTTTAATTTCTGAAAAAAACGAAGAATCTATTTGGTACTACATCTTGTTACATTCATTCCCATATCAAAGACGGTACATATTCTTTTTGGTAATGGCAATTAAAACATACTACAACTATTAATACAGTTATAGCTCTTTAAAATTAAAATTTGTTATTGCTAGAACTTATTACAATCGCTAACACAATGTTATTTGCAAATTAACACTTTTTTCTCCTCCCCTATATGAAATAAAACTTTCACTGAGCAAAAGCTTGGGACAACTGGAGGCTGAGAGCCAGCAATGTACTTCTGAACGCTTTTACCGACGCGTTTCCCAATGCACTGGGAATGTGCCTCGTGCACAAAACAGCGCGATCTGCAGCACGGACGGACCAAGGGAGGAGAGGATCGCCGCGGGCCCGACAGCGCAGGCAGCGGGCTCAGGGCAGCTCCAGGAGCGGCAGTGCAGCCCGAGGGATCTCCCGGAGCGATCTCCCGAAGGGATCTCCCGGAGCGATCTCCCGGAGCGATCCCGCGGCCTCCGGGCCCGCAAGGCCGGGCGCGCAGCGCGGCGCAGGCCCCGCCGCGGTTCCCCTCCGCTCCCACCGCCCCGCCAGCCCCGCGGCCGCCGACTCACCGCGGTGGAGCCCTTCTTGACCGCCTCCTGCGCGTACTCCACCTGGAAGAGGTGCCCGTCCGGGGAGAAGACGGTGATGGCGCGGTCGTAGCTCATGGCTCCGGCAGAACCCGCACCGTCATCCGGGCGGGCCGGGGGCGGGGCGCTGCGCTCGGCGCTGCGCACTTGGCGTACGCACTCTGCGCACCGTGCGCAGCGCTCCGGCCGCGCGGGATCCGGAGGGGTTTGGGGGGGACGTGACCCCAGAATTCACCCCTGGCGTGGGCAGGGACACCTGCCACTGCCCCAGGTTGTTCCCGGCCCTGTCCAGCCTGGCCTTGCACATTTCTAGGCACGGGGCAACCACGGCTTGTCTGGGCAGCCTGTGCCAGAGCTTCGCTGCCCGCGCAGCGGACATTCGCCTGGTATCTAACCTAAACCTGCCCTCTTTCCATTTGAACGCATTCTCCTTGTCCTGTCACTGCACTCTCTTGTAAATCGCCCTGCCCCATCCTTGCTGTGAGTCCCCTTGACGTACTGGAGAGCCACAATTAGGTCACCCCCACGCCAGGTTGGACAGCCCCGATTCTCTCAGCCCTTCCTGGCAGCGGAGGTGCTGCATCCCTGTGACCGTGCCCGTGTCGCTGGGTGCCCTGGCCGTTCCCTGTCCCCCCGTTCCCGCTATCCCCTCGTTCCCGCTGTCCCCTCGCTCCCTGTGCTGTCCCCTCGCCGCGCGCGCCCCGCGCGCTACGCACTTGGCGTAGGCGGCCGCGCGCCGCTCCCCGCGCTGGGCGCACTTGGCGTACGCAGCCGGCGTACGCAGTTGGCGCAGCGGGCGGCGCGGCCGAGGCCGCGGGAGCCGGGCGGCCGGGACCGCACCATGTGCGGGCGGCGGGGAGGCGGCGGCGCCGCCGCTCCCGTTCCCTCCCCCGAATCGCCGCCGCCGCCGCCGCTCCGCCGCCGCGGGGGCTCCGGGGGTGCGGCGGGGGCGGTGCCCGGCGGCGCGGGGCGCGGCGCCCGCGGGTGTTCGCGGGGCGCAGATCGTACCATCTGCGGGCGCCCCCCTCCCCGTGCACTGCGGAGAATCCTCGCACGGCAATAGCAGCCAGATAATAACAATATTATTAGAGCCTGGAACCGATATATTATAGACACATAAAAAACCCCCACCATGTCGGTTGCCTTTGCTTCTGCTCGCCCAAGAGGCAAAGGGGAGGTCACCCAGCAAACTATCCAGAAGGTAAAAGAGCATGCTTTTCTACAGACAATTTTAGACATTTATTCTGTCCATGCTCCTGCAGCTGGAGGCTGATTTCTAGGGCGAGCAGGAAAACTCGTGAATTTGCGAGGGCTGCAGAGATGGACAGCTAGAGAGAGAGAGGTGGGGGAAGGAGGAGGAGGAGGAGGAGGTGGAACAAAGCAAAGGTGTTCAGATCGCTGCAAAGAGAGCGAGAGAAGGACGCAGGGAATAAAATCGGGATGGCATGTTATCCCTGCTGCTCGCCAAGGGGAAACGCTGCCAAGCATACATTGGGAAACGGCAATAAAATTTGCAAATACGCGATTAATTTATGATGGTACGTCAGCTTCTGGCCCCCAAAGAATCCAACCTAAAAAATGAATTGAAATAAAATACTGAATTTGCAATGGTTTTCTTTTGTATCTGGATGCAGAATTTTAATCTCTCAGAAGATAGAGGGAGCACCAGCCACTGGTATTTTTCATAAACTATTATTATTATTTTTGTGATGCATTTATTGATGTTTAATGACAAAGAAAGGTTTTGAAAGATTTTCTCTGGAGAGGAGATGCCCACATGGGTCTCATGTGGAGGCCAAATCAGAGGGTGCCGAGTTGGGAAGTTATTGTTTCCTATTTCCCAGGGTTGGCAGCAGGGACTGCACACAGACAGACCCTGGCACCTCTCCTCCTGCAGAAGGTGACGGTCAGGAGCGCGGTCAGGAGCCACGAGGCTGGAAATGTCAATAAGGAACGTGCATGTTTTCAGTGTCACCGTGTTTGCCGCTTGCTCTCCTGCTGTAATTCTGGCCGTGTCCCAGGCTCAGGTGCTGTTCCCGTGTGCTGGCAGCCAGGTGTGAGCTCGGTGTGGTCCCTTTGCTCAGAGTGACCAGTGCAGAAGTGCCGCTGCCAGCACAGCTATTAACCTGTCACCAGGGGTTGTGCAGCCAAGCCATCAGCTGCTGCCAGTTTATGACTTGGAGGGCAAAAAAAGAGCAGAGATGAAGGCAGAACACACTGCCACGGGAGAGGCTCAGAGATGACTTGCATCTCAGGAGACTGTTTGCAAACATCCCATTTTGTGGAGCTCTTGCAGCACGTGGTGTTGTGAACCAATTAATTTTAAATACTAAAATATTTCGGACTCAGTAAATAAGTTTTCCTCTAACCTTCAAATCAGCTGGAATTACTTCATAATTCAGATAGTTTGTAATTAAACCCATACCCACAAAGGGCAGATAAAGTATCTTCTGTTTGATTTTCAAGCCCTTTCCTTTTTGCATAAGCTTCATGGAAACTTCAAAATGTTCTTTCTTTAAAAATAATGAGTGAAACCATTTCCCATCTCAGGTGCATTTGCTGGCAGGTTACTTTGGGACTGTTCATCAGCGTTGGGCTGTTGGCAGTGATTTTCTCTTTGACAAACAGCAATGCTGAGGAAGAGACTTGCAGGCACAGGGACGGGATGGGATTTATAGTCAAGGATGGAAATGGAGCAGAGAGAGCAGGAGAAAAAAAAAACCTCCAAAAATCCTCATTAAAGTGAGCTTTTGAGAACATATACAGATTTCAATGAAAAAGATTATTCTTATTTGCATTCACATTACATAAGCAGCTTATTTTTATTTATTAACTCAATTTGAATAGTATTTCAAAACTGTTCTTATCCCAGTATCAAATGTTCCTAAAATAGATTTCACATGGAGGAAGTTAGAGCTTTTAGCAATATAGTGATGGTGCTCTTCTAAAATAGTTCACCAATAGCATTTCCAGGGCAGTAAAATTCAGTTCTGAACCAGAAATTCTTTCCTCAGGAGCTCTCCTGCCCTGATGCCACAGTGGTTCAAGGGCCCAATCTTGATAGCAGTGGTACCTACAAGCTCTGTTATGCCAGAGGCAAATCTAAATTTCTACATGCTGGTATTTTTTTTTAATTCATTCACCTGGAGAAAGTATGCTGCATTCACAAGAAGTCTTGGGGAAAGAAACAAACAATGTATCTGAAATTTTAAAACAAATCAAAGGATATTTTAGGCTTTCAATCATGTTATGAGTTCATTAAATAAAAGTAAGGATATATTGGGAATTAATTCTCTTTAACATGGTTTCAGTAGTTGCAGTGATGCAATTTTTTTACTTCAGGTTCAGCTGTCAGCATGCTCTAGTCCTGGGCAGGAAAATGAGGAGATTTAATAGTTTGAAAGTTTGTTTCTTACTTGAAAGTAGGCATGTTAGTAATACCCAACATTTTGGAAAGGGTTGGGTGATATTTTGGGATGAGGCAGAGATAACTCAGTGAAAGTGTTTTCCTTCTTCAGCATCAGAATTTATCTGCCATTTAAGGAACAAGGTAAGTCCATTAATTCTTCTGTAGGGGTATTTCAAGTAACTACTTAAAAGATAAGTGTTTATAAATGAATCAACCTTGTGGCTCAATAAAGTCATGTGTAATTTACAATAGCCAAGGCAACCAAACTGCACAAAACACCATCCAGTGCCAAGGAGGGTGGAGGATCACAAAAATACAGGACTTTGGTACAATTCTCATAGTAACATGTTTTGGTCCTGTTTCTTTTATGCAGATGCTAGATGAAAATCACCACCTAATACAATGTATTATGGATTATCAGAGCAAGGGGAAAACTGCAGAATGCACTCAGTGAGTATTACAAATTCAGGAGTTTGTGAGAAATGTTTCCTGAAGCCTGACTCTTCCCTTTGCTCAGTGGCATAGCTGTTGGTTTGCTCTTGCAAACACTCCTGCTCCTTTTTAGAAGCTTTTCCAGTTCATGGAGAACTGTGAAGAAGCATAAATGGTTCTGGTGGTGCTTACTTGAGTAAACACTCCAGTTAGAGCACTCTTGAAAAAATCATGTTCTTCTCAGCTTGCTGGCAGGGAAAACAGGTTTTGGGCTTTGGAGTTCTGGAATTTCATTCCTATCAGGGCCCTTGTTAGACAGAGAAAGAAAAGTGTCTGAATATTGAGCAGCTGACTTGGTGTCAGTCCTCAAAGATTGAGGTCTCAGCTCCACAGCTCAAAGCGCTTTCAAAGGAGTTCAAAGTGCTCTTTTACCTCTCCCTTCCCCCAAATTTATCCTTTTGTAAAAGAGGTGTTGAGCACACTGATCTTTGATGGGAAACATGACAGCACAGACATGGGTCATTGCTACTGCTGTTTATTAGAATAGATTTTAAATGGGTTAAGGTAATTTAATAGCCATTTGTAAATAGGGGGGGAAAAGGAGAAATATGTGGAATTTTGTGTATTGTTAACCCTTTCCAAATAAGCTTTACTCCTTGTTCTGTAGATACCAACAAATCTTGCACAGAAATCTGGTTTACTTGGCAACAATAGCAGATTCTAACCAGAATATGCAGTCCTTGCTTCCTGCTGTAAGTACCAGTACAATTACTGTAACTAATAAATGGTTATTAGTACAACTAATACCATAGTTATTTCCCTCAGATACATTAGCTATGCTAGAGGGAAATGTTCTTTGATTCTGTCACTGATCACTATAAATGAACCATTTTTTAGTATTTTTACAGCTAAAAGTTTTGAAGTGACCAAGTAGACCACCAAACAAATCAGAAGTTACTTTTACTGTGTTTAAATTATATTTTTTGGGACATTTGTGTTAATCTGTGTCCCATAGCTCAATGTTTATGATGCAGTGGTACAGACTGAACAGCTCCATTTGTTCCACATTCAATATTCTTACCTGTTCTTACTGTATTCTTCACTTGGGGGGAAAAAATGCTGCTGTTTTATTTTAAAATCCAATTCAACACTCGGGCACTGATTTGTCTTTACACATGTTGTTGTTCTTGCTCAGTGGATTGATTTGGGAAGTGGCACACATAACACAAACTGCAGCATAGCTTGGCAAAGGTCAATCTGTCACCACACTCTGTGTTGTCTTTGCTAATGCATTCCCCACAGTGGTTGTGTTTGGAAATCCATGTGAGCGCAGAGGAACGAGCACAGAAGCCACACTCTGTGACAAACACAATTTCAAGCCCTTCCCTGTGCTGCTGCCTGTCAGCTGCTCTGTCATTCAATGTCACTCACACAGAGGAGTCAAACCAAGAAATCTTTACCTAAAAAGCAAACACGTATTTAGCCGAGGCAGTTTTTTACTCACAGCCAGGCTTGTTTGGGGGCTGCTATTTTTCTAATTAAAAACCTAACCAAAAAAAAAAAAAAAAATTTGCTTTTCCTCCTTGTTGTTTCACAGCCACCAACGCAAAATATAAACTTGGGCCCGGGAGGGATGAGTCAGAGTGCATCCAACCAATCCCTCCACTCGCAGAGCAATCTCAGCGATGCCATCGGGACCGGCCTTCCTCCTTCCTCCCTCATGCAGAGTCAGATTAGCAATGGTGAGCTTTGGTCCCCTTTGTGCTGCTTTGCTGTTGCCTGGCAACAAAATCATTAATGCAGAATATACTTAGAGAGCTGGAAAAGACCTCTCCTAACTCACCTTTCAGGCGTATGGGGATTTCAGGCACATGCTGAAATCACCACAAAATGGCTACAGGCAGGAATGATGTTGGCTTCTGCACAGTGCTTTGTGTTTCTGCAGAAAAAATTAAAGACTTTTTTGTTTTTTGTTTTTTTTTTTTTTTTTTAAATGCATGATGATAATCACCCAGTAAAGATGCATCTAAAATTTTAGTAAGAAAAATTATATGTTGCAGTATTTTTTCTCATAGAAGTGGCAGGGTTGGTCAGGATAAAATGGAATTGCTTGCATGACTAACCACACATCCAAGCCTTCAGATTGCAAAGACCTTCCAGGATACATTTCTCCTTTCAAATCATTTGGTGTTGCACCAGTCTTTGTCCTCTGCAGAAGCTTGCAGAGATTGTACTGCACAGTCAAAGAATTTGCACAGACATTTCATATTAATAATATAATCTGTCTGCTTGGTTTTTTCCATGCAACTAAACTAATTGAAAAACAATTTTTAATATGTGCATTTTATATTATGAATAATCTGTTTATTTTGTAGATCATAGTTATTCAGTCAGTTCTTGTTTCTGTGGGTGCCTCCCAGAGTGAACAGAGAGCAAAACCAGTTTCTATAAATAGAAATATCTGATTGTAAAATCACAGACATTGGCAAGGGGACTCCAGAGCAGACACAAGCCATGAAATTACTCCTGAGTTTTTAAAAACCCCTTTGTGGTTGAGCCTATAGTACCTTTTAAATGAATGGATAAGGGACCTGTTTTAAACAGATGCAGCTTGTAAAGTGAACTTACTAAATTTTTCAGGGCCTTTGTTTTCAAAGATTTGATACGAGTATGAGTAATGTATTCAGTCAGTCAAAACGTTGTTTTGTGTTATTAGGAGTAGACATTTTCATGCTACTGGTGTTGGATTTCTGATTTGCTCCCCAGCCTCCTCCAGATCTTTGTAGTAACTTGCTGCTGATTTAAAGAACCAGACTGGAAGTCCTGAGGACTAGACTCATCCAGATATTTTCCCTTGCAATCACAAATTAGCCACCCTTTTTTTTTTTTTTTCTTATTTTAAAGGAGGCCAAGAATCTCTAATTTTTCCCATGCAAATAAGGCAAGGTTTACTAACACTTGCTTCACTCCATCTCTCACTCAAGGCAACTGCTATCTCCATTCACACACTGTGTGACCTTGTGTGGCACAAGGATCAGCTTTACAAACAAACTGGAGCAAAACACAGATAATTTTTTGTTAGCAGCATTTTGATCCAGCTTCACTGATTTCAGGAGGGCTGGCTCTCTTTATGTCTTGTTGAAATTGCTGCTTGCATCTCTTCTTTAGAGGAAAATATCATAATTTACAGCAAATGTTCTCATTTTGATGTCTATGAAAACCATCAAGGGTAATTAATGAGGTTTGTACTAAATGAGTTAGACATTTTTCAGAGGCTGCAGATACACTTAATAACCCTGAATTAAAATATCATTATTTAAACATTACAACAAAATTCTGCCTGTTCTAAGGATTCTGCAATCTACCTAAATTAATTGAGATTGACAACAATATGGCTGAATTTAGACAGACAACAATATATACACCATCATAACTTGGATAGTAACAATATACAGTGAAAACACCTTTCCAAAACTCATTCATAAAACTATTTACAGCAATAAACAACAAACAAGAACCCCATTTCCCCCAGCATTAGCTACCCAACTGTAACAGAATCCTGAAAAAGAAGCACAGTGCCAGATAAGCAGGATGATACAAACCCAAGATGTGGCTGGAGCACTCAGATGGTCACATGCTGATGCTGGAAAAGGAGTAACAACTGGCATTGTTATGGTGACTTGGAAAATTTATCTTCCTCTGGGGTACTTTTAGTCAAACTTGAGGAAATGAGAGATAAGCTTGTTCTCTGAGTGGAGGCTCTGTTGGTACTTCAGAAGCCCCAGGTAAAAGCTGAGCTGGTCACAGAGGAGCCCAGTGGATGCAGCAATGTGCCAAGTGTCTCTCAGCCACCACTGTGCTTTCCCATTGTCACCACCTGTGTGAAGGGGAAACAGGAATCAGCTGCAGGACAAGAGGAAGGAAAGGAAAAATTCCAAAAGGCTGGGATGTTTCCAGAGTCCATGTATTTTCTGAAGTACCTGAAATTACTGGCCTTTTTTAATTCTGCTGCCTGCAAGGAAGTAGTTGTAGGGCATTGCTGCTGGTTTTGTTCTTCCCATCTGCAATCCTGTACAGCCTGGATTTGACTGCCAGGAAGAGGAGGATCACTCTAATTGTGCAGCAGGCAGTTTTAATTTGTCTGTAGATAACAGGGAGTTTTAATAATGAGGATTTTTGCTTTGCCTTATCATAAGGTATTTCAGAAAGGCTGCAAGGCTTTATGCTCACATAACTCAGATTTTTTGTGTCTCTCTCTAATTTCTGTAGGTCCTAACCACGTGTCTATGCAGCAGTCAGGCCAGAACACCATGCCCACCACCTCCCTGAGTATGAGTGTCAGCAGCCATGGGACTGGCCCTGGCTACAGCCACACTGTGCCTGCCTCTCAGAACGTGCCAATGCAAGGCCAGGGGTCAATAGGCAATTACGTCTCTCGAACAAACATCAACATGCAGTCTAACCCAGGTAAACTCCCTCTTCCTCCTCCTGGGCCACCTTGGCTTTCCAGTGACCTCAGAGGGTTTCCTCACATGACTTGGTTCTGTAAATATTTTCTGTAGACAGCCAGAAGCGTACCAGAGGAAAAGACAGATTTAAGACATCTGAGAATTTCCAGGTGTAGGCACCAGTGTAAGTCAGAACAGTTTCAGACTTGCTCCAACCTGGCCATGGCTAGGGCTGAGCTGGGCACTGAGCTGGGCTGAGCACTATCTGATAACCCTGGCAGCAAATCCCACAGCCCTGGGAGGGATCTGAGCAGCACCTTTATCCAAGCACAAAGAACCTATATATAGGTTAACATTTACTGTTTGTACATTACTATCCCATTTTGTTATTTTATTGGTACTTCACATTGTTTCCAGGGCATTCAGAGACTAGCAGACAGCTCAATTAATCTCTTAATTAAAAAAAAAGTTTGCTAGTTGAATCCATTGAATGGGATGTCTGATGTTTTAGAATTCTTTACAGCAGCATGAAATTTAGGAATCAAATAAATACTAGAATATCAGTTTACTTAAGCTCTGTAATCATCAGGTGTATGAGAAGATGGAAGCAGAAGAAGAAGTATATTAGAAAAGAAATGCAGCAATGAAATCATCCAGAGGTAGACAGGAACAAACATAATTTCTTCTTTCTTTCTTTAACCCTACTGCAATAAGGTTTACATACTTTTAAACCTCTTTTAAGCTAATAATAATCAAGGCTGGGTGTATTTTTAAATATCTGCTGAAGCAAATGGCAAGAACTGACCATGTAATAAGATCCTTTCTGGATTCCAGTGCAGAAGAGTAAATAAATCCAGTAGGAAAACATCTCCCCCTGTGGAAAATTCACAGAATTATCAGGATGCATTTTAGCTGAAGGTTTTAACTTGCTTCCAAAAAGACTAGGAGAGAACTGCCCAGCTTTGGAAAACAGTCTTTCCCATGTCCATTGCAGTGTCCATGATGCACCAGCAAGCAGCAACGTCACATTACAACTCAGCACAAGGAGGGAGCCAGCACTACCAGGGACAATCCTCCATTGCCATGATGAGCCAGAGCAACCAAGGCAACAGCATGATGGGGCAGCGACCCATGGGCCCTTACAGAGCCTCACAGCAAGGTAAAATTGCTATCAGATTCCTGAGAGAACTCTCATTAGACTGGTGATACTCAGTCTGTCCTGTGGGGTACATAAGTCACCAAAATTTCCAAATCATATGTACAAACAGAGAATCACACCCAGGAGCACAGGAAATCCTGAATGGTGCAAGTATCATGACATGAGATGAACCTGAATCTATTTTCAAGATTTATCTATTTAATTATTTCAGGTGTTTAGAAAAATAATTCTGTCCAAAAGGGATCATAAACCTCTAAAGAAAGGATGAACAATTTGATACACAGTGCATTCAAGCCACTGGGAATCTATTAAATTCTTTCCCATGGTGTTGGATCAGCCCTAACATAACACAGTTAGAAAGGAACACATTTCTTGAAAGAAGATACAGTTTTCCAGCAATTAGAATGAAAAATTAGGCCAAGGAAAAGAAAACACCAGAGGATAACTACCATACCCTAAAACCTCTCTGAATAAAGTTCTAAGAGGTAATAAAGCTGGTAGACTGATTCTAAATTAAACTGAATTTTGCTAAGAAACAAATTAATGTATTAATGAAAATATATTTAATTCTGACTGTGCTCTTGAGCATGGAATCCATTCCTGTGCTTTTTAATAACTCAGATTAGTAGATGAAATGTGGCCCTTATGTTCAGTGTTTATGCAGAAGTGAGTGATTCTGGGATGTGTTACTGACTGTTGTGTGATTTCAATTTCAGCCACCTTTGTCCAAGAATACAAATGTATTTCCCTTTTCTAGTGAGCAAAACATCTTTATAACTGCTCTCAATCCTTTGCTTATCCAGACATAATCTTTGTTTCCTTTAAAAAAAAATTAGATAAGAGAAACCCATCCCTTAGGAGTCCACAGGCTCAGTTTGCCTTGTCTTGTGCCTTGCAGGTTCCTCGCAGCAGTACATGGGTCAGGAAGAATATTACAGTGAGCAGTACAGTCATGGCCAAGGCTCTTCAGAACCTATGAATCAGCAATACTATCCAGATGGTAATTCCTCTGAGCTGGGTAACCATGATACTGATAAAGTGCAGAGCACCACAACTGCCACATCCAAGGACATGGCAAACCTATCATGCTTCATTTCCAATTTAAATGCTGGAAAATTAGAATGCCAGGGAATGGGAGCCTGGTACAAAAGATGCACATCAGTGCACCCTGCTATATAAACTGCTCCAAAAAGAGCCCAAATCCTAGTTTGGATTAGTAAACAAAAGAGTTTTATCCATTGGTGTGACTTTCCTTGCCATGTGCTCAATGCTCTGTATTTACTCTTAGCCTCATCTTGGTGCATAAGCTGCTTCATAATATATATTAAATATATATTCAATACTATGTGTATGGTCCCATTAAGAATGTATCTGACAAATCTTTGTGACTCCTTGCAGGCCATGGTGATTATGCCTATCAACAATCATCCTATACTGAACAGAGCTACGACCGGTCGTTTGACGACTCTACACAACACTACTATGAAGGAGGTGGGAAAATACAGCAAACTCTTAACAGTAAATTCAATACATTATTAAGATATCTGAACTCTAAATTAGCTGGAAATATTAACTGAATTATGATGCAAGGTGGTATTTAGGAGAAGCAATGTCATCTATAGAGCCTCTGTTCATTTTGTTGTTTCAGGATACAGCAAATGGAATTTCCATCATAGGTATTTGAAAAAAATACCAGTAACAACTAGATAAGTAGTCTTTCTGGGATATATGAATAAACATTATCTAGAAGAATATACAATGAGAGGCTTATTGAGAAAACAGCTATTTACCCTAGCAGACTTGTCTTTGTGGCTTTTTCTTCTGAAGCCTTTCTGGGGTAAAAGATGTCCTTTGGAGAACAGGTTGTGTGTTTGTTTGCTTAGTGATGTGTGTAAATAAGTAACTCTCCTATTCAAAAGAATTAAAAATCACTGGAGAAATAAACATCTTGCTTGGCAAAATCCACTCATCTGTTTCTAAGAAAAGTATTTGTGTGTGACTTCCAAACCAAGGCTCCTTATGCCTTTGTTTTCTTTATGATCTTTATGATGTACAGTGAAATACCTGCCTCATCTATGACCAAACAATTCCAATATTTCCCTCTCCAGGAAATTCTCAGTACAGCCAGCAGCAGGCAGGATACCAACAGGGAGCTGCACAACAGCAAACATATTCCCAGCAGCAATACCCAAACCAACAGAGTTACCCAGGACAACAGCAAGGATATGGTAAGAAAACTCTCAGTGGCTGGTCAAGTGTTTGCAGTGTTTCACCCAGATGTCTCCATTCATAGACTAAAATAGGCTGTAAATAAATTGATTAACTTTGGATTAACAATGTACCAAAATTAGCCAAAGATCTAGTAGAGGGATTCTGGGCAGTAACATACATTCATATAGCACTGCATTCTATCATAAATCCCTCTCTCTTTTGCTTGGAGTTGGAAAATACACATTTTCTTCATGTTGACTTTGTGTTAAACATCATCAAGAGATCACTGCCTGGATTCCCAGGCCTCCTACACACCTTAACCTTCTGAACTGACATGAAAAAAGAACAACAGTCCGAGGAATCATTCCTCTGTTGCCTATGGTGGCACAGCCAGATTAGATAGGAATTTAAACGAGAAGTTGTTACTAAAATAAAGGCCAGGTAGTTTGCATAGAGGTCATAACTGAGCTGTGCCAATGCAGATTTCAGAAAGGCTTCACTTAGAAGTACTATGACATTTTTTGAGCTATGTTTAAAACCTGAAGTTTTACACTGCTGCAGCTACCTAATTTTTTAGCCTCATGTTTTAGATTGTATTAACTATAAGAAGACCCCCAGCAAATTAAGCCTGTAATGGATTTTACTGCCTGCAATGGATTTTACTATCTTCTCAGGTCCTGCACAAGGAGCCTCTTCACAGTATTCCAGCTACCAACAGGGACAGGGGCAGCAATATGGAAGTTATAGAGCTTCCCAGACAGGCCCATCCGCTCAGCAACAGAGGCCTTATGGCTATGAGCAGGTAAATTGTCTAAATCTCTGCTCTGAAACAGCAGATCTGCCTGTTGGCTCTGTCTATAAATCTGTCTGATAGTTTGGTGCAGATATATGGGTGATATTTCAGTAGGTCTTGTAAAATTCACAGGCCAAAAGAAATTGCCTCACATAAGCGTCCAATGTATGATCCTTCAACATTTCTTTTTTTTTTTTTTTTACAGGGACAATATGGAAATTACCAGCAATAAAAAATACAGTGCTGTGTCAGATTCCTTTCAATAGTATCTCAATCTTTTGAACTGGATGTACAGGCAGTTTTGATTATTGTAATATGTTGGTTACCCCTTAGCACAAAGCAGCGTCTGTATGTGAACAGTGTTCATTTCATGCTGGATATGAAGCAGTGCACTACTGGTAACAAGACAATGCTTTAATGGTTTGATATTTGGTGCTGTGTATAGTACTGTATGTTGATACAATGCAGAAGTTTTCCATTTACCCCCTCTTGACCCATTCTTGATGTTTCTGAATAGCTTTAGGACCATTAGATCACAGTTGTGCCCTGTTCTGGAAAACAGCCAGGTTGTTCTGCAGTCTGGCTCAATGCAAAGCCCATCAGTCACATCTCAATCCAGGGAAGTTCCCTGTGGTAAGTTATTGATCTTTTTTTAACTGGATGCATTGAAGATTACCTCCCAGCCTCCAAAATCCATGGCTCTTCAGTTTACTTCTACAGAACAAGGGGATGGACACATTCCTTATAAAAAGACAGTTCTATGCTGTATGACAAAAAATAACTGCAACTTCTGTAATACCTACCTACCCAAATCCTGTAATTCAGTAATCTGCATAAGTCCACATTTCTGTTGTGAAAGGTACAGAAAGAGGATCCAAACCTATGAGCGTAGAAATGTTAAGAAATAGAGGCACCTTTTATATGTCCATGTAAACAAAGGTATTTCTGTCATGGAAAGAAAAACAGAAGGGAGCTCTGAGACCTGCAGTGTCAGGTCAATACACTGCTCAATATTGCTTCATATCGTGCTTAGCTGAGAGAAACATCTGGCAGAAATCCCATCTTGAATATCCTACTCCAAATTTTATAACTTGCATATACATTTTTGTGCCAAATTTTGCAAGCAGGTGGCTGGCATCCTTCTTTATTCTGATTCTTGTGCTGCCCTTGCTCAGATTCCCCAGCAAGCATTATAACCATAAATATTGTCAAATTTGTTGGTCTGTTGTTCTTACAGCTCATCATCACTTTTATTTTCCTATTGTAGCTTGACAGAAAAATAGTTCAGAGGTAAAAAAAAAAAAAAAAAGCATCTTTATTGCAGACAAGCAGTTACATTCAGCTTTAATTGTGAGACATTATTATGCATATAGAGAGGGGAGCTATTAATGGGGTCAACCAGTGAGAGAATACCTATAGAGGGAGAATTTAGAGAGAAAAATTCGTGGTATGTAAAAATAAGTATGAACAATGTAAGTAGCTTCTATTCAGTTTTCTATGTTCTTATAAAGTCTTGGGGGGGTGAAAAAAAGGCACTTTTAAAGTGCTTATATAAGTGTTGAACAAAATACTGTGTCCAAATTTCTCTGAAGGAAAAAGCTGGGGTGGCTGTAGTCCACAAACATTTTTTTATATAAGATTAACAGCAAATTTACAATCTAAAGTAAATACACTCGGTAGGATTTTCTCCTTTTCATTGTCTGACTGGTGTTATTTATGGGATTTTGAGTACTTTATATTTTGAAAAACAAAGACCACAAGGAAAACACAACGTCTCTCAATTGATTACTTTTTTTTCCTTTAGAAGAAAATCTTTAACTGGACAACTAGAGAGTTTACTATTAAAAGTCCAAGCACTGTCCTTCCTATGTTAATAATTTCAGCTACTGGAAAAATAGAAGACATTTTTTAATCAGTCCTCATTTCTCTCATCTTTCCTGCTGGCGTTTTCATACAAATAAGTACTCTCAAATAGCAAGGAACAGAAAGGAAGTAAGATTGTTTTCTTTATTATAATAACTATTACAGGTAGCCAGAAGAATGCAATATTGCTCTTTGCCAGTTTGGGAATACGCCTTTTATGTGGTTTTTGAAAGTGCTGAAACGCTTTTGAGAGAATATGAACAACACTTAAACAGAGACAGCAACATTACATCAATCTGAAATGTCTTACATTAAGAACTTCGTGAATGTTGTGTATATAATGTATTTGAAAGAGCACTTTGGAAATAGTTTGTACATTTATTTCCTAATTTATACATGATTTTTGGTGTTAATATTTCTAATTGTTAATAACAAAACGTTTATTTAATGTGTTGTCCATTTTTATGTATTAATGTGGAAACAAAGTGATGCCAGCATTTTGACTTCTTCCATGAATTGTATCATCTTCTGTTTTGTAATACAGAATGCTTGAAAATTGTTTAGTTTAAATATTATCTGAACGTGGATTTGGTGGTGCTTTTCTTGTGGCAGATGGAATGGATAGCACAGGTTAGCCTTTCCTTGGGGGTGCTGGTGGGTGAGAGATGGAAATTCCCCCAGCCCAGAAATGACCAGTGTGCCAGGCTGATCCCTTGGCGTGGGCAGCAAGGAGGGAGAATTCTGAGGGGCAGAATTCTGAGGGGCAGAATTCTGAGGAGTAGAATTCTGAGGGGCAGAATTCTGAGGGGCAGAATTCTCCCTCCTTGCTGCCCACGCCTCCTCAGAATTCTGCTCCTCAGGGCACAGACCTGTTGGAGAGAGCCCAGGGGAGGCCACCAAGCTCATCAGAGCGACGGAGCATCTCTGCTGTGAGGAAAGGCTGAGAGAATCGGGATTGTTCAGTGAACTTTGGGGTGCCTTAATTGCAGCCTTCCAGTGCCTGTAAAAAAGACAGAGACTATTTCCGAAGACCTGGAGTGACAAAACAAGGGAAAATGGCTTCAAAGTGGCAGAGGGCAGGGTGAGAGGGGGTATCAGGAGGATGCTCGGTGCTGTGAGGGCAGTCAGGCCCTGGCACAGGTGCCCAGAGAAGCTGTGGCTGCTCCACCCCTGGAAATGTCCAAGGCCAGGCTGGATGGGGCTTGGAGCCACCTGGGATAGTGACAGGGTGGAACGAGATTGTTGCCTGGAAAGGCTGACCTGGAACAGAGACTCGACAGAGCAAAAGGAATAAAATAGGTATTTATTGAAAGGATACACCTTTCAGTGCAAGAGTCCAGCTGGGGCTACACGCAAATCAAATCCAAGATGGATCCGGGTCATGAGTTTTTAAACTTTTATAAGTTTTGGTTCATCGGCATATTGGGGTCAATTATCCAACCACAGCCTCAGCCTATGGAGTCTCAGCCCCCTGGCTTGGCCCCTTTCCCTCACCGTTGTTTCTGCTTTTTGGGTACCAGTGTCCTCGATTCTCAAGCTAGAAAGGAATTATTTGTCTAACTGCTCTGCGAAGAGAACTTATTAACACCTAATACGAAGTTTCAGAGTTGCACACTAAGCAGCAGAGATTCTGAAAAATATAAAAGCTAAAACCCAAGGCATCAAGATGATCTTTAAGCTCCCTTCCAACTCAAGTCACTCTGGATTCTGTGACCCGCGGGCTGTCTCCGCCCTCAGCGGCGCCGCTCCGGGGACACGGGGCTGGGAGGGCTGTGTAGGGCTGAGAGGGCTGTGGGACTGTGAGGGCTGAGGAGCGGCTGAAGAGGGTCCGAAGCGGGGCTGTGAGGGCTGTGTAGGGCTGAGAGGGCTGTGAGGGAAGGCGGATGCCGGGCTGAAGCGGGGCTGTGAGGGCTGTGTAGGGTTGAAGCGGGGCTGTGAGGGGCTGAAGCGGGGCTGTCAGGGAAGGCGGATGCCAGGCTGAAGCGGAGCTGTGAGGGCTGTGTAGGGCTGAAGCGGGGCTGTGAGGGCTGTGTAGTGCTGAAGCGGGGCTGTCAGGTCCGGCGGACGCCGGGCTGAAGCGGGGCTGTGAAGGCTGTCGGGGAAGGCAGATGCCGGGCTGAGGCGGGGCTGTGAGGGCTGAAGCGGGGCTGTGAGGGCTGTGAGGGCTGTCAGGGCAGGCGGAGGCCGGGCTGAGGAGGGGCTGTGAGGGCTGTGAGGGCAGGCGGAGGCCGGGCTGAGGAGGGGCTGTGAGGGCTGTCAGGGCCGGCGGACGCCGGGCTGAGGCGGGGCTGTGAGGGCAGGCGGGCGGGCGCTGCTGGGGCGCGGTTTCTCCACAGCGGCTGCGCCCGGGAGGCCGAGGCGGGCCGGTGCTGTTCCGTTCCCTCCATGGCGGTGCTGTTTGGGATCGGACTGGGCAGCTCGGCTCTCCCGGCCGCTGTCGGGGCCGTGCTGAGGCGCTGCGGGGCCGGGCCGAGCGGTAGCAGCCCCTGGAAGCCGGGCCTGCTCCTGCTGCTGCTCAGCCCGCAGGCTTTCTCCACGACCTGCGCCCGGTGCGCCAAGGACAGGCGGCTGAGGAGGAAAAGAGCCATTTCCGAGCGGCAGCTGGTGAGTGCTGGGCTCTGTGTGAGTTCGGGGTGCCTCAGACACAGCTCCCGCCGCTGGAGTGAGGAAAGACTGGCTAAAATATAATTGACTTCCAGAATAGTGAGGAAATGCGTCTGCCCCGCGGTATTCTCGGTATTCACAGTGATCGTAGTTAGCGATCCCTTCCCCTTTGGCCTCTTTGGGCTGGAAGCATCTATAAGTCTAGAAAGCAAAAAGTCTTTTTAAAGCTGAAGCTGTAAAAATGGTACTTTAGCTTGAAATCTAAAATGCTGTTCTGCTTCTCACTGATTTTTTAGTCTTGCGGTGGAGTCAGCTGCCAAACAAGCATCACTTTATGTCAGAGAAACTTCAGTGTCCTGGAATTAATTCTTCATCTTATTTTTATATTTACACGTCTCTGAAAATCTTACTTTTTAATGATCCATAAATCACTTCCCATTAAAAACCATGGTTTACTGTCTCGCCACGTGGTGGTGCCAGATACTTTCTAAAAGAGACTTTTTAGTAGTAGTATAAATTTGATTATCGAAAGTTCAGTTGAGAGGGGTTTCTTTTTCAGTTGCCTTTCTTTGATATCATAAAACTAATAAGATTTTTTCTCTCTCATGTACTATTTGTGCCGTTTATTTAAAGTGAGCCTTAAATCCCATTCTCATTATGAAGTGTCTAAGTAACTGACAGAATTTGAAAGTGATCACAGTCATACTTTCTCTTTTCACGCCTCTGTGTAAACAATTCCACCTGTCATTGAATGTACTTCTCTGATATTTTTTTCCTTGGGGATTTCAGCCCCTTTTCTGGAGATTACGTTATCTATCTCAACATAGTCTTAGGCATTTGCTTTTAAAAAAATTCTTAAAAAAACTTGAAACGTAAATTCTGTTTTTTATTATCATTACACTCAGTACATTGCATGTAGTTGATATGTGAATGGCAGCAGAATTCTGATTTTTTTTTAATTTTTATTTTTTTTATTACTGTTGAATGGAATTCAGCATGGCTAAAAATAGCAGGTGTGTCTATTAACTAAAACTTCTTGGAAGATGAGTCTGATAAATTGCACTTAAAGGGAACAATCCCCACCCTTGTTGCAGACTCGTTATTTCGTGGATCAGCGGAGAGTGCGTGTGGTTGGAGGGCAAGGAGGAGGAGGAGGCCATTCCTTCCACAGTGAGCCCAGAAAAGTGTTTGGAGGTCCTGATGGTGGAAATGGAGGTGATGGGGGTCATGTCATTTTTAAAGGTAAACCTCACTGAATCTGTTTTGTGTTGTTGTCTTATTGCTTAACACCCACCCCAGCAAAAACAGCCCTATGTGGATGGTAAGAAATGGTAAATGGCAAAAAGGTTGAAATGGCTATTTCTGTATGAGATGTCTTTGTTTTTGAAGTTTTGTCCTGAGCTGTGGTAAGGAGGACATAAATGACACTGACAGCCTTATAAAGAATTTTGAAAATGGAAGTATTTTGCAGATACTTTACTGCCTGGTGCCTGACTGTGTTATGTTAAGGCTGATATCTAATTAAATTTTTCTCTTAAGATGAATAAAGCTGCTTCTACCACCACCCTGCTGTAAAATCTAATCTAGCAAATTAATTTTGGTTTGGAATGACCACATTAATAAACCTAAGCAGCTAAGTGCAGACAGCTAAACTTCATCACAGATTAATGTTAGTCTTCCCTGATATGTTGTTTTTGAGACAAAAAATAGGATGTACAGTCATGCAATATTAAAAAAGGGAAAGAACAGTCAAGAATGACTTTTCTGTGGCTGTTTTACTGAAGCAATGTGTTCAGAGTGTGTGTTTTTTACTTTACAGCTGACCAGCAAATGAAATCACTTTCTTCAGTGTTCCCCTTCTATCAGGGTTTTCACGGAGAGAGAGGAGGAAGCAAAAACTGTTACGGAGCTAATGGAGCACACATGTATGTTAAAGTAAGTCAGTGGATGTTGCTGTGTGCTAGCTTGGTACCTGCCTGATTTTCAAGCTGGAGAACCTTACTGTGAACAAATCTCTTGTGTGATGAAGGGTAAATGTCTGATGGTGCTGTTTGAGTTCAGAAAGTGAGTTTCCTGAAATATAACTCTTTTTGGGCTCCTCACCTTGAGAACATGCAGGAGTGGTTTTCAGCAGATCTGAAATTGGCTGGAGGATGTGCTGCAGGCTTTGAGCTGCAGTGTAATGCTTGCATCTCTTCACTTTGAGGTCCCTGTAGGTACTTTGGTGAAGGAGGATGGCAGAGTTGTGGCTGACCTCACTCAGCATGGAGAAGAGTACGTTGCAGCTTATGGAGGAGCTGGAGGCAAAGGGAATCGCTTCTTTCTCTCCAATGAAAACCGCGCTCCGAAATTATTTACTCCAGGAGAGCCAGGTCAGGAGAGGGTACTTCATCTGGAGCTCAAGACAACAGCTCATGCAGGTTTGGTGAGTTCCTGTTGGTTCAGCTTCCATGTGGTTGTAGGATGACACTTGACTGACCGAAGAAATAATGTATGATAACATTTTCTTAGCCCCTGGCTTGCTTGTTTGGAGATGCAGCTTGATGCTTTCTGCTGTAACTTGGTAGAAGGGTGTCCAAAATGATTCACAGAGCTGTCACTCTCTTGCTTCTTGGTGTTGTCCTACTTTTCTAAAATCCATACTCTACATAGAGAAACAAGATTCATCAGTGATTGCTGATGATGTACAGCAGCTTTGTCTGCTGGTTCTGCAGGTGAACAGTGTAGGACAATTCTTTTAAATAGGTTTGTTCTCTTGGTTTTGGTTGGGTTTTTTTTCTCTAAATGATAAAATGCCAATAATCTGTTTTATCCCTGTATTTCTCTGTTTACAGATATTAAACATTTTATTTTGTTAAAGCGAGTTTCATCACCCTCTGAAATGAAAAATGCTGAGTCAACTTTGAGCTTAAGCTATTTTTGTATTTGAGCATGGAAATATTCTTTCACCAGCTGGCAAAGCTGTGAAAGTTATGCTTTGCTGCAAAATGTTCTTTATGTAGTCCAACAACTGCAGAATAACTGTCTGGTCTAGCAGAATTTTGCAGATTTGTTTAAAGATTGAGACATGTGGGTGTTTGTATTCCAGGTGGGCTTTCCCAATGCTGGCAAATCCTCACTTTTGAGAGCCATCTCCCGGGCAAAGCCAGCTGTGGCTGCCTACCCATTCACAACCCTAAACCCCCACGTTGGCATTGTCCACTATCAAGACTATGAACAAGTGGCAGGTAAGAGTTTGAAGTTTGCTGTGTGTACCTTGATAGCAATTTGTGTCACTTTTGTAAATGCTTTAAAATGCTGCTGAAACAGGTTCAGGAGTTCTGTAGACTTCTTGCTAGTTCTAAAGAACGTCAAACAAAACTCGACTAAAAGTCCATTTCACCTTCACTTGTAGGTACCCTTAGTGCCAAACTGTCAGTCTGTATTCTGGCTGCACTGGAGTAATCTAAATTTAGGTGTTTTAAAATATAACAGCTGCAAACTTAGCGTGAGTTGTGCTTTAGTATTGAGGCACTGAGACACAATTCTAAAAGTACTGACACTGGCCAGTAAAAGACAGGGGGGATTTTTTGTGGGGCTTTATTGGATCTGCTGGATTCACTGTGAAATTTCTCTTGTAGTTGCTGACATTCCTGGCCTAATCAAAGGTGCTCATCAGAACCGTGGGCTGGGGACAGCCTTCCTAAAGCACATTGAGCGCTGCTGCTTCCTCCTGTACGTGGTGGATCTCTCTGTGCCTCAGCCCTGGATTCAGCTGCAGGACTTGAAATGTGAACTAGAAGCATATGAAAAAGGCTTGTCTGAGAGGCCTTGTGTTGTGATTGGGAATAAGGTTGACCTTGCTCAGTCCAGGATCAATCTGCCACTCCTCAGGGAGCAGGTAGCCGAGAGGGTCATCGCCTTGTCTGCACTGACAGGAGACAACTTGGAGGAGCTGCTGCTGCATCTGAGAGAACTGTATGACACTTATGTGAAGACAGAACAGTCACGAGGAAAAAGCCCAGTCAAGTGGTAGAAGCCTACTGCTGTGAACTGTGCTGGAAGGAGAACAAAGTTACAGTATTTAATTTGACTGCATCTCTGTGATTAGGGCTTCTTGTGGGTTGTTTTCATTGTTAAGATGGAAGGGCACAGCATGGGGATTTGTTCTGGACTGCTGCTTTGGGAAGATTGTTTTGTTTGTTTGTTCACCTTTGAGGTGTCTCTGAAGTTTTACAGCAAAGCTTGAAAATCGTAATCATAGTGGGTGGTGAACTGGAAACCTGGCTCTTGTTTGGCACACTATGGAATGAAGAGAATGCTCTCTAGTAGAAATGACTGAAATTCAGGATCTGCAGGAGATGTTGGCTTATTTTATGAAGTGTGGTG